>NW_024537407.1:0-611163 GCF_016647745.1 Suillus plorans
ATTTCATCGGGGGAAGGCATACTCCGTCCAATGCTGCCAAGGCGGTCTGGTATACGGGGTCTTCAGCGGAGTGGCGCGCAATACTTCCTGACAAATCATTGTCAATGAGTCGTACGAACATGGTATCGGGGAGGAGAACGTGATTCTCGTTATCATCTTTTCCGAGTGAATGGTCCGGATGTCGAGATAGGGCATCAGGAGCGGCTAATTTGGTTCCTGCGACGTGATGCAATTCCAACTGATAATTGGAAAGGACGAGTTGCCAACGTGCCTGTCTTCGTGTCAGCTTTTGGGCTGAGCGGAAGTATAGGAGGTTCATATGATCCGTGAATACTATCACGGTGTGGGGGCTTCCTTCCAAATAATGGCGCCATTCCGAGAGTGCCCGAATGACCGCTAGCAATTCTCTGTCAAAGATTTCATAGTTTCGTTCTGCGGGGTTGAGAGATTGGGATAGGTAACCGCATGGGTGGTACATTCCATTGTCATCAGTCTGCAGCAATACTGCTCCGGTTGCTGCTAATGATGCATCGGTAGCAATTGCGAACTGACGAGTTGGGTCCGGGTTTCTTAGTACTGGTTGCGATAAAAAGGCGTTTTTAAGGTGGTCAAAGGCGTTCTGACATTTGTCAGTCCAAACGAAAGGGTGGTCTTTCTTCGTGAGGTCGATAAGGGGTCGAGCGATATCCGAGTAGTGAGCGATGAACGTCCGGTAGAAATTGCAGAATCCTAGGAAAGACCGTGTGTCTTTTAGGTTCCCCGGGGTTGGCCAATGTTTAATTCCGTCTACTTTGGCGGGTTCCATCCCTACTTCTCCTGGTCGGATCATCATTCCAAGATATTCTACTTCTCGCGCATCGAAGGTGCATTTTTCCGGTTTAACGAATAGTTTCTCTTTTCGAAGGATGTCGAGGATTTCGATGGTTCGTGCTTGGTGCTGCTGAAGATCTTTCGAGAAGATCAACAGGTCGTCCATGTATATGACTAGCCATCCCTGGTTTATCTGCTTCTGGCAGAGGTTGGTCATGAACGCCTGAAAGGTTGCGGGGGAATTCGTTAATCCAAAAAACATGACTGTTGGCTCGAACAGTCCTTCTTGAGTGGTAAACGCTGCTTTCCATCGATCTTCTGGGTGGATCCTCACGTTATTGTACCCTGATCTTATGTCGATCTTCGTGAAGTACTTGGCGTCATAGAGTTGTTCAATGAGGGATTTTGGCAAGGGGAGGGGATACTGATTTCGTACAGTCCAATCGTTGAGATACCGATAATCTTGACAGGGACGCAGTTCTCCGCTTTTCTTTCCTACGAAAAAGAATCCGCTGGCTTGGGGTGATTTGGAGGGGACGATAAAACCTTTTCTGGTGTTTTCTTCGATAAACGTTTTGACAGCTTCTCGTTCTTTTCCTGATAACGGATAGACTTTTGACGTTTTGGGCACGAATCCTGGTTTGAGGTCGATACGATGATCTACCCCGGGTCTTTCCGGCGGGAGTTTGTTAAGACCATCCTTGGCGAAGACGTCTTGATACTGATGGAGGAAATGGGGAACGAGTTCTTCGAAAGTTTTCTTCTGTTTTTCTATTTCTCCTGCGACCGCGAATTCCTGGGCTTTATTACTCGTCTTTCCGTAGTTTTGTTCCCTTTTTGATGTCCCGTCTCGAACGAGTGGGGTATCGAAGGTTATATCTTCTATGATGCGTACGGTGGAGCCATCAGCGGCATATTCGACGAGTACTTCGTCGTCGGCCAGTTGATAGGCTAATGGGTCAACGACTGGAGTTTTGAAATTTTCTGACCAGACGTCCTCCTTCGTGTCATAGTTGGGGATTTCTTCATCAACTACTTCTTCTACAGAAGCGGTATAGGGGGAGGTGGTTTCCTCAGTTGCCACCTTCACCTGTATCAGGCTTCCGTAGTTTGGAATTTGTCCAAGTTCGGGTCGTTTCTTTTCTGACTTCTTTTTCTTTTCTGAAAAGCGGCGGGAGTGACTTCTTGCGTCTCTTTCTGTCAATATTTTTCTCTATGGCGAGCGACCTTTTCGTCGATGGGAGTGATACGGTCTTGGCTTCCCAATCGATCTGGGGTTTCAGTGCAGCAAGCCAGGGGAATCCTAGGAGGATTTTGTCCTGTTTGGCTAGCTTTGCCACATTGAATTTCCCGATCATGGTTCGTTGATCGATTTTGATCGTGAGTACGCAGTAACGAGAGATGAGTCCTCCTTGAGCGTCTGACCCATCGGCGGTGATAACAGGGAAGGGTCGTGAGAGTTTATGGGTTCTTATTTTGTGCCTTTTACAGAAGGTATCGCTGATAAAGGTGCCGGATGCTCCGGAATCGATGACCATGGATGTTTCGACGGTTTGTACGCGTTTATCGGAAAAAATGGATGCAGGAATTCTTAATTCATTTCTGGTTCCGATAGAACGTATTAGTCGTACATGAGTGGGAGTTACTGACGTCGAGGCAGTGTCCCTTTCTAAAAATCCATCTCCACGAAGCGACGTTCTACTTCAGTGAAGTCGCTATCTTCTTCTTCTTCGATTTCTTGGCCTTTTCTTTCATAGTCTTCCTTCGGACTGGTGCTTTCCTCTTTGGAGTTTCTTCCTCGTTCCTCTCCTTCTTTCTTCTGATGGGGGTCCTGGAGGAGGAGGGGCGACTTTCGACTTCGTCGTCGCTGCTACTTTCTTCCTCTTTGTTTCTTCGGATCTGTCCTCTTTCTCTGGGGTGGAAGGAGGTGTCGTTGGCACGGTGTCCTACTTGGTGACATTTGAAACATCTTCCTTCTTTGAGGTGCTTCTTTAATTCTGCGTCTGAGAGGCGGCTTATGCGGTCGACTTCCATGTCGTCGTCCCTTTTTGGAACGTAGTGTCTATTTCCGAAGTTCTTCTTCTTTTGTTGCTGGGGTCTTTCTTTCTTCTTGATGGCTTTCCATCTCTGGAAGGCGTTATCGAGATTAATGCAAGAGTTGACAACGGTGTCGAAGTTATCGAGAGTTTCACCTGTTCGGTGCAGGTTGTCCTGAAGCCCGTAGTCTAGGCCTTGTCGAAAGAATTCGATGAGGGGGGCTTGTTCGGTCATTCCTGCTCGGTGTGCGAGGAGTTTGTAGTTAGGAGATGTAGGTGTGGAGATCTCCTTTCATCTCTAATCCTCGTATCTTCATCATGGCAGTTCCGGCGGGGTCCATGGGTTTAAAGGCTTCGTCGAAGTCCTTTTTGAATTTGGCCCAGGTACCGTAGCCGATCATTTGTCCAGAGGTGTCTTTCCTCTTTGGGTCTAGGGCTGCTTCCATGAAGTCTTCTGCCCAGGCTGCTGCGTTTCCTTTCGTCATGTAGGATAACACAAGAATGATCTTCTTCTTATCATCAACGTAGACTTTGTCGTTAATGTCGAGGTATGCATGACATTTCATCATGAATCTCTTCGATTCTTCTCTGTCTCCATCGAATTCGGGAGGGGAACCGATCTTTAGTTCTATTTCTTTGTTCTGGGTCGTCATGGCGTTCAAAGGAGGAAGGTTTGGTAGCGCTCCTAAGTTCAAGGCTCCGATCAAAGGAGTTAACGAAGTCGTGGTGTCGGTTTCGTTGCAGATGGCAACGGTTCAGGTAATAAGACTTTAATCTTTTGTTACGACTGGGATGAGTCGAGCTATCTCTGTCTGAGTAGACAATCGGCAGGATGCCAGATAGACGTAAGTCTGCTCTCGATTGAGAGATCAAGTGCTTCTGGCTAAGGCGAGTGTCGCTGACTCCCTTAGAATAGTGGTTCTTAGGCAGCAAGGTTGGAGACCTTGCTGAAGGACAATGTTCCAGGTAAAACCCAGTAGATTAAAGTAAAGAATACAACCATGGGTAGGTAGGTTTATATACCAGTGTTCAAGCGGAGCTTGTAAATGTGTTATCAAGATAGAAGCAAAGAAGAGGCGGACAGCCCGCTTGGCAAGATAAGAGATAGGCATGATAAGAGATAAGCGTGGTACGGCCGGCCCGTTTAAGAAGCAAAAGGAAAATGAGTATAGGGGCCTCTCTAAATGTTATTGTAACAGCGAGCCTCAGTATTCGATAATTGGAACTCGGGACTTGACATATGGGAGTCCCGAGTGCTGGGGTACTGAGTCCCAAAACCCGGAATTCAGCACTCGATATTTGAGACTGGGAAAAGATGTATAAATATGCTTGAATTAACATTTGTGATTGCTGTACACATTTGACAGAACCCTGAACCCCGACATTGTGGACTCCCCGGGTTTCAGGGTTCGGGACTCGTGACTCGGAATTTGATACTTTGTTCTGAATACCGAGCCCCGGAAGCCCAGGTCCCGAGTCCCGAGTCCTGAATTTCGGGGTTCAGGGTCCAGCAACCCGGAGCGCGGCAACCATGTCGGGTGTTGGGGTATCCGGAACATTGGAGATTGCATGTGTCAGTGTTTCGTGTTTCATGGTTCATGTTCTGTGATTCAGGAATCGGGCGTCAGGGACTCAGTATTCAAAACAGTGTCGAGTCCCGAGTGACGAGTCCTGAACCCCGAGCTCCAGGTCCCAAGTCCCAAATGTCAGGATTTGGGGTTCAGGACTCGTCACTCGGGACTCGACACTGTTTTGAATACTGAGTCCCTGACGCCCGATTCCTGAATCACAGAACATGAACCATGAAACACGAAACACTGACACATGCAATCTCCAATGTTCCGGATACCCCAACACCCGACATGGTTGCCGCGCTCCGGGTTGCTGGACCCTGAACCCCGAAATTCAGGACTCGGGACCTGGGCTTCCGGGGCTCAGTATTCAGAACAAAGTATCAAATTCCAAGTCACGAGTCCCAAACCCCGAAACCCGGCACTTGGCACTTGGCACTCGATTTTTGAGATGAGACATTTTTCAAACATGTTTGAATCAACCTTCATATCCATAGACATGGGCTTCCAAGACTGGGACACAAGATTTTTGAATGCCTATAATATTTTACATCTTGTATACAATGAAGACTGAAAGGGACTACACCCCTTTGCCTCTCCTCAAGTTCTCTAGCATGTCAGTGTACATCTTCACTTCTGCCATCTTGGCTTGGATGCCCTCATCTTGCTCCTCCATCAATGCTTCCATGTGTTCTTTAATCCACCTCAGTCCCATCAGTGGTGGACTCAAAGTGTTTTTCAACGTCTCCGGAAGAACCAAAGCATCATCCTCAACACCAAGCTAGAACAGATAAGTCATCACTCAAGGCAATTCAGCTAACATCTTACTGCCCAATACTGGTAGTGAGAGACGCAGGAAGCCATTATCTCATCCCAATGCCATGGTTGATCCGGGATTGTGGTGTTTCCCATCCACCATGGACATTTATATGCGAACACAATCCGGGACGGATGTCCTGCAATTGCCTCATCATCAAATGCAAGGAGGTGGAATGAAAAGATGTCATCCGGAACCATGTTCCAGGATAACATGGGATACAACTTAAGGATATAAGCAACTGGGACCGGAAGAACAGACACGATATTCTGTGAAGCAGAGTACTGCAGGAGTGGTGTGACAAAAGTCTGCTCAAATTCTTAGCATTGACGAACACAGTCATCAGGGCAGCGGTAACATACATTCATCTCCCATTGCAGCCCGGCTTTAAAATACTTGATCCAGTCAGAAGATGGAACATTGTTGGCAGCTTCCTTCTGATATTGAGAGATGCATGCACGGACACGCGATCCAGCCATTGCGAATGTGCAGGAAATAGTTCCAAGGCTCAGCTTCAGGGGTTGGTAATGGCTTGTGGCATTCAGAGTGCCAGAAGTGGATGCAGGAGTTTCAGGCATGGCTAATACAGGACTATGGCGCAGGCAATGTAAGTTAAAGATGGTGAAGATGTGAAGATAAGAATCACTGATGGATGGATACAAAATTCAAACTCCGACATGGGCTGACCCGGACAATTCCCGGGACTCAATTATGTATGTGGAAAAAGGGACTTCATGAGAAAACAATGTTCATTCATCTCCAGCCTCTATCAACATGTTCTGTAGGTCTTGAAAAGCTGCCTGCACATCCTGTGCGAGCAATGAATACATTTGGGATTGCCTTCCAGCGTAGCATCCGTGACCTGGAAGGCGTTTCTCCAATGATTCCTGCATGTGGTCGCCCCATTGGGTTGATTTCCACAAAAAGAAGTTACATGTCCAATCCATCTCCAATTTGACCAATATCATTTCTTCCCTCCATTGATCCCGTAGTGCCTTTGCCTGTAGCTAATGGACTCAGTAAACTTGGGATGGGTCCCATCAGGTAACCTTGGGATATGACATGCAAGCAGGAACTCACATTCCTCATTCCACGATTGATTGGGACCCCCGAGGTCGACTTCAACAGCCCAAAACCAAGCCAAAGATTCATTTCGTTGACCTCGGGCATTTGGGTCACCCACTGCGGTGCTGATTTTGAGTTGCTCATGAAGCAGGGGTTTGTATTTCTCAAGCTGGTCTTGCCCCAGTTCAAGTTTCATCATTTGCTTCCTGGTCTTTGTATATATGCTGGCATGGAGGGAGACCGCCTGCTGCACCGACATCACCTGGGACCAAGCTCGAGTTTTCAGGGCCTGGGATTTGGCCTGCCTAACAGTTGATTGGAACAGGATGGCCTTGTTGCACAGGTAAATTCGGAGATTGTGAAGGGCATCATTGGCCTGCCCTTCACGAAGCGACATCTCCAGGGGAATCAGATCCTCTGCCATGCATTGTCTGCATCGATCAACCCCCAGGTTTGATGGCAACGGGATTACAGTGAGCTCGGGAGAGTTTGTCCATGTATGAGATGTCTCTGTGAAATCCGCCGGGTCATCATCGAGATCATCAAGAATGTCTACATTCAAGTCGTCAGGTTCATCATCTGCATCAAATCCCTCCCCGAGATGTGTTAGAGCAGACCGAGTGAATCCATCTATCTGGCCTTGGAGCCAATCACATTGACGGGTGATGTCTAATCTCTGTGTCTCTGTGGATCTTCTTCCGATCCTTCAGACCTCGATGAGCAATGCAATCTGAGCCCTTCAATCGCCAACCCCATTAATATCCACGTCGCCACAGATCTGTGAGAGGGTGCCGCATTGTGGGCATTACCCTCCTCTAATAATCTAAGCTCGATCTCCGTTTTGCTTGGTGCTGAGTGCAATATTAATTCAGACCTCGATGGAGACAATGGAACTCAATGTACCCTTTTTTATATTGATCTCATATTCATCCATCGCCGCAGGATCATTCAATCTGTTTGACTAAGCCATCCTCTCCCTGGCTAACCATTCCATCTTCAAATGTGTGGGTGCTGCTTCATTGAGTCTGTCGAATGCCTTTCCACTTTCCGAGATGCCATTCCTCGCCAGCTTGTATTTCTGGTATAGAGTCCTTTCATGCAAATCATCTTGCAGAAATTGGAGTCATTCATCTGATAATCAAGGCATTCCTTTCAGTGCAGAGCTGACATTCCCTGAGCAGCAGGGAAAATCAGATTGAGCCGTGCCCATAGCGTCTCCATGATCTCTCCATCGATCTGACCAATGCCTTCAATAAAGTTCGACACATATCAGACATAGCAGCTGTCCTGATGGCCATGAATATGCCACAACCCAATTCCGGGAATGATGGTTAGTTGTGGTGCCATTTCCAGAAATCAACTTTGATCCACCCGAACCCGAAAGTGTTTGTTGTATTGACAGTTGATATCGTAGAAGGTGACAGCCCTGGTGATGCCTTCCATGTTGTGCTGGGAAGCCTTGCAAAGGGTGTAGTCCATGTTCATTTGTCTGCAAGTGACGCATGGTTAACTCGTGAATGTGGAATGGTGCATGTGGCTTGCCTTTCGCCTTTCTAAAAATCCACCATGGAGTGAGGGACAAAGCAACCATGTCAGGCACAGGCAACTCCCCCGATACCAGTGGACTCCAGCTTGTGCCGAGCAGCATTAGCTTGATTTACTGCCCAGTGGTTGTTGCAGCTTGATTTTTCCACCATGTCAGCAGCCTCTGCCAGATGCATTTTATACCTGTCCTTTCCTACCATGAATCCCAGCCCATCGGACAGCCAAACTTCATCGAATGGCTTAATGGGATGCAGATGTTCGGCTTTGAAATTTCCGTCCATCACAAATGACCGGGTGTATTTCAAGCTTGGAGTGCTCATATTATTGTGGAGGCCACATTGGTTGCGAACAGGACTCACTCATCAAGCGATTCAACCTCTGACAACAGCACATTAATACCAGGCTGAGGACATGTGGGGCAAAATAATGCAAGTTCTCCTGTGCTCGGGTTATCAGAATGATGGCCAAAGCCATGCCATTTCATTGTCTTCAACTGCCTCCACTGTCGAGCGACCCTCATGAGCTCTCTGTATCGGTCCTTGCCATGTGCTTTGTCAATATGATGTCCAGTAGATGAAGAGGGTATGGCATTACCAGAACAAGGTGTGGAAACATGCTCGAGGTCATTCGCCGGAGCTTGCTGTAATAGTTCATCGCCGAGGTGCCGCATTCAAGGCTGTCCAGTAAAAAATCATTGAGCACTCTGAAGGTGAACACAGTCTTTGGCTGGTTGAAAGATGCAGGGAAAAATCTGTGTCGAAACATTTGAATGTCCAAACTCATGGCATTCGGACAATCACAGCATCGAACCTCCAGGCGATGAACTCCGGACTTGTCGACGATGACCATGGTGTTTTCCTTTGGCTGGAACTCAGGTCCAGACACAAATGGCAGATCTTCAGGCTCGAGCAGGTCTTCAGGTTCATCTTCTTCGAACAAATTCCACCAATCTGTGATCACCGGACATTGTTTGCCATCATGGCCAAGGTGTATGATGAGTCCCACATGAGCGAGACAACTCCGCTCAAAGAATCGCCCATTCCATTGACTGATCCAGTGGAAAGGATTGCTACGATGTTGACTCCTGCAACAGCCCGTGCAATAGAGTGGCTCGCCAAGACAATCTTGACATTTGTACACCCCATCCTGTTCGCAGATGATGCATCTCCTGTCTTCTGGTGGAGCTTCTCGATCAAGGAGGTGATGTAGATATGATTCCTGCCTTGGCAGCCATTGCCTGAGGTAGTCATTTTGACTCTGTATTTTTGAATGCTTAGCCATAGTTTGAATGACACTCCAACATTGTACATGAACTTGCCATGGTTTTTGGGAGTTGCAAAGGCTCAAATGAGCCTTGGTCCTGCTCGTAAGTATTGTCAGGAAAGTCTTCCCAAGGAGGTGGTGCCTCAACAGGCTGAATTGTTGGTGATTCTGGGGGAGAGTTAGGCATAGACCTGTAGGCATGTTGCCTCGTACTTGCAAGTGGGACCTTGACCCATGTCTTCCTACCTTTGCTGCCCCTTGCTTCCACCCTGTGAGATTTTTGCACTGGGGTGCATCTACCTATCTTTCATCTTGTTTACTAATGTTGCAAGCAAGACATCAGCTCAGGTGTAATGAATTGTTATTGCAATATGATGCTGTGCAGTCCTGTTGGCTCATTACAAATTCATTTCCATTAATGGCTTCCTGTCCAATATGGGCCGATTAACCGATTATTAGGCTTTGCTCGAAGTTCAACTTCGCACAATTCATTAATACTTCTACCTTGCAAATCCTCAGCCTGTTCTGCATTCTGATTCACTATGGCAAGAACAGGTCATTCCACCAACACAACTTCCAGAAGACACAGGGCATGTCAACCACAGTTGCAGAAGCTCACGGACAAGGAGATTTTGGAGTTGAAGAACTACCTTCCTGAGTGGACTGCGGCCAAAAGGAGTGAGAAGGGAGGGATTTTCATTGCCATAGCAAGGGCGGCCAGGTTGTTTGCTCCTAAGGTGGACCAAAAACAATGGAAAAAGAGGAAGCAGGTGATGCTTCTTTGTTGTGTTGAAAAACTAAATTTTCAACATCACATTCTTTCATCAACTCTTAGGTGTACAAGACTTGGTTGTTCAACAACAAGAAAAAGAAGGAAAGGAAGGACATCATCAAGTATGGAAGGAAATGGACGCCCAGGATGGTGGTCTACCAGCAGAAACGGGAAGAGGTGCTGAAGAGGATTGAGGATGAGTCCGGGGTAAAGCCAGGAGATCCTGGTATGTTCAAATATTATCAGGTGGCGGTGAAGAGAGTCATGGCTGAATTGGATGACGACGAGTTGGAGAAGGCGAAAGAAACAGCGGAAGAGTGGTCCAACAACTGTCCGCCTCCGGAGATACAAGCACAAGTCGCTTGGAAGAAGGGTCCGGCATATATGGAGCACTTTTTGAACGAGATGTGGAGGCAATGTGGGATGAGAGTTTTTGTGATGTCGGCTTGGAAGAATGAAAAGGGGGAGGTCCTGTTCGGGATGTGAGTACATTGACCCATTGATGCGGATCTTTCATCTCAAAGTATTCATGCAGGCATGATGATAACGAGGCCTTAGGAGATGGGGACAGCTTCATGAAGATGAAGGACTGGAGAACATTGAGCCAGTGTGGCAGGAGTACGCGCAGGAACAGTTCGGTGAGTGTTTGAACCATGTATACCAGATTGAACATGTTGAGCATCACGATGATAGGTGCCGTGGCATGGGATGGAGGACATCAGGTCAAGGGAGGTCGAAAAAGAATTTGAAAATCAGCTTTCAAACTCGAAGTGGACGGGGAAGGTATGCTGTTCCTTCCTGACATCATGGACACGAAACTCGAGGAGAAGAAGGCCATAGTGAGGGCCTTTCTTACATCGCACTATAGTGAGTTTCTCGTCGCATCATCCAACAAATTGTTCAATGCATGGACATAGGGATATGTTCCGGGAAGGACAAGGCAGTTGTGCCATGGAGTGCCATCGTGCACAGTCAGGATGACTTCGTGGCCCGGACATATCTTCTGGCGGATGTTGACTTGAAGGAGCCTTCCAAGCTGCAAAATTGGGACACAACTGCCTTGCTCCATTTCTGGTGTGCTCAGCAGGAAGCAGGCAAAGGTCCCACATTTCTGTTCAAAGCATGAAAGAACACAGATGGGGACATGGTACCATCTGTCATATCCGGCAAGTCGCCCTCTCCTCAGACTCGTATTGTGAGAAAGCAGCAGAGGGTTACCATCCGAAGGCCTCTGGATTTGTTGACAGAAGCCGAGAGTGATAAGGAGAGTGCCACTCATCATACGGAGGATGATGAGGATGATGACTTGGCTGACGGGAGACATCCGCTGAAGAAGCCCAGGATGGGAGGTCCTACACCCAAAGGGACGGCAGTCCCATGTGCAATTCCAAAGCCTCGCCCGGCCAAACCGGCCAACAAAGGTGCATTACTGACATCATGAATGGGCGACCTCCTTGCTGGGTTAACTGAAGATGCGACCAGCGAGGTTAGAGATGATGTTGAAATGGAAGAGAGTATCACGCCGCCGGCACCAAAAAGGAGGCGGGGCAAGACAGCCACCGTTGAACCATCCACGAGGATGACCTGGAGTAAGTTGCAAATGCCAGTAGACAGTACACCTAGAGTAACCAGAGCATGGGGACGCACTTAATGTAGATATATCTTCCTGCCCCCATGTGTACTGTCATATGTGCTATTGTGTATATGTCAAAGTACCAACAACCGAATCCCAAATCCCAAATCCCAAATCCCAAATCTCGAGTACCAAGGCCCGAGTACCAAACCCCGAGTACCAAACCCCGAGTACCAAACTCCAAGTACCAAACCCCGAGTACCGAGTACCAAGCACCGAACACCAGGCACCGAGTACTGAGCAGGTAGAGTATACAAGTACCAAGTACTAAGTACTGAGTAGGTAATGTATACTGCAATGTGTCTACTATCAGACATTGATTGATATTTACATGTTACTTGAGTCCTCAAAGAGGTCAATGAGGGTATCTAATACCTTCAGCATTTCGGAGGTTGACTCCCTTACCCTTTGCATCCTCTGGAGGTCCGCATCTGCTTTCCGGAGTTTGTCGCATGTTTCAGCCCATGCCATCCTGAATGGTCTGTCAGCCTCAAGAAGTTGTGCTACTGTAGGGTCAGGAAGATTTCCATGACGCTGTTGGTAATCACCCAGGCGATCTACAATGGTTTGAACTTGCAGAAAATTAGCAGAGATAAATAATCAACTGTTGTATTCTTACTTTTGGTTTGATCATAAGATCCGATTGGCATGAACTCCCGAACCATGGCACGGAGTTCTTCATTGTTGAGTGCCGGCTTGGGCGATTGATAGTGATGTTCAAGGCTCGGCTCGGCCCAAAAGCCGGGGCCATGGCTCGGCCTTGGAGGGCTGGGGCTTGCTTTAAACCAAGGCCAGGCCCTATGGTAGGGCTCAGGCTCAGCTGGGGCTTGGCTCGGCTTGGGCCTAGGGCCTTGTGATACAAAAACGTAGCAAGTAAATCAAATTTCATCTAACATTTGAATAAAAACATCTTCGTCATCTGATTCTAACAGCTCCTCATTCTCACCTAAATCCTCGGCAACATCATCCCACCCATTATCTTTGTTGAGAGCAGCAGGAGTCTTATCTTCAGATGATTCATCATCTACGGACTCGGTTGCAACAGATGGGTCTTTGCGAAACAGGAGATCGTGTTTAATCAGGCATTTCAAGCACTGCAGTGCTTCGACGATGTCGTGTTTGAGACAATTTCGGCGCTTGGAGATAGTAATACCGGCAGATGAGAATGCACGTTCACTGGACACAGATGTGGCCATAATGGAAAGGAAGTCACACGCGAGTGACGCCCAGACTGGGTATCGAGGTGTGTTGATGCCCCACCACTGCACAATAGTCATATCTCCAAGGTGGTCCTTGGAGTTGAGGTAAGCGTGAAAGTCGTGCCGCCACGGCTCATTTGCAGCTTCGGAGGGAGTAACAGAACTTGTGGAACTTGTGCGAGAGATTAGGGTGGGCTGCAGCATCGAGTCACTGTCATCCTCGCCGTCAGAGAGCTCTTGCAGCAGAGCATCGAGTTTGCGATTCCCTGTCTTCCTGACCTTGACTTCGACACCATTCCTAGAGTCAGGATTGTTGCTGTACATTTCGAGATACTGTTCTTTGTACTAGATGTAACATTAGTGAGTGTGTTGTGACGACAGCTTTGGAATTGTACTTACCATCTCCTCTGCATGTCTGCGTGCTTCAACAAGCAATTCCTCGCCCCAATACTTGCGAATATGGGTCTCCTTTTGTGACGGATCAAGAACTATCATTGGAAAGTCAGTGGGAGTAATATGTACATGAAAGAACGACGCACACATCACCATAATATGGGCGTCAGAACTACTCGACTTCTCGTAATACTTTGCAATCTTCTCAATACCAGCATCGAGGCCCTCCGCAAAATCGAGATACTTGATGCGTCCAGAACGTGACAACCATGCGCTATGCAACGACTCTAATGCAGGTAATGCTAAGTGAAGCATTGGTCCTTGTTCAGACGAGAAGGACTGCTGCGACAACTCGGCATACTGTAGTTTCGACATGAGTTACAATTCAAGTTGTAAGATAAAAATACGTACACCGAGGATTGAGAGCAGACGTTGAACACAGGAACCCAAGACCCGGCAGTCCACAATTTCAGGGTTTGGGAGTTGGTCAAATCTCAGGGTTCGGGGTTCAGCACTGTGAAAATTTGACATTTATATTTTTGCGAGTGTTGTGCTTCTGGTGTCTGTGTGTAGAAATAGGATATGTTGCACACCAGGGTTCAGGTGTGGGTTTTTCCCACTTCAGTACTCAATTATTGGTCAATGCCACACATGGTCGATTCATGTTTTCGTGCTTACAGGTTTAGATTTCGGTGGTCGATGGTAGGTATATGCACTCATAGTGTGCATGTATCCTACGTGTTTGATTCACTGGTGGCTACATCAGCTGTATGTCTTGATGAAACACATCTAGGTTCACCCATATATGTACCCATCTATGTACAATTCCCCCACGTCAGCCCACCCATTTATGTAATATCCCCCATGTCGGCCCACCCGTATATGTAATACATCCTATGTTGGCCCACCCATCTATATAATACATCCTATGTCGACCTGTCTATATAATTATACCCCACCTTGGCCCACCTGTCTATGTAATAAATATTTTATCGCACCCTCGGCCCACCTGTCTAATTAATATCCCTTATGTCGGCCCACCCGCATATGTGATATTCCACCACCTCGGCCCACCTGTCTATGTAATAAATATTTTATCGCACCCTTGGCCCACCCATCTATTTGATATCCCTTACGTCAGCCCACCCGTATATGTAATACTCCTCACGTCGGCCCACCCATATATGTAATACGCCCCACGTCAGCCCACCCATCTATGTAATATTCCCCTACCTCAGCCCACCCATATATGTAATACACCCCCGTCAGCCCACCCGTCTATATAACAATATTTGCCTTACATCTCTCTTCAGCCCCGCTGTCTATAATATCCTACTCTACATATTACCCAGATGGGCCCACCCATCTCCATGAATGATCATATTCCCCCAGCCCATCCATCAACATCAAGGATATATATATCATTGGCATACATGGGCCCACCCATCTCCATCGGAAATAATATGTTACCTGGCCCATCCGTCATCATCGAGGATATACACAACATGGGCCCATGGTCCGCTGGCACGTCTGATACGGGATATTATGTAGGTTGGGTGGCCCGTATCATATGGAATTTTTCACTGAAGGGGCTCTGTGGTGTTCGTGCTAGGACCACGGCTGATCCTTGACCTTCAAGAATATAATGCTGAACTTGTGGCTGACTCCAACGCAGCAACCGGCATGACCTCGATCACTTCCCAAGAGCACGTCTAATCTGGGGCTGGTATCGAATCCTGCATGTATCATGCATCTAATCCTTCAAGGTATGTCATCAGAATAACATTCCTTTGCCTCTTCTCTTCTGACATTGACAAAGACTGGACATATGTTATGTCATCTTCTCTCCTGAGCTACCGCATGCTCCTCCCCGATCTCATACAACATCTCCGTGCAGGCCTCAAGAGCATTCGAGCGCAGTCAATGAAGCTCGGGGTGTGCTTAAGTTGGGTTTGATATTACAACTTTACTGTACATGTGGGGCTCACATTGACGAACAGCGCAATCTACAAATTACTCAAAAAACAGCACGTCGGTAGTTCAGGCACTCATGTGTGCAAACAGGATGAGATTAGACAACAGCTCAAGACAAAATAACAAACAAACTTCATGCCTATGCAAGGGGAGTTGTGACCCAAGCAAAAACCTCCTGTCTTCCTTTTGTAATCTCACCCTTCTGACCCAAACTTGAGTACGCAACTTGAAGATGCTCCATGGCCAGCTCATCTAGTAACTCCATGTTCTTCAGTGGACTAGTATTCAATAAAGACTTCAGGTTCGCATTTTGTGCTAACCAGTGAGTACACTGTATTTTCTCAATGTTCAACTCGACAAACAGCCTACATGAGAAAAAGAACGCACAAGTTTCATGCCAAACCATGCTCGCACAGTGATCCCGAGTGGTGTGGATTCTTGCAAGAGTTGTTCTGAATCATCAGTGTTGGTCATGTCGACGACGGTGAGGAACATCTTGATGGCAAGGGAAAAGTCTTCAGAGGTGTAGGCTGTTTCAGTGGCTTGGAGAACATAGAAGGGGTTCTGGGGCGTTAGGAGCAGAACATGTGAGAGCACCTAGAGGGAGTGATCATATCTGTGCAAGCGAACAATGAGTAAGATGTGTGATGGTATGAATGGAATGGAGACATACTGGTTACACGACACATAGATGTCTGCGAGTTCTAGCCACCCTTCAACATCTGTATAGAACGTATCCAAGAATTGCACGAGTTCATTCACAGCCTTCTCTACCTTTCCTGCCACATGATTTTTATGCGGAAAATCCTCCTGCATCTTGGAGATGAGGTAAAAGATGACTGTGCTTGATCCTTGTCAACATCACTACTATTTCTAGGGAAACGCACAGGTATGGGTAACACTGCAGTTCTATGCTGACAGGTTTGACAGGTATGGGTACGGTGTGGGATATTCATACCTGTGAGCACACCGACCCTTTATCGCAGGTTGGCGGTGTTTGGTGGGTATGACCTCAAGAAGCTTGTTTGCCAAGAGTTTGCTGAGTGGGCAGCAGTAGCCATGGCTTCTTCATCTGTGTGGACGGCAGCACTCACAGCTTCCCTGACAGCAGCTGCATGCGGAGATGCCATGTATTGCTCAAGAGTGACATGAAATGAGGAATCAGACTTCCTCCTGTCCTGAAGATAGTGCCGCTTGTCGAAAATGTAGAAAGAGTGTTCGAAGATAATAACAGCAGCTAAATGTGAAATAATAAGCAGGTTCATCGCGACATGGCCTCAAAATTCACCAAAGATGAGCTGACCAATATTCTCTAAGGGTGGTGAGTTGGAGGCCTAGCAAATTCGCAACATGAGAAATGTGTGTACAATCTGTAATCAATTGGACATACCGCAGAGAGTAACCTAGACCATATCTCTGCACGGTGGTCATTGCGAAGCTCGTCCTATTGATGGATCGGCGATGTTGTTCGCTAGCAGGGCTCTAGACTCATGAATTGTCAACCAATCAGTGATATCTTTGGTGAGCAAGGCTTGAACTCAATGGCAGATAAAAACACTCACAAACTATCAATAGGAATCAGTAATTTCAATGGTCAGTGAGGCCTCAATTTGACTGCAGGGATAAACAATATCTTCGGTCAGTAGCTGAAGATCGGTGGAAGATCAATGTACTAACCTCCTGGTGATAGAGATCGAGTGGGTTGGTCAGGAATGGTTGAACTCAACAAAGAATCAATGGACTGACTTCCTATCAATGGATCAGCAGGCGATAGCTTGATTCAGGAAGGCTACACTTGATGAATGATGAAACACTCACATGCTTTGAGCAGTGGGCAAAGACCTCAATTAGTGTGGCTCTTGCTCAAATGAGGATCGACACACTCACTTCCTGTGAGCGGTGGGCAACGACTTGGATCAGCATGGCTCTTGTTCGAATGAGTATAGACACATGTACTACCTGCAAGTTAATGCCCAATGTATATGAGAGCAACAGTCAAACTTTCTAGTCACCGTAAGATGTCCCACTGATGACTTCAAGTTCAACAGAGGACATACTATGCCTTACCAGAGCGGTGCCACATGGCGAAAACATCGTATTAATCCACAAGTGTGGCTTCCCCGTTCTCCTGTGCCTCCTTGTCTGTGCTTGTATCCTGGGCATGCGAGATAAGATGAGAGAGTTGTCACAACAATGAAGACAAGATCACGTTACCTTTGACCTTGACAGTAGTTCAATTATTATTCCTGAATTGGGCCTTCCATGTACTTCGCTATGCCAGAATGGACATGCAAATCATGCCACCAAACAATCGAACACCCAGAGATGAACCTTCTACAGAAGAAGAACATGTGGTCAAGACATAGCAAAACCTGCACAGAAGTGCCTCACAAAATCATGAAATGGCCAGTCTGTTACAACATGCTACATGAGTCCCCTCTGCCACCCCTGCCCTCTGTCACCTTGCACGGTAATGATACGTACCCAAACCTGGAGACCTCAGAGATAGACGATAGACGACACCCTGGCCTTTAGGCCATAGATGATAGAAGAAGATAAGCGGCACTTGCCGGCTTAGATAAGCGGTCTGGACCGCATATGATGACATAGGTCTAGAAGACCTATTTATGTTATCAAGATAGAAGGCAAGCCTCATGGTGCCTCATGTACTGATAGAAGGATGCCTTGAGGATCTAATCTCTGATAGAAGCCTACCTCATGTATGCTATCTCTGACTCATAGATAAGCAGATTAGAACCCAGCTTTAAGCTGAGCTTAGATATGATAGAGTAGCCTTATATAAAGTCGAAGATTAAAGTAGATGTTCCTTACTTTAATCTTACTAGGTCTTACCTTGAACTCACTTGTCTTGCTAAAGCTACCTGCTTGCCTTGTGAACGTACCCCACTATCATTGCCCATAACCCCTTGCTTACCGACAAGCATAACACACTTGTCAACCAGCAAGCTACATTAGCATACGCAACTCCTATTTGTCTATAGGAGCCGACGATTCTCAGCACTTGATACCACTGTTGTGATAGTCACTGTTAGAACTATCCTAGTCGCACACAACCACCTTTGTCATAACACAGTCCCAGTCTTGGACAACAGGTTCTGCTGTCTCTTTCGTTATCGAAAGTGCCTGTTTTCCCATAGACTCCTGAACAGTCTTCATAAACACTGCAAATCGGATGAATGCTGTGGAGCAGGTGAACATGATACTGTTCTGAGCATCTATGGTACCGAACTGTGTACCCCAGCTGAGTATGGGCAGTATGTAGAAACAGTATACAAACCTACCCAGGTATGTGTAAATTCTCTCAATATGTTTTGTATTTATAAAAATATCTTCCAGGATAACCGGCCTAGCAATTTGCATGGGCCCAGTATTTCCCAAAAATTCAACCTAGAGCCAGTGGAGATGGAACATTCAAGGAAGAAGAGAAAACTTGAAACTGAGAAAGCTACTGCCAAAGACATTGCTGCACCTGCAACCTCCTCAAAACTTATGCAATCTCATTCGCAGGCCAGCAGTCCAGCAAACAACCAACTGGTGCCTGCCAGTTCACACATTTTCTCATTTGTGCCAGTTCATTTCCAGAGATCAGTTTCTCCTCCTCCCTTGGTGCACCAGTGGTCCCTACAGCTATCTCCTGGTACCATTGCTTGATTAGAGTTATTTGATAGGATGTTAGAAATTGACTCAGATAACAGCCCTTTAGATGATTATTATGCTGCGGACTATGACACTGCAGATGTTTGAGACTTGATGCCTCATAGTCCACTTCCTCACCTACTTCAGAATTCACTCTCCTCCAAGATTATCTCTAAGGCAGAGCCTTCGCAGGCATATGATATGCGTGACAATCTGCTGCAGCCCCCCACACTACCCTCTTGCCCATCATCCACAGTCACAAATCCCAACTCTACCGACTTAATTGCTAGCCATCTGCAGGATCAAACAGAAAGTGAAGGAAAGGCCAATCTGCCAATTCACTACTTGAACGCCTTTGAAGCTAGAGAGAAACCCAAGGAAACCATGCCTAAGTTTTCTGCAAACGGATGGGAGAGGTTAAGTCTCCAAGTCAGCGATACGCTCAGGGAACAAGAAAAATTATCAGAAGAAAGCACATCCTTTTTGGAACAGATCACATTGTTGGTAAAGACTTGCAATACCTTCAACTTGGAGTGTGCTCAATGGGAGTAGGAGTGCAAGGATATAGCAGCAGAGCATGCCATGTGGGTATCCAAGCATGCTCAATTGGAACAGGAATGCAAGGATATGTCAGCAGAGCGTGCTATGTGGGAACAGGAGCGCGAGGATGTAGTGGCAGAGTGTGCCATGTGGGCATCCAAGCATGCTCAATTGGAACAGGAATGCAAGGATATATCGGCAGAGCATGCCATGTGGACATCCAAGCAACCTCGATGGGAACAGGAGCACAAGGACATAATGGTAGAGCGTGCCATGTGGGAACAGGAACACAAGGATGTAGCAGCAGAGCATGCCATGTGGGAACATGAGCGCAAGGATATATCAGCAGAGCATGCCATGTGGACATCCAAGCATGCTCGATGGGAACAGGAGCGCAAGGACATAATGACAGAGTGTGCTATGTGGAAACAGGAGCATGAAGATATAGTGGCAGAGTGGGAACATGAGCGCGAGGATATAGCAGCAGAATGTGTCGTGTGGGCATCCAAGCATGCTCAATGGGAACAGAAGCACAAGGACATAATGGCAGAGCATGCCATGTGGGAACAGGAGCATGAAGATATAGCAGCAGAGTGGGAACAGGAGTGCAAGGAAATAGCAGCAGAACATGCCACGTGGGCATCCAAGCATGCTCAATGGGAACAGAAGTGCAAAGCTACAGTCACAAAACATGTGTTGGCAGATAAGGCACTTACTGCAAACATGATACGGCTGAATTCCCCATCAGATGTTGCTAGGGCAGTTGGAGAGCGCCAGGTTTATGATGAGATCACTTTGATGAAGGCCATGTTGAAGGTATATTTATTCTTGTGATGTTGGACGCTCTGCTGACTCTTTGATGCTCAGAGTCAAACAACAGCTGTGAACCAATAAATCACTCTGTGGGAGGGTACCTCTGCTCTCCTACAGGAGGAATCCAATGAATCCACTGCTAGCCTACCTAAACCTGGAGAACTAGTGCATTGGCCGCTGAAAGACTCTTGCACTACCGCTACTACTACTAGTAGTCTCCTGGAGGTTCAAAAGAATGTGGTTCAACTTAGGTATGCTGACATTGAACCTGGTGAAATTGCGGAGGTGAATGAGGTCGGAAATATAAACTCTTTAAGTTTGAGCCAGGTGGATGCTTCAGGAGCTGAAGTTAGGGAAGAGCCTGAGGAATTTGAAGAAGGTGAGTGTTAGCTTTCCATGAAGCTACTTACCTTTACCAGTGGGCCTGGGCACTTTGATCTGTCATTAAAGTTTAAAGCTTTGCTGTCTATCGCAGTAATCATTTTTCTTCTTAATCTTAGGTAGGTAGACCCTACTAGTAGTGCTACTAATCTACCCCAGCTCACACAATTATCTGACAACACTTGGGCGTGACCATTTTCTCTTCATAGAACTCAAAGTTTAGAAGCTCAAAAACTATTTTGCCAAGTGGTTACAGGTTGCTGTGGGATCTGGAGGCAAAATATGTCTTCAATGGCTTAAGAGACTCCCTCGCGCATTGGCAGCAACTCCTGGCAGAGATAAAGAAAACATGGGTGAAGGCGGAGTTGATTGAAATCACTTTAAAGAATCACCTGCATATGTTTCACCATCATATTGTAGCGTAATCCCGCTGATCCACTTGTCTTTCATCAGGTCTCAATATTCAATATTCAATGTTGGGCAACGTACCACATTGATCAATGATGTTCCAATTTGGAGAGGAGTTGATGTGTCTTGGCTGTGAAATACAGGTTGCTCAAAATGTTTGTTGAGGTAGTAGTTGCACTGTCTCAGGAGCTGGAACTGTACGTTAGTGAACTGAATGGTGTGCTCCGCAAGCTTCAGAGCCCGTAAGGTGGTGTAGTCAAATGCCTGATGCATGTATAACAGGAGCAAAATTTAGATCATCCTTGGTTTTGGCTCTAGCATATTCAAATTCTGGGTCCCTCCACCACCACTTACAGTGGAAAATACAGGTGTTAAATAGACCAAGGATATCTGGATGCCCCTACTACCCCGTGACAGACTCATCCCATAAATTAAGCACGCAACAAAGTCTATCAAGCCCACCACCAACCATCCTGTATGGTCCAAGCCTCGCTCCATGAATGACACCAACTAAGCCACAGAATACGACATCATGCCGTGGGATTTGCAAATGAGATATTGGTCATTGAACAAGGGTGCCAGTAGAATTGTGTAGATGTTGATTCACCTGCCAGAGATGGAGGTGCATGCATATGGCAATGATTGCAAGAATCATGACCTGGAACCTATACATGGCTGTACATTTTAAAAATTATCAGTAGGAATCTGCAGCAAGATGTGGAGGTGCATACTCAGTGGACACATTGTAGTAAGAGTACTAAGGCACAGAACATCAATGGCTCGATCATAAAAGGCATTTGATAAATTCACACACCTTGAAGAGCAGTGATGTCAAGATGTTCGCTACTGAGAACACTTCAGGAAAGAGAATGATGATGAATGAATACAGAAAAATGGCATGTATGAGGGTTAACTCACTAAGACTACACAGTGCATAACATGATATGTTGTGGTTCACCAGGCCAGACAGCTTGTGTTTGTCCACCACAAGATCATGTCAACTTAATGCATTATATAGTGTAGTTACAAGAAACATGTTGTGCATTAACAAGTGTAACCACAAGACACGACTCATTCTAAGATAAATGCATCACATCACCCATGTCCCATCATATGTTTTAGACATGTAGAGCACGTGGCACCTTCTCCTCGAGTGATGACATCACTTAAGGAAAAACCACTATAATATATCATGCGATGAGTTACGCCCTTCAGAAGTATGATTTGTACAAGCTACAATTCAGATTTGGATTCTATTGGCAGTAGTACATCAAGGAGGAGGCTATATCTCTGGTATACAAAGGTCTGGAAGGTGCAATGACAACGATGAATCCAAAGACACCTCGCCAATGGCAGTAACACTGTGCTGGGCCCAGGAAACCTTGAACTTGGCACCAAGGTCATGACATATATGAGCCTGGTGAGTGGCATAGGCGACTACCCCTTCCTTTTCAGCCCCTGTGAGAGCGTGCAAATGAGCCTTATTATCCCACCAAAGCGCATGCCATTGGAGAAATCGGAGAACTCAACGCATTTCTTCCCGCAGTAACTCGATTTCTTCCTTCCAACGCATCATCCTAGCATGAGCTTTGCACCACTCGATACGAAGACCTGTTAATCCAGTGAGCGTTAAATTCCAGCCATATGAGAGAAGAACTGTACAATCCTGGACTACTTCATCCTCGTCATCTCCAACTCCTTCCACCATCCAAATCCACAAGAGCTGCCTTCTGCCCTCACTTTCTCCTTTCTGGGCACTGACATCCCGCACACGTCGTCTTTGTTGTTCGATGAGCGAAGTTTAACATTCCAGCCTACCTTGTTTAGAACAGGTGCAAGGGAAGATAATGCAGCATGGGCCGCACAATATTTGTTAGCTGCAGCTGCAGCCCTTGCCTCTACTCGGCCAAGTGCATTTTGCACACAGGTGTTTGCACTCTGTCCATGAATCCAGTTCCATTTGAAGGTATACATGTAGTCACGTAGTCGAAGACTTCGTCTGATGTCATCCAGTGCGTCTCCAGCCTGTGCGATTCGTAGTTCCCACTCGATTGTGAAAAGGTGAGGGCTGCAGGATACAGAGTCAGCTGTCAATGATGATGGTAAAAAGAGCTTGATGTCTTCTGGATTGTCTGGCATGCCGATGGGTTCCATTCGGGATGATAACAACTGCACTGTTGGAGTGTAGAGCAGTTGCATTCGCTTCCATGCATCCACCTTGCACTGGAGTGCATTCCACTGCTGCATGAGGACGGTCTTCTGTCTATCTGTTTGGTGTGCTCCTTGGAGAGAAAAATCTGATTGGAAGCAATGCCTAAGGCTATTTAGTGATATCAGCAAAAAATAATGGTAGCACTACTCACTGTTCACTCTCGAGGTCAATTCCAGTTGCGATAAACACACTGGTTGATACATCTGGATGTAGCGACATGTCATTTCCTTCGCAAAGTTGACGCGATTCCATTTCAACCAGTTTGAGTCGAACTGCAGCTTGCGTGATTGCTATCGAAATATTAGATATCGTGCGACATTTGCAGATGATTGACTTACTGGAAACCTTCGTTTCGAAAGGATTGGGCACAGATGCATCATTGGGATTTTCTTCCCAATACTCGACATACGCTCTCCATCCTGCAGTAGTCTCTGGCTTCAAGGCTTTGTTGAGTTCTTCAAAAGCACTCGCGTGAGCTGTATGTTTTTTATTAGCCTCTTTCATCTTGCAAAGAAGAGTAGCACCTGACATGGTAGCACGAAGTGAGAAACACGCCAAAGTTGTAAATGCTAGACCAAACACGTACCGAGGCCAACTAATTTCTTCCAGTTCCAATCACCGAAGTGATCATCCAGTGTGTCCCTTCGAGACCCTGGTCCCATTTTCTTGGTACTTGATGCTATGGGATTGGTATTCGACCACCCCCATTTGGGAGCCTCTCCATCTGTACGCCCAACATTTTTAGGAAAATTGAAGCAGAATGTGGACTGAATTGTGAAGGGCGAGGGGTTTGTGTATCACTGACGGCCATGCCTGTCACAAAGTCATTGATCTTTGGTTTCTTCTTTTCGGCTTCCCAAAGCTCAGTTTCAGCTTTGTTCTCTAGTCATAGGCATTCTTGTTCTCTCTGCTCTTGTTCTGCCTTGGTGGCCTCAGCTGCGAGGCGCACATTTTCGGCTGTTTGCATTGTCCATGCGATGGCACAAAGGTCGCGGTCTTGTTGCCAGGCGGAGCTCAAGTCGGCTGCCACTTCATCATGAGTTGTTGGTGTGCCTCTGATGATGCGGTTTCTGAGTCCCTCAAAAGTGGGGGACGAGAATATAGTGAGTGAAGATGAGCGCATGCGGGGAGTTCGAGCTAGAAGAGAATGTATTATCTCAGTCTCGGTAAAAAGGACTGAGATGTTTCTATGACACAAATGTTCTTTTAACATATGGTAAAACTCGGAGAGAAAATATATCATTCTGAAACATACACGGACTGGAGCCTTGGCCGATGTCATTGTGTGCTCATACCTGTTCCTTCGCATCCTGACATATTCGGATGTTCGGCTTCCAACACTCCCCCTCGAGCGCAATCCTCCAAGCCCATCATCATCCTCAACTTTTGCATGTGTGGGCGGGCTAGCGGTTTGGTAAGGGCATCAGCTATGTTGTCCTCGCTAGGACAGTATACCAGGGAGAAGGTGCCATTTTTAACGTGGGACCGTATGAAGTGATATCTAAGGTTGATATGTTTAGTGTGTGACTGGAATTTGCCATTCGAGGCAAGGGCAATGGCGGCTTGGTTGTCACAATAGATTGGTATAGGTACAGGCTCCTCCCTGTACAATTATTTGAGGAGAAGCTGCAAGTAAAGCACCTCACGGGCAACAGTGGTAAGCACTATGTATTTGGCCTCGGCCGTGGAAAGAGTGATGAGTGGTTGTTTGCAAGCACTCCACGCAACTGGTCCTCCATTTAGCAGTACCACGTATCCAGACACAGAGTGCCAGTGAGCTTGCGAAGCCCAGTCAGCGTCAATGTACGCTTCTAATCCAGCTTCTGTTCCTCCCAAGGTTAGCCCAAAACCACTAGTACCCTTCAGGTACCTTAACACACGCTTCACAGCCTCCCAATGCTCTCTTCCTGGGCTCTGCATAAACTGGGACAAGGTGGCGATAATGAAGGAGATATCGGGGCGGGTACTAAATCCTGCATACATCAGAGACCCAATGGCTCTCTGGTACGGGACGTCCCACATGGCCTCACTTTGCGCATGGGTGGCAGGAGACTGGGTGTCACTAAGAATGGTGCCGACCTCCATGGGTGTGGGCACCGCTTTGGCATCTGTTAGATGGAATCGTTCGAGGATGGTACTGACATAGGCGTTCTGGGACAAGGTAATGGTGCGCCCGGCACGATCTCATTGGACTTTAAGTCCCAAAAGCCAGGTGAGCTCACCAAGATCAGATATTTCAAAGTGCTGACTCAGCTCATCCTTGAAGTGTTCTATATGGCAGAGGTGTTGTGAGGTGACGGCCATGTCATCAACCAACACGGTGATAACAGTGTGTTTGTCCTCTTTACGCTTGTAGTAGACGGCCTGATCGACCTTCAAGCGCATGAACCCCATCTCCGTGAATGCTCCTGCCAATTCCTCAGCCCACTCAAAACCCGCCTGCTTCAAACCTGGTAGGCTCCTCAACAACTTTAAAACCTTCCTCTCATCTCCAGCCTTGAGGTATCCCGGAGGTGCGCACATGTATATGTCCTCCTTGAGTTCGGCGTAGAGATATGCGCTTTTGATGTTGACCTGGTGGATATGCCAGTCACAATGAGCCGCCATGGCAAGGATGGTGCGAATGGTCAAAATGTTGGATGTGGGAGCAAAGGTGTCGTAGTAGTCTATTCTGTACTTCTGACGTTGACCGTTCGCAACTAGCCAAGCTCATAATTTGAGCTTCTCACCATCCGGTCCACGTTTCGTGGCCAAGACATAGTGGCTTGGTATAAGGTTTGCGCCCGGCGGTGAGTCAACTATAATCCACGTGCCTAGCTTCTCGAGCTGACTAATTTCATAGTCGATGGCTTCTTGCCACTCAACCGCATCAGGTCTGTTTAGGGCTTGGTGGAGTGTTACCTCTGGCTCTACAGCAGTCATAGCATACTGGCAAGTGGGCGTGCTCTCATCCTCCAAGTCTGATTCTGCCAGCTGGAATAGGTTCTCAGCTGCAAGATTCGCTCACTCCCCCTCATTGAGGGTGGCATAATATCCTGGCGGTGGGCACATTCTGGTGGGTCTAGGCACAGGAGGTGTTTCCTGGGCTTGAGGTTCCTTGGTAGGGGTATAGGGTGCCGGTGCTGGGGCAGGTGAGTCTGTTGTTGATGTTTTCTGGATGCTATTGACATTAGCTTCTACTGGGGTGGACTCCCCCTCATCCTGGACACCATCAGCAACGACGATGCTGTCCGGCACGAACATGACATTTCGTTCAACAGTCACCCGGTGTTTCCCCTCCCAATACACATGGTAAGCCTTACTCTCTGTGTCCACTCCCATGAACTTAGCCTCCTCTGCATGTGACTCTAGCTTCCCGGCCTTCTCAACGTGGACAAGGACTGGACACCCAAACTCGTGGGCTGCGGATACATCCGCATACTTGCCATGGATAAGTTTGAAAGGAGTGTGACTGGGGATGGCTCTCGAGGGTAAGCGGTTTTTCAACCATACCGCATAGTTAACAGCTTCTGCCCACAGGAACTTCGGCATCCTGCGAGCTAGGAGCATGGTGCACACATGTCCTACCAAGGTGCGGTTAAGTCTCTCCGCGACACCATTTTGCTGTAGTGAGTCATGTACGGTTAACTCATGCACAGTACCCTGACCCTTCAGATGTGCATCAAAATCAGTGCTCAGGTACTCTCCTCCACGGTCAGAACGCAAGGTCTTAATGTGGGCTCCATGTTGTGTGGTAAGTCTCACTTCATATCACTTGTATGCATCCAGAGCCTCACTCTTGTGCTTTAGAAACATCACAGTGGTCTCCCGTGAGAAATCGTCTGTGAAGGACATATAGTACAGCAATCCGGCCAAGCTATTCGTCTGCGTGGGGCCCCAGAGATCTGTATGGATGGTATCACCGCAAGTGTCATCTCTGCATCTTGACTCTTTGGGAAATGGATGACGGGCTGACTTGGACTTCACGCATGCTTCGCAGAACTCTTCGTTGGAGCCTCCTTGAAGGTCTACTCTAGTGATAAAGCCCTTTTCCACGGCATATTTGGCTGCAGACTGCGACATGTGCCCTAGTGCCTTGTGTAACTGGTACAGGGTAAGTTTGGTCTTTGCAACGTGTGCATAGTGCCTTTGCTGACTGATGACAGTGTATTATCTAACTCCTCGATCTCTTCCTCGCTAGGCGTCGTCCCATCTTCCATTTCGGCTAGACCACTCTCGGGGTCCACTACGAATGGAGCAGGTTTTCTAGCACGGCCGTCCACATAACGCATCATACCTCACACTCCAATTGTGGTCAAGGTACGTTCTTTGTACGTGATCCAATTCGATCCGTCCTCAGCTAATTTTGGGACATTGAACAGTGCAGAGTTGGAGTTGGGGAGCGTTGTGTCCATCGTAGCTGCACCAGGGCTCATAACCTATAGTGAGTGAAGACGAGCGCACGCGGGGAGTTCAAGCTAGAAGAGAATGTATTATCTCAGTCTCGGTAAAAAGGACTCTTGTACATCGGTAGCTACCTAGAAGAGAATGTATTATCTCAGTCTCAGTCAAAAGGACTGAGATGTTTCTACAATGCAAATGTTCTTTTAACATACGGTAAAACTCGGAGAGAAAACATATCATTCTGAAACATACACGGACTGGAGCCTCGGCCGACATCATTGTGCGCTCGTACCCATTCCTTCATGTCCCAACATATTCGGACGTTCGGCTTCCAACAGAGAAGTCAGGCTGAATGTCCAGTGCTG
This sequence comes from Suillus plorans, assembly GCF_016647745.1. NCBI lineage: Eukaryota > Fungi > Basidiomycota > Agaricomycetes > Boletales > Suillaceae > Suillus > Suillus plorans. The sequence continues at coordinate 27,838 of NW_024537407.1, forward strand.
GGTCCAAAGCAATGCAGGCCATGACAGGTGAATTAAGTGTGGAATTGTAATTTGGGTGGTATGAGAGGAAGGAATAGTTTTAGAGAGATTGTCTTTTAGGTATTAGGTAGAGAAAAGAAAAGAAAGAGCTCGAAAGGACTTTAGGTCTACGAGCAATATGGGAGAACGGAAACAAGAGGCGCACACGGCGCTTTCCGCTCGCCCGAAGACTATACTCTAATTCTCTGTTCGTGCCTCACTACGTAATAGAGAGGCAAACTTTTCATTCAACGTCCCACTCGCTTAATTATCGTGCTCTCCCTGCCACAGCGGCATTGTGGCGGTATTAGGCTTGGGATAGTATAATCAATATGCAATAATTGACTGACATGCCAGGTCTGTAAAGCGGGGTAGATTCTGTAGTTGAGTGTAGTTTCCCATTCTGTCCACTAACAGTGAACTTAAATGAACCATGTAAGGATGACTTCCCACCACAACGTAAAGAGTGGACATAATAACAGTCATTGAATGTACAAGTGGTGGAGTATTTTTGGAAAGTGCAAGACTCAGAAGTATCAATATATCCAACTTCCCGGAGTAGGCAGGGCCCCACACTTCTGTGTTGCAGCATTGTCAGTGGCACTGTCTTGGTGAGGTTTCTGCTTTTTTCATCTGGTGAGTGAAATCTACATCAGCACAGAAGTTTGGCAACAACAAGCACAGTAACCACTCATGACAACATAGAAAGCAGAGGACATGATGATGGCGGCGCCAAGAACCGACAGTAAAGATGGTGTAACTCCAAAGAACAGGTGTTCAAGCACCACGATGAAAACCACCTAAGCATACATTCCAGTAATACCACGCGACACAGTTTCTCTTTGTAGTCCCATCGTCAAAAGGGCCTAAAATCATAGTAAACTACTGATAGGCACATGTAGAATTACTGATGTACGCACCTGCGCCGCATAGCCGAAGACACTGACCATGAGCAAAAGAAGTATCCACGTCCATGACATAGGATATACAACGGGAATATCAAAAACAACCATCCTGTTACAAATGATGAATTGTCACATAAAATGCAGATATGCATTGACACACCCCAACGATGATATAATTGTGCACCATAATGAAAAGTATGACATTATATGCATCGGGTGAGCGTGCTTCCCAATTGCGCGTATCAAGGTATCTATTAAAACCATCAAAGCGGCCATTGCCATCAGAAGGCCAATGACAATACGTACATGCTCCAGTATTTCCAAGTACGCTGACCATACAGGCCCTGCCGAAAATAGATAAATTGTAGGTTGAGCGGGACAGAGTACGCGTAATGGTACCCACACAACACCCACCAGCCTTTGCGCAGGGGCCACGTCTGAGAGTCCTTGAGGAACAGCATCCGGGGAGCCAAATAGGAAAGCGGGTCTGCCTATGAGAATAACACCGAGGAGACTGAAAACTAGGGATTTATCCCAAATAAGTAATCAAAAACTATAAAATCCAAATTGTAACTCTCACCTCCTGCGATAGCTTGCTTGACGGAGTAGCTCTCCTTCAAAAATACAGATCCAGCCACCGCTGCCGTAAGAGGTGTTAAAAAAACCAAGACTGTGGCATCTGCAACAGACAAGTACTGGAGTGACCAGTACATGCCAGATAGCCCCAAAAACCTGGGAAACAGATTGTTGATAAGTTTGAGGCCGCGTGAGTATATCAGCACCCACCCAGTGACACCATGGATGAAAAGCATCATTCGAACACCTTTAGGGCCAGCTATGGGATCAGGGATCCCCATAACAGTCCTTCATATCATCAATTTTAAATTGTCGCCTAGAAAAACAATCGACAAACATGTATATCTCGCAGCATATCAAGGTGATGCCCTGAGACAAATCAATACACATTCCAGTCGAGGATTGTGTGGCACACCATCCTAATCACGATAATCTGTTTACATTGGTTTCACTCCATATTCGATCACCAAAGATGGAGAAATCTCACCTGAAGTGCATGCACCGGAGGGTCCAAGCCGTTTAGTAGCTTCACCGAGATATCCATGGAAGCAAAGAAAAACTGGGAGTATATGATCAATAACATCCCAGCATTCCTAGCGGTGAAGCTGAGTGATTCGTTCACGATTGCTCCATCATCTTGATGTGTTTGCATCGAGCCATAGTTTTCTATGTCATCACGGTGAATGAGTGGAGACTTGGGCCTGCTCTTCTTCATCTTTGAGATGAGGGTTTGTGCAGAAGGTGTAAGGCGGCTACTTGAGTTCGAAGGGGAATGTGAGCAAAAGTGAGTTTTGAGGCAAGATAATAGGAAAACAATACGACGAGGACAAAACGTTGAAACGGACACGTTCCAGGAGGTTTCTCTGAGGTTCTTGGAGCGGGAACTGGGTATATTTCGCTGTAGATATCAAAATGTACATGAGTAGATATAGTCGCGAACCGTAAGGGTCCCGAGTCGGGTACGAATAGGCCAGTGTGAGCTTGACAGTGGACTAGAGCAAGCAAGGAAGGGAATACGAGAAACTAGTGGCGGTATAAACGATTTCAGTTTGGATGAAGTCACATCAGGAACCGTAAGGGTCCCGAGTTGGGTACAAATAGGCCAGTGTGAGCTTGACAGTGGACTAGAGCAAGCAAGGAAGGGAATACGAGAAACTAGTGGCGGTATAAACGATTTCAGTTTGGATGAAGTCACATCAGTAAAATCACACATTCCTTTATCTCACACCTGACCTTCCCAATAAGTCAGCCTTACTATGCTGAGCTATCACATGTATGGTTCAGTATTATTTGGCTAAGTTACGACAATAATGGTATTCAAAGTCAAAATATTAAGGTTCTGAAACGATTCTGAGACGCTCTGAAATGCTCTGAAACGTTCTGAAGGATGTTCTGAAAATCGCTTGAAAAGCTTATTTTAAACTCCGCTCAAAACACTTAGTGCTTCAAATCTCACAAGTCCCATGCAGGGTTAGGGTTAGACGTGCGCACATACAAAAAAAAGCATGTATTTCGTAGCTAGTAAACAATGGTAGATAACGAAGTACTGGTAGAGGGATGCATGTACCCTGACCCAACAGTGACACCGATAGCAACAGTCTCCTCATCCTTAGGGGGTATCATGATAATCGTGCCCTGGTCGAACCTTCCTCTCATCCATCTGCTCGATCTCCTCTGCAGACAAGCGGCCCTTGTCGTTGGTGGTTGTGATACGATTTGACTTGCTGGTAGTTTTGTCAGATGCGGAGACGTTCAGAAGGCAGTTTAGAAGAGTGCGGATGTGCTTACCCGTCGTTTGAAGAGAGTGAAAATGAAAAAAGAAACTCATTGACCATCTGCTCGATCTCCTCTGCAGACAAGCGGCCCTTGTCGTTGGTGATTGTGATGTGATTTGACTTACCGGTAGTTTTGTCAGATGCGGAGACGTTCAGGATACCGTTGGCGTCAATGTCGAAGGTGACCTCAATCTGAGGAACACCACGAGGTGCTGGGGGAATGCCAGACAGCTCAAACTTGCCGAGCAAGTTGTTGTCCTTCGTGCGCGCACGCTCACCCTCGTACACCTGGATCAAGACACCAGGTTGGTTGTCCGAGAATGTTGAGAATGTCTCAGACTTCTTGGTGGGGATGGTGGTGTGGTGCTTGGTGGGGATGGTTGCCAAGCATGACAAATTCATATTCTTCCCCGCTCTTGACTCTGATGATGCTGGTCATTCCCGGAAGTATGTTCAGGACAATACTTGCCCAGAGTGGCGGAATGGTATCCTAGCTGCTGATGGATCATTGATAACTCTTTGTGACAAGCCAGGTCTCTATGGTGAGACTTTTTATAGTAGGAAGTCTCAGTACTCCCTCAACTGCCAGGTATTTTATTTTATTTTATTTTACAGCCCTTTCTCTAATTTAAATTCTTTTAGGCAGTTGTTATGATCCATAATCTTGCTATAGCAGATTATGCTATTGGTCACACCGGCAGTGCACATAATGCATATGCATTCCAATCTACTCATATTTACCATCATCATGCAACACTTCTTGGAGATAACCATTGGATCTGGGCAGATAGTGCCTACCCATTAGAGCCATGGTGCATCCCCCCTTTCAAGAAGCCTGTCAATGGGGCCTTAACCAGTGACCAGAAGGCATTTAACACTGCCCTTTCCAGAGTATGTGTGTTATTTTATTTTTCCTTGTGTCCATTTATTTTTGGTGATTTAGGTTCGTGTCTGGGTAGAGCATGCATTTGCTGCTCTCAAAAATCGCTTTCAGTCTCTTCGAGAACTTCGACACCCGTTGCAGCATGACAGACACCTTGCGTATATTTCTTACTGGGTCCAGTGCTGCCTTATCCTTCACAACATGGTGATTCGGTTTGAAGAGCACCGTGGGATCAAGAGTACAACTGAAGAGTCAGCCCTCCAGGCCTATATGCCTGCAGTGGACACAGATCATGATGTAGATGAGTTGGGTCCTGGAGATACCTCATATCAAGGTACTTCTGGACACCAAGTTCATTCAAAGTTGATGGAATATTTGTTGAACTAACAAGACAAATGTATTGGCAACATATCTAAAACATAGGAGCAAGCATGTAACAACATATATGGACCCAGAAAGTATGTAATATATGTATGATGAGACATAGAACATATAACATGAATGGTATGCAAAACATGAGGTGCGAGAGCATGACAAACCACTGGTACAACAGAAGCGGACGATGACGATGATGATGATAATAAAGCCTACACTAATCAGCCACACCTCCCTTCAATTTGAGAAGCTCAATTTTGAGCTAAAGGGCAGCTTTGCACTCAGCGTGAACCTTGGCTTGAGCTTCGAGAACTTGAAGGTCAAGAGTCTTGGACTCTTGACAGCGCTGATGTACGACAATGGCCTCGCTGCGTTTGAGCTGCGCTTTCTCACGTTGGAAGTCGAGGTCACATTCCTGACGGAGAGCGTTGACCTTGGCGATCTTGTACTCAGAGGCGGCCGCCTTCACAGTGTAGATATAGGACATGTTATTGGTTAGCGTCTCGACTTTCCTGCAAATGCTCCCGACCTCTGACCCAATATTCTTCCCAAGGTGCGATTTTTTCGCACCGCTATCGTTGAGCATGGTCTGTAGGCGTGAGGAGGAAGACGGCGACGAAAGTCCCAAGGATGTAGAGCGTGTCGTCGTCTTCATGGACGACGATGCAACGGATGATGGCAGGTTCGGTGAGCGCATGGGTCCACGGCCCATCACACGATCGGCGTGGGTTTTGAATGTTCCGAGGGATGGGTGGTTGCGGGTGTGCGTGCGGGGTGGGGAGGGGGAGGAGAGCGGGTGTTTGTTGGAGAGGGACCGCTGGATCGTGAGTGCTTCTTCACGCTCTACTTCCCCCTGATCCTCCTGCATGGTGACATCTTGCTCATCATAGCCGAGCTCCTCGCCCATGGCGAAGTCGTCGAAGTTGGGAGGAGGGTTGGTGGGAGGATCATTGGCGGGAGGATTGTGGGCGGGAGGATTGTGGGCAGGAGGATTGTGGGCAGGAGGAGGGTTAGCGGGAGGAGGGTTGGCAGGAGGATGGTCTTCGAGAGGGTTGGCGGGAGGATGACCTTCGGCACTGTCAACATGCTCGTGCTCAACAGGAGCATCGTCACCGATGATCATCGGATCATCAGGATCGGGGGGGGGGGGGAGGCTTTTCCTTTTCCTTTGCTCCTTGGTTGCGTCAGGGCTTTAAAGTCCCCTGCGCGATCCGTACCAGGAGCGGAGGAGAAGGTTTTGGCAGCATATGCAGGGTTATCTCTCCAGATCTCATCGAGATCTTCGTACCACGGGAAGTCGCTTAAAACTTGCGCTACAACAAATTTAGTTTTACTTGATTATTATTTAAAAAAACATACCTAGTAAATTCACTGTGGCGCCAGGTTCCTCCGGATTGACTCCAGCGCCCATCTGCTTGAAGTGCGCACGATGGGTCTTATATTTGCCCTTGAGACTAAGTGTAGCATTTAGTGTATACATGGAAAGGGGGAGGAAACATATGAAAAACTTACTAAGTGAGGCGGTTGCCCACAGCCTGTGTGAACTTCGTCTGATCCTCAGCATACATCGACTGGTACATCTCGTCGTTCTTGAATATATGTTTGGCGATGACGGCGTGTATTTTGCCCTTGTCACTCCCAGAAGGAGGGCCATCATCAGAAGGGTGGGATTTCTTGCCTTCGTAGAATAATATGTGACGGTCGGCAGGATGGGTGCTGAGGTACGTCATGAGCGCAGACGTTCGATTGCAGTTTGGTGTCTCCCACCGGATCTTGCTGATACCACCGGTAGGAGTATCACTGGCAGCGCTGGCTGAGGTAGCAGCCGCCCCACGTCCCCTTGTACCACGAGTAGTCGCGCCCCTTCCCCTAGCACCGTGGGCAGGTTGCATATGGATGGATATTGGTGCACTAAGTCTTTGAAGAAGCGTCTTGAGTCGCTCTGAACGTCGTACTTGAGGGCATACAGGAGGCATGGTGTACGCATGGACCAAAGTTTGATTTCAGACTCCGACAGTAGTCTGCCGACGTTCCATAGAGTTCTGAAAGAATCTGTTACCGTTTCAGAACCTTAATATTTTGACTTTGAATACCATTAATCCTCAACACCGGCATTAAATCATGTACTAAATCATCTTATACTTCAGGTATTCTACAGTAGGTGGCTCGGCAACACGCGCCCTATGCGCTTTCGGCAAAGGTGCGCATTTCCCCATAGCGGGGTTCCCACACCCCTTGCGCTTGCTCACCTAGTGATGCGGAAGTCTGGTTCAGAACTTCAGTTCGAACCTGAACCTTCTGAACCGGACCGTCGGTCCGGTCCGATGTTCGACGTGCTATCAGGACCGAATGTGTCATTATGTTCGGTGTTCGGCTGATGCCTGAAAGTTCCAAACCCGTCCAAACCCGTCCAAACGTGTTCTAGCATCGTTCAACCATGTACCCAACACTTGCCCGCATGGCACGAGACTACCTGGCCATTCAAGGTTCTTCAACACCGTCAGAACGAGCCTTCTCAAGCGGTGGTATCATGGACCACAGTCGATGCAATCAACTCACACCCGATGTCTTCGAGGCCTTACAATTGTTGAAAAGTACTTATCGAAATGGGCATGTTCAGGCTGCAGCAGACGCAGCGGCTCATGTGGAACCTGTAGCTACTGTGACTGCTGATGATATTGATCTTAGTACTACAGATGCATAGTCTCCATGTAATGTATACAATTGACCTAGCCCTAACCTCGTGCTCGACATCTGAATGCGAACCGGACGTGAACCGGACGTCCTGAACACATTCGAGGATGTCCGGTCCAACGTTCAGCTCAGCAGCTGAACCAAATGTGCGGTCACATTCGGCGTTTGGAAAAATTTCTCTTGAACCGGACTGAACCGGACTTCCGCATCACTATGCTCACCGTCATTGTCAGTGCCCTCTCTCGTCCTCCTCACTGTCCCGGGGCCACCAATCTCGGCCTTCTGGATGCCATCATCAGCTTCTTCTTGCACTGCTGCCATCCTGCACTGCTGCCATCGCCATCCTCCGCTCCTCGGCCTCTCGGCCTCTCACATCTCCTCAGCCAGCAAATCCTCTGTTTTTCATCGTCAACGGCAGTATATTGAACATTTTTCGACCTGCTGCTGCCATTCTGCACTTTCAGCCTCTGTAGCATCTCCCTGGTTCCCCCAATATTGTACCCGCTGCTCTTCTGGGCTGTTATGGCGCTCAGATCTTCCAGGAAAGTCACAGGGCTCTCCAAGGCCATAATCTCACATGGATTCTGGTGCTCTACTCGAGCTTCCGAGGTACTCACAGCGGGGAAACAGCAACAGCGAAGGCAAGCAACTGATGCAAAGTGCCGATCACACATCCAGGGTGCGAGGCCTATGTCTAACTCTTACGTTCTCCTGAATTGTGTTTGTAGAACTGACCAGCGAAGATCGGGATCTTGTTGAGAGTATGTTGGATGATACCAACGTTGACATAGATGATATACCTTACAGCGCACCACCTGGTGAGGAGGGACATGACTTTAGCCACGAGGGCGGAGAGCACGAGGCTTTTGAAGGATTGGCTCAGCAGATGGCAGATCTCTCAGGATGGTACGTAGTTGTTCTTGTTATCCTACTAATTCATACTAAAGCAACATTGGTGTTGATAGCCGCTATGTGGATTCGCGCACTCATACTGATCGTCTAGAAGTTCAAAATGAACATTGGGGTGTTCAAATCGAATGTCTGGTCAGCGCGTACCTCGACTATCGCACCCAGGATGGTGGCGACAGTATGCCAAGCTTTCTGCCTTCAGATGAACCCACCCTCAATGGCGACTGCCTATCTCTCAAAAATATTGAACTAGTTGATATTTTTAGTAAGTTCGGGTCGCATTGTATGGCTCTATTGTTAACATTGTCCAGGTCGGAAGCACGCATCTTTGCAGCCTCGTCCATCTCACTGGTATCCGAATGAAACACTTATTCATCATGGTTACTTAGGCTGCTCCCCATTATTTCCTACTGTCGCCATCTCCATCTGCACACTCACAGCATATCGGCAGGTTCACCGAACTTGTCCCCGATTCAGCATTCAGGCACAATGCAAGGTGTTGTGTCATCTCCATAATGTAAGCTCTTGAGTCTGTCATAATCGTTTACTCATTTCAAACTCTTCTAGATTCCGTATCGATCATACTTAAATGCGCAATTTTCGGACGCTTACGACATTTATCTCGAAATCTTGCATCGCGTCGACGTCCTTATCAACCAAGCGCTTAACCGCGACTCGCTCAACTGGCGTCTCCTGAACTCCTGCCCGTGTTGCTTTTACAAGCTAGAAGATGAAGAAAACATGGCTCTGGAGTGGCTGGTGACTATGGACGGCAACAATAGCTTAAAACGATGGATGTCATCAACTGCCTGAAACGATTCACACATGTTTCGCTCTGACTACTGGCTTGATCGCTTGAGAGTTGATAAGTTTAAGGATGAAGTGCGAGGACACACCGTAAGTCTTCTCACTGCCACCCTATACAATGCTGCAACTCAACCTGACTAGCACCCGACTGTGGATACTGAAAACGGGCAAGACATCGAGCAAACTGAAACAGTGCCATCATCCTCATTTACTTGTGTCGACCGGTCCAGAACAATGCAAAAGGATGTTTTCAGTGTTTGATGAGTCAGGGATATTTATTGCTGCATGTCGACACCGGTTCATCCTTCTTGCTTGTGATATGGTTAAGAGTGGTGAACTGTAGGCTATTTTATCTTCCATTCAATTTGTATCTGCTAATCATTGTTAGTGCAAAATATCCATTGGCGGTTGTTGATTAACTGCTAACGGTATATGGCAAAAATGGAGGTTGTGCGTACAATATTGGTTGTGCATTTGCTAAGACGCTAGGGAACAGTACTTTGGGACCACATGCTTCCGCCCTCAATTTCCGGATGATGGTAGGAGTGTTTCACGGCCATGCACATAATCGAAGGTGCCAGATAGATTGGCATCCTATGTATATCAAAGGCACTGGACACATGGAGGGCGAAGGATGCGAACACATTTTTTCTTCATCAAATGAACTTGCACGAAGCACGCGGCACACTACAACTTTTCACCGACATCAATCGATCGAGCAACATTTTACATTTTGGGATGAGGATAAGTATACGGCATTAAGTACATTTTTATAAATATCTACTCGATGACCAAACATGACACCCTTGTCCAGGTGTTTTTATACGGAATCATTATCGGGAGGCGCTCGCAGATATCCAAAGCCTCACAGCAGAACTTTCGGTCATCTGGGAAACCCTCAATCTTACCGATGCTGACTTTATTCGGTTTCATGCGCAAGAACGTGAATATCTTGATGGGTTGAAACAAGCACCGGTCAAGGATCTTGTCAGCATCTGATATGTCAATGTACTTGACGAGCTTGCTGAGCGCCAGTGAGTTCCAATGTTTCGCACTAGTTAATTTATTTATTAAGTTTGACCGAGGTTGGAATGGAACCAAGCCCGAGAAGCTGCTAATCGTTCACTAGTTGAAATTCATGTCGGCAGCCTGAGTCATATGCACCTTGCTCTCAATCAAGCTCAGGTCCATGTCGATACGGCATATTCAAAACTTCAGAACACGGAACAGCTAGCTGGATATTTAGAGGTTCAACTTGGCATCGACAAACGCTGGGAAATCGGAGGTGAACATTATAATTGCTTTCGAGAAGAAGCTTTGCTTCTCAGGTGTCATTCAGCGCTTGATGAACTTGAGCGCCTGGTAGTCATGCGCCTGTTTGAACTGTCCAAACTTTCGTTATCAGGAACAGGTAAGCGAGTTGTCTTCGTTTTGTTTTGGGATTGAATTGTAGCTTGTTTAGGTTACAAGCTACATCAACATATTACCAAAGCCCTTCAACAACGTTCAGATGCTATTCGGAACACTATCAATTGTTACAGCACTCAGGCCACCGCTCTGGTCCCACCTAGGCCAAAACTAATGTGGAAGGATATTGTTGAATATAGCTTCCTTGGCGAATTTGACTTATTGCGTCACTCACGTACTGACATTTGAGACATTGAGTGGACCACACCCGCTCATCGGGAAGCTACAGTTAAATACTTCAAGCTCCAACGTGCTCGCGAAGAAATACAGCGTCTGAATATAGAAATCCATCGTCTGCGCACGGCAATACATGATGAAGAAACCAAGACCATTGCAACAATAGACCAACTCCTCATCACAAATTCCCTACTTGCCATGGAGTTGAGAAGGAGGTGGCAGGCACGCACCGCTGTCAATGCTGTCCATCTTTACCGACTAAGTCAAATCGAGTCACAGCCTGCATTTTCGGGCAGACGTGGTATTGGTGTCCGAGTTGCAAACCTGTCAGTGTCGCCAAATGGTCACCCAGAGGCAACAGTTTCATTGCCAAATGCTGGTCCATGTGGACTTTGTTTGTTCTTCTACTTCACTAATTGATGATTTTCAGGCGTTTCTGCAACTGGTATCGATGGAGAGCATGCTGAGAGACTTGACTTAACTGATATTATCTCTTTTGAATCAAACGGTGATGTTCTCGAGGAGGAGGATCAAGCGCAGATGACGGATGATTTCACTAGCTATCTACTCTCAGTCGGAGACTAGTATTTATTTACAGCGCTTATCCTCATGTTGTGAATAATCATATGTTTTATTAAATTAATCTACAAGGCGGTCCAGTGAGAATGAAAATCAGAGTGAGCAGGCAGGCAGAGACATAATGAAATTAGGTAGTAGATCTGATGAACTGGGTTGTGGTTGGCCGTCTCAGGAGATCAGAGGTGAGCAGGCAGGCAGACGATGAAATTAGGTGGTAGATCTGATAAATTGGGTTGTGCCGGTGTCTGTCGATCTCGATCAGTACTTGAGTACTGAGTTTGTAACAGTAGATCATTTGGAAGTGCACGTGTGTAGATTTTCCAATTGATTTCACTGGTCAGACTGCCAACAGTAAGGACTACTAGTACAGCGATTACACTGGATGCGAATGATCTTGATTACTGTCTATCCTTGCGCAGCTGTTCAAAATGTGGTGGGCTTGTATTATCTGGTAAGCGCCATGCTACTTAATCGGACACGTTCACTTATCGCTTTCAGTACTCCTTGGTACAATCCAACATCTACTATGGACTCAAACATAGTATTCTCACCTTCGAAAGTCAAATCAGCACCTTCGCAACTCCATGGTACACTGCAGTCTATATCTCGGATGTCGCCTGCCATCACAAATGATGTGCCCAGCACAAACCAACCTCGGTTCTCGCTGGCCAGCATCGCTGCCTTACACTCAAACACGTTTGCTCAGGAATTTACCAAGACCGAACGCCAGGCGGCTGCACGTGCACTGCTCAGACATGATGCCCACCTTGACGGCACTCATTTTCATACCAGGAAACCTGCTGGCCTTCATCCTTCATACATCGCTTTCAACTCATACACGACTTTGGATGAGAAGTCTATGACACACGAGGAATTTGTTGAGGTAGCATTGCAGGACCTCTTTGATGCAGTGAGTACAACTAGTCCTATCTACCTGGAGGGTGCTAATGGCACGGGGAACAATAGGTCGCAATGCAAGACCGTCTCGATGGCAGGATCTCTCTTGTCATTCATTGTCCCGGCTCTCAAGCTACACCAACTCTTTCACCAGAGCATCTCTCTCTCTCGATCTCTATATCACACCGCGTGAATGATGTGAATCTCCCAACCGCATTGGAGGAGATATATCTGTCTTGGTGCAGGCTTTTGGGGAAGAGTTTGCAATCCCACATTTGCAACACTTCACAGAGCACTGCCGCATTGAGGGTGTTGTCCCTCCTCACCACCGTAAGTCAGCACCTTCCTTTTCTCTCATGACGATCTGGAATTGATTTGCATTTTTGTTCCTACAAGACCCAGCGAGTCAGGTCAATTCATCTGCAGTCCCACACTTGCCAGCACCTATGGCTGCTACAGGTTCCCGCATTCGTTGTTCAGCGCGTCCTCCTCAGCAGTTTCAGCATGATCTTCAAGCCAATGCCTAGTCCAACACAGTGTCCTCCTCTGCTGTTCGGGAGGGTACAGCTATGGTGCTTTTGGACTCCAACATGCCACCTAACAAGATCCAACAATGTTGACCTGCTAACACATTTTTCACTAAGGGTTTGATGGTTCCCGGGCCCAAGATACAAGAGATGCGAGCAGCAGCATCCTTTACATCACCACTCATTAGCCTCGGCCCACATACAGATGCCATGCTTGATCATTTCAAAATGGACGATATGATACTTCTTAGGCTTCATGCACTCGTCAGATCCGTTTGCAGCAGCCGTTGGGAAGCAGTGCTTCGATCCCCGAAATGGGATCTAACGTATGAACAGGCATCAAATTTAGCTAGAGCCCTCCTTGTGGACCTCCAGGGAGTGCATCAACAGGTTTAGTTAGTCCCCCCATCACATTTTAGTTTGCTGATTATGTGGTCATTCACAGCCGCCTCTCTCGTTACTTACACACATTTTCAGGGTGGTTGGCAGCCTAAGTTTCTTGTGCACAATTTATCTATTTTATTTGTTCTTCTCATAGATCACCCGCTGTTTTTTGCTTCCATTTGTCATTTTGGTATCGTAAATTGTGTTCGCTGTTGACTTATAAAATCTGTTCATCAACAGCGTGAATTTTGTGGCACCGATGGTTTCGCACAGCTTCATGGTGACAAACAGTCGCAGACGGGTTCAAGCCCAACCCCCTCGCCGTCCAAAGGTGACCCTCAGCAAGGAGGCTCGTGCAGCCATAACTGCCCAACGTTGCAATAAATCCCATCAGTTTAGGGTAGCTCTTCACAATGCTTGGGATGAGCTCGACGAGACTATGAAGACCATTGCGTCCTCGCACCATAAGAGTTTCTGTCGTGTCCAGAACGACTTATGCATGGGCCGTGGGATGTTACACTACCAACGCTCTAAGTTGAGCGCATGGAACGTGTTCTGCTGGAAGAAGCGCCATGAAGACAAGGGAAATGGTAAGTAACAACATCTTTGTCCTTAGCATGCACAAACTGACAATGCACCAAGGGACCGCAGGCAAGGCTGTATTGCAAGATCTCGTTGGGGATGAGAACCGTGCTGAATATCGCAACCTCACAGACGACAAGAAGGCACAGCTTTTGCAGGAGTACCATGAACACAAGGAGACGAAGACTACCGGCATCCGTATCTCGACAAAATCAAAAGTCAACGATGTAACGCAGACACTCAAGGCTGTCGAGAACGAGGTGAGTCATTATATATCTGTTCTGATGCTACTTATTGACACATCTACTAGCTCAAGAACTTACGGACGCGTACAGGCGCCAAGAGTATCCTCTACACCACGCGTGGCTCTACGGATCTCCCCCTCCGTGGTATTGCTTTTGCAACTGAAGGCGTCAATGAGTTCATGGGCTCTGTGATGAATATCGATGACCAGGACCTTGTGAGTAAAATGGAGAGGTTTGCTGTCCAGGGGATGAAAGGTAGGGATCATTTTTTTCAAAGACTTACTCTCCGCTGACTGCATCTATTAGGCGCTGCGAGGAACCACCAAAAACGCACGTCGGATATTCGGAGCGCAATCCGCCAGGAAATCAATAAGACACTTTGTAAGTGCTCTGCATTTGAACTGTTTTTTTTATGTTACTGACTATGACAATATTTCTAGAGGCAATCACACATGATCCGAAAGCACGGATGCACTGGGCACACTACTGGTGGAATATTGTCCAGCACTACCTTGTTGTCATCGAAGGTTGGCCCCAAAATGTTCCTTTTGTCAACCTTAGCACGGTATCCAGTGCCCTACCTGATTTGGAGATGCTTTTGGACAAATGGGAGACTGGAGAAATCCATTGGAAGCATCTGGACGAAGATGAGTATGAGAAACTTTGTCAAGAATGTCGTGAGAAGGTCAGCAGCGGCGAGGTCATCGAAAAACGCCGCCAGACTTGCTCTGATAAAGGAAAGAAGCGCGAGCAGCCTTCAGACCATTCCAGTCACCACAGGAAGACATATAAGAGTGCTCAAACTGTCATAAGTGATGACAAGTCAGACATCCCTGGCAATACAGCCTTCCGCGAGCATACACCTGCTGGCTGTCATATCCCGTATTCCGGACCTACATCCGACAATATTCCCACGCCTCATCCGGACCTTCGGACACCCTATTCATGTCTCCAGTCCTCTATCCATCCGGATCCCTGCACCCCTGCACATCCACATCCACATCCACATACATTTACCTCCATACCTCAATCCACGCGTCTCATCCGGATGTCCGGTCCGGTCCGGTCCGATCCGATCCGATATACGATAAGCTTCCTAATTCAATTCCTGTGCATATAACGTTAACACAGCCTATTCCTCTATTCGGCATTCCTTGTCCTCGGTATCTCGGTTATACTTACTACCGGTATGCTTACTGATCCGTTAACCTATGCTTCATTTCCGACTCGCGCTTGATAACTTTGCTTATGCTTCATACATAGCCTCGGACGCTTGCTTACTGATCTTTCCGTTATTTCCTTAGTATATAAACTCTTGTATATGTCCTGTAGTTCCTCAGTCTGAATATCATATTAGTCCTCGCACTAGATCTCACTCTAAGTCCTCATATCAGTTCTAGTCTATCAACTTAGTCAATATCCATCTCGGGCCTAGGGAGAAATTCCCTAGGCCAGAGCTCCGCTTATCCGCTCATCCGCTTATCCGCTTATCCGCTCATCCGATCCTCCGAAGTTTCCGGACGTTCGTCCGAAACTTTCCCGCGGTCCTCCGGACCTATTCTGCTTCGGACTTTGTCCTTGCAGCCTTTCCTCTGTTTGCTTCTACTTAGGACTTGTCATAAGTAGCCATTACACGTATCCGTATCAGGATGAAACCTCATCGTAATTTCCGGAAGTTCCTCCGGAACTTTCCCGCACTCGTCCGGAAGTTACCTGCACTCGTCCGGAAAGTCCTTCCGAACTTTCCCGCGCTTCGGACGTCCTTCGGACGTCCTTGGACTTTCTTCGGACATCATTCTGAAATTAAGGGCACATACTCGGGTAAGGGGCGCAGCGCACGAGCTGAAGCCAAGCCCCTCGGAATCAGTCCTACCCTTTGTGCACGGTCTTAACACTGGCAGCATATCAACAATGCCTGAGCCCACTCCTCCTGCTGTCCCAAGTCTGGTTGTCCCCAAGCTCACGTCATCCACTCCTCCCACTGTCCCAAGTCTGGTCATCCCTGAGCTCGCATCATCCACTCCTCCCACTGTCCCAAGTCTGGTCATCCCCGAGCTCACGTCAACAGCCGGTCTTGGATCATTCTTCAATGGTGATATGTTTGGCATGGACTTGCCTGCAGGTCGCAGCACTGGTACATCTGTTGATGTGAGGTCCGAATTTAATTTTGATGGTATCTCAGGTATCTCAGGTATGCTAGACTTCGTGAATTTTGAATAGACGTTAGTTACCCTCCTTGTCAAATATGCGGACTTCATAAACTTTGAATAGACTTTAGTTACCTTGCTTGTCAAATGTTCTCTCTGTTGGCCAATCAAATTGAGGGACAAGGAATTTAATTAGATTCATATCAAGTAAGAGAAACACATTAATTGTACATTGACTCATTGTACGAGAAGGGCAACCGATGAGAATGAACAAAGTCCGAGAGATCCTCAGGAGTCTTGCTCGACAGGAGTATAACGGGTCGAGAGAGCACCGTTGACAACATTGGGGGAAGCAGAGGACAGGCGGAGGTACGAGGGATGCCAGAGAGGCTGAGAAGGAAGAGGCGGAGGTAAGGGATGCCCAGATATGTACGAGAGATACCACAGGGGATAAACGGAAGGAGATGGCTGAGGAGATGTGAGAGGTTGAGGAGCGCAGGATGGCAATGGCAGCAGTGCAAGAAGAAGCTGAGGATGGTGTCCAGAGGCTGAGAAGGCTGAGATTGGGGGCCCCAGGACGGTGAGGAGGACGAGAGGGCACTAACAATGACGGTGAGCAAGAGCAAGGGGTGAGAACCCTGCTACGGGGAAATGCGCACCTTTGCCAAAAGCGCATAGGGCAGGATTTGCTGGCTGAGGAGATGCGAGAGGCCAAGGAGCGCAGGATGGCGATGGCAGCAGTGCAAGAAGAAGCCGATGATGGCGTCCAGAAGGCCAAGATTGGTGGCCCCGGGACGGTGAGGAGGACGAGAGAGGGCACTGACAACGACGGTGAGCAAGAGCAAGGGGTGTGGGAACCCCGCTATGGGAAAATGCGCACCTTTGCCGAAAGCGCGTAGGGCGCGCGTTGCCAAGCCACCTACTGTAGAATACCTGAAGTATAAGATAATTTAGTACATGATTTAATGCCGGTGTTGAGGATTGTCGTAACTTAGCCAAATAATACTGAACCATACATGTGATAGCTCAGCATAGTAAGGCTGACTTATTGGGAAGGTCAGGTGTTATCTCACTTGTGTCGTATATTAAAAGTTGTTAGCTCTTTATTTGTACTATTATGCAATTGTAATTTCGGTTCCCAGAGAGGGTTAAAACCCGGTATGCATCCGGGATGACGCCAGTTGATATTGGACTTGGCGCTGTGGTCTCTTGCCGGTTGATTGGTTCCGTTCGAGCAGATGGACGAGACGGTCAAAGGTTGGTAAATTGGGCTGTGATTAGAATGGGTAATGGCAAGCGGAATGTTTGCAAACCACAAGGGAAAATGCGAGCCAACATGGGAGTCAACGATATACTGTGATGTACCGCCAAATGAATCACAACATTACAAATTTGTTTCACAACAGGCAAAAACTTCTCGTATCATTGCCTGAGTATGTCAAAGACATCAGACTTACTTATGCAGACAATCTCTGTAAGTTTTTTCTTCAAAATACACCATTGTTCATGTTGCATTGCAGGAACAGTGAACAGGTGCATTGAGTGGCAAATACCGCCAAATGAATCACGTGTGTGTTTACTACAAGTCAGGTATGTAAACCTTATCAAACACTACGCTTTGCGACTGACTGTCATCTATCTTGTTATCTCCTCCGAATGCCAACATCCCAAACCATCAACAATAGTGTATTACACCACTGTTGCACCCGCCGCATATATTCCCACCCCAAACTCCACTGGTATCATCAACAACTATGATGAGTTACATCCTTTGCAGCTGTGGGAAGACCCAAGCGCGTACATCAGATCCTCAGAGACTGTCGACAAGGTGCGTTGCACCACATTCAGTGCTCAAATCTGAATCAATGTCATCAATATCAAACTCCTCTCCGCTCATTTCACCCTCCTCTTCATGTGAGCCAACCTTTGGCCGCGGGATTGCAGCAACTAACTTGCCCAAAGCAGGTTTCTTCTTGGTAAACTTCTGCTTTTCAGCTCGTGCACGAGCCTTCTCGACTTGCCAAACCTCTACGGCCATGTGATAATGATCCCGTCGTGCCTTGTTTTCCTCCTTTCTTGCATCCTCCAGTTTCTTCCACTCCACCAAAGTCTCTGCTCTTCTCTTGCGTTCTTCCATTTAAGTGCACTTCTCGGTTGCTGCTCTCTTCTGAGCTGCTTCAAACTCAACAACCTGCTCATAAAACTCATCCCCTGATAACAACCGTGGTAAGCCATCTCCAAGAATCTTTCCGCTATCTTTCCCTCCATGCTTCTTCGACTCCTGATTGGCAAGCTGACTTCGAAGTTTGGAACAGTACATCTCATTCAAAATATTTGAGGCCTGCAGTGTGATAACACGTTGCTTCAAGGCTGCATTAGCTGCCTCGGTTTCACGAAGGGCGGCCAGCAACAATATTTCATTTGCGGTTTTCGGAACAATGCTGGCAACAGGTGTGCATAATTTTTTGATGGGGGAGATAAGGTGGGTTGTGTTATGTTGCAGGTCAGTGTTCGACGTCAGCACTGCTGAACAGACAAGTCCTGACAGTGATGTTTCAGCAAGCTTCTTGATTATAGTCTCGAGGTCATCGTGCATGGAAGATGGTGTGTTTGCTGGTTCGGCGCCGCTAGTGTTCTCTTGGGATGTCATTTTTTGAAGGGTGTCAGCGAGGACTCTCACAGGTGTAGATGGGGTGATGGGAAGATGTGATTTGGTAGAGCTCTCTTTGCTTGGTGCCATCATGTCGTTTGTAATGACATCGCGGTTTAATGGCCAAACACCTGTCTTGCGGAACGCAGAATGAATAAGGTTTGGTGTGAGCGCACGTAAGTGAGCATGCCCATATATGGTGAGGAAATTTGCCTTCGTGATTCCTTCTCCCTTCTCCCTCTCCCACTTGTCCCTCTCCTCAGTCCAGCATCTTTTCAAGACTGCAAACACAACAACATTGAGGCCTTGATAGACGTGAGTTGTGTGTGCAGGATAGCACAGGACGTGAATGTGATTTTTACGTGCATATTGCAGGAACCCTCTTGTATAGTGCGAATTATGACCATCTACAAGAAGGAGGTGGTCACGTCCATTGGCCTTGGCTTTGGTGTGCTTGTTGAACTCCTTTATCCACTCAACTCCAATCTCACCATCTGTCCAGCCTTTTTTCGAGTATCCAAGACTATTGTGATGTAAGTTATCTGGACTCATCTGATGGAAGACTGACTTACGATGCATTTGCAGGGTTATCCTGTTTCCATTTCATCTGATATGCAGCACCCTTGAAAATCACAGCAGGAGGCTCAGCAGTACCATCAGCGCAGATGGTAACGATCACAGTTGTATTCTCACGTGATCCTGTGCGCTGCTGATATTGTGGACCAGGTCGTCTGGCACCGATAACACGCTCATGATCACCTGATTGTGGTGAGATGCCAATTTCATCAGCACCATACAGACAGTCTTCATTGATGCTGTACTTCTCAAGCACGTCTTCATACAGGTCAAAAAAAGCCTTGTTTGTGTTTGGGTTAACTGCACGTCCACATTTGGAGTCCAATGGGGAAGACCATGATGTTTTGAGACGGCCTGCATGTCTTTCGACAAAACAGCCTGTCCACTGCTGTCCAACACCTCGGAATCCTTCTCCAAGTCTAGTAGTACAGATTTCATTGACATGTTCTTGTAGCCGCTTGTGACTAAGTGGGAAACCACAATTTCCAAGTTCTTCAATATATGCAATAACCAGCTCTGTCTCCTCAGTGGTGAGCCATGTCTCAGCTGCCCTGGCTTTGGCCAATGAGTTTCCTCCAGCTGCAAGGCGGCTTAGTGTGGAGAAAGATAGCTTAATGTCATATCCCGTATTCCGGACCTACATCCGACAATATTCCCACGCCTCATCCGGACCTTCGGACGCCCTATCCATGTCTCCAGTCCTCTACCCATCCGGATCCCTGCACCTCTGCACATCCACATCCGCGCATCCATGTCCAGATCCCTTTACCTCCGTACATCACACCTCCATACCTCCGCAGCTAGCCTGCATCATTCATCCTTTGTCCTATTGCCCTAATATCATATCCCGTATATCCACGCTTCTTGTCCGGACATCTGGTCCGATCCAATATACGATAAGCTTCCTAATTCATTTCCTGTGCATATAACGTTAACACAGCCTATTCCTCTATTCGGTATTCTTTGTCCTCGGTATCTCGGTTATACTTACTACCGGTATGCTTACTGATCCGTTAACCTATGCTTCATTTCCGACTCGCGCTTGATAACTTTGCTTATGCTTCATACATAGCCTCGGACGCTTGCTTACTGATCTTTCCGTTATTTCCTTAGTATATAAACTCTTGTATATGTCCTGTAGTTCCTCAGTCTGAATATCATATTAGTCCTCGCACTAGATCTCACTCTAAGTCCTCATATCAGTTCTAGTCTATCAACTTAGTCAATATCCATCTCGGGCCTAGGGAGAAATTCCCTAGGCCAGAGCTCCGCTTATCCGCTCATCCACTTATCCGCTCATCCGCTTATCCGCTCATCCGATCCTCCGAAGTTTCCGGACGTTCGTCCGAAACTTTCCCGCGGTCCTCCGGACCTATTCTGCTTCGGACTTTGTCCTTGCAGCCTTTCCTCTGTTTGCTTCTACTTAGGACAAGTCCTAAGTAGCCATTACATGTATCCGTATCAGGACAAAACCTCATCGTAATTTCCGGAAGTTACTTGCACTCGTCCGGAAAGTCCTTCCGAACTTTCCCACGCTTCGGACGTCCTTCGGACGTCCTTGGACTTTCTTCGGACATCATTCTGAAATTAAGGGCACATACTCGGGTAAGGGGCGCAGCGCACGAGCTGAAGCCAAGCCCCTCGGAATCAGTCCTACCCTTTGTGCATGGTCTTAACACTTAATCAACTTGCCTGTTGATTCGAGATTCATTTTCTCAAAGTCGTGGCAAATTGTGCGTGCTCCACGACGTTGAATACCAGGTGGTTTTGCAAGCTCCGTGCGGTAAGCTTCAACAGCACGCTACATAAGGTAGTCATGTGCCTCACAGGCTTCCCGCCTTTTTTGTGTCATAGATTTGGCATGTCCAGGCATGCTTAAGAGTTATAAAGGTAAACTTGGGGTGAAAATAAGTTGTACAAACACAGGCAGAGCAATGTGGTGTGTTTTTGTGGACCCTGAGTTACAGGTGCTGAGGCACACATATATTCCTAGTGGTGGCCAGGTCCGGTTCTGAACCACGGTTCGAACCTGAACCTTTTCGAACCTGACCAGCGTCCAGTTCAAGGTTCGGGCAACAGGTAGAACCGGACCATTGGTCCAGTCCTCGGTTCGAGGATGATGCAGACTTACAGAACCGGTTCAGAACCGGTTTGAACCTGTTCGAACCGTTAGTAGTAAGTCTTTGAATTAGTAAGAATAGATCAAGTGATCCGCACTTACTTTGACAGATTGTTGATATCATGGACTCATCTGCGACTCCGATGCCTTGACGACGACACTTCAGATCCTCAATCAATGAGTTCAAGGTAATTTATCAAACAAACTGACATTTTTTCAATCAATAATCATGGCGCCGGCTTAAAGCTGCAGCGCATGAGTTCTATGGTGAGTTTGACTACAGTTTCCCGCCCACAATCATGACTGACCAGTGTGCTGTTGGCGCTGATGGCAATCTCAAAGATGCTTCCGAAATCGTGTGGCACAACGACCCAGATGACGAGTGCCCTCTACCTGCCCCTGGTCCCACCACCAAACAATCTACTGCCCCAGTGCACCATTTCTTTACTGGTGCTCGACGTAGCGCTCGAGCACCAAGACCTTCGACGAAAATTGTCGACCCTGACAATGTTGCCTCGTCAAGTTCAGCCCGGAGCAAGCGAAAGGCTGTGGACAGTGGTCCAGGGACCAGTCGGCGAGTTGCACGCAAGGTAATTCCAGCTTCCAGTGCTTCTAGTGACGATGCAGGCAATCCGGACGGCGAAGATGATGCAAAGTGCACAGACGATGGTGCAGAGGCTTCATATGTGCAAACTAAAGCTATGGGGGATGCGGACCGTGAGGCAGGCAGGACTCGTCTCAAAAGCGAACGTACTGCAGACGTCCGCACCATCTTTGTCAAAAAGGATGATGTGTCCGAGCCTGGACATGTTTGTACCATCTGCGAGTGAGTTTTAGTAATCATACCAATATTACCTTTACTTAACTGACTTGGTTCTGTAGAAAGAACGGTGTCCCGGCTCACCATTGCTTCTTCAAAGGAGGTATGTCAACACTTCGTACCCATATCGCTAGGCGAGTGCCATATCTTTGCTGACTAAGTACTATTGCTGACGGAGCAGTGTTGTAGGCATCCCGACCACTTTGCTGTTTATCAAGCATGCTGCAAGAATCTGCAAATCCCTATGCATGCGCGAGCATGTCCAAAGTCTGATGGGACTCTCCAAAGGTAAGTTTCCTCTGTAATCTACTTACTACATACTCATTGTGTAATTCAGTCAAGGAAGTCTTGATGGCATTGTAGTTCATCAGCCTCGGGCACCCGTTTTCACTACCAGCGGTCTTCTCGACTACATTGTCAAGCTAGTTGTATGTGAAGACAAGGTAATTCAATTGTTCATATTCAAATAACAACACACGACTAACCAAATCATACAGGCATTCCAACTGGTGGACAAGGGACCATTTCGGCGCTTGCTGACATATGTCCGACCAACCTTGTCTGACAAGGATATTCCGCACCGAAAGGCCCTTCGTGAGGAAATCATCAAGAAAGCCAAAGCTACTGAAGTGCGCGTCAAGGAAATTCTCAAGGTATGTACTTGTATTATTTCATGAGCCCTGACTCGTACTGATGCTGTGGTGCAGGATATACCTGGCAAAGTCTCGTTCACCTTTGATGCTTGGACTTCGGATCCTGGTGACCCTTTTCTTTCGGTAACTGGCCATTATATACATGCACCACCTGAACGTCCGAACGCCTGGAAACTCCAAACTGAACAACTTGCCTTTGCTCCAATGGAAGGACGGCATTCAGGAGCCAATATGGCCAACTTGCTCACACGAACTGTTGACCGCTATGGTCTTCGCAAAAAGGTTGGTTGGTTCTCGTGTGATAACGCTGCCAGTAACGACACATGTCTCATGGTGTTCGCCGACACTATCAACACCAACAAGAAGTCCGAGTCTGATGTGCAGAGGTGGGATCCAGTAGAAGGTCACATCAGGTATGATTTTGCCTCGTCATTTGGTGCATTCATCACTCACTCAATACCAGATGCATGGAACACACTATCAACCTTGCTGCTGGACATTTTCTCATGGCCGTCTCACCAACATCCAGCCGCAAACTTCTAAAGAAAATCAAGGCGGCAGTTAAACGCTCGGATATCGATTTCGATGCTTTAGATGTCAGTTTGGATGGGATTGATTATGAGGGAGCGGATGAATGTGAAGAGGATGATGACGAGGATGACGAATTCGGAGTCGGTGACTTGATTGGTAAGGCTCTTGCGCTTGTGAAACAGGTTCGTTGACTTCCGTCTGACAACTTTTATATTCTACTAACTATTGATTATAGATCCGTGCATCACCTCAGGCCCGCGCATTCTTTGCACAGTCATGTAAACAAGCAGATGTCCCTGTTCTGGAGCTTACACAATGGATACGGACTCGGTGGGCATCCATGCACAGTTTTATCACCCGCATGTTGTTACTTCAAAAGGTACGTCTCTCATATGTTGCATGTCCATGAGCTCATTGTTCTTTATAGGGTGTCAATCTTTTTGTCGAGCTCGCGGATGACAGCGAGGAAGTCCCTGGCCTCAAAGGCAAATGTTATGCGGACTTTCGTCTTGACAAAAAGGACTGGGAGAAATTGAAATTGGTCCACGAAGTTCTTCAGGTATGTGTATCTAGTTCTACCAGCTGTACTTATTACTAATATTTGCACAGGAACCAGCAAGCGCCACGCAAACGTTTTCCAGTTCGTCCGATCCTTCCGTCTGGCGGACAATTCCAGTCCTCGAGTTTTTGCAGAAGTCCTGGGAAAATATGGCAGCCCTTCCTCGATTCTCACAAGTCCGCGACGCTATTCTCAAGGGATTGAACAATGTTGCAAAGTGGTATGACAAAACAAAAGCTACTAACGCATACTTTATTTGTCTAGCACTCGATCCTAATGTCAAGGTTGCCTATTCCGAGCATCAGTGGGATACGGAATCCTTCAAAATCGGTCTCAAAGATCTCGAACAAGTGGTATGTTTAATATTTGTTGACCATTGAAGCCAATATTTGCTGACATGTTTCGATAGTTTGACGAGTACTATACTATTGCCCTCGTCTCAGCTCCTGTGGATGCAAACATCGAACAAGCACCACCTGGGCAAGCCCAATATGGCCGTTCCTGGGTCCTTGCTGCTGTACAAGCACGTCAAGCATCTGATCGCACCCAGCTTAGGCCTCGTGCTGAACTTACTGCATACCTCCGGAGTCCTCTCGAGCAGACAGAGGATGTTGTGGGTTGGTGGGGTGTAAGTCTTTTTTTCTCATCATTGCAAGTTCATTTACATCAACTTCATACAGCACCATCAGTCACAATATCCGACACTTTCACGCATGGCCCGAGATTATTTAGCCATCCAGGGTAGTAGCACAGCATCGGAGCGTGCCTTTTCAAGCGGTGGACTAACAGGAACCAAACGACGGAACCGTCTCAACAAGGATGTATTCGAGAACTTGCAACTGTTGAAGAGTGCATACCGCAATGGCCACATCTCTGCCGCTAGTGATGCCGAGCAACATCTGGATTCGTTGATTGCTGCACTCCATGACAACACAGATGACGAGGATGGTGAACTGGTCTAGTAGCATTTAGTATTAGTACTTCTGTTGTCAGGCATGTTTCATTTATATGATTTTTCTTGATGAAATTTTTATTATTTTGGATGGTTCGGTTCTCGGTTCGAACCCTTGCTGAACCAGAACCAGACCATTATTGGACCGAACCGATGGTCCAGTCCTTGGTTCTGCTCACTGGGAGAACCGAACCTATGGTCAGGTTCGTGGTTCTCAGAATTTGCCTGAGAACTGGACCGAACCGGACCTGTCCATCACTATATAATATTCCCCAACCATTTTGCTTGCCAGAGTTGCTACACTTCATGAATCACAATAAATCTTAATGTAGTAGATACCTAGAAGGTACTCCTACGTATTCCAGCTATCTTCGAAGAGTTTTTGAATGTTGATGATGGCGTACTTTAAGGCACAATTTTCAAATTGCCCAAAATAGGGTGTGTCGTCAGTGGTAATTGGAACATGTCATAATTTTTTCTCGTCCAAAGTTAGTCAAAATTCATGCAGGTGATGGTACATATATGTGGGGGTAGATAATAGTGCTTTACTAGTCATAAGGTTGTGTTGTGTTAGTGTTATGCATGAAATGATTCATTTGACGGTACTGATTCATTTGGCGGTACATCACAGTATGTAGTAGCATCACGTGACTGTCGACGAGCGTAGATGGCCAAATAAATTATCCATTGAATTTGTGATGAAAGCGCTTCTGATCAACCAGCACCACTAGTATGGAAATATCACCAGTTACTCTCGACCTTCCAGAATGCGCGCCCAATCTCATGCCATTCCACATCTCTCACTCAGGGCCCGCACCAATATCTACGTACTTTCGCGTCAAGCCCTCGCTTTCTATCCCGCACCTTTCCATTACACAGAACACGTCCAACGAAACACAGCTGTCTACAGACAACAGCCAGAACACCCTCGTTGCTGAAGAGTCTCAATGCTCCATAACCACAATTGCCGAATCACAGTCTACTCCATTAGAGGAGGATTTACAGACATGTCCTGCAAGAGTGGGCGCTATGGTAGTCGACGCTGATTCTGGGACTCAAGCCAGCTCATCAAGTGAAGTAGCTCGCGCGCCACCTGCGACGCCCCCAGTAGAAGTTGGCATTAGCAATAGCTTTATTGCAGCATTCAGAGGGAGGCAGGTACACGGTCGTACCGTGGACCTGCCACAAGGATACGGTGGCATGGTCCTTAGCGCACCAAGCGGTGATGCAAAGAGTCAGGGTGATGACACTGGGATGGTTGAAACAATAGCTCAAACAAGAGGCAAGGGTCGAGCAACACGAACATGCAGCCGACAGATGGACATAGATGAAGACGATGCGGTGGATGCAGATCATGACGGCTCACGTGTTGAGATTCGGAGACTAACCCCGGTCTCAAGGTTTTCTTCCTTGACTGTATGGTCCCCAGACATACCGGTGGATGAGGGCAAAGACGAGTACCTTAGGTCTTTGACGGAGTGGACAAAATTAGCGGCAGAGGTACGTTTTCATGTATATTCAGTTATCGTGTCGTGATTCATCTTCAAAGATTCATGCCTATGACGCATAATATGGAGCCTCAGTGATGGACTGTAAGACGATATATTGCTACACGCGTCAGCTGTTGGCCCTGGTTTGGCTAATATCAAAACTCCACCATGCATAGTAATCGATTTGATCTATACCCTTTCGTCATCGAGTCTTCACGGCTAGATCTTGTCGCTTACTGCGATTGCTGAATATCATCGGAACTTGTGCAGGATCACTCGAAGATTATTTTACACCGTCATAGCTTTTGAAATTTGAATCATGAACTAGTGACTTGAACGTGCTAGCTCTTATGTATAGCGACTTGCCTACTTACTTGCGTAGCTCGTCACTCGTGGAGAAACACATCGTCACCGACACGGAATGGAATATTGGCACGAGTGAGAGGCCAATTTCAAGATTTAGAAATTAGGTTTGACTCTCAAAACTCGGGATGACATGACACACCGGAGCAGCTTTGCATTTGCAGCCGAGTTATTTTGTTCATTATTCAAGGAGTGATCAACATATCCGTCCAGGTTTCGCGAAACTTTTCATCTCTTGATTGAAATGGCGGTGGCAGTAGAACTTCCAGAAGCAGATTCCCGTCTTTTCCTACGATAACAAATAGGCACGCTGCTTGGCGTAGAGGGACAGGTGCATTTGTGAAGCGCTTGATATAGTTTTGTAGGTTGTTCACGACCCTGGCCTCGAGCACCTGATGGGTTATCAGTGTTGTCGCATTGTTTACATTTCCAGTAGTAGCGATTCCAGGTGTTCTCGACTCGTTCCAGGCGCTCGAAATTGCCGTTGATCAGTGACGCGAGGGGGAGTCATCCACCATGCAACATCTTACTTTAGGGACGTCGGTTTTCATTGTCGTCATGACAGGCGAGCGCACGCAGTGAGAGAGAGAGCTAGTAGAGAGTAGATTCTAGCTCAGTATGAAACGAGAGAAAAACAAGTGGCTCACATCACCGATCAGTATCGATGTTTGGAAGATGTAGCACGTTCTTTAAACGTACGGGTAATTTAGGAAGAAATGAAAACATATTAAGTGGGCGCATGAATGCTACCAGGTTAAGGTATGTAGCCGGCCGTTCCGAAGTTATTCCCGATGCATTGAAGTTCAATTCCGTTCTATTAGTCAAGACAGGCTCTTTGACCTTTCTGTCAAGGAGGAGTATGCTCCGCACCGTGCGTGCGTTCCGGAGTTTGCCAGCCAATTTCCTTCAGAGCGGACTTCTCGTTCCGCTCATTGCGCGACTGACGGATACTGTGGAAACAGAAGTGTCAGTTCTTCGCCCATCATTACAGTCGCCAGCGGCTGTCCTCGACCAGGCCGTTGACGCACTTACATTCGTTGATGTAGTACTCTATGTGGTGAGTCATTCAGTCCGAAACATGGTGAGAACTGCAATGCGGCGCTATATCATATACGAAGAACGTATAACAAACCACATGACCCCAGGCTATTATTGCCTGGGGAAGGCTGGCTCGCAGGCGTTTAAAGATAAGCCTTGCTAGATGTCGATACAGCGATGCGTGCTTCCACTCTACTCCAGAGTGCTAGTGACTCGGACGTGTGAGAAGGCAGCCCGGTGTCAAACAGATAGAAGGATGATAATCGTTGGATCTTCCTATCTGTGGTCCGAAAGTTCGCCTGAAACCTCACACATTGTAGAAGATCGAAACACTCAAGACAATTGACTCTTCTGCCGTACCTTGAAGCTTGAGTCGCGCGTGTTCTTTGCAAAGAACGAGTTCACATATCCATATTTGGAAACTGTAGTTGTATTGAATTCGAAAATCTGACCGGCCGTGCACCTAGTAGTTCTTACTTACTATCACAAACAATTTATGTACTTCAAGTCGAGCTGTGCAGTACGACTCTACTGATATGAAATTGACGTAGGGTCAGATCAGTACCTTATAATCAAGAAAAACATATCCACCAAGCAACCAAATTTCAAATGCTTGAGCCTAAAACTGATCTATAACATACAGCTTGATACTCCGCGGATCGCAGTTCAACATTTTGACATATATTTCGGCCAGAGTTGCACATAGCATCCATGTCAATTATTCAAACTTCGTCGCAGCCTCAGTACGCTTCTCCTGAATGCGTATCTTGAGGTCTTTCCATATGTGAACGCCGAACAACATAGAACAGCCCACGTAAACAGCCTGAACATAGACTGTAAGCGCAAGACTCGAAGACTTGTCAGACAAACTCACCGTCACTGCCAAGCCTTTTACAGAACGCCTACAAAGTGACAAGGTATACAGCCCTTCAGCCGTGTGGATAACACCGAGTATCGTAGCAAGAGTCTGAGCAGCAAAACCGAAACCAGTGAAGCTTTTAATCGCGTTTGCTGGGGAGAAGAATGTATCCACGGTGGCGGCAGGGATAGAGAACAATGTCGTGCCAGGGGGTGGTGGTGCAAGAAGATAAAAGTACGCGAGGAAAATGAATGGCGTCATGATAGCTTTGGGAGGGAACCGGAATGTGGTCAACTTGGGAACTTTGAGCTAAAGTGGACGCGTATGCATCAGACACAAGACAGATTGAAAGAAATATTGTTTGCGAACACGTACCATACCAAGACCATCAAGCGCCTCTGTCTTCATACTCAAAAGGCGGGGTTTGGCACCATCGTATCCTGGAAGCGACGGTTTGAATGGTACCCGAACCGTATTTGAGACTCCAGACTGGAGCTTGTATAAAAGTGTCATGCCCTGGGTACATTCGTCGATGCCAGTTAAGCACACGAAATCCATCGTCCTATGTAGACTGACCTTTGAGTCGATGCCAGACATCTCAGCACTGACCACATTGTCCTGAACTTTCCCGAAATATTTGACATATGCAACCAGTGTACGAGGATGGTCCTTCATATACGTGCATAGGGAGCTGGAGTTTGAAGCAACAGAGTCTGACATAGCTGCTGTAGAAGATTTATTACGTGACACGTCGCGTTGAATACAGTACTAATGTCGATTCTGGCGGTAGAGTACCAGTCGAACGATTCCACAAGACCTGAGTTTATATATTTATCAGGGAATGCTCCGACTCGGGGCCTAGTTCGGACACGAGAGATAAGGCCTAAGGCCTTTAGACCTGTGCGTTACCATCACCGCTACTAATGATGATGTAATGATATGATTATTCGAATTCGGCCCTGGTGACTTTCGCCTTGCTCCGTTGGACCGTGGATGCACGCGGTTTTTTCTCGGCAGCGAGTAAACACCACATACTCATTGGGTTCAGTGGTGAAGTATTCCTGGAACTAACAGGTAATCAGTACCATGCAATCAAACTGGATCACCACTGGCTTGAAGATCACAGCAAGGCATCTGGAGCATCGCTATAATTTAGCAATAAGGTAGTATTGTCTGTGGTATAAATACGAAAAATGGGATACCGACAGAGAAACGACCCAGTTAAATTAACAATATATTTGCCCTGTTGGGCATACACACGCCGGAGACCCAAGAGTTGAAAAAGGTACAGTGAGATAAATGACTGGGAGAATTCGCGAGTAGAGAGTATCCGGCATGCTGTGGTAACATGAAGTGGGGTCTGTACTAATCGTGAGGTCATGAATCTAAAGCATCAAAGTGAAGCCCAGTGCCGAGACGCCCAGGGTTAAAGCAGTCTTCCAGCCAATGCTTTCCGCGGCTAAGCGGAGTCCACCGCCAGTTGCTTGCGAACCAGAGGACGGCGTCGGAGTTGGAGATGCACTGGCAGTTTTAGCACTAACGCTAGAGTTCTAAATAGTACTGCTGGGTGAGTCTGTTCTGCTGCCAGTGAAACTGGCATTATTTGAAGCGTTACTTACGGAAGAAGTGGCACTCGGTGTTCCAATTGCGCTGGCTGTAGCTGACACGGGGCTCGTGGTACCAACGGTGGTGGTTGAAGTCGAATTGACGAGCGAACCGGTACCCCAAGGAATGGCAGACCCGTCGGGTTGAGTGCTTTCAGTTGCGGGGACGATGTCGGTTACGGCGTCAGTAATCGTGAATCGCCCAGTCCAGACACTGCCATTGGGGGAAGTTGGAGTAGAGAACTGGTAGAAGTAGATAGGCGAGTGGGGTGTGACCTGGGGGGATAAACACGATTACGATGCGTGTAAGGGTGGAGCGAGACACCACCCACCTGAGGACAAGGATAAGAGAATGAATTTTTCGTCGCGTCCGTTCCGTCAACAGTGGCGACCGCTATGAACAGTTGAGGTCAGTATCTTATGACAGAGTATATGAACGGACTGGTCAAGTTGACCATGTCGAAGTTGTCTCCGGTCTTCAACTGAATGATCATAGTCTTCCACATGCCAGTGGTATCCGGGTTCCAGCTCATGGAACAGGCCTGGCCCTCGATGAAGACATCTCCAGGTCCAGGATTGGTGGGATCTGGATCGGCATGTGCGAATAGAGCAGCAGATGAGGCCAAAATGGTCAACGCGAGGGCCGCAAACATGTTGTTTATGTGAAAGGAGTGTGCTTTAAACTGGAGGTTGACAAAAAAAACGCGACGGTGGCGATTGGCATCACTTAAGTACAACAATAATGAACACAATGCGACTTACTGAAAGATTATGGTGAAGACGACCCGGAAGACTCAGCAAATAGCAAAGGAGCGACTGGCGAAGTGCAAGGGAGCCGATACAAGCCTGTGGTGGGTGAAGGATCGTAATAACTCGCGGAAGTAGGTTTTTGTACCACGTACGTCAGACCGGCAGCTGTATTAATGACCCAACCAGTTGACATGTCCATGTCAGCCCCCTGCCAAGTGATCGATGTATACACCCGACACTGTGGACAGAGCCAGCCTCCATACTAAATTTATTTATCCATCGATCGAGAGGCCAGCGGGCTGCTATACGAGTGCTAGCACGTGTCCAAGTCATTGTGAACCGTGGTCGGGGATGGGTACCCGTTATGGGACCGTCCGCAAGCACTTAATAACTGGCCGCTGCCGGTGGCTCACACAACTTCATGGCAAAAGTTCACACTAGTGAGGCACAAAACTTATGCCAAGTCCATGGGCCTCATGCGTGCACAGGGCACTCTGGAGTCCACCACCTCTAGACAGCGGCGACTCGGACATCACCGTCGACACCACCACGCACTGCTTCTCGATGACATTTGAAGTAGGTAACGATGGAGACAATGGTTCATTGGTTAAGGAGGTGAGTCGAGCCAACTTGTGAGCGCCCACCACTGTAACGACCGGATATTAACAAGGGATACACCGAGAATCAGTTGTTGGCAGAACTGCCAACCGGTGGTTGTGCCTGATCAACGACAGAACTCACGACCTGGCGGGACTCCAGGACTGTAATTCAAATCTGATAATACAGTTTGAATCCGATAAAACATGAATATTTGAATGTTGGACTCTGACGGAGCGAAGGCACCTGCAGACGTCACACCAGGCAGGAGTGCAGCGAGTCGACATCGTCCGATCGAGCGCTGTCAATGTCTCGCATTAAGGCCTACGACGAGTCTGTACATACAGATCGGATGATATCGACCACTTCAAGCTGACTCAACTACGCTCGGAAAGTTAGAATTCGACTTCTCATACTATATACCTTGTAACTTTTCCCCCAGCTGTATTCCCGACAGAGAAACAAGAGGCATACCCCCACGATCCTGGTTGAGTTGGGCGGACATTTATCACAAACCTTCGTATTGCTGAAGTGACGGTATCGATGGAGCGGAAGTACCATCACCCCTCTCCCGGGAGAAAAAATTCCTGTGAACTCAAGTCTGCATGTCTGGTTAGGTACAGGTTAAATTACACCGCGGCTCCGAGTGAACTGTCGGTGTGACGTGGAACGGAGTAAGCCATCTTTCCTAGAATCCATTAATAACACAGTAACGCTCGATGGGAGTGGTTGAATTTGTACCCGGAAAACTCCAATCGATGGTCTTGTTCTCGGATCGTTGGCGAGGAGAATATATTTGATGGTAGCTGTTCCCAATGAGGATTATTGTCAAGGGGGAGCCC
Source organism: Suillus plorans (assembly GCF_016647745.1). Taxonomy (NCBI): domain Eukaryota; kingdom Fungi; phylum Basidiomycota; class Agaricomycetes; order Boletales; family Suillaceae; genus Suillus; species Suillus plorans. The sequence continues at coordinate 60,188 of NW_024537407.1, forward strand.
CTCGAATTCAATTTCAATTTCATGTCTATACCACAAGTCTCTTGTGCGAGATTCCTGGCGTACCCATTTTCTTCGGTGACTCTTGAGCACGCAGGGTAAGCTAGATCAAGAAGACCATGAACCCAAGTGCAGTCTTCGCATCGGGTCGATTATGTGGGAGGAGCCTCGCTTCGTGACCATAGAAATTTGGGTTCAAAGAGAAGGAGAGAATGTTGGTGCGGAGACCTTCCTTTAGCACGTTGGCAACGTTCGGATGGCGCGCTTTGAGTAGCACCGTGGCGTATTCAATCTGCTGAAATCAGCTACAACTATAAACTCAAACCTTTGAATACCCATGCTGATTCCACTACCGCCTGGGTCCTGGGATATATGGAACGTACAGTAAAAGATGTATTTTACATAAGATCATTTGTAACAACTTGAAAAAGGAAGGAAGACGTAGTGACAGTGAACAGTGAAGCTATAAACATCTACTGGACTGAAGGGCCATCATAAGGACGGAGAGAAAGGTGCCGGCTTGACCCAGTCCACATTCGGAACGTGCGATTTCTCCCAGTAAGGTTGGCGAACCCAGGTCTCTGCTGCGTTGATCTCTCGACCACATCGCAAGTCTGGCAGCGAAGATGGAAATTCTTCGCGGTCAAGCGCTGCAATCAGTTTTTAGCATGATGTTCAAAGATAAATCAGATTCAACTCACCGCGAGAGTGTGCGTCGGTGAATTCTGACCTGCCGGATTTGGACACAAACGATCTATGATTTACGACTTCAGCGAACCCAAACCGCGATGACGGGTCGGGTTGCAGCAGCTACCGCGGTGAAGATGAGTGATGGTGCCGGAAAACGAACAAGACAAAAGCTTACTCCAGAGATCAAATCCGCGAGATTTTCCTTCAATTCTTCAAAGGCAGGGAACCGTTTGGATGCTCTGTCGCGGCTGGAGCACCAAGAAACATAGGAAAATACGTCGTTCTGTGTAACGAAGAGCGACTAACGACATGATATCAGTAAGATAGCAGCGAAGGAAGACTCGAAACGTACCTCGTGCTCCTTCGACACAAGCTCGTAGAGGACGCAACCTAACGACCACCAGTCTGCGGGTGCTCCGTACTTCGAAGGACGGCGGTCAGATCCGTTGCGCAGGACCTCCGGTGCCATGATGTGTGGCGTTCCCACCGGTTCCGAAGAATAATTCTGCTGTCGGTCCAGGGGTCCTTCGTCTTTGTTTACATAACTCACGCCAAAGTCGATGATGCGCACGTTCTTTCGAACGTCGATCAGGATGTTTTCGGTTTTGATGTCCCGGTGGATGATCCCTATCTCGTGCAGGGCGTTGATCCCAAGGGTCTTCGAAGTCGGATGAGACGTGAGTCGTCGAAGACCAGGACAGATGACTGCTTACCATTTGCGCACCCCACCTGCGAGCATTGCGGACGCAGTACGAAGGATAACGTTGCAGATAATTATACAGGTCGCTCGCCATCAGGTCCTAGAGACATCAGATGGAGTCAGATGACTGAAACGGGTCGCAGGGGAGGAGGGAGGAGGACGTACCATTACAAAACATATCTGATCCTTTGTTTGAAACGACATTTCAAGCCCCATGAGGAAATCAGCAGCGGGACACGGCAATGCGCATGAAAGACGCTTGAACGCTTCGAGTTCGTTCAGAAGAACAGCTTTCCTGGATTTGCGCTCAAGATGGTGCTTTTGAAAGACCTTGAGACACAATAAGCGATTCGACACTATGTCTTCAGCTCCCATCGCCACGCCGTACGTGCCCTCGCCCAACATGCCCCAAACACGAAAGGGGCCATACGTGCATGACACTGGTGTAGTTTGGACCACCTCTGCTGGGCCGGAGTGCGTGAAGGTGAAGGCGTGAGGAGGTGCTGGAGGGTCGGCCGGCTCCGAGGCAGAAGGGTATTGAAGATTGGGGAGCTCTGAGGGAGGATTCTCGATGCCAGGATCGACCACGGTAGACATTATGACGGGGGCGCTGGAATGAGGTTCGGAAGAAGAAGATTGAGCGATCGACTTTTGAGTGACCATGCCCAACAGATAAGAACGAGGAGAAGGGAGAAGTTCGACGCGCGAATTTAAGAATTCCCTGGTAGGACCACAGCATGCTTTAAATAATATCAATGAGTTGTGGAGCGTCAATTTGTGGATTGTCTGAAAACACCCACAGGGTAATCATGGCGACTAGCCACTGTCAATCACGACGGGGGAAGATTGTGGAGATGTGCGCTGTGGAACAATCAAAACACGTTGCGACCACAGTTGAGCACCAAGCGTCGGCGCACATCGCTGCCAGCTGCCAAGTGGTCAATAACACTCACGATATCAAAACAATGTGATGCCGCAGAAACGTGCATGTCCAAGTCTAGAACGCGAGCGGTCCTAGCACCGAACATTCTAGTTAAGCGCTGACCGGTGCGAGGCATGCTGTTACAGGTGTTTTACTTCCTCTGAATATCTATTTATCAGCATCGCACGACAGACCACGAATGGGTATCTTCGAAAGAACCTGTACATTATTCTTCGTATACTTATCTCATGAATGTCAAGTTAATGTCCCTAGCCGTGGAGTCAGTCGCTCAAGATAGTCTCCGCGGCAGCGGTATTGACATTCAAAAAGTATAAATGTACGTTAGCAGAAAGATCGGAGTGATGCATGAACTACACCTTTGGACGACAGCATGACAGAGTCATGGAATGAAATGACAGCGTTTGAAGGTAATAACAGGGTTAACGATTCAGATTCAAACTTTACATGTTCAACGGGCTTGTGCGGATGTGTCGATCACGGCGTGGTCGCGATTGCGAGTAGGAAAGTAACCGAGTCGGTGAGTTATATTTTGGTTTCGGCTTGATACATAACAAGGTTGATGACGTGAAAATACATAGTAAGAGCAGTAGCTTGATTTGGTGAACAGAACGCTCTTGAACGAAGATCAACATACACTGTGACACGCAAAAAAAAACATACGAAGGGTACTGACACAACAGACGCCCGTCACCTGCAAGCTCTCGATCTGAAATAACAAGCGACGCAGGAGGTGGTCGAGATGCAGCACAAGCGACGAACCAGAAGCTGTAAGCCTGTAACGGTAAAGACAAGGAAACAGTGAATGTCAGAGATCTGGCCAGTCTGGGGCCAAAGTCTGGGGCGGAGTCTGGGGCCAGAGTCTGGGGCGTTCGGCAAACACGGCTGACCCGGGCTGAGTTTGAATTGTTTTTGTCACGTGTTTGCTTTGTGACAATTCCAAAGCCACCCGCCATCATCGTGCCTCCTGCCAGTACTAGTGTGCCCGTCGTAGATGGCTAGCGGCTGCCGACACACCCGCCAATCTACTCACCACATGCAGTTAGCATGCTATGTTCGTGCTTCTCCGCACCAAAACCAGTCAAAATTATGATCGTCAATCCACTGTCCCAACACTTGTGCTTCCTCAACGTGTCTTGATTCTGCTACCAGTGTCTGCCGCACCTTCGTTGCTGTGTTTTCTGCTTCCCATTTTCGATCTCCTCCGCTGTCTACTCTCAACATGTTTTCGATCTGCTCTGCTGTCTACATCCTTTCTGCTTGGCTCTCGATGTTTGCGATCCGCTCTCAGGCTGTCGTCTATTTCGTTTATGCTCGGCTCTCAACGTACTTTCGAGGTATACTCCACCTGTTTCGCATCGGTTTCACTATTTTTCAGCTGCTTTCGTATACCGATTGTATTCCGCATAATACCTACTAAGCAATCAAAGCATATTTGACACTATTTAAGCACATTCTGGGAGGACAGCGCGAGTGTGCGTGAATGCGCCTAAATGTGCGCAATATAAAAGAAGCACAATAGAGCACATGGGGCACTGCCCCGTCTTATAGAAAATATGCTGTCAGTCCGGATATCGAGCGAAATGCGCGAGTATGTGCGCTGTCTCTCAAACGCACATTTCAACACATTCAGCCCTATTCGAGCACAGCTGATTCTCACTGGGAGTACTGAGTACTGATCATTGATGTCACCAAGTGCAGTGCGGCCTGCAAGAGGTCACAAAGGGCGGGTCACAACTCACAATGGACGGGTCACACTGGTATTGCAAACGTGACCAGATATAATTGGAACTCAGAATTAAGCTCCGCACGCGTCAGCCGCAGCCCCAGACTTTGACCCCAGACTCCGCCCCAGACTTTGGCCCCAGACTGGCCGTTTCCTGGATGTCCTCAGGAAACAAGGGAGCACGATGATCCCAATGAGGTTGCGGCTGACCCGGGCCGGCTAGAACCGTGAAACCTTTTGCGAAAACTCTTCGGCTAGGTACGAGAATTAGGGCTCCGTGAAAAACTACCTAGTTTTTGACGTTGGAGTTTTTGACAGGTTTTTAACATGTTTTTAACGAGTCGATAACTCGGGGTTGATATTGGGGTGTCAAAAACTAAAATATATATGTATATGATCTCGGGAACATAGCCTATCGAATTCTCCATCCGAACATCCGAATTCACCGAAAAATCGTTAAGATATGACCGACAATCTGTCAACTACCGTCCAATTGAGCGTTCGGCTGAATCGGCTCAATGATTACAACAAAAATTTACCTTGATGAGCTTCTTCGAGGACATTGGGCGCAACAACGCACAGTTGAGCCACCTCCGAAAGGCACTCGCACAACTTCCACATAGTATCCCCCTCGGAAACTCCAAATATAATTTTGAGCACTATGCTCCAGATCCGGAGAGGGTCGAACTCTATGGCAGTACCGAAGCCGCACTGAATAATGTGCTCGAGGTCACATTTGCACCCAGAGGCCGGAAGGATGAGTCGGCACCGTGTCCATTCGAGTTTCAAGATGTCCCGTAGACCAAAAGGCCTCCCTCAAAACCAACAGTTAAGTTTCGTGACCTGGAAAGTACTCTTTTCGATGTCGATCTCGATAGCAATGGTCAGAAAAGGAAACACGACAACTCCGAGTCGCAAGCAGAGGCTAACCCGGAGCCGCAGGACTCTAATTCAGACTCGGAGGACAATTGGTTGGAGGAGAGCGAGGACCCGGAGATTGAGCGTGATCCAATGTACTGGTCTTGTGATACGAGAGTACTTGTGGGTAGCGAGGATGCTCATCTTGATGCTCCTCGATTGTTGGACTTACTATCAGAGAAGCCGGTGGAAGGGGCAAGCAGGACACCTCAACTACAGGATAGCACAGTTCCAACGCCTCCGGGAGGGCCTGTACAGTGGGCATTTGCATTACCGTAGCGAAAAAATGTCAAAATGACCTAAAAAAACGCATTTTTTGAGTCTGTCAAAAACTGGTCAAAAACTAGTTTTTAACTCGTGTCAAAAACCCCTCGAGGGTGGGGGTGAGTTAAAAACTCGTCGTTAACTCCGTGGGTAGTTTTTCACGGAGCCCTAACGAGAATCATGACTCTCCGCTAGTATGCTAGCATGATTCATATGAATCAAGACCTGAAGACCATGGAAGTGGGCGCCCATGCACGTATATGCGTGATATTGTCTTGCACTCGTCCAACTATCTCTCCCGTTCACCTGGTCTACCCAGAGTCTGAGATCGGCACGGTGCAACTTCTACGGAACACATTGTCGACAACGAACTAGAGTAAGCACTATCCCCATATTTTCATAGAAACCACCAACTCAAGAAATTTCGTCAGCCCGCTCCTACTCTTAGCTCAAGTGCGTGCCAATCAGCATTTGACTCTAGTAGGGAATCCAGACACACCGGAAGTTGAGAGCGTCTTGGGACTCTTGGCCGCACTTACAGTATACAAGCAACGAAATCATTGCATCCCCAAGCAAAATCTAGTCTTGTGACCACGTCGTTCTTTGCAAACAACCACACGCGACTAGTACTCAAGCTTCAAGCTACGGCAGAAGAGTCGATTATCTTGAGTGTTTCGGTCTTTTACATCATGTGACCGTCATGATGTTTCTGGATCTTGTGACGTTTCATGCACCACATCATAACAAAGATCGGAAGATTCAACGATTATCTTCCTCCTATCACTATTTGGTCTGTTTGACATCGGGTTATCTTCTAACATGCCACTAGTACTCTAGAGTAGAGTGGAGGCACCCATCATTGTATCGAGGTCTGGAAAGGCTTATCTTAAAACGCCTGCGAGCAGTCTTCCCCGGGCAATAATAGCCTGTCATTGGGGTCATGTGGTTTGTTATATGTTCTTCGTATATATAGCGCCGCACTGCAGTTCTCACCCTGAACGACTCCCTGTCAATACCATCTGGCCTTTCAGCGATAACCCGCATCTATGACTAGAAAAATTTTCGTTGGATTCGGCGTAGATGTTGACGCTGTGGCTGGCTGGTACGTGGTTTTTCATTCGTAGATAATAAGAGTTAGCAACGGTGATCATGATGCAGGCTTGGGTCCTATGGAGGAGAAGATTCGCCATTGGACATCTCTCGGGTATGCTCGCATTGACGCTATGTGATTATGAGCTTAAATCAGCGCAGGGAATGTACGCGGGAGAAGTTGGAGTGCCTCGCCTTCTAAAGCTGTTTGATAAGTACAAGATCAAAACAACCTGGTTCATTCCTGGTTGGTCCCAAGTTAAATGCTCCAAAGACACAAGGAACTGACGGATAGCATATGTAGGTCATAGCTTGGAGACATTTCCGAAGCAGATGGAGGCAGTTCGAGATGCCGGTCATGAAATGTAAGCTTCCTTGAGTGAGGAGATCTATATCTTTCTCATCTCATGTGCAGAGGTCTTCATGGATACTCCCATGAGGTAAGTGGTAATGATATCAATATTGGGCAAAGAACTGAATGTTTTCAAAGAATCCTGTTACTATGACTCTGGAACAACAGCGAGACATTTTGGACCACACCTTCAAGCTTCTTACGGATTTCAATCATGGTGTTCCTCCGAAGGGCAGCGTCGCCCCTTGGTGGGAAACCAGTAAGGAGGGAACGGCGTTGTTACTGGAAAAGGGCATTGAATATGGTCACTATATCACTACTCGTTTCAAGCAAGGTACTAACACTTTTTAAAACAGACCACTCCAATATGTGCCACGAGTGAGTCGGCATACCAGTCGTGAAGTACTCAGACTTACATTCTTTCAGTTCGCAAATGTATTATCTTCGTGACGAAGATACATGGACAAATATTGATTATCAGGCGAAAGCTCACACGTGGATGAAGCCGCTGCAAAGGGGCAAAGAAACTGGGGTCGTTGAGATTCCGGCTAACTGGTCCGTCAAATACATCGCCAATGTGCGCTTATTTGATGCTGATTATACGTGTGTCAAGGTACCTTGACGATCTTCCCCCCATGATGTAGGACGCAAGTCGTGCACAAAAGCAACATGCTAACACTAGTCTAGGTTCATTAAATCAAGCTCAAACTCTCATGGCTGGGTATGCCAACACGTTTAAAATCCTTCTCACGTCTATTCATGCATCTATCAGGTCAGCGCCCAAGCTGTCGAACAGCTTTGGAAAGATACATTCACTTACCTGTATAGGTAAGGATAAGATTGCTTAGTTTCAGCCCCCTGTTGATTTATAGCGAACAGAGAAGAGAAGGATTTTGTATTTCCCATTAGCATCCACCCGGACGTTAGCGGGTCAGTCTCCACTTCTTACCATCATTTGAGTGTTCTGACCTCGGTCTTTGACAGTCGTCCACACGTACTTCTGATGCTGGTATATTTCACTCGACCTCCTCCTTGTTCTCCAACTCATCGGCGGTCACAGGAGAGTTTTATTGAATGGATCAATACTCACGATGACGTCCAGTGGCTAACCTTCTATGAAATGGCTCAAGATTTCAGAGCCACAAATGACCCAGCACCGGGTGCCATCATGCCCAAAGGCTTCGAGAAGGCCTAAGCTTGTCTTTACAATGTAGTGCGTTTCATACAACATATTTGTATTGAGACTTCTTCAGGCGCTGTCGAATGTTTACCTAGTCATTTGTATCAGTATGTTCTATCAACTTGTGACTTATACGTTTCGAAAGCCACGGCAGAACGGGTTCTAATTTATTTGAGTTGGATGGACCTTGAATGAGCTTGTGCATGTCGTGTACAAGGTTACTGCCAGTGTGATCGTCATGCTTTGGCTGCCATGCATAGCCTTTTGAAGTTCCTGCAATCATCACTGCTCAATGAGTACTGAGTCCTCATTTGCAATAAAAATATCTACAACTGATACGTCTCAGTAAGCGAACTCGAACACTATACAAGATCGATTCGAACAAGTTGATTCAGATACTCCCAGTGACTTCTTCATCTTCAAACAACTTGAAATTCATACCCTGCGGAAACCCATCCAGAAAGTAGTCCAAAAAATTCCTCCTATGTTTCCCCAACCACACAAGACCACCGACGATGGCCATCTCGTCTATCCACTTTAGGAGGGTTTGGTCCAGAGTACTCCCTCCCGGCGACGGCTCATATCCCGGGAGCAATTTCCACAGTATCATCTTCATATTCGAGAAAAGTAACTCTGAATGCTCTTCTGGCATCTTGTAAAGGAGCCGGGCCTTGGGCCTCTCGCGCGGCTGCGAAGAGTACGGTTCTGGCAGGGACCCCAGCATTGTGCGACCGAGACATCGAATTATAGATGCCGTTAACAGGTAATAGCTCAGACTAACAGGATTGGTGGTCGGCCCAGCCATGCCGCATACTCCTCGTAATGAATATGCCATATGAAAACCAGAAGAGAAATCTGACGGCGAAGCGCGCTCATACATGAACCGCGTGAGATCCATAACAAACTTATCTGTTGGGGTGTCTTCCTTGAATAGCCTTGACAAGATTTCGGGGGCCTTTGGGCTGGTACACAAGAGCGCATGCCACACTCCAGAGCTGCTTGACGCACGTGCAAGAAAGCTCACTACGGCGACTTCATCTTGGAGCTCTTCCAAAATCCCTTCACCTCCAGACATCACCGCGCCCAGTCTGCTCATGCAAGGTATCATGAATTGGAAGAGTTGAGAGGACGACTCGTTGGAAATCGAAGAGAGTAAAGGAGCGAAACTAACACCTTCTGCGAAAGACACTTCATCCTCCGAACATTTGCAGACCTTGAAAGCCTTCTCCACTTCTCGGCTGATTTCATCTGCAAATGAAGTAAACTTTGCTTTCTCCATGATTCTAAAGACTAGATATGCTCTGTCGTATGCCGTTGCGAACCGCCTGCTACCCATGCATATCTGCATCAAGAGCACATAGAGCACTACATCAACGAGTGTAAGTGCGTCAAGATCCTGGTCGAGGACAGCCGCTGGCAACTGTGATGGTGGGCGAAGAGCTGACACTTCTGTCTCCACAGTATCCGCCAGTCGCGCAATGAGCGGAACGAGAAGCTCGCTCTCAAGGAAATTGGCTGGCAAACTCCGGAACGCACGCACGGTGCGGAGCATACTCCTCCTTGACAGGAAGGTCAAAGAGCCCGTCTTCGTCACATTGACTAATAGAACGGAATTGAACTCCGATGTTTGGGGTCGCGACAGCTTTGTGATCTTGAACACAAAACTGTCATCCGCCCCTTCCTGGGAGGATCTGTAACGTGCAAGTGACATCGCGGATTGCAAATTTACGTCGTTGATGTGTGCCCCGCGTTCTCCGCTGGCGTAAATTGGAGTGGGTGGTACTGGATTCACGTGAAGCAAAGAGCTCACTAACGAACCCGGCTTGATATATTCCTTCATCTCTGGACGCAATATCACATGCCGCAGGACGAGGGCAATGCGAGGGCTGACTACAAATATGCGATGCAGGCCAGGGCAGCCACCTCCCAACCCTTCCCACAAACCAAATGTGTTGTGCGTGAGGATAAATTCTTCCCCTTCCGCGGCTTCCCAGATGCTGAAGAAGTAGTTGTCCGCATGAGTATGGTAAGTGTACGCATCGTGGTTTTCGAGATCAGGTGGGATATGCGATTCAGTCATCATTTTTTGAAGACCTTCTTCGCCGTACTTATCTATGAGTTCTGCAGCATCTCGCATGATGTCTGAATGCGATGTGTCCAGGTAGTATCTGAGGACGTATAGCCAAAACTCGACAGCGGATTGAATACCCTTCTTTTTCATGAAGGACTCAATCCACTGGCGGCCCCTTGCGTTCTCCGGGTGATCCGCTTGAAAGTAGGTGTTGGAGCAAGATACATTGCGATAATGCATAATAAATAGGAACTTTCGCAGGAGTTCTAGCGGCCTCCGCTTCAGAGTGAAAGTACCCTGAGGAAGCGCTTTGTGCAAGTCCATGATAATGGAGGCTGCATGACGTTCGAGGTCTGCTAATTTCTCCTCCAGCTCGTTGATATTATAGATGTTTCGGACGTCCTGGTAGAGATTCTGTACGCCGTAAACCTTTCCAATAGGACGAATGTCAAGACTACCCGTGGCAATGTCATAGTAGTAGACGTATTCAGGATCAACACCGGTGCGTCGAAATTCTTTTTGTCGTTCTGTTTTGGACCTGCAAAGAACATCATTCAGTGTTCTAGTCTATTGTCCGACACGCAGAGTGCTCGAGAGGACACTGAAAACATACTTCACAGGACCGACTTGGAATCTTCGTAATATGAATCGTGGAATGAAATGTTGGTATTGTGTTGTAGGTGCACACGGACTCGGAGAGCCGTCTGTCTTCTGAGCTCCTCCTGCAAGTTCTGTTCTGGCTTGTTGTTTTGGTGTATTCCTGCGACGTCGTGTCATTATGTACTGGTAGAGTTCAACGAACCCAAGAACTGAGCGCTGAGCGCTGAACACGCCATATCCATGCGGCCGCGTTGTCGTCACTGAATCCTCTAAAGAGCATATTGAAGTAGTACTATATATAGATACCTTAGTATTCAGTATATGATATTCAGGGCAGGACAATGGTAAGACTGGTCATGATAAACTGTGCGATTTCTTTCAGCGATTTTGTTTTCCAAAACGAAATCGCCAGACTCAAATTCAGGCTGGCCGGATGTAGAACTCATTATGCATCAAATTTTGCTCAAAGATCATCATCATTCTTAGATTACACGAGTGCGAAAATTCAACAATGTTTAAGATTCACCAGGTAAGATCTTTGCAATGTTCATTAACTCGGCCCATCTCTTGTCTTCTGCCCACACGATGCTTTGGTCCTCCTGCATAGTCAGAGCTTCATCAAGTTCATGCGTCGGCTTGCCCTGTTGCTCGAGGGCGGCGATCTCCTTGTCGAATGCGTCAAGCCATTCAATCGCCTTCTTCATCTGTGGATAATTCATGCTCGGGATACGGAGAGCCCAGAAGCAGCGGTCAGTTGCATGCGTGACCCACCCTGTTGCACGAGCTTCAGTAATCATCTCACAACTCTATGGATACTGATATACCTTTTGGACGCAGTTGTTCTGGAGTCCAGCGAATCGTATATCTGAGAATTGGGAACCCCGCCTGTTGGAAATCTCTTGCAAACATCCTCACGGGGATGTGCACTTGTCCATCACTTAGAATATCACCCATCTGCCTCATCGATTCTTCGACAGTTGCTGTACTTGGGAGCGTCCGATACTTCTTCACGAGCTTCTCAACGACGGGGCGTGGGAAGTACCGCAAGATGTTAGGGAACACATCCTGTGGACCTTGAACCGGGTGCGCGATCGCGTAAAGGTACCACTCCTCGCTCAGATCGCCAATAGAAATGCTCTTGACTCCTTTCTCGCGTAGAGCACGAGCAAGGCCTCCCGACCGTTGCCAGGTCATTGGATCGGGTGTGGTAGGGATCCAATTGCCATCAAAACATCCCCGGTACGTGCCGTGCTCCACACCGACTTCGTCTGTCTCTATTACCTTCATCATAGCTTTGATAGGAACTTTGGCAGGGTCTCTCAGGGTCTCCAAAACGTCAGGGGCATTAGGATCGAGATTGAGGGCGCGGCAAAGGGCTTGGAAGGATTGCCTCAGCTCCAACGGGGTTTTAGGGATAGTCCTGCAGGCAATGAGTGAGTTAACGGCAAGTGATAAAAGTGACTCACATCATTGCGTTTGATTGCAAATGGGCGGAACGGAACGGGGAGTTCTGCCCTGGTGGCAGGTGTGAAAGGTGGTGCAAGATTTGGTGTACGGCATGGGCACCTATTGCTCGTTAGCAATGATGTGAGTTCAAAGGAAGCTTTCACTTACCAGCAGACAGCCCAGAAAGTTGAATATTGCTCGGGTCACCTACACATGATGTCAGGATATCGACTAACTCTGACATGGCGTGCGTTCAAGCTTACCTCCAAATGATGCAATGTTCTCCGAAATCCACAGAAGCGCTAACCATTGATCTTTGAAGCCAAAGTTTCCGTCTATCTTGGGCTCGTCGCACGCAAGGAAACCAAGCACCGAGAGCCTATAGCCGATGTTGATATGAATTTCCTTCCTTGACTCGGCCACATATTGTGACTGGGAGCTCAAGCCATGGGGCGAACCAAACTGAAGAAATCTGCGACAATGAGTCCCCGAAAGTTATAGGTCTATGCACAACGGACCCTCCGTGAATGTAAACCTTGACAGGAAGATTCGCCCCAGGTTTCGATGATGAATGGCACGCAATATTGACAAAGAGGCTGAAGAATGAAAGTATCAGATTTAGAGCTGGAAAAAATATCCTGAATCGCTTACGGGTCCTCTGACGGCTCTCCGTAGCCCTTGCGATCAGCTGGTGCTGTCGCTGCACCCTGTCCATCATTCGAAGGCTGAACACAGTCTAAGGGAATTCCGTCTTGTGACAATGATTTACGAGAGTTTGATGATTTGACATACGCTTGGTCTCATAAATGTAGTCCTTGTCTTCATATCGATAATTAGGAGGTAGTGGCTTTGGGTCCTGGAAGCGAACGGGTGGCAACGCGTAAGGAACCTCTAAATACTTGGTTCAGCATACGAGCGCGAAGGGTTTGGTCGACAACCTCACCTAAGAACACTGAAGCGCCGTTCGTAGTTCTGCCACCCTTGATGGGACCGTACTTCGTCTCGACGACGACACTGACACCCTTCTGTAGTTCATCAGGGATGTGTGGGATAGGTGGGATAGCCATGTTTGCTCGAGGTGTAAGTGACAAGACGACTTGAGAGATTCGAGTTGAACTTGGCAGTGGGCCGGGATAAACAATCACAAGTTCTTATAGGATCCACGATATGGACGTGCATGTGCCACAGAGACCTAGGCATCATTGATCACGAGGTAGGAGTTATATATTCAGGCTAGTACATGGATGAGTAAAGCGGGATGTTCGGAACGCCTTTATATAATGTCTTCAATTCAAAATATCATATCCTATTTTGGAAAACCTCCTATTGACCGCTTATCATGAACGGTAAGCGCTTTGTGTATGATTTTCAACGACCAGCTAGCGTTACTACAGACGTGCTTTATGTTTCGCATATCCCTTTGGCATCATAGCACCTGAAGGAGGATCATTCTTCGCCCTGAACCTTTCTGCCATTTCATGGAACGTAACCCACTTCACGTTGTCATGAGTATTGATCCATTCGATGAACCGTTCCTAAACGCAGGAATGCGTGTCACATAGGCACGCTTGTAGGTCATTAGAACTACTTACCAGCATGAGTAATACCTGGGGACGTCTAAATCAAATAAGTTAAGTTAATCATTCTAAATGCGAAAGCAATGTATGAGACGTACCCGCCCACGTCCGGATGAATACTTAGCGGGAAAATGAAATCTTGTTCTTCCCTGTAGAGATATGTGAAGGTATCTTTCCAAAGCTGCTCGACAGCTTGAGGGGCCACCTAAGCGTGGTCAAGTCAGTAAACGGTCTGAGGAATTGTACCATGTTTTGCTTGCCCATCCATGAGAATTACTGCTAGCCTTCATGAACCTATGTTTTGCGTTAATGAAGTACGCTTTTCTTTGAAGCATAAAACGCACATCATTGGTGTCATATCTTCGAGGTACCTTTGATAGAAAAGTTAGCTATGATTGATCACTCCGGCAAGGGACAGTGTTACCAGCTAGCAGGGATCTCAACAAGACCTGTTTCTTTTCCCCTCACAAGAGGCTTCATCCACGTACGTGCCTTCTCCTTGTAGTCGATTTTGGTCCACGTATCTTGATCACGAAGGTAGTGTGCCTGGGAGCTGCGAACACGGCAGTCAGTATCCAAGTGAGGTACACACATCCCAGATCCTTACTCGCGAGACATGTTCGAATGATCTACATGGAAATATAAGAGCGACCCAATATCGTGACACAACTCGCAGGCATACCATACTCGATTCCTTTCTCTAGAAGGAGGGCAACGCCTTCCTTGCTTGTTTGCCACCATGGCGCTACACTGCCCTTTGGAGGCACTCCGTGATTGAAGTCCGTGAGTAATTTGTATGTGTAATCAAGAATGTCACGTTGTTGCTCTGGCGTCAATGCATCCGGATTCTGTGGAAAATTAGCTGAGCCACCTGAGTCAAGTTAGGTTAAGTGTGCGCAGGCACCTCATGCGAATAACCGTGCAGTCCGCTAGATAGCTATCAGTCAATGGTCACCATGACACAGGCACAAGACTAACATTTCATGACCTGCGTCCCTGACAGCTGCCATCTCTTTTGGAAACGTTTCTAAGCTATGGCCTGCACATTAATGGTGTGATAAATAAACCCCCAGTAACAAAACTCTAACTCACCTGGGATGAACCAAGTAGCTTTGATGTTGTATTTATTAAGTAACTTCAATACTCGCCAAACTCCAACTTCGCCCGCATACATGCCCTAAAAGATCATCAGGTAAAAATGCCATAGGTTCGGTTGAAAGCAATTCAATCATACGCGAGATATGTCTAGGGGAGAGTCCTCGCCACCGTACGAGCCTAGCCTAAAGTGGTCGCATAGAATACAGTCATTTCGGAGCTCACAAGGAATTAAACTTACCATCCAGCCACAGCATCCACATCAACACCAAATCCTATGAGGATCTCGCGGGGCATCTTATTAGGTTAGTACTTCTGGTGAAAAAGAGACTAGAACAGGGCTCTTTATATAGCCTGTCTTTAGAAAGACAAGGGCTGCAGAAGAGATCTTGTATTATGATTGCAGCTCGCTTTGGCCACGATCCATGATGTAATATCTCTTGGGGCCTTCTACACGTGTAGATTATCAAACCGAGTTTATGGAATACTGACTCGCGTCATTCAATATTCATCCGCGTGAAGAAGTCTTCTACAACACGATGTACAGCATTTCACAGACGTTGTGCGAAGCCTTTAGGCATTACGGCACCTGGTGCTGGTTCTTTACTGGCTCTAAAATCTTGAGCCATCCCATGTAAGGTTACCCAGTGTACGTTATCGTGGGTATTGACCCATTCAATGAAACGCTCCTATGTATCGCCAGTTATTTAGAGAGCAAGGAGCATGTTGGATGAAACACACCAGCATGAGAAGCACGTGTGGACGACTGTACCAAAATAAAACACTCAGAGACGCTCAAGTATCGAAGAAGGGAGAAAGAGAGACTCACCCGCTGACATCTGGGTGAATCGTGAGAGGGAATACGAAATCTTCCTCTTCTCTAAGTGATGTAATTAGATAGTGTATTGCAACACAATTAGTATTGTTACCTATACAGATAAGTGAAAGTGTCTTTCCAAAGCTGCTCGACATCTCGAGTGTTAACCTGTCGGATACATAAACGAAACACCCCAGAAGTGCTTCAAACGTGATAACACACCCAACCATGCGAGTTTGAGCTCGACTTAATGAACCTAGATTGATGTCAGTAGGTTGAACTTGCACAGAGGTAGCGGGAGCTGACATCATCGGGGGAAGATCGTCAAGGTACCTTTTCAATTGTGTAAGATGCATGGAAGGCAAGACACCAGTGATACAATTGACGAACCAGTTAGCAGGAATCTCGACGAGTCCTGTTTCCTTGCCCCTTTGTAGCGGCTTCATCCATGTGTGAGCTTGCGCCTGGTAGTCAATCTTCGTCCACGTATCTTCATCACGAAGATAATACATCTGCGAACTGAAAGAATGCGAGTATTCCTATGAGCAATCACTGGCAGAACAGGTAGACCGCCTTACTCGTGGGACATGTTGGAGTGATCTGTTAAAACGGTGTCAATGCTTCACTTGAAACGAGTAGTAATGAATTGTGACCATATTCAATGCCCTTTTCTAACAACAGCGTCGTCCCCTCCTTGCTGGTTTCCCACCAAGGGGCGACGCTGCCCTTCGGAGGAACACCATGATTGAAATCCGTAAGAAGCTTGTAGGTGTAGTCCAAAATGTCGCGCTGTTGTTCCAGGGTCATAGAGACAGGGTTCTTTAGAAATATTCAGTTCGATGCCCAGGATTGATACCATCACCATTTACCTCATGGGAATATCCATGAAGACCTCTGCACATGACATAAGAAAGATAAGGATCTCCACAGCCAAGGAAGCTTACATTTCATGACCGGCATCTCGAACTGCTTCCATTTGCATTGGAAATGTCTCCAAGCTATGTCCTTCATATGCGCCCATCAATTCCACGTGTCTTGAGAGCATTGAACTTAGGACTGACCGGGGATGAACCAGGTTGTCTTAATCTTATACTTATCAAACAGCTTCAGAAGGCGAGGTACTCCAACTTCTCCCGCATACATTCCCTGCCTGACTTGAGCTCCCGATGATCATATAAAGATTGTACCGTGACCATACTCGTGAAATATCTAACGGAGAATCCTCTCCTCCATAGGACCCAAGCCTGCATAATAGTCCTCGGCGCTGATTCTTTTCATGATCAAATGGAAGACAACATACCAACCAGCCACAGCATCAACATCTACGCCAAATCCAATGAGAACTTTTCTGGGCATTGCTGAGCCGCAAGAAGATTCAGACAGTGTTGATGGAGAATCTTTGAGTCCTAGTCACGGTGAGAATGATATCACAACGATATATATATGAGGGGACGTACGATACAGTCCCATGACCCTTTTCAAGGACCGGTAACGGGAGATGCAGCCAATGCTCACTCACAAACGATCTAATATAAGCCTAGTAGATAGCGACGCGGTCCGTGATGAATTTATTCTAGATGACTGTTAGCTGAACTCGAGAATTCGCATCATGCTGCTGCAATCGTGCAAATTTCGACTAAAGCTATAAGTAAGTTCGCGAACTCTGAGGGGATTGAGGCATGGACACTGGACACCACTAAGTTGATCCTCTGGTTGAACTTGGCAAGAGAGGATCCATTACATAAGCACTTCATTTCTTGTTGTGCCTTCTCATTCCCCCGCATGGCCCAAGATGACAACACGTCACTGTCAAGAGATAAGGGAAGCGTCGCATGTCTTTCCGCAAGGAGGCTCTTTCCCAGATGGCCAGACACGACCTTAGTAACCTGCATCAAGCGCCCATGCCCTTATCTCCAACTTGACCGATATAAGTATATGGCGTAAAAGAAGCGTAAGTTGAAGAACCCCGTGTCGTATTCGAAAATGTCGATCAGCTCGGAGAAGCAGGCGCAAGTCAGCGTCAACACTACCAGCGTCAAGGGCTACTCCACTCCACCACGCAATGCAGACGATACACTACTCGCTGAACTTGGCTACAAAGCCGAATTCAAGCGCGAGTTCTCGGTCAGTGACACTCCTTAACAAGTTGCCGCCCGTATGGAAGCAAAATAATTCCGTCCAGATGATCGAGACAATTGCTTTTGCCTTTTCAATCATGGGTGTGGTGGCCTCGGTATCATCGACATTCTCATTTCCATTGGTCTCAGGTGTGTGCCTAGTACTCTTCAATATCAGCCGCATGTGAAACCGAGGTCCGTATATAGGTGGTCACGTTGGAATGGTCTGGGGATGGCTGATTCCCTGTTTCTTTGTGATGGCGGTGGCATCTTCAATGGCAGAGCTGGTATCATCAATGCCGTAAATATTTTTATCACCTTCTGGAATACTGTGACTACATGCGCGTTTTGGCCTAGGACTTCTGCTGGCCTTTATTACTTTTCCGCTAAACTCGCACCTCCGAAATACTCTGCATTAGCGAGCTGGATCACAGGTTGGGAAAATATTTTGTCAAATAGAAACTTATCTCATCATGGGCTTTTCAGGATGGGCCAACATCACGGGCCAAGTCACTCTCGTGTGTTCCATCGACTTTACATGGTTCGTTAAGCAGTACTATACTTCCTGTGACTTACTTTGTATAGTGCACAGATGATCACTACCGCGATTGCGGTGAGCTCTGATGGAGCAACGATAGTGAGCTCTGGTGCCACATACGGCATCTTACTTGCCATTCTATTTGCACATGGCCTAGTGTGCTCTGCTGCCACGAACGTATTGGCCCGCTTAAATCTGTTTTACGTGATTGTCAACGGCAAGTATTGGTTTACACGGGGTAGATGAACGTCTAGATCACATTTTCTTCCAACAGTTGGTACCACTATAGCCGCCATCATTGCATTACTTGTCTGTTCTGGTGATAACAAAGTATCTACACAAGATGCCTTCACTATGTTCGAGAACAACACAGGATGGAGCAACAGTGAGCACTGGCCCGTGATCCGATAGCACTGACCGACCGCGTGTACAGATGGATGGGCTTTCCTTCTTGCTTTCACGGCTCCAATGTGGACGCTCACGGGCTGTGCGTGTGTAGATGTCATCTGCGGATGTACTATTGACTTCATAGAACGCTAGATGACTCTGCTGCGCACATCGCTGAAGAGGTAGCCGGTGCTCAGCGTACAGCGCCCATTGCAATCCTCGTGGGTGTGTTCGGGACGCAAGTACTGGGCTGGCTTCTCTTCATCGCATGCTCCTTTGCAACGGCTTCAGTGACCGACTTGTTGTCTGGCGCCTTACCACTTCCCATGGGCCAGCTCTTTTTGGATGTACTTGGAAAAAGAGGGATGCTGGCAATATGGAGTCTTATCATTGTTGTCCAGGTACGCTGAAGATTATCATTATTTGTTTTCGCATGAATAATAGGTTGATCAGTTCGTGACGGGAGCTGCACAAGGAGTCGATGCATCTCGTGTCGTGTTTGCTTTTGCGAGAGATAACGCTCTTCCCGGTTCTCGTTGGTGGAAGCGGATCAATCGGCGCACGCAAACTCCTGTAAATGCTGTCTGGTTGGTAATGGCTGGTGCCGCCGTTTGTGGCTTGTTAGGTTTCTCCGCTGCCGCACTTTCATCTCTTGCAGGGTACGTTGGATTTCACTTCGTCAAGTCCATATCCTTAGGAGTCATCCACGTCCCAGGGCCTCCGTCATCGGCTTGTACGTGTCTTATGCAACGCCTATCTTCCTTCGTATCACATCGGGCCGTGATAAGCTGGTCCCTGGCACATTCAGCCTGGGAAGGTGGTATATACCTATTGGGATCATAGCGGTTGCATGGGTATCATTCATTGTTGTTTTATTACTGTTTCCCCCAACACAAACAACCACCCCGGCGGGGATGAGTACGTATATCGAATGATTCCGATAGCCTTGGTTCGGTTGCTGACAAGATGGTACAGACTACGCTGTCGTGATTATCATGGGCGTTTTCGTCTTTGCGTCTATCTCTTGGATTGTTTCAGCGCACAAGTGGTTCCATGGCCCGATCAAGAATATTGACGATCCCAGATCGTCTTTAGAGGGGAAAGAGCTTTGAAGGGTGATATTTGGTCCGTTGTCAAAGCACATTTGTAGATGCTAGTGGCGTAGATGCAATCAAATATGGTGCTCTAAATATGGTGCGTTGCACCTGTGGAAGACTACTAAGTTGAAACAGAGAAGCAATGCAGTACTTCCTGCGCTTGTCTATATGTTGTCACAAATCAAGAATATAGGGTTACCAGCGTCCGATGAACGGGCCACCGATTCGGATGCGTTATCCGATGTACACACTGATTCAGAACTGTTAGCCTTCTGCTCGAGACCGAGGTATTACGCGTCCACGCGGCATGTGTACAATGCAATTTTTGTGTTACCTCCATTTTCTTCTTGACGTGTCTCCTGGCAGGGCCCAGGCCCCTAAGTACACAAAAAAGTGATAGTAACGTTTTTAAGCCCGCGCGGTCAGTATGTAATGCAACACGTATCGACCAACTCTTCTTCGCATCCATCATGACACATGAAGCATAGCCTATCAAAGTATGGCGAAATAATGATGACTAGGGGTGCCCTGTCATAGAGCGTCATCCTGCGCCGGTTCAAGATTCTATTATAGATCAAGTACGTTAGCATACGACGTAAAAGAACATGGGACACGGTAATATACTGAACGTACGCAGGACTCCATGATTCTGGATGCTTGTATAATTAATGTAGCGGAGGAACAACTGTTTTCCTTCTGTGATGTACAAGAGCCTGCCTGTGGGAGACTAACTACTAGTAGTAAATGTTGGATTTCCACACCGCGCTGAATCCTAACCTTCCTGTTCGGGGTAGCGAGCCGTTGATCCTTCGAAAACCATGTACAATAGAGACAATCGCTCAATGGCGAGCAGCATGTGCTAGATATTTTACACGATTGCAATTGGATATCTAAAACAACGATGTCGTACACTGCGAACGCAAATAGTGACTACTCTGCGGCCAACGGCATTTGATACAGAACTAAACTAATAATGCATAGATGGAGATTTCCAATAGTAAAGGAGGAAATGAATACCAAGAAATTTGTTTTGCTGCCGAGAGGAAAACAGCTAACGTGATCTGAGGTAAAATGAATCTTCTCGCTTAATTCGCGACTTTACCCAAGGGGGTTTTGGCCATGACACTAATAACCTCGAAAAGTACCTGCGAAGCTAGGGTTGAAAACGGTTCGGAAGTTTTGATATTCATGACGTACATCGGCTGCGGCCATGGTCGTAAGCTCTGCATTGGTATCATATGCAGGAGCAACTTCAACAATATCGGCCGAAACAATGTGGAGACCATCCAGGCCTCTGATGATGGTGCGTAACTCGCGTGTAGACCAGCCTTGGGGTAATTGAGTTTATCATCTAAAAATGATATACGAACTTACCACCGGTTTCTGGGGTGCCCGTCGCAGGAGCGAATGCGGGATCGATGGAATCAATCTATAATAAGTTAATTGAACGCTCCACAGGAATATGAAATCCCAACATACGTCAATGGACAGATAAACGGGTCGATCGCCGACAGTCTCCCGAATCCTTTTGATAATCCCGTCAGTGCCTACGAGATGTTCAGTTAATGGATAACGATAAATCCTCGGCCTTGTTCACCTATGGTGTCGATCTCACGGGCTTCGATTCGTCGGAAGCCAGAGGCGTCGTCATTCGCATAATCGGCTGGTCCTGATAGCGTGGTCCTAATAGCGCCATGCTAGATGAAGTTCAATGATAAAATAGGATCAAAGCATTCGGTGATAGATGTTGGAAGGCAAGGAAATAAGATACTTGCAATAGAGCTTCCGTTCCTAATCAGACCCTCCTGACTAGCCCAGTAAAAGTATGTGCCGTGGTTAATAGCGGCCTGGTCGGAAGGGGCGCCTCCAAACACAGAAGGTTTCCA
Organism: Suillus plorans; assembly: GCF_016647745.1. Taxonomy (NCBI): domain Eukaryota; kingdom Fungi; phylum Basidiomycota; class Agaricomycetes; order Boletales; family Suillaceae; genus Suillus; species Suillus plorans. The sequence continues at coordinate 81,675 of NW_024537407.1, forward strand.
GGTATCTAAATGGGAGTCGAAGTGGATGACAGAAATTGGGCCATATGCAGAGTGGATAGACCTGGGTACGTAACATTGAGTAACAGTTGCAAATCACCCGCTAGAAGCAAAACGAACCTAAGCAAAGGCAGAACAATCGTGTGGTCACCACCAAGTGTGACTACCCGTGGATGATTCTTTCCGTCGACCGAAATTGGAACGAGGGGCTTGCCGGTGAGAGCATCGTTGCCAAGTGGAGAAAAAGCAGGTCGGTGAAGGAGCTCTTTGTGCCCGCCTTCGATTTGCTGGATGGCAAACTTGTTGTCATAGGGAGTGACTGGGATGTCACCGCAATCTACAATTTTGAGTCCAGAATGGAATGGGTTGACCTCGAGGGGAACATTGTATCCTCCATACAATGTCAACCGGCGGGATCCGGCACGAATACCAGCAGGCCCGAACCGGGCACCAGGGCGGTAGGATGTCCCGGTATCCTATGCAGAACACTAGAATAAACCTTTTGAATAAATGAATATGCAATGACGTACAAAAGGTGCGCCGATAAATGCGATATCAAAGGTAGTATCTCGGTCCTTGCCAAGACATTGCACCCATGGTAGCTTCGCAAATGTGGTAATTCCAGAAAAAATAGAGTCCGCGGTCACTACATCGCGGGTGCCGGTGAGCGCAGTCAATAGGAGGAGGGTTTACTGTATACCTTCATTGTCGCCTGGATACACGGCCTGGTAGGGGTATTTGACATAGTTCAGAGGAATTTGGTCTTCGTGGTGATGGTCATGGGCGAAGCCTACGGCAGCGAACACCAAAGCGAACAGAGCAACAGCTTGTGATTTCATCTCGGGGGAAAATTCTAGAGGGTAGAATCTGATGAGTTTCAATGAGCGTTAGGCTACTTAAAAAGCTTTTCTGACGGGAAAATTTTCGTATCTCATGACCGCTACCACGCCACGAGTATCACAAAAGATGGTGATTCTGTCTTGATAACATCACAGGTGCAGGACGCTTTCCGCCATGAGGCTGAAAACGCAAGGCCCCATCTGTCAGATGAAGCTTATCAGGGATAGTGAAATGGAAATGAGTCGGAAAAATCGGCTCACAAAAATACTCCACACGAGGTAGGATCAAACACGATGCAAGCCTCATTTTGAGAAGGATACATGCTGTTCCAGAGGGTTTCGGAAGGGCATCGGCATGGGACAATCCGAGGTTCCGTTATATAGTCCGTTGCATCGGAATCAGCTATAAAGACTGTGGAATTGGTAACGGCCATTCACTAAGTCTCGCATCATGTCACGTACTAGATCCATGCATGAAACAGCACCCCTCCTCCACAACGCTCAACGCGCACAGCAACCGAATGAGCATTCCATTCAGAATTTTCCCGAAGTGGCAGGAGAGAACCAAACAATCGGACCTCGCCTTCTGGCCTCCCTTGTCATCGATTCAATTCCTGGTAGGCTGGATTTCGTCAGCCTCAGGAAGCATTAACTAACAACCGATGTCAATCAGTCATATTGTCGTACATCTTACAGAATTCTATTCAGACAGTGTCGATCGTGATCACAGGCCGTCTGGGCCCAGAAGAACTTTCTGCGGCGGCATTTTCGATGATGCTGGCCTATGTTACTGGCGAGTAGCCCCCCGTTAATTCTCTTTTGCGAGGATGATCCCACGTCCTGTAGGCTGGTGCATTGCACTGGGAGGGGGATCAGCCCTTGATACCTTAGGCTCTCAGGCATTTACAGGAGGAAGTCGTTCCACCGATCTGGCTGTGCATTTCCAGCGTTGTGTAGTGTTACTCTGGATTCTTCTGATTCCCGTCGGCGTGCTCTGGGCATTCATGGAACCTGCCTTGTTGGCCATCAAAGAGCCCCCTCGCCTTTGCAAGGATGTGCAAGCTATTCTGAGGATCTTGATTTTCGGCGCGCCTGGGTACATTGCTTTCGAATCCCTCAAGAAATACCTGCAATGCCAAGGTCAGTTGTATGCCGAGCATTCGTCCGTTGACTTACAAAATATGCAGGAATTATGAAGGCCGCTACTTGGGTACTGATCATAGTATCGCCAATCAATATCGCCCTTAACATTTTCCTTATTCATTATACTTCCTTGGGCATGCTCGGCTGCCCTGTCGCGCTTTCCATAACATACTGGTGTGCATTCTTCCTCTTGATTGCAATGACATCGATGTCTTCCGCGCACAAACAAAACGCTACGTGGGGCGGCTTTCAACCCAAAGCTGTCTTCAACATCGAGAGCTGCGTCGAGTTCCTCAAATTGGCACTCCCGGGTATCTTAATGGTAGGCACAGAATGGTGAGCCGCAACTGTCCCCGACTCAGGTATCCCACTTACTGTGAATAGGGCTGCATTCGAAATAGTAGCCCTTGCAGCAGGCCGGCTCGGAAAGCTTCCGCTGGCAGCACAGTCTGTTATCATGACCACCGATCAAAGTATGAATTTCACTCATACACCTCATAATGTATTAACCGCATCCATAGTCATAAGCACGCTGCCTTTTGGGTTCGGTTAGTGTCCAACGCAACGGACGATTCGTGCGGCTAACATCTCACCAGGGGTCGTCGCCTCAAATCGCATTGGAAACTTGATCGGGGCACGAACGGCCATCGGCGCCAGGAACGCAGCCCATGCTATTGCCCTTATTAGCGTCATCATTGGTTTCGTAGTGATGATGATCATGTTAGCAGTCCGAAACGTACGTCAACGATTGTCTCGTAATGTGCTTTTTACCAAATGGCAAATAGAAATTTGGCTATATCTTCAGCGACGATGAGGATGTCGTCCAGCTTGTCAGTAGAGTAATGCCTCTAGTCGCTTCATTTCAAGTGAGTACATCTCTATGCGCGATATCTGCAAACTGAGAAGGTACCATGAGATCGCCGACGCTCTGGCAAACTCCTGCGGTGGTGTCCTTCGCGGTCAAGGTGGGCAAGCATTTGATGTGAAATGGGAAGCTCACCCATCAGTGCTTTCAGGCAAACAACACCTTGGTGCCGTGTTCAACCTTGTTGCATACTACATTCTTGCATTGCCGATCGGAATCACCCTCGCATTCAAGACTGGTCTTGGCCTGCAGGGACTCTGGATCGGTGCGCATCCCGTGCCTTTTGCGAAATCACTACTCATCCTCATTCAGGTCAAGTCATCGGCCTCTTCACAGTAGGCCTATCTGAATATGGTGTGGTATGGCTCGGAACAAACTGGGACCGAGAGATACAAAAAGGAATCAAGAGGAACGCCGAAGAAGCAAAGCGAAGGGTGTTGGCTGAACGGATACGCCAGGAAGACGGTCTAACGAATTAACCTGAGAGACTTCACAGGAGGTGAAAGATTGATAAAGAACGCGTGTTGAGATACAAACTTGGAATTCAGATTTCAATGGAAGTGACGAGCGCTCATCCTATATCTGCAGGAAATGGGAGTTATGCAGAATATAGAATATGAATCATAATCAAATATTTTTTCTGTCCGTTAGCACGCGCATGGCTTTCCTCCCATCAAGAAACTGGCCAGAATATGAGGATGTCGACCTCTGGCGAACACCGTGTGAGATTGATGATATGTCCGCGGGTGCCTCCAAACACGTTGGAGTAGAAGATGCTAATCACTTTACGTTGATCCAAGGAAATTACAGTTCATCCCTGACAGATTGTTCTGGTGACGTTTGGAGGATGTCTGCTGACCCATCCAATATGGACCTAAAAAACTTGGTCAATGGCTCATACTTGGTCATCCCTAAGTAGTCATGTTTGTCAAGTAATCAAAGCCGTGTACGTAAAACACGCACCTTCATACAAAATTGGCACGCTGGATCCTGGTGGATACACGATGACCTTTGACGTCTTGCCCTCCACAGTCGCTGGGAACCCTAACGATACCGCAAATGCGCCATTTGGGTCTGTATGATGCCCAAACGCCATATTCTTCCGGTAGTTATTCGCAAGGACCTGCCAGAGCAGAGGAAACTTCTTGTCCTTGTTCAAGAGGATGATACGTGGGAGGTCGCTCGTCTGTGAGGGATGCACGGGTCATGAGGCCAAGAGGCAGGATATTTGAGAGCCGAACCTTGTCCAACCACGCTGGGATGTCGTGGATATGCGGGAGAGCTTTTACGTTGTTGGGTACGGAGCGCGAGGCCCAGCGGATGAACTTGCCAGAAGTACGTTCGTTAGAGTCGTATGGCTCAGGCTCGGTCTGGCCACCACGAGGAAAGACTTTGAGAGTTGGGAACCCTTGAACACCCTGAACGAGTGTCTGAAACGACTGCACTAAGGGGTAATTGCGATGCGCACCTGTTCCGCGCACAACCGCTTGTTCAACTCGGCATCGCAGTCTACTGCATAAAACGGAATGAGTGGACTCAAATTCTGAGCAGCCTTGCTATACTCGGGAGCCATCCGTTGGCAGTGCTGGTGTGCTTGTTAGTCAGTTGAAACGAAACCATGGTTCTGGAACTCACCCCGCACCATGGGGCAACAAACGCAACTACACTCGTCCTCTAAAGTGGTTTGAATGAGAATATTCAGTTTTAATTAAGGGCAGAATTAAAAGCCACGTACATTACTCTTCATAGCTTTACGAAAACCTTTTGGGTCTAGCATCTTGACCTTGGTGTCAGGAGGAAATATGGCTGCAGACACAATTGTGGGCAATAACACCAGGAGCGTGGCTAGAGAAAATAGAAGCATTGCAACAAAGGCCGACAGAGACTAGTAAGTAGACAAGCTTAAGCCAGCCAGAAGGTGTATTGAGTCGAAGTGGATCCAGTGTGGAATTACTGATAAATAAATATGCCATAACCGCGCTCAGAAACGTATACAAGACGTGCTGACGTGGCGCTCGGAATTTTGCATGACCCATACGTATAAACTCTTGAATCACGTCAGACTGGCACGACTACATAGTCGGGCTGCTTGGAATCTCAAAACTGTTACTGTATGCAATAACACGTATGTATGTCTGTATTCAGTGAGTGAACAAAGGTAGCGCGTCCCATCAGACCTAGGCAGGTCCGGGCGCAGTAGCAGGTGTCCTGGCGCGGTGGCAGGAGTCCTGGCTCGTAGCCTCGCGCGTTGTCGTAGCTGTCCTCGATAGATAGAGTACTAGCCTCCCGCTATAGAGGTCTGGCCTTGGTTCCCTTGCAGTCCTTCCCCTTACGGCGGCTGTTCAAGTTCTCCTGGTGGCAAAAATGACTTAGATGTCATACATCTTACCCATATCCTCAATCGCTTTCCAGGAGCGCATGCATACATCGACTATCAGTAGTAGTATAAGATGCACGGTGAAACTTCACCGTGCATTTCATACTACTACTGATATATGAAGTGTCCGATGTCCTATCAAGAGCAGGCGAATTTATTCCTACTTTCGTGATGGTATTGATTTAGTTTATTTGGTTCTCCGAAGTAGATTTCAAGGAGACATACTGCCGGACCTCTTAGATCTAGCTTAGAGTGTTATTGACATTCTTGTCTTGACATCCATCATAATATTCAACGTTCAACTCTGGCCAATTGTCGAAGGGTTAAGTGTTCCCCCATGGTATTGAACATTTACTGTCCCTCGTAGCGGCTGGGCTGCCGATCATCACTTGAAGGTGTGTTAGCACTAGTATAACAGATCGGTACCTAGTACTTTTGCCTAACTTCGTTACCCCGGATGTTATTATTGTTCGCGGCGGCCATCTCTGCTTGGCTTGATTTCCCGCACAAGCCTCCATTTCTAACCAGATGCTAGTTTGTACGCACTGGGCACATCCCCATCAACATTACTTCGAGCATCAACCCTTCATGGACCCGCACTCTTCCCACCCAGTGGGTGCGGTGATGATTTTTCCGTACGCCGAGGGACGTGGAGATCGCCCCATATGGTCGTTGTCAGCTTTTTTGACGGGGACGATGATGGTACGTCTGATGCCGATGATCATGACATGACCCTCGCCCTAGCCGTATGTGCGCTCTCGTCACTCAGGGATACTACCGAGCTGGATATTGAATATGACAAGATCTAGAGTGAGATAGAACTTGGGACAATAAGCCTCCACTGGGCGGTGCGGTTACTGCGTCAGAATGGGCCACGAGCTCAGCATGATATTCTCGAACGCCAAGGATCAGGCGTGGTCCCAGCACGGAAATCTGCACGACTATCAGAAGAGGAACCAAGCCAGAATAAATCTGAATTTCTAGGTAAGATAGATTCTATAGAAATGATGAATCGTAGTTGTATGCAGAGGTAGGTGAAAGATCGTCATACCATTGAGGCAAACTAGCAATGAACTGGAAGCAAAAAGCAGTAACAAAGCTACCATGTCCGATCCTTCAGTGGAAACAAGGAACGTTAATATCTTACCTCGCAGAGTAAGCCACGTGACTTTTCATCGACACCTTAAAACAGTCCCCGATCATCCCTAGGACCTGCTGAATGTCGTCGCAGTTCACGGAAGTGTTTTACCGCTACCCAGACTGCGAGACACAGTGTGAAGACCTCCCACACGGTGCAGAGTATCCAAGTAAGAGAAATCAGAAGTACGATATCTTTCGCAGAGTAAATCGAGCACAGATAAGCGCCAAAGGGAATGAGTTCCTCTGGTATTCATCAATGAGCCCCATGCACGTTTGTTTTCATCTATAATTAAGCGTACCCCCTGAACTATGCATCGTTGTCATTGCGGTCACCATGATATCGAAGATGTTGTTAGCCAGGAAGGTGACAATGAGGAGTATCAGGATCTTTCTGGATCGTTGATGTATGGATAATGGCATGTAACCGAGTGATGGTGATGACTTGCAACATATTTCGGTCAAGTCAATATCACTGAGGTCTCACAAGTGCCAAGCTCACCCACATCATTGCAACTGCTAGAACAATCGTCCAATTCTCTGCGACGTATATAATAAAGCCTGACGAATCCAGTCAGCGACCAACCTCGGATAACACACACCAAACAGACTCAGCATCTGTGATGATAGGCCACCAAGCGGGATCATTAATTGAGACCGTTACGGTCGTATTGGTGGAGGATGAAGCGAACTCGATACACGCATAACAATAACATTCGTGTTATATATGTGCATACCGCTATCCAAGTTGATGCTTCAAGTTGAAAATAGAAATGAGAGAGTCAAGGGGTGATATCAGTGCACTCCACGTACTACTAAATGTTTCAGGTGCAACTAGAGAGGTTGGGCTGTGCTTAGACTGTCAACTCTTCGCAAGCAGACGAGTTTGAGATTCGGAGGTACAACAACAACTTGACAACCCGAGGAAACGCTACTAGTATACCCGCGGGTCCGAAGATCAACACCATAACGTACTACCGCGGTGTTGCATTTGGGTACCCGCGGGTACACAAACAAGAACAGTACATAGGTCTAATAACCTCACCCAACACTCTCGTCCTCAAGGTCCATGCAGACGTGAGCAATAAGTTCACGTACTGAGATCAGTTTCGTCATCCTGTTCGGCGGCAGGAAGTGAATCATTTTCATCAACATTAATATTGACATATGACCACGCGGGTAAATTAGCTAATTAATGGTACCGGAGTAACGCGATTGGGTGTCTCTAATGTTGAGCAACTTGCGACTGAGTCTTATGTAGTCTATTTTGTTCTATCTTCATTACATGTGTCATCGATGCTTGTCGGACATGTACGACGAGACGACAAAGAGGGTGAACGAAGGTTGTAGCTCCAGATAAGGTCTATAATACTACAAGGCGTAGATCTCTATGTCAGACACGCCGTTCTGAGGCCTCGAAGCTTTTCTGCATCTCATTCGCCGTCTATCATTCCCTCGCTCAAGCACCGATAGCCTTCCTTCTCGACATAGGTTTCGTCCGCTTGCGTTTCTTCCCCTGATTGAACGCATTCGCGATTTTCAAGTCGCGTCCGAGCACATCATCCTTCTTCACTTCATAAATGCGGACCTAAAGGACCGTCAGCTAAATACCGCATTCCAATCACATCAAGACGTACGATCCAGTTTTCCGTTGTATATGCCTCCTCGAGGTAGTCCAAAGTTGGGCCCTGTACAGGCACATGCTGTCCTCGCACACGATCCACAGGCTGCTGACCACCAAACAGCTCCGCAAAGCGATAGTAGCTCATTTTGTACATCAGACTGTCGCGCATCGCCGGGGATGCCTCGCTGTCTACGCGGTACTCTCCGCGATTGAAGTAATTTGGCTCTTGGATCTCATCGGGCCAGACACCCTGCGCGATACGTACCATCCAGAGGAACTTGTTAATATCGTCGCCGCTGTACCCGATCAGCCCACCGAAGATGATGAGCACGTAGCTGACATCGTGTTTGCGCAGGATGGGGTAGGCAATATCCTCGGGCGACGACATGGCTTTGCCCACTGTCGCAATGTGTGCTATTGTACAAGTTAGCGTCAATTAAGGCTGTTACATCATGGGAGAAACTCACTATTGTTCCAGGTGTTGTTATCCACCAACGTCGGACGATCCGCCATTCCTGCGATCTGGTAGCCATAGTCCCACCAACTCATGACAACTGCATCCTCTGCCGTGTTCTGCCTCAGCCAGTGGTACGCCTCCCTGAAATCATCAATGAGGTTCTTGCCTCCATCGGAGCTTGTCGAACTCAGCACGACGGATGGTGAGGAGTATGCGTTCGAAGTCACCCATGTGCAATGCACGACGAAGAAGAGAAGCAATCCGAGCGAGTTCAAAAGAACGACCAGGCGCGTGTCCATACCGAAGACGCCCCTTTCGGCAGTAGTGGCGGATTTGGCAGCTACAGCAGAGGAAGTAACGTTGGAGACAAGTTCACTTAAGACACTGCCCGCGGATGCAGAAGCTTCTTTTTCTTTCTCCTTCTCCTTGTTCTTTTTCGTCTTCTTGCTGGTAGCGGGTGTAGCGGGTCTCGAGGCAGATGTTCCAGTGGAAGGAGTATTCGAGGACTCACTCTTGTCGTCTTCAACACTGGGTTCGGTAGGGTCCAGATACGTATCCATGAGAGACGAGAGTGCTACAGCGGCAGACACACAGACAACCGGGGTGAGGGTAAGCATCAGACGCACCATCACGCCTGCAAAGTAGCTGGCAACGACTGCGTAGATGATCACGAAGATGTGCTCGTCCCTCAGTGTACGGAAACACATCACGACGCCCGCAGGGAAAAGGAAAATCAGGAAATGCAAGTCCATGAAGAACGAAGGCCATGCGGTAGGCTGGTGCTCAGATACTGAAGCAATGATAGGGATGTACCTGTGTGTCTAGTCAGTGATGGAAGGTTGTGCATAGGTATCTTCTCATACTTCTTAGCATAGCCGGTGTCCCACAGGGAGTAGAATCGCCCAGTCCAGGGGGCAATCCAGCCCTTATAAGTAAGGCCAACGATTCCAAAGAAGCCGATCAGGCCAAGAGAGATGACCGCAGCAAGGAGTAACTCCTGGAACTGCTTTGAAGACACGTGTGCGCGAACAAGTTGCCCGAAAGCAACGATCTGCAATAGGCCGAACACACCTGCAAAGGTGTTCTCAAAATAATGCGAGGAACGGGAATGATGAACGTACCAAGCGCAGCCATGTGTTCGCTAGTGCGAACAGGCTGGAAGCCAACGAAGGGGACCTGCATGCTGGACAAGGTGCCGATCGCATACCAGGACGAATACGCAACATAAAGTCGGCCCGTAAAACGACCCATCAACAATAGGACGAGCGCATGTAGAGGAATCATATTTGTGATGAATGCATACCCGCCTGTGGATTGTTGTCAGAATCAACTTGAAAGTAGATGAATGACATCATACCCCATGCAGCCACCATGTAGAAGTAAAATACAGCAGTAATAGTGCCCCAAAATGCGCTTCCCTGCTTGAGCGCCTTGATCCATGCGAAAAAGGTAAACATAAGCAAGAATATAGCAATAGCCTCATTGTCATACGAGCCGGCGACGGAACGCGAGATGTAACCCGGTACTATGCCAATGAACGCAGCTGCAAGAAGACCAGCACTTTCATCTTTCATTTCTTTCGTAAACCTGGTAAGTGATAATAAATTGACTGTCACAATGGAGTGTAGAACGCGCGCACATGTACGTGGCCCAAGCAGTTAAGGCGCTAAATCCTGGAGCTAGGAGGACACAAACGTTGCGAATATCGACCGGGAGATTGAGTGCATGGAGTAGGTTGTATATTACACCGCTAGTTGCCATAAGACCGGGATAGATAGTTCCACCGACTACACGTCCGAGGGGGTACCATGCCGTTGGGTCGAACCAATTCCAAAATTCCTGGAAAACGCGACTTGTGAAGTGCTAGTTGAAGAGCCTGAATGTTCTGCTTACGTAGAAACCTTGCGAGGCGAGAACCTTTGTTGCTCGACTGTAAAGGAGGCGCTGAGCACGCGAATAAATACACAAAATTTACGTACTAGTTAAACCATGGATCGCTGTTAAGAGTTCATTGTGTGAGTCGACACATGTTCAAATACGGTTTCACGCACAATTCATGGATAATACTCTCGAAATTGATAACAGCAAACAGACGAGAGGCAATAGCAGCGCCTGATATGAGGGCAAGTGCAATGATACGGAGTAGGGACGCGGTGTTGGCAACGGTGACGGGAGACAAGTCAGAAGGGAGTGGGTAGGCAGCCGGCATGGCCGCTAGTAATTATTGTCGACTGTCGTGGACTGTCTTTTAGCAACGTTGAATGAAGAGACCGAAATATGAGCTGAAACCCTCCAAGCAATATGGAAATGCGAAACCTTGGCGTTAACCGAAAGTCGACGTGTTCGATGAATGTAGACTTTGACCCCTCCGTGGAGGGTCACACGCACCTGGCATAGTGCTATTACTAAATATTAGTACTGCCGTAGTAACTATCTACATACTACTCATCATTGCCAATGACAGCCATTCATATGCTACTAGTATTACTGGTCACCGTGACCTGTGGCTTATATGCTGGTCACATTCAAGCTCGAGGTATCCTCGGTAGAAATCTAACATGGATATAAGGTGACGGACGAGTCGGCGTAGCCGGCTTCTGATACCAGCACTGCTTTTCCAATGACCGCCGCGGTCCAAGGAATTACGAGTCATCGTGGTATCCGCCATGTTGTTTATCTGCAGCAGAGACGCTGATATATGGGCCCTAAATCTATTACCAGTAAAGTGGTGCCTGCAATGACCGGTGCCGCGAACCTAATAGTGCAGAGACAATCACCTCGAGATACGGCATACTCGTTGAGTCAGGCTGGATTATGCCTGCTGGATCAAACGCTGGGGCAACGCGCTGGGCAACGCGCCCGGATCCAGTATTCACATCCGGGTCAAAACATCTTGGCATTTTGCTCTTGCCGGAGTTTAGTAATCCAGTATCACAAAAACTACCCTCCACCTCGATAACGAACCACTGCCCTAATCAGCTTCGGTGCGTCATAAGGCAGTGACGATACCATTAGAACGCGCCATGTAAGTATTGATGGAATTTCTACAACAGTGCTAGTTCAACACGTGTCTCATCAACCTTCCATCTACGGCAGGCGTGCGGAAGCCTCGAGGCGCAGCATGCAGCCCTCATAAGCGGCTCCAGATGCAACGGCATTCTGCACTTTTCTTCCAGCTCTCTTCATCTTGTAGCTCTTCAATAGCAGAGCCACTATATTCACGTCCTGGTGACTGAATACATACCAAGCAATAACCACAGTTGTCTAGCCTTACGGGTATATTCGTACCCTAATCCATTTCAGGTTACTCGCAGATCTATCAAATCATGCTCCCCATTACCGAATTCCAGTTTGCGTTCTGTGGGATCGCGACCTTTGCGGCCACCTTCGGCTACGCATGTGCTCGTAGAGCCTCCTCCCTGGGCGCTCAACCAAGGCACGTCGATGTCGAACCGTGAGTCACGCAACCCAGCCGAGTAGTAGTAATCCATAACGCGGACTCAGCGAGGAGAAGTCTCTCAAGCGTAAGCTCGATGAATCTGATGCCGAATCCGAAGAAGAACAGGAGAGACCCGTCAAAAGGAGCAGAACACCTCCCAACGACCACGAGGAGGAAGTAAGTTTTAATCGAAGACGATGATATTGTCTTCATTTGTTGAGCAACTTCTGCTAGGAGTGGGAAGTTGTCATCCCACCTCCTTCATATCAAGAGGCCCAGAATGCGGCACCCCATCCTGAACCAGCTGTTCAACAAGAAGTGTCCACAGTTGCTCAAGTTGGGGCTGCGCCAGTCGAAGACGTCGCTGCAAGCGCTAATGAGGTAAAGTTAAGATTCAATTTGATCGTGCACCAAAATTAATCTTCTGCAGCCCGCTCCAGAAGCACACACTCCACCGGCTACCATTGTTGACGAAAGTGCTCAGTCAGCCGAACCACAGACCGAGGAGGTTGAGTCACAACATAAGCATCCCGAGAATCAGTCTCAATCATTGAGGACCAATGAGCCCAGTGAGCCTCGCCCCGTTACACCGCCGCCACCGTCGGCTCCCAAACCAATTACTCCTGGTCCGAATGTCACTGCATTCTCATCTTTCGCAAACACCAAATCCCCCTTCACCAAGTATTCCAGCACTCCTTTCCCGTCATCTACGTCGGCGTTCACACCTGCTTGGCGATGCGGCGAATCTCGTACCCGAAACTTTCCTGTTGATAACGCACCTGTGCTGTGTCCGAACGATAATGCGATCTCGCCGTCTCCAAATGAAGTTGCTGAGACGTCTTCGGCCGGTGCTCTAGGTGACCGTACACAGGCATCCACATCATCAAAAGTATCATCACGTGGGTCACCGCCTACAACGACCTGACGCTTCATTAATCTATGGTATCCCTAGTTGTGACTGGTGAAGAAGACGAATCCGTTTCTTCCGAGCTCAAAGGTGTCAAAATCTTCATAAAGCGCGGACGCAAAGAATTCACAAATGGTAACTTTGGACATATCAAAGTCCTGACGCAGGACGAACGAACGCGCTTGCGTAAGTATATCTTCCTTGCAAAATGTTGCTATTGATCACGTGCGGTGTATCAGTATTCAGACGGGACCCCCTGGGCCAGGTGTCGATGAACGTAGCCTTGCGGTCTGCAGTGCGGTGCCATTATGATGCAGGTGAAAGTATTCTCCGAGTCGTGCTGATGGAGCAGGTCGCTGCTGAGGGGAAGGAACCGAAAGATGAGGTTGTGATCTATGCCCTCAAGGTAGGTGACATAACTTTGATCCAAGAACAATTCGGTTAATCGATCGACATGCAGCCGGGGCGTGCACCGAAGGCCGATTTCAAGGTTTTTGCTGAAATGCTCTGCGCAAACGAGTCTCTCAAAGTGGCGTCATAATCCCTCCTTCCCCTTGGAGGTCGATGGCAGATGACATGTGTCATGCCGCAAGACGCTGGACGTCTTCATTAGAACGCAATATGCGTTCGGGCAGTAAGTTGTATGACAGTATGTCGACAACTTCGCCGCATGTGCAAAATTGGTTTGGTTGGTGAAAGACCTCAGCACGTCCAAACCACTAAACAGTTATGGATATCCCGACACTGTATATTGAATACACACTAAAGATTGTACGAATTTTTGCTCGTGTTGCGAAACGCAACACGTATTCTAGGCAAGTTTGTACATCTACTCTATAGAATCATGATTCCAGTGCTAAGTTGTCGGGGACTCGACAAGATCACAACTGCGATATAGTCAGAATAGTGGTAGATCACAAACTTTTGCGCTCTCAGGAAAGGTGCCATGTGAATCCCTTGGAATGTGCCGGTCAATTAGTCCACTTCGATAAATAAAACTTACGTTTCGAGTGCTCAGTTGTAATGCGTTGTGGGAGTGACCCATGAGAGGTAGCGGGTGCCAGTCATTTCAATATTCTGAGCTTCGTAGCCATGTTATGTTCTTGAGAGCTTAACTTAAAGCTGTCCTGAAAGACCACTTCAGAAGTATGGAAACTGAGTTTGTAAAACGCATCTGGAACGCCCATTTCCGCAGCCATACTTTCGAGAATATGTGATCGATTGAGGCCGTGTATAAGGCAGGTTCTTATCTTATTCTACATCAGACCTTTCATATTTTGCTTAGAACGCATACTTGAAGGCGGGCTGCGGGCGGGCGGGGCCGCCGATCATTATTAAACCGGCGAGCCACCGATATTCCCACTCCATCAGCCTTTCTGCCGCCCAAGCCGTACACAGAGGTCACATGATGTGTTAGGTCACGGTTACGACTCTTGGGCTAACTTGAAGGCTGCCGCATCAGCATTTGAATGAGTTTCTTGCTGTTTCTCTTTGGCTTGCCTAGTGAGCGACTCGAAACCTAGTACGCAAGCTTTGAGCAGTGGCTCAGAAGTCTCTCCGGACCCTTCACTTCGCTTTCCTTGTTTGCCACACCATGGCTCGCGGCTTCAAATCCCCTGCTGCTCAAGTACCACTGCCTAAAGTGTCATTTATTATCGTCCAGGATGATGATATCAACCAACCTGCTGGAGTGCACGACCTACAAGCTAGATCTTATGGATGTATGTAGTGTATACGCTTTGTCAAACTATTCGAGCCAACTCCTTTGCAGACAACGACTTCACTGAATTCCTGAGACCGGATCATTACATTCGGTACATCGGTGAGCATGTTTACGTGTAATAAACGATTTATTTGACACAAAATAGAGCCCCTTGAGAAAGACCTTGCCATTCAGGTAGAATATGACATGGACGACCAAGGTGGGCACTCTCTTACCCCTCCTTCGCTTTACCAATCTATTAGAGCAGATCAGGAATGGCTTGACGCAGCGAACGTTGAAAGGAAGAAGGATCAACTGAATGCGGTCACGTACGAGACGTTTGAGATTATCATGGATCGCCTGGAGAAAGAGTACTTTGATTTGGTATGCCCCTCTGTACCATGTATAGACTCTTCTCACTTTGCCACTATGCAGACCAAGAATATACCCAAATCTGATTATGCGATGCCTTCTGAAGATTCGACTTGCGCCATTTGTGACGATTCCGAGGGAGAAAACAGTAATGCTATCGTATTTTGTGACGGCTGTAACCTCGCTGTTCATCAGGGTATTTCCCTCGAACTTTTGAACATATCACTTCACTCATGTACCAACAGACTGCTATGGAGTCCCGTACATACCTGAAGGCCAGTGGTTATGTCGCAAGTGCACCGTCTCCCCTGAGAATCTAGTGGTAAGGAGATTTTGAAAGGGCATGCATATTTCACTAACGGACATTCAGTCATGCATACTTTGCCCCAACGAGGGAGGAGCGTTCAAACAAACAGTATTTGGTGACTGGGCCCATCTTCTGTGTGCTATTTGGATACCCGAGACGCGGGTGGCAAATGAGGTATTCATGGAACCTATCACTGGATCTGACAAAATTCCGAAGCAACGCTGGAAATTAGTAAGTTTTTCTTTCTTTTCGTCTTATGCTTATTTCGTTCATTGACACTCTATCCAGAAATGCTCAATATGTGGCATTCGCCAGGGTGCATGCATCCAATGTACAAAGAACTCATGCTTCCTGGCCTTCCACACAACCTGCGCTCGCAAGGAAAGGTTACTCATGCCAATGAAGAGCTCGCAGGGATCTGAGCCTGGTACGCTGGCATGCTATTGCGAGAAGCATCTTCCTGTATGCAATGTCGTCTCCCTTACATTGGAAACCACTCATCTTACTTTTTTTTCAGAAAGAGCAGCAAGACGCTCGCCTGAAAGCTCTTGCACAAGACGGCCAGATGACTAGCCCCAGTTCCAAGCTGTCCAAATCTGCTCGTGCATATGCCAAAACTTACAAGACCGGCCCACCGCTCGTGCCACACATCATTGTTGAACGCATTCTGAATTATATCACTAAGGTGAATGTGCGCAAGAAAAATGAATTTGTATATATGGTTTGTAAATATTGGAGCTTGAAGCGTGAAGCGAGGCGGGGTGCGCCGCTGTTGAAGAGACTGCATCTCGAACCATGGACAGCGTCAAACTCGGGGAAAGTACAGACCGAAGAAG
Organism: Suillus plorans; assembly: GCF_016647745.1. NCBI lineage: Eukaryota > Fungi > Basidiomycota > Agaricomycetes > Boletales > Suillaceae > Suillus > Suillus plorans. The sequence continues at coordinate 97,677 of NW_024537407.1, forward strand.
AAAAGACTATGAAACTAGAGGTTCATTTTCCTTTCTGTTTCTTCTGCAATGGCTAATGTTCGTGCAGTACTTGAAAAATTTGCGCAGAGATCTGGAGTCTGTTCGTGAATTGACGCTACAAACTCGCAGACGGGAGAGCCGGAAGCTTGCACAGACTGAGAGCATCCAGAAAGTGCTCGAGATTGCACTTTTTCCTCACGAGGCACTACTCCGGCTTGCGTTTGAGAAGGTTCTTGCGTACGCGGTGCTCCAAGTCTTTAGATTGAAACGCTGACATTTCATAAGTCTTGACCGTCACAGTCTCTTCAAGCATCCGGTGTCAAGGACGGAGGTCCCCGACTACTATGATGTCGTGAAAACGCCCATGACCTGGGATGCGATCGATGGGAAGCTTGATCGTCACGATTACTGGGACCTAGAGGGTTTCAAGGTGAGCCATGCTTAGGCTAGTTTTACGCTTCCGTTTTTAACATCTCTCAGAGTGACATCGAGTTGGTACTGTCTAATGCAATCCTTTACAACAAGCCTGGCACATCTTTCTACAAGAGCGCACAAAGAATACAAATAAGCAGTCAACCCATCCTTCAGGAACTCAATTCCCTTGCTTACAATCACTCACCCCTTACTCCCCCTGATCCTTCCGACTCCTCCGTTCTCTCCCAGGTGTCAATCGGAGACCTAGAACCTTTGATGGAAACACTCCAGCTACTGACGTCGACTCAAGACATTCAAGATAACACTAATCTTCTTATTCATACCGATCCCATCTCATCACTATTCAGCTTCGAACTTCCACTCGTGAAGCCCCCACCGCCTCCTGCCCCAGCTCCATCTCCTCCGCCGCCTCCGAAGTCCAAGGTATCCAAAAAGAAGCGCACCCCCAAAACTGTTGAACCTGGTCCTCTGGACACCTCCCCAGGCTTCCGTGCCCCACGAACTCGCCGAGCTCATGCGGCAGCCGCAGCTTTCGAGGCTGAGGCTGGCTTTGAACCCGAACCTCAATCCACTGCCGAACCTGAGCTGGGAGTAATCGAGGGTGATCAGAAAGTAGCTTCTGAACCACCAAAGAAACGACGCCGGCAGAGTGCAATGCCCGGGCAAGCAGAAACGCCACCCATGGTCACAGATGTAGACAGTCAGGGATTATTCAAAATGTTTGATGCCGGATGGATTTTACCGTCGGGACAACGGAGGGGCGGACGTCAGCCCGTGGAGAGGGCTCCACTTCCACCAAAGAAAAAGAAGATGGGTAAGTCGATATCTTCTTTGCTGTTTTCTTAAACTGATAGTCATAATGAAGATCGTGGGATGTCGAGGTTGTCTGTATTCAGCACAAACGCATCGGATAATCAGACTCTAGACGAGATTTCTGGGCCCTCTGGCTTGTCTGTAGAAGAGAAAGCGGAGATGGATGTCAAATCTGGAGTGTCCGAGGCGAGTGCTGCTGCCCCTGACATGGATGCGCAGGCAGAGTTAGACCATGGCGTCAATGAAGAGATGGAGGCACCCATGGCTCTTGATATTCCCGAGAAGCACCAGGAGGAAGAACCGGAGAGGCAACTACTACCAGAATCCGAACCTCAACCGGAAATTCAACCGGAGAGGCAACTACCACCCGAACCTCAACCGGAAGTTCAACCGGAGAGGCAACTACCATCCGAACCTCAACCGGAAGTTCAACAGGAGAGGCAACTACTACCCGAACCTCAACCGGAAGTTCGACCGGAGAGGCAACTGCTGCCAGAACCCGAACCTCAACCGGAAGTTCAACCGCAGGTAATAATCCAGCCGAAGGTCACAGAGTTAGAAAAGGACAGGGAGGAGACACGATCAGAGTTAGAAGCACGGATAGCCAAGATCCCCGTACGACCAAACACGAAGATCAATGTCGAAAACGGGAAAATTGTCGTGGAGGAGTTAGACACGCCCAAACTTCGGCGGGAAAAAGCAAGGCAACGGAAAGCAGAAAAGGCGGCTGTGGCGGCAGCTGCAGCTGCCCAAGGCCTTCCGCAAGCCAACGCTGAGATCCCGAAAACCAACGTCGCGACCACTCAAGATGACGTTTCCGATTTATCTTCTCTGAGCGAGCTGGACAGTGATACTGATGAGAAGCCTGTGACACGGGGCGAGGCGACTACATCCAATACGATACCCGACGTAAAGCTCGTCGGAACGCGTCAACTGCAACGCGCGCCAGCCAATCTCGTTACCACAGGGAAAGCGCTTGTTGTCCTTGAACCGGGAAAACAGTTAGAGTGTGGCACTCTTGGTAGGTCGGCCGATATCTTCACAGATTTCTCATCTGATGATGATTCCTTATCAGTTTGGGCTAAAGCAGGTCAGACCTCGATAAATGGAATTCGACAGTCTGCAGACTCTTACTGATATCACTTCATTAGATACGTATCCATGGTGGCCTGCAGTCGTTTGGGAACCAGATGACCCATCGATTCCAGAAGACGTTAGGAAGAAGAAACCTCAAGATAATTCTCGTCACATTGTACAATTTTATGACCCTACAAGCTCATGGTACATACCCGAAAATGAACAGTTGAATTTTGCTGATCATCTGAACAGGACATGGGTCACCACTGGCCATATGTTGTTACTGGGTGAAGATAATAGTAAGTGCTGGTAGCGTTGTGCGTGTGTCACTGCTGATTCTCTCATTAGCGGTCGATGCATCTCTACTTTCGCCAACTTCGGTGGTCCAAAAGTGGAAAACACCCAGGATTAAGAAACAATGCCGGGAAGCTTTCCAGTGAGTCCTCTTCTCATTCGTCATATATTTCACGAGAACACGTTGCTTCCAGGCGCGCCCTGGCAGAGATGGAAACGGATGCAGATTTACTTGCTCATGAAACGGAGGATGTTGCGACTGAGGTCACAAGCGCTGGTTCTATGAAAGAGCAAGGTTCTACTGATGTTCATATGGCTATGCCAGTCGAGCAATCCGCTTCATGAGCGAGGGTACTTTTGCGCAGACGAGTAACAGACTGGTCGTCAGACATGAATATACTACAGAGACTGTACCAAGTCCCAACCCGTGATTCGGGCTCCACATTTTTTCAAAAGACCGCTGGGAAACACGTTGCTTTATGAGATGGCCAAGATTTTTTCTGGTGATCACGGTCGCACTGTTGGTAAAGCATAGTGAGACAGATACAAGAGATAGACGTGTAGGTACTTGCATAAACAGCTGTTTTGCACCTGTGGCGTGGTGAGATCCAGGTGAACTAAAGAACGAGAACATGATCATACCGAGAGCATTGCAAGAGCTTCGAAGTTCCGGACTTTCCACAGCCGTCAAAGCCGCATTCATTAAGAGAGCTTTCACAGTGTTGTTTCAGGCCACCTGCCAGGATCGTTGTCTCCCTTGTTTGGGGGTTGTCACTACCTTTCTGGGCGACAAACGGGCAACTCACGGATCATCCTCCAGCTGCTTGAGGCAACGCGTAATCTGTTGCTTTTGGTATTTCCTATTCCACTCACGCAGTTTTGGGAGAAGCGCTTGTTTGTCTTCCTCGCTGACGGAATTCGTGCCCTGCAGGGCTAAGAGGGTCGAGAGAAACTGGCACATTTCTACGATGTGCACAGGATCTGCTGGAGCTGAAGACGCAGTGGCCATGCGATGCGCTTGAGTCTTGCAAATCGACGTTTTGGCCGTGGTTAATAGAAACCTAGCGAAGTAAGGCCTGAAAACTGTATGTGAATGGGGCGAGACAGGTAGTGGAAGAGGACTTACAGGTAAGCAACGGCATTGAGCATTCTCATGGGTATATTGAATGCCGCATCTTGCGCATCGTAGGCGTCTACGAGGGCAGGGAGATACTTGGCGCAAAATTCACTGACAGAAGCAAGGCTTAGGGTCCAGGGGACAACCTTGGCTGCTTAACGCACGAATTGATCACGCTTTGGGATGGATTTCTTTGGAGCAAACCAAGCTAATGTACAGATGAGAAACGGTGAGAACGATGGTGTTGCCAGTACTAGGATACGAACCTGTGATTCGAGAAACACTGAATTTGCCTGGTGATCGCCAGTCAATCCGCAGTATTCAGCCAGCGAATCTGCCGTGACGTTCAATAGCCCTTGCATACCAGCTTGCGTGCCAGACATCCAGCTCATCGTTATGATACCACTAGTACGAAGAGGTGGATCAGTTCGAACCCAGGAACAACATGTGCAATGAGGGCATAAGCAGGCCGCAATCATTATTTACGTAGTTGATCAGTTCTAGTTAGCGCTGATCATGTGCATGAGTAGTAAATCGGGACCTTGCTGGAGAAATAAGGTTTAGTAATAGCCTGTTTCCAACTTCAGAAGAGCCTACGTATACTATACGGTCTGATCAAATCACCATAGGAATTTAGGAGATGAACGTTTTGCATGCAAGCCGTTTTTTTCCTGCCGTCAGATATTTATCACGTTAGAATTTTGAAAAGACGATGTACATCTAAAAATTGGACTTAGTGAAAATGTCGTCTAAAACTCTTGCGAGAGTTACCGTTTTGGTTAGCACGAAATTTAGTTCGTAAATGCCTGGTTTTGGATATGTTTGAACCCTGAGCCAAGTTTCACACATTTGGATGCGAGATTTGAAGATTATCGATGCGATGTGAGATTATCAGTGCAGTAAATACGTTATCCAGTATTACTAGTAGTACAATCAAAACTATCTGATATGCATCAGGAAAAACCTCTTTTTAAAATTAGGGACAATTCGAGCCAATTCAATCAAAGGTAGAAAAACAAACAACGTTTTCTCAAATGCGTGCGTAAAAGATCAGATATTCAACAATATCAGCCAATGTGCAGACTCCCAAAACGAAATCAGACAAAGCATCGACAGTCTGAGCCAATGAGCACAACGGAAAAAAGGATTCAAATGCATCAGAGTAAATTTTGAGATACAGAATGCCATATCATTATACTAATTTACGAATGCCATGCGCAGCAAGCAGCACTTCCAATAGATGAGCTTTTCTCGCCTCCTCGCACCGTTTGATTTCGGCGTCCCAACGATCTCCTACAAGTCGATAGATATAGTTTTGAGACACCGTCAGAGGGGCCGGAGTCTGACGGTAGGGGGGGACGGGAGTTTCAGGGATTTCGAGCGGGGGAGTTTCCAATATCCCCAACTCCGGAATTGGAATCCTGCGGGTCAGTGGTTTTTTAGACCTTGTACTTATAGTGAGTAACTGCTGACAATCAACGGACTCGGACTTACTTTTTGACGGGCGACTTCTTAATGGGTGAGTTCCCATCAATACTAAACCCAAATGAAAGCGAGTGTGGGCTAAACAGTCATCAGCTTTACATCCGAGAAGCAATCATTACAGCATCCAAACAACTCACCGCTTCCCTGGTTTTAAATTCTCTTTGTCAGATTCCTGCAACAATGTAAGTCAAAGTTTTTGTAGTACAGACATTAGCATCTGCGCACCATAATAATAAGACACAATTTGATAGATAGCAGTGCACGATCAAGACAAGAACGAATCGATGACTCGGCATTGTGAAATTTTCATTCATCAACCGTGAGAATAAACCTGTCAGCCTGTACCATTACAGTGCGTTGTAGAGACTCGCGCCTCTCGATGCCGGATATGCGGCCTTCTTACCCATTTAATTCCCTATCTGTATCAGCTCACATCCTAAGGACCAGTCATTCGCGCCCTACGTACGCGCCTCACTCGCACATCGCACACGCACGCGCACCCTTCGCGTGCGCGCTCCATAGGCCTTCGCGCTCCTACCGTCCGTCCCTCTGTCCTTTGTCCTTGCTGATTCACTGGTGCGTTATTTTTATCTCTCTCATTGAATTAACGAACCTTCGGTCCGACCTCCGCGCTTACATACAGAGAGTCTATTTAAACTTAGAATATATTTAGAAGTTGATATGGTTACTCGGTTCGGGAGCGCGCTCGGAAGCGTGCCGCATAGCGTAATCTCCCTTCTTAAATAGAGGGAGGATTCCTTCGGTTCTGGTACTTACTTTCCCCTTATCTTGATATACTGCAAAGTGTAGAGTTCTCCCTCCAATACTAGAAATCTGATTATACTCCTCCACTGTTGACACCTGTGCCCTTGCTACTCTCTTAAGGACTCCTCTCCTTCATCGTTCAAGCGCGCGCCCGCTTACGCGCGTACCCTTTGCATCTCTCGCTCACGCGCGCATCTCGCGCGCCTTCGCATCGCCTACGCGCGTCACTTTCCCGCGTCTACCAGCGCCCGTCTAGTTGACATAGTTTCCCTCCACCTTATTCGCGAGGAACTTCTCTCAGTAGCTGTCCTTTGGGTCGAGTTGTATTCTCGTATCCAGGTCTTGCTGTAGAGCCCCCTTTCTTTTAGTGTTTTCACCCACAGTCAAGATTCCTCACCTTCAGCGTCTAAAACAAAGTTACATACTTCGAAGCTGCACCATTTAACTACAATATAGTCACATACGCATCTCTGTCAGTAAAGTTGTTAACAAAGAATGTACTACACTGATCCAACACATTGCTCGTAGTCCACTCACGCGGGGCCACCGCACCAAACTTAGGAATTAAGTGCACCGAGCGGCGAATATTACGCACAGGAATAATGCTTGCTTGCCTCTCACCATCCTGAAGTGCGCGCGAGATGCTATACATCCCATGATTAACGTTTGGGGTGGCAGGGAAGGGCGTGAACCACTCGACATATGCAAGGTGATCAGGGACATTAACCTTGTGAAATAAAGCCCGCTTGACATTGGCTGACAGTGCGAATATGACACGAACTTGCGCGACACGATATCCTGTTAGTATTCAATTAGCATCAGTGTCTCACATACATAGATCAAGATGTTCACCTTCCACGCCCGTTTTGTTGCCATTGCCTAGATTAATAAGTGCCGTATCAAACCTTGCAGGCACTCTCCTGTCATGGCCATCGTGTCGCACAGGGCGTGCGTGGATTGCGTCGACAGTATCATTGTTTACCATGCTACCATCATCATGAACAGCACCATAACGGACTTTGTGGAAGACTGATACTGACTGGAATGGAAGGGTGATGTCGCAGGCCGCATCTTCAGACTGCCTCGCAGACAAATTGGGGTGCATGACTTGGACTATGAAATGCGCCACTGCGGCCTGAAAGTGTGGTGCGCCATAATGTTCGGCTAGTGATGCCAATGGCACTCGTTTGACGGACGGATGCTTCGCCACCTTCAGTTGTCGGGAATATATGACGTCGGAGTGGGGTAGGGGATGATGTGATTGGGGGTTCAGCTGGAGTCTGAGTCGCCATTGAATGAATTTATCATGCCACATGATTTTCTCTCGTCGTTCGAGCCACAGAGTCATTTGCATGTATTCGTCCTTATGATTAGTCGCACGATACGCATCCTTCGCCAGGTCAATGTGCAGTCGTTCGGTATATTCGGTGTTATAATTGTCCGTAGTTCCAAACAGACGAATCATTGAGACGTAGTGCCGGAAAGAATGGAGTTTTGGGAGGTTAAACGACGCACGGATTCCTAAATCGACGAAGATAGCTTTATTGTCGTGAAAACAATTGAGCGCATCACGGAGGAGCTCTAAAGATGAATCAGAGTGACATGGGTATTGAGCGAGATACAAAAAGTCGAGTATCCCGCGTACAGCACGGACAAGTCTAACAGCGGAAGCGTTGTCGGGCAAACGGACGTCAAGGATGATGCCAAGTAGAAATCGGCATATTTGCTGGTGTTCCGTTCCACTGACTCGTGACAGCACTGAAATGCCTTTCATGAAGAGGCGGATGTTGTGGTTTGGAGGGAGCCGTTTGCAGCGCGCATCTATTTCTGCCTCGCTGCAAGCTGATTTAATCCAGGCAATGAGATGCTTGACCAGGCCTTGGTACAATTGGTGGAGGACATCTGGCGTGATCGCGTGATAGATATTGCAGTGCGGGAGTTCCTCCCAGAAAGGATGATACAGAGGTTTCACGCCTGCCAGTGATAAGAGGCAAGTCATGACCAGGTCAGCACGATTGAGCTAGAAACAACACATACCTGCATCACGACAAGCTCTCGCAAACTGAGTCATTGACCGGTTGATATCTGTGGAAGGGCCTGTCCGACAAGCCAAAAGTGATGCGCTTAAGAACCAAGGTATGTGTGGCTTGGTCAAGTTGGATTATTCGAAATCTACTGACCGAATGTGTTGAATCACAGTTTGGATGTCAGAGAAGAATCCACGGAAGCGCGCAGCATCTAACGTTGCAGAACCTGTTGTACACAAGCAGGCACGAGTGCGTGAGTAGGCTACTAGTACATTCTTATTCATTTTGATAGATAGTGACCTGATTTTATCAAGGAGCCCAACCGCTGGCTCGAGTGCCCAAAAAACACGGTGCCACACAGCTCTTTGACTCCGAGTCAGATGATTTTGGGCCCGAGGGAAGTGACGGGGGCTTGTCTGATTCGGATAGTAGTGGAGCTCTGTCAGATGTCAACCCTGAGGAGTCGGATGACGGTATTCTGGGACTCGACCCGAAGAAACTAAAGGCCACACTGGACTATGAAGTATGTGAGATTCATCTATAATTTCAATGACATTGCTTGACTCAGCTCATAGCGGCCTCAATTTGCTAGCTCTGCCTCGTCCATCAGGTCAGTCGCAAGTGCTCTGCTGTCAGATGATGATGCCCTCGCTGAGGAGCACATCGCCATCGACCCTGAGGTCGAGGAGACAAACAAGTCTGTGCCCCGCTACCGTGTTTCGAACCATAATGGTTTGAGTAAGATGGTCAAAGGGGCATTGAGAGGAGGGAAACAGCTTCAGAAGCGAGAGCAAGAGGTGCGATGGCCTGCTGTTTGCTGATGGCCCATATTCACTGACTGTACTTATTTATTTAGAGACCAACTTGGCGGTCACCCAAGGACTCCGTCGACGATACGATCAGCGAAGGACCGCCTGCTGTTCGTTCTCGTGAGGATGACTGGCCCGCTCCTTGTCGCATTGTATATAGTGGTTCAGGCAAGGTAAATCTGACAGAGCAACAACCTCACATTCAAGAGATGCTCCGGGCAGCCATTACCTCCCTTCATGAACACATCCTGTTCGAAAACTCGTATCCGGAATTACAGCAACAGAGAAAACTCATGGCCGACGTCCTTATGTCATGTACCAAAGACGGAGAAGACTTTGACGCTGTGAGGAATTGCCTGGCGAAGGACTCGAAGTATGTGCGTGCGTTATCTACAGTGGTACGTAGTGGTTATGTTTTGTTTCATATTGCTGACTGCACTCTTACCTGCATTACAGCCTGAAGGCCGGATTGGCAGCATCCGTGGGAACGTCAGAAAGGCTGCGCAAGCACATGTCGCCACCCACTACGGTCTGACCAAAGGTGCTGACGAGCGAGTCTCACACCTTCTCAAAAACAATGCCTACATATATCCGGTGAATGCCAAGGTCCGTACTACCCTTGTCTTATGTTCTGTCATTGGTCTAATGCCGATTTTGGTGATATATTGCAGGGGGATCTTGTCCGCACGAAGCCGTTTCAAGCTCCTGCGATTTTGGACACCATTGAGGATGCATTCTTCAACGACGAGCTGGGTGCAGGAGTGAAATGGCACGACCATTTGACGTCCATACTCGACGACCATCCAGAGGAAGTGGAGCTGCCTGTTGCGATGGTGGCTCTCGCTAGCGCTGCGGTGAGTCAATCTCTGTGGTTATATTATATACACTACTAATGGATGACACGACTCAAGGTATGCTCGGTTATTATGCAGTACTCCTCCGAGAAATACGACCGTGACTTCAACTCGGACATGTATGGGGGGATTTATCGAAAGTTGGTCGGCGTGTTGAATGCCATCTTCCAGACCAGTCAGCGGAAGTTTCATGTGCCCGTGCACTCGTTATATAAATCCGTCTAGTGAGTTCTAACGTGGTCGACGGCAGAATTTCTCTGACAGCGGTATTCTATTATAGTGGATCAAAGCGCAAGGCAGACGAACCTAGCGCCGCGGAGACACTCATGTTTCTCGATATCGAAGGTATGGCTGAGGAATGATAGATATAGTGCACTGTTTGTAGATTTGATATTCAATGAAATTTTTGGGTTTTAATATCGGAAGAACTGCCTGAAAATACTTCGCGGATTGGCAAGAACTGCCGCAAAATACTGTTCTGATTGTCTTGAATTGACATCCTATTTTCGAGAATTTGAAAGGGACTAAACTAATTGATCAAATCGTCTAATCTATGAATTTCTCGCAGATTGGGTTGAATTCAATCTCATTGGATCCAATTTGACAAGGAGGTTTTTCCTGATGTGGTTGACCTGTCTATGATATCTACAATTCTGTACTCCACCTGTCCTCATTCAACGGATGCTCAAGGACTCACGCTCGAGAAAACGGTACTGGAGATTCGTTCGCGCACGGTCAGCTTTACACTGCGCTATCAAGAGTGCGATGTCGAAGAGACATTCGGGCGCCATTTCCTACAGAGACTGAGGAGCAGACTACGGCGAACGCAGTATACAGACACCTGATATTGAAAAACAGACACACGACGTCCGAAGGTGATCAGTACTCTTGTAGCAGTAATAGTATAGAATCTACGAGGGTGCCTGCGACGGTCCAATCACTAACATGTACCGCAAAAAGTTGTGAAACTGTACTCGCTCGTCCCCGGAAAGGTTGTTCATCGCACTGAGGATATATAGAAACTTGCGATTGGGTCCCATTCCTCCGAAACCATCCACTTTCACCTTAACTTCGAACTGTTCATCGAGGCTGCCGAATGTCGCTGCGCCGGCGAGCGCCCACATGAACTTCAGATTTTCGATTTGTTGTTCCTCAGTCTCGCCGAGGAACTCTTGGTGCGACCCATGCCAAACAAAACGGATAACGTTGGACATGATGAATGAGTTCTGGAATTTAGCCCTGATTTCGACCTGTCCGTTCTGAAAAGATTGAGCTGCCCCCGACAACACACACGAATGAAAACTTACTTGGTCGAAGCTATAAACGTGCATGAAAACGAGTCCATCACCATCCCGTGCGATCTTTTCGATCAAGCGTTTGCGATAGGTGACGGCGGGTGCGGCAATATGCAGTGGAGGGAAAAGCCGATACGCATGGAAGACGCCCTTGCGCGCGAATTCAGCGAATTTGCCACGAGTTGACGACAACGCATTCGCAACATCCTTACGATGTTTACTCGAGATAAAATTCTCAAATGTTGCTAATAAAACAAGTCAGTATGATGTTAATGGACATATGATACTACTCACCATTAGGCGCAAAACAACGTGGTACTGAGTCCCAGATAACCTTGTTCAGCATGATTTTCTTGGCAGCTTTGTCAACCGCCATCGCCTGTTCTCCAAATAATTCGCGCGTGACCAATTGCGTTGCCGTTTTCATGGACTGGCCAATGATGTCATCCGATAGTTTGATGCGCGTGGGTTGAGGCGTTGATGACGTTTCGGATTGCGAAGTTGAATCTTCGACTGCAGATGGCAGAGATTCGGAATTGCCCTGCGGGCATGTGGAAGGGTAAGGAATCATACGTGGCGTAGGTGGCATCGCTCGTCGGGTTCGCCTCGTTGTTTCCCTTGGCGGGCCCATCGTCTAAGTGAGTGGTAAGCAGGAAATGAATCGAAGAAAAAGGAGAACTCATGTGCATCACATCGGTTGACGGAATCTCACCTCACTGGATCAGCGTCATCTCTGACGCGCTCGTGCTGGTACCAGTACCTTGGAGGGGGGTACTTAAAGGAAAGTTGTGGCTGGATCCTTGAGGTAAGGGTTCGAAAGAAGAGCCCTGGAGGCCCTCCGAGGACGAAGGGCCGTAGTATTGGCCGTGAGGGAAGCGGCCGTCGAAGTCAGCATCCTGCATACTCCAGCCATATAATGCTGCGAAATTGTGAGAGTCACATCAGTAAACGAAAGTGTGATTGACTCACACGTGCTCACACTTGATATGGGAGTAGGAACTCCTCCACTGGCCGCATGCACATCGAAGTTGAACTGAGACATACGTGGTTGCTCAGTAGGAATGTGAAGTTGGCCAGTTGCTGGTTCGCCAGATGGATTGAGGCCAGAACCGCGTGGCGGTTTTGGAACTTTAGCTTTGGTTTTTCGCTGAGGGGCACGCTCACTAGGCATTCAAGGTTGGAGGGGATGTGAGAGTGCATGCGTGCATTTAAGTTGCGAAACGACGTAACGGCACATAGGGGGAAAAGAAACACAAACTTTACATGATCTTTACAAACCGGGAACGTGTGGCGAGCTGATAAGGTGATTCTACAAAAAAAGCAAGGCCATTTACTAACGAAGTGTAAAAAGAAGGGGGGGCATGGTCTGATAAGACGACTTATGAACGGGAGAAAAAGATATATGAATGGCCGGAGCGGGCAAAGCGCTTTATTGAACGGTCGAAGCGTGTTTATGGACGGTCGAAGTGTGTTATGGACGGGCGAAGTAAGGCGGTATCAGTTGATAACAATCTATGAACAGTGACACGAATGAATTGAGTGTCACTGATATTGATCAGTGAGTGACGTGAACGACTTGGCAGTCACATACCATTGATAGTCACAACTGCGAACGCTGCTGGCCCGGCCACCCGCTGCGATGATCCTCCTCTTCGCCGGAATCGGTATCGGAGTCGGTATCGGTATCGGTACCGGCATCCGTGAAACCACCACGCAGTGCACATGTGATGTTGTCCCTGTTTTGTGAGGCTCCAACGAAACGAGGGAGGTAGGGAGCTTCGCCGGTAGACGCTAATAATTCACGTTTGGCACGTGATCCCAGGCATTTTGAGATTATCTCTGCTTGGGTGGTGATGGCGTGAAGCATCTCGCATTCATCATTGTAGGCAGCTTGAATGTAATTCGTGTCATCGTCGATTTCTGTGCGTTCACGCTCAGAAAAAATGTTCCTGATCTTCTTCAGCTGTTGGTCCTTCAAATCGAGGCGGTTTTTGTTCTCCTCGTGGAGCGCCTGATTAAACACTGTCATGCGCTCTGCGTATTCGACCTGCCATAACGATGTCGCCACCTCATGGCGAGCAGCCTCGCGACTAGCGAGTACTGCCTTGAACGCTTTGTACAAAGTGTCAAAGCTCATCAGTGAGAGACCGCTGGATATTGTGTCCTCCTGCTTTTGGACATAGATCATGTAAGAATTTGCGAATCTCTGGAACAAAGAAAAGAAAAGACAAATACCTCTTGCAGTTGTTCAGATGTAAAGTCTGGTTCCCGTACTCGCCCTGTCACGCGGTTGGCAAACCGAAGTTCTAGTGGAGATGGCCTGAGGGGGTATGGGATATGCCTCTTGGTCGACCTCTCACGCATGTAAGCTACTCGAGAAGGTGACTTTGGGGACTGTAAAACGTCAGGCTTATACAACAAACTCTCCTTTACATCAGGAAGGTACGGAATTTCTTCCACCGGGGAGAAGTGAACCTTTGGAGAACCTGAAGGGCAGGGAGACAGCTTGGGAGAAAGTGAACAGTCCGAGCCAGATAAGAGCTCAGTAGCCATGGTATTGATATGGGGCGACTCAGGGAGGCCAACCTTCTTAAAGATCTCTGAGGAAGTTAGTTCTACGCGAGTTGCACTACTTGATGTAGTGCTGGTGAAAGCAGGGCTACTTGGCCGAGCAGGAGATGAGACTGGTGATGAGGACACAGGCTCCATTAGCCTGGCGTGATGACTGTGCGCTGTGAAACGTGAGGTCTTCGGACTTTGAAAGACTTGTTACTTCCTGTGCATACTCACCGGTGTAAGTCTAAGCCAAGTCTACGCTACAATGTGAGTACTTCCATTGTTCACTTTACGATACCATACATACCCTTGGCAGGCTATGTCCCAACTGCAAATTGGGGGAATATCCATCCATCGAGGCGCTTATCTCACATCTCAATTCTCCAACTACTTGTTGGCCATCCGACGCACGACCACGAACATTACCCATTCCTTCAGTATTCAATCAAAGTGGTCAGATACCCGTCACTGGTACCTGTCACCCGCAATCCGGATACGTCTATGGTGTCGGTAGAAATATGCTGGATAAATTGGAAGACGATCAATATGCGCATCAACGGAAGATAAATCATTATTACCCTTTCCATGATGAAGGCGAATGGGAATTAGGGAAGTTTTTGGTGGAAAACCTTACTCAAACGCAGATAACCAAGTTCTTAAAGTTGAAATGGGTAAATGACAGATATCGATCTAAGCTGTATTCCTCAATCTGATCCTACCTTCACAGTTTGACGCTCCGAATTGCGCAAGACCCTCTTTCACCACGAAAGACCACCTCCTGGACTGAATGGATTCACTACTTTCTTTTGCCCCGTGGAAAGTCTCCAAACTAGCATTCAAGGGCTATAAGACTGTCCGTCCCGTGGACATCGTTTGGCGTGATGCGCTAGAGGTCGTGAAGCAACTATTTAGTGACCCAACTTTTGCGAACCACATGACCTTCAACCCCTACGTCGCTAATGTCAAGAATCAACGTGAATACGGAGACTATATGAGTGCCGATATGGCATGGAAAATTCAGGTTTGTTCACCCTCCTATTAATATACTCCTCGCTGAGTAACAGATTGATTTTTATTTCTAGGACCATCTCCCATTGGGTGCGACTCAAGTCCCAATAATCTTGGGATCTGATAAAACACCTGTGACGCGACTTGCTGGAGGAATTGAGATGCACCCGGTCTTCGTCACCATCGGTAACATTGATTCTGAGGTTCGCTCCAAGGCAACATTACGAGCTTGGCGCTGCGTAGCCTACATTCCTGTAATCAAGTTCCGCGTTCACACAGATTACCAGTCTATTCTCCAGGCTAGACTGTGGCACAAATGTATGGACCTTGTTTTCGCCAACCTCAAGGTCGCAGCAAAGGATGGCTGCTTCATGCCCGATCCTTCCCGCTATATTCACCATGTGTTTACGCCACTTGTCGCTCATGTGTGCGACCTACCGGAGGCTACTATGATCGCCACAGTCAGTAAAAACTCATCCCCACTAACTATGGCAACACAAGCAGATTTTGGGGATGGAATTCTCTACCCGCCTCGTACCGGGAAGCATACATTGCAGCTCATCGTGGAGATATCTCGACAGGTTGATCCCTGGGATCTCGACAAGTTCCAGAAAGCGGCCAAAGCCGTTAATCTATCTGGAGTTCACATGCCATACTGGCGTGATTGGATGTTTGCGTGTCCGTCCATTTTCCTCGCTGGTGAGGTGCTGCACACCTGCCATAAGTTTTTCGCGGACCATCCGCTGAAATGGATCAAAGAAGCTCTAGGAGATTATGAGCTCGATACCCGCTTCATGGTCCAGCACAAGCGAGTCGGAACGCGCCACTTCGCAAAAGGTATCACACACGTTAATCAAATGACAGGCCGCGAGCATAGAGACATTCAACGCACTATCGTTGCGTCGATCGCAGGGGCCGTTCCACCCAGATTCGTTCGTACAATCCGTGCCCTTGTAGACTTCTTTTACCTCGCACAAAATCCGGTTCACTCCCCTGAATCACTTCAGTCAATGGTTCAAGCACTTTCAGACTTCCACTCTTTCAAGGACGCTATCATTCAGGCCGAGGCAAGGAAGGGGAAGAAGGGCGTCAAAGAAGATTTTTTCATTCCCAAACTCGAGCTTCTCCAAAGCTTCATTCAGAAATTAGGCACTTTGATGCAGTTCTCTGCTGATGTGACGGAGCGGTTACTCATCACACACTGTAAGGACCTTTTCCCGCGGACGTCCCGGCAAATCAAAGACTTTACGGAGCAGTGTGTACGGATTCTTAACCGCCAAGAGTCTATGGAAATGTTTGGCCTGTACACGCTGTTAACTTCTCGCGGGGCGTCACTAGTTAATGCGATATACGCTGAAGATGAAGATGTCACAATTGCCAATCCCGCACTCTCCTGGGTCTCCCGAGTTCTCCCTGACGAAGTTAAGTCAATACATGGTCCCCGACCAGTCCGCAATCACTTTCTCAAGGGTATTCTCTCTGGAGATGCACTCACCGCTTTTCAACTCAATATCACACCTGATTACAAATCGCTATCACCGTCTGACATACGCACGAAATATGCACTCTTTGGCTTTGAGCGTGCGCTCGGCGAATTCATTTGTCGTTCCCCCCTTTCTAGTGGTGAAAATTCTTGCTGGGACCCCAAGTATGGGCGCTTCCAGGTATGGCATAAATTCCGATTGCAACTTCACTCGGCCTTCCAGCCGCGAGTCATCATGCCGAGTCGCGTGGTGCAAGCGTACCCACCGAGCGATGATTTTCCCTTTGGAAATTGTGATACTGTTCTCGTGGACACCACAGGCATTGATGGCAAAACCAGTATGTCTTTCATGTGCTTATGTTGTAGCCTACTGATATCATATACAGCGAGTTGCATCGCGCAGGTTCGGCTCATTTTTCAACCGACGGTTCGATGAGGTTCCAACGTGGAACTACCATCGTGTCTCTCAGACCCACTTCTCTACGTCCAATTTTTCCACTTTATTTCCAGCCCTGACGATTGTCCCGAACTCGCAATGTGGACCGTGGAGCGCACATACACGCAGGAGGAAAACGGTAATCGCTGTAGGAAGGGGGCTGTCATACGAGTGACAGACGTGACACATGCGGTTGAGTTGATACCAGTTTATGGTGAGGCAGTGGCCAATAGCGTGTCCTCTGCGACATCTTTGGAATGCTATGAGCGTTTTTTCCTGAATAACTTCGCAGACAAGGAGAGTTATCACACATTCAGTACCGAGTTTGTATAGGCAGTAGCATAATCAGTATATAGCAATTGTATCAATCTGTTTAATCTATTACATCTATCGTATCTCTGAGCATATCACCGAAAGATAATCAGGCTTGAGTTTTATCAGCCAGATATAGTGCGTTATATTGGTGTTCAGCATCTCCACCAATCGCCTGAGTGCGCTACTGAAGTCGTAAGTGTTCGTAAGTGTCCGTAACGCGCGTAAGTTAAGCGTTCATTTCAGTGGTTTTGCAGATGTACAAGAGACCCGGCTCATTCCCAAGGCGGCGCTCGATTGCGTGAAGGCCCACCTGAGAAACCATTACACAATTAACAATAACGGGTCACATGTCACATGTCACTCGACAACTTTTCACTGCTTGCCACTTCAATAACAACGCACAGTGGGAGTACATGTAGGCTCTGATACTGAGCAACAACGTGATGATGGGCCAGTCGTTGGGCGTGGCAGCTGTGGGGTCAAACGATCTCACTCGACCTGACTCCCGAATAGGAACCCTTGGCGACTTAGTAGATATTAGAAAGGTGACCGACCCCTGGGAAAGCACGAAGTTGACCCCAGGCTTGAGCTTTTCTTACATGATGTTACGCAAACTGTCGGGGCCTGGGACAGGTACTACTACGTCAAGCACTTAACATCTCAGAGACATAGAAAGACCGGTTACGGGGACAGCTCTGTCAAAAACTTGACCCTGGCCCGGGTTCACATTCCGACAACACGTGGTGAGTTGAAAGTACTCATTACATTCCGCCAGGAATTTGACCACTTCTTGCAGGTATATGTCAGAACGACGGCTTCGCGAATCGCCACCACAACATGAGAACTCGCGTATATGACTTTTGAATGCCGGTAGGTTAGCGCAAGATAGAGCAAGGTGTGCACTCACGCTTCAACTGTTCAAACGTTCAAATTCAAATCCCAGTATCGGCAGAGTTGAGTAAGTAGATCCGGACCGATTCTGTATGCTTGTGCTCTATCTGATAGTCTGATGATCCCACAGGGCCGAATACACTCATGGCTCCACCTTCTCCCTTTTAATAAATGTCAAATGGGGTACTTACTCGATAGCGCTTGCCTTCCTCGAAGGCATCGTGACCATGTCTATCCAAGAGATCACTCTGCCACGGACGTTAACACGTCAAAGGCCTGCAAACGCTTCGCTTATTCTGAGGTTCGATCTTAAATAATGCACTTGCTTGTCATGGTCATATGAATGGTGGTGGGACTTCATTTGATGTTTTCCAGCAGGGGCAGATAAGCACCGCTCTTGCTACCGAATCTAGCCTAAGAAGCAGTTACAGCCACCGGTGACGCAGGGTCACCCTTCAAGTTGTCAGTCGTGTGATCATCGACCTTTTGGCCTTTCCGTTGGTAGCGAATTATTGAGGACAGACATCCGATAGAGTGCAGCACCGCAAGCTCCGCTGTCGTACAGTTTTCATTAAAACGTCACAAGTTCACAACCCTTGCAAGTCAACGGGATTCCGATAGCCTGCCCTATAAGTATTGTACGTTAATGATTAGCAACCCATCCCTTACTCTCTGAAACTGCCATTTGACCTGCACAGTTTTATGCCGGAACTAGATGAATATCTGTATGCTCTTGCCTGGAATAACAACACATCAGGTTCGTTAGCCTTATCGTAAATGATTCATTGTGCCAAACTTCATCGTTTTTCAGTTGTAGTCATTACCCTGATATTCTATGAGTACGGTCAGTAGCTATCATGAACCTTGCAGTGCGGCTGAACGTAATGTTATCTAGTGCTCCAGTTCGAGAAAGAGGTACCAAAGAGCTCATTTTGTCTTGGTCAATTACTCATGATCATATTATCACAGGTCACGTTTGTTTGGGTTAGAAATCAACCTCGACCTTATCAAGATCCGGAACTGACTGGATATGCAGGAAAGACAGTGGTCGATGATGACGTATCTATACCTTGTTGTGAGTTCCACCCTGCCAAAGTGCTTGATAGTTTCCCATTTTGTTGCTATTTTAGGTTCGATATTTCGGTATTTTGATTGCAATGTACGTCGCGGTGTTGTATCCTTCAGATGAATATTGTATGTTGACGCTGGGTTTTAGAATCTCCGCTTGCTGTACGTGAGGTATACCAACTGAGCTGTCATTAACTGACTAGCGCTAGGGGGAGGTCTATTTTATATTCCTGAAGCAGTGAGTCTATCAATTCCTTCTTTAGAGAATTCTAGGTTGACTAAGATTCAGCCGTACGTCAGAAGTTTGTTTCACATTTAAGCATGATCTGCTGACCTCTTGTTTAGTTGTGAGTATATCATATTCAACTGAAACTAGCTTTGCTCATCGTGAAAATGGAATAGGTTATGGCATGTTTCTGTTTATCCAATGGAGTCTTTCTGTATATTTTTGCTTGGGAGAAGGTAAGTCAAGGTGGTATACATACATTCTCGCATACCCATTTCGCATTTGCAGTCATTCTCATCTGGCGTCTATACGCCTTGTACAACCAATCCAAGCCTATCCTGTATGTTTTACTGGTGTTGTTTATACCTATCGTCGCGCTCTATATAGCGGTGGATATATATTTATGGAGCCGACCCTCAGCGATCTCAAGTAAATTTCTATTTTGATCGAATTCTGTGCAAGCTGATGCCTTGGTGTGTAGTACAAGAAGTAATAATAACCCCAAACATCAAGTACTGCGCGGCTTTTTTCCACATCGGGCCCATGCCAGCGATATATACTTCCATCCCCGTCATATGCTATGATATCTTCCTAGTTGTCCTCGCCATTGCCGCCCTCGGGAAGCACCTGAAAGAACGGAAGGAACTTCGAATGAAACCTAACACCTATGTAATCGTGATCGTCCAATATCATGTCATATACTTTGTCCTGTAAGTTCCCCTTCGTTTGTTGCGTTCTCTGAAAGGTTTCATTGAGTCGCGCTAGGAATTTGACAAATCAAATCTTCATGGCGATATTGTGGGCCGACCTTTCGGTATGATCTCTTTTGATTCTAGAAAGATGTGCTCTAATGCAGGCATACCCAGACGGCAGTGATGAATCTCGTTCTAATGTTCAACGATACTGCACCATTTATTATCGTGCCACGTCTTATCATCAGCATTTGGGAAGCGCATGCCAACGATAACTGTGTGCATGTCAGTACGACATTCCAGGATTGCCTCTGTTGGACTTCGCCACCGACGTTGGAGGAGCACGAGCTGGACTTGCGCGAATGATGTTTTAACTTGGAAGGAGGTAGAGTGAAAACCCTTTGCCCGGACTCTTGTCATAGAGAAATTCTCTGATACTACTAGTCCATAGTGTCATATCGAGACATCTAACACTGTACATTGTCGCTACCAAGGATACATCAATAGTGTGATTGATTCATCAGTCGTTTTGGAATATCGTGGAGATGTATTGATCGGGTTCCTCCAGCCTATCAGGAAAATTCTTGTGTGATCATCTATGGCAACGTGCATTCACTATCAGCGACCATAGCATCGCAGTAAAGTCGCCCTCATGCAGCACAGGCACAGCACTGTGGCGCTTTTGACTAGTCATACCACTCACCTTATGTGCCTGGCTAAATACTGCTCATCCTGTCGGTACTCGTACACTTAATCTAATTTTATTTGGATGTTAAAATCAGGCACATCATTAATTGAGTGAGCGATTGATTTGCCCTTTTATTTTGCACTCAGTATGTTTGGAGGTTGGGAGAGAGCTGCCGAAATGCCGGCTGCGTATTTTGAATTCTGGTTGAGTGTGAGGTACGATCACGTGACACGAATAGAGTCTATGTTGTCAGCAAATCAAACGTTGTGCTTCTCCCTTCTCGTCCTCGCTATTAGCCTTTTGACAAGACTTGTCAATATACTCTTTCTAAACTCCTAAACCATTGGAAATCATTCTCTTTCGTCTATCTACGTTGTTTGCTCTGATGGATCGTCTACATTCCGACCCCAGCCTCTTGATTTGTCCTGATTTCCTTAGTGATCCATACCTGGCTAGTCGCACCAGCCTCGTTACCCCTACCACCACCGAGGCACAAGCAGTGGATCTCCTTCGCACGGTGTGGCTCACCACCAACAATGCCTTGCATTCCCAATGGCAACAACAGCTCGCTGAAGACGAGCGTCTTCAAACTGAACGCCAACGCCTAGCCGAAGAAGCGGCCGAGCGCCATCAACAGACTCTTCGGCTCGACGAAGAATCTAACAAAGCCGATGAAAGAAAGAAGAATCGTGCGAAACACCTACCCATTCCCATGCGCCCTTGTCCCGACGCTACCGATGATGAAGTGTTAGTCTCCGATTTTGCCCTCTGGAAGATTGACAAGGGACACTATGTCGAGCTATATTACTGGACGAATGCTGGAATTCAAGAAGCTCATTCCACGTATCGTACCTGGGACGATGAAGGAATGCTTCCCACGACCAGTGCAGATGGTTCCACAACGTGGATCACTGCTGCTGGTGCTAAACCGTCGCTGGCTGTCATTGCTGATCGTAATCTCTCCACCATAGAATTTGCTCAAGCGGTACCAAGGATGATCAAAGCTTTGGAAGAATACGACTGGCCAGTCCAATGGGTAACGATGCTGGCTCGCTTCTGGGCTGCACTCATGCTTCATTGGTACTGGAACTCGATTGATTCCATCGCTCAGCGCGCCATTTTGATCTACCAGGAAGAACAACGTCGTGCCTGGCACAACGCCATTCCCCTGGCCAAGGGCGCTTGGGACATCTCCATCATAGATGATGCTGCCCTTCTTCGCACGTACGACAGAGTTTTTCGCAGCATGCGTCGTCTCGACCTCGGAAATGAGCAAGCGGTACACTCGTCGTCGCTCTTTGTTAAACAATACACTGACTTTTTCGTTTTCTTCCCTTGTTTACCTGACGATCTTATGTGTTGTCTGCGTTGTTTTTTACCCGCGTTACTCCCTTGCGTCTGCGATACTTCATCCCCTGCATTTGCGTTCTCCCACCTGCATTTGCGTTCACCGTGCCTTCCTTTTGCCTTTTCGCGTTCGTTTTGTCGAACCATGCTTTGTGCATGACCTTCCGCGTTGACGCTTGCCCCTTGCATTTACAAATTCCATGGCCTCAGGACTCCAAATCACTCAATCACCATCACTCTCAGCGCTCGAAACGCTCCCTGTCACCACACACCCGGGATCGGTCGCCATCTCCCAAAGCCTCGAAGAAAGCACACGCTCAGCGTCCTTCTCGGTCTGCGCATTCTCGCTCGGGTTTTAAGGACAGCGCACACAGCTCTCGCTCCCCAGCCGTGTGCGCCGTCTGCCTGGGGAGCAAATCTCACGCCTTCATCGAGTGTACAGCGGAGCGCCTCTGGGACAACTCCCGCCCCGCTCTCACCACACGTGTCAACCGACAGCTCCTGCTACGCGGGTCCGACAAACCTTTGTGTGTGGACTGGCAGCATTCCAAAAGCTGTTCCAGCCACTCTCACGACGAGAGGCACATTTGCTCGGGGTGTCTTGCCAACTCCCACGGAGCTCAGCAGTGCCCTCGCGCACAGGCGTCGAAACCCACTCACGCCGTACAATCCTGATACCTGGGAGGCTGCGTTGCGCAGACACAATCTGCTTGATATATACCCCACTCTGTCACATAGTCTTCGGTTCGGTTTCAATCTTGGTATCCCACAAATTAGCAATGTACAATGTCCCTCGAATAATGTTTCTCTCGTCACCTTCGCTGATGCCTTCCGCTCCATACTTGACCGTGAACTATCTACGGGCTGTTACCTCGGACCTTTCTCCTATGATCATTTGTGTGCTCTGCTTGGTCCGTTTCAATCGTCCCCCTTATCCATCATCCCGAAACCAGGCAAGCCTGGGAAGTTTAGAGTTATACAGAATTTTTCGTTTCCTCTCCTGCCTTCTTTGGCTTACCCCAACCCGTCCATTAATTCTTTGCTCGAGCCGGATGATTTCCCTTGCACATGGGGCACCTTCGAAACTGTATGCAGCATCATTCGGTCTTTACCTCCAGGGTCCCAAGCCGCGACACGAGATGTCGCCGAAGCGTATCGCACTGTTCCTTTACACTCCTCCCAGTGGCCAGGAGCGGTGGTGCGTCTTCAAGATGACTCCTTTTGCGTGGATACGTGTGTCTCGTTCGGTATGGGACCCTCCGCCGGTGTCTATGGACAGGTCGCTGATGCGGGGATTGATCTTTTGCGTGCAGAAGGACTTGGACCTCTCACGAAATGGGTGGACGATCATTTGTTCTTTCGCATTCGGCGGGAATATCTGGACAGCTACAATGCCCATCGCCAAAGCGTCAACTCACTTGTCACTCGAAAAGGGCGTGTCCATTCTGGCGGGCGGATTTGGTTCAAGGGTAGACTACTCATTGACGACTCATCCGAAGTACATGCAGAAGATCACCGGTCTCTCCTGCGCGACCTCTCCTGTTCTTCTCCTCGTTCCTCGTTCGACTCTGCGTTCTCCTATGCTTTCGCCGATATTGATCGTGCGTCGCAGCCGTTGGGCATTCCCTGGGAGCCCTCCAAGGATACGGCCTTTGCGTTCTTCGCCCTCTTCATCGGGTTGCTTTGGGATATCCCTAAACTCACGGTCCAACTTTCGGATCAGAAGCGGGAGAAGTATCAAGCTGCCATTCAAAACTGGCGCGCCCAAAAAACTCACTCGCTCCTCGAAGTGCAAAAACTTCATGGTAAGCTGGTGCACGCTTGTCTCGTGGTCCCAGCCGGCAGAGCCTACCTCACATGCCTGGAAGCCATGCTCGGCATCTGCAGTCACCGTCCGTTCATGTCATATCACCCCGTCAAGCACCTTGAGGATGATCTCACCTGGTGGTCCATCACCCTCACTCGCTCCTTCGTTGGCAGGTCCATCGCACTCCCCCAGTGCCTCACTGACATTCGCGCGTTCTCAGACGCAAGTTCAAGCGTCGGAGTTGCAATTGTTATCAATGGGTATTGGAGGGCCTGGATTCTCCGGCCCGGATGGCAAACACTCGACGGACAACGTGACATTGGATGGGTGAAGTGTGCCGGCCTCGAGCTTCTCATCACTGCCATTCTCCACCACCCTCTCTACTCCTCCCATCATCACTTCCGCATTTACTGCGACAACCAGGGTGTCGTCGAAGGTTGGAAAAACGGTAGGAGTCGCAACTGAGAAACCAACTCAATCTTCCGAAGGATCCTTGCCCAACTCGACTACCTTGGCAATGCCTACTCATTCTATCCGCGGTATGTTCCCAGTTGTGACAATCCTGCAGATGGACTGTCACGAGGGATCTACCCACCGCGATGTCTCCTCTTACCACCAATCACGCTACCCGTTGGACTGGCAAAATTCCTCGTCGACGATCACATCCCTCGTCGCCACACCTGCCGCCAGCCATCTTCTGATGATGGGCTGGCTAGCAAAGCACCTATCTAGTCCTGCGGAGGTGAGCCATACCACTCCTAAGGCAGCGTTGATGCCTTTGTCCAATCGCTTTGACGTGTCGAGTCCTCTGCCTCTTCGCCCTCATTGTCTCGCTCGCGATCGCCTTAGACTCTGGGTTCCTGTGACTTCTCGGTCGCGCCTTGATCAGTCGGGGTCGCTCGTCTCTTTGACAGACGACGACATCGATCGCATCTTGCTTGTCATCGCCCACTGTCACGCCTCAAGCACTCGAGAGTGTTATGGCTCCGGGTTGCTTGTTTTCCACGTCTTCTGCGACTCTCGGGGAATTCCCGAGCATCAACGGTGCCCGGCATCTTCAGTGCTGGTGTTGGCTTTCCTAGCTGGATGCGCGGGTCTCTACTCCGGGAAAACATTAGAAAACTACTTCTACGGTATACGCGCATGGCACCTATTGCATGGCTTACCTTGGTCGGTTGACCAAGCGCAAGCGTCCTTGACATTAGAGGGAGCAAAGTCACTAGCTCCCCAGTCCTCGTCTCGCACGAAACGCGCTCCCTTTACCATCGCACTGCTACTGGCAATCCGCTCTAGCTTAGATCTTTCGACACCCTTACACGCTGCGGTGTATGCGTGTTTAACCACGTTGTTTTTCACCATCGCGCACACAGGCGAATTTACAGTGCCTTCGTTGAAAGGTTTCGATCGGCACTTACACGTGTCTGTCGGTGACATATGTCACGAGGTCGACCGTCATGGATTCCGTGTCACAGTCTTCCGCCTGCTGCGCACCAAAACATCTACCTCAGGTGAAGACGTTTACTGGGCAGTGCAGTCCGGCCTCGCCGACCCTCTTACAGCTCTAAATAATCACCTCCACATAAACCATTTGTCCCCCTCCGACGCTCTCTTCAGCTGGAGACACAAGACGGGTCTACGTGCTCTCACGTGCACTGCTTTCTTGAAATGCCTCAAAGACGCGAGCGCCCGTTCGGGACACGGAGAACTGAAGGGTCACGGTATCCGTATCGGAGGAACACTCGAGTACCTTCTTCGTGGTGTCCCGTTCGAAACTGTGAAGACAATGGGGAGGTGGAGCTCTGACGTGTTTGTACTCTACCTCCGGAAACATGCTGTGGTACTCGCGCCATATCTACAGGATCAGCCGGTATTAGAACCTTTCATGCGATATGCAATGCCAGCCTAAAGGTTCGTACTCGCGGTCCTCCTAATCTCTGGGGTCAAGCTAACACCTGTTGCGTCGTTTCGCTCCTAGTTCACAGGGGAATCGGCTTTGCTTGCCCCCACCTTTAGGAGTTTTCTTCGAGTATGTTTCGGTCGAAAGTCTTCCTGAGATTTTGCCCAATCATTATACCATTTTGTTTGCCTGTCAGCCTCAGTCCTAGCTATCGTCTTGCTACCTATGCACTGTCCTTACCAAAGTTTGATTACAATTCAAAGTCCTTCCTTTGTTTGCGAAACGAGACATAGACTGATCCGGATCGAGAAGACAAGTTTGAGTTACTAATAAAATATTGGGTATTGTTGAGCTAGCTTACTAATCATTTTCGCAAAGTCTTTACCGCCGTAGTACTTCCGATTGCGATTGTCTTCCTCAAGGCATTCATGATCATGTCTATTCAAGAGATCACTTTACCGTACGGACGTCAACATGCAAAGGGCCTGCAAACACTTCGCTTGTCTCGAGGTTTGAAATTTGATCTCGGATCATGCACTTGCTTGTCAAGGTCATATGGAATCTGGATGGTGGTGGGACTTCATTTGATGTTTTCCAGCATATGTCGGGGTAGATAAGCACCGCCCTTACCACCTAAGCCAGAGGGTCGGACAACCCAAGAAGCAGTTACAGCCACCGGTGACGCAGGGCGACCCTTCAAGTTGTCAGCCGTGTGATCATCAATATACTTGCGACCTTCCCGTTGGACCTTGGCCTTGTCGCTGGTGGTGAATTATCGAGTACAATGATTCGAGACATCAAATGGAAAAGTGCGGCGCCGCAAGCTCGACACGATGTCGTACTATTTTCATTAGAACACAGCAAAAGTCACCAACCCTTAGGAGTTAACGAGATTTAGTCTGCCCTATAAGTATTGCACGTTGGTGAGCATCAGCCCATCCCTCATTCTTTGAATTTGAGATTCGATCTTTACAGTTTCATGTCGGAACTAGAAGAATCTGTCTATGCTCTTTACTGGAATAACAGCGTCTCAGGTTCGTTGGTTTTGTCGGAAATGAACCATTGCGTTGAATTTCGTCGTTTTCCAGTTGCTGTCATCACCATGATATCTTATGAATACAGTCAGTAGCTTTCATGAATTTTGCAGTGCTGTTGACCGTAATGTTATCTAGTACTTCAATTCGAGAAAGAGGTACCGAGAAGCTCGTTTTGTCTTCGTCGAGTACTCATGATCATATCATCATAGGTCAAGTTTGTTTGGGTTAGAGTTGAACCTCAATGATATCAAGATCCGGAACTGACTAGATACGCAGGAAAGACAGTGGTCAGTGATGACGTATCTATACCTTGCTGTGAGCTCCACCCTGCCAAAGTGCTTCATGGTTTCCCATTTTTATTGCCATGTCAGGTTCGATATTTCGGTATTTTGGTTGCAATGTACGTCGCGGTTGTTGTATCCTCCGGATGATGCATTGTATGTTGATGCTGACTTCTAGATTTTCCGCCACCTGTACGTGACGTAGTGCCAACTGCACCGTAATTAACTGACTAGCGCTAGGGGGAGGTCTAGTTTATATACCTGAGGCAGTGAGTCTGTCTTTCTTTAGAGAATTCTAGGTTGACTAAGATTCAGCCGTACGTCAGAATTTCGTTTGACAGCTGATCTGTTGTTGACCGCTTGTTTAGTTGTGAGTGTGTTGCATTCAACTGAAACTAGCTGTGCTCATCGTGAACTTGAAATAGGTTATGGCATGTTTCTGTTTATGCAATGGGGTTTCTCTGTATACTCTTGCTTGACGAAAGGTAAGTCACAGATATATGCATACATCCTTCTTACTTCATTACACGTACCCATTTGGCATTTGCAGTCATTCTCATCTGGCGTCTATATGCCCTATACAACCAATCCAAACCCATACTGTATGTTCTAATGGGCTTGCTTATACCTATCGCCGCGCTCTATATAGCGGTGGATGTATTTTTGTGGAGTCGACCCTCAGCGATCTCAAGTGAATTTCTACTTCAATCGAATTCTGTGCAAGCTGATGCATTGGTGCGTAGTGCAAGAAATAACAATAACCCCAAACATCAAATACTGCACGGCTTTCTTCCATATGGGACCCATGCTAGCGATATATACTTCCATCCCCGTCATATGCTATGATATTTTGCTGGTCGTTCTCGCTATTACCATCCTGGTGAAGCACCTGAAAGAACGGAAGGAGCTTAAAATGAAACCAAACACCTATATAGTCTTGATCGTCCGATAC
Source organism: Suillus plorans (assembly GCF_016647745.1). Lineage (NCBI taxonomy): Eukaryota > Fungi > Basidiomycota > Agaricomycetes > Boletales > Suillaceae > Suillus > Suillus plorans. Next base: position 125,332 of record NW_024537407.1, read on the forward strand.
CATGTCATATACTTTGTCCTGTAAGTTCATCTTCGTTTGTTGTCTGAAAGCATTCATTGAGTCGTGCTAGGAATCTGGCAATTCAAATCTTCTCGGCGATATTGTGGGCCAACCTTTCGGTATGATCTCCCATGATTCTAAAGAGGTCTGCTCTAATGCAGGCATGCACAGACGGAAGTGATGGATGTCATACTGTTGTTCTCCGATACTGCGCCATTTATTATCGTGCCACGTCTTATCGTCGATATTTGGGAAACACATGCCAATGATAGCTGTGTGCATGTCAGTACAACATTCGAGGATTGCGTCTGTTGGACTTCGCCACCGCCGTTGGAGGAGCACGAGCTGGAATTCTGTATAGATCCTGACAATATTTCTTGATACTTCATGGGAGCAAGTAGTCCAGGGCTCAATGTTTTCGTGTAACTATGTACTGTCTTTCATTCTATATTTATTTATGTCCCCAGCCACGTCTGGTACCACCCACGACGGGTTGTCGGCAATCAAGCCGACGCCGGTAGCCTGAGCGCTTTTAGTCAGCTGATCCAAGTCAGGCCGGTGCTGCAGGCCTGATTACAACTTGACTAGTAACTATCACCAGACAGCCGAAGGATACCATGTCCCATGAAGATATCATGCTGACCGTTACCTTTCGCGGTACATCGCACACTGTTTTCCTCCCGAATGACGCCCCTCTCTCTGCTCTTCATTCCCGTCTCGAGCTCCTCACTTCTGTTCCGCCATCATTACAGAAACTCATTTATAGAGGAAAGAAATTTCAGCATCGACAGGATGACTCAGATTTAGAACCCACCATGGCCCAAGCAGGTCTTCGCGATGGCATCAAAGTGCAAATGCTTGGCTCAACAGTAGAAGAACTCGGACAACTGAATGCAGCTGACTCGGCACATCAGAAGAAGGAGCAAATTCTCAGAGAGAGGGCGCTAAAGCCACAGGTCAAGGTATGTCCTGACACTTGTTCTTATCATCAAGATTATCAATCATGATGAGAGGCAATTAGCTTCGTTCGACCGGGTCATCGTCTACTTCGTCACACCAGTACCACTTTCACCGTATAGAACCGCTCACTCATCTGCCGCGACCTGAAACAGCGACGGAGTGTCTCACAACTCTTTCCAAGGACCCTGCAGTCCTACATGTCATGCAGAAGCATCGTTTTTCTGTGGGCTTGCTTACCGAGCTTGCACCCCATGAACACCCTGGACTTCTGGGTCTTAACGTCGGGAGTGGAGATACCATCAAGCTGCGAATTCGGCTTGATACGTATGATGGTTTTCGTCCGTACCTGGAGGTCAGGCGCGTGTTGTGTCATGAACTGGCTCACAATGTGTGGGGCGAACATAACAATGATGTGAGTCACAACCTGTATATCAAGAATTAGCTTCTAATACCCTTTTTACACCGCGGTCGTGTACTGCTAGTTTAAAGAGTTAAATTCTCAGCTCAATCGCGAGGTTGCAGAATTTGAGGCTGCAGCAAGAGCAGGAACACATGAACTTTCTGATTTACGAGACACTTATCAGCCGTCATCGGACGGAGAAGTAGAGGCACTTGTCCATGTTCTAGGAGGCACAGACCTTCGAGGTAACGATACCACGGAAGAACATCGGATAAGGGCGTCGGAAGCTGCCACAGCGCGTCTTAGGAACGAAGAACTAGAACGGAGCTGCGGGACTTCTGGACCACAGAAGCAATCTGGTTGATAGCTGAGTTAATGGTAACTACATATATTTCAGGCTAGGGATGGTGGTTTGAATCTGATGATAATTTACTTCTGCGCTAGTATACGGGGTCAGACAATGTCAGTCGTACATTGGCGCCCAATGAATTAAAAGGTGATCAAGCATTCCTTATAGCAAACATTAACATTACCCGCGTAACGTATAGACGTTGCTGACTGGGTTTGCATGTATGAATATGTGCTCCTTCAGAAGTTTGGTGGAACGCCTGGCGATGCAATGATGTCGTTGCTCGTATACTGTGGCAAGTGCGCTTCCAACTTCCGGTGTGTCTGGATTCCCCACTACAGTCAAATCACACACTTGAGGGAAGAGTAGGGGCGGGCTGACAATTTCTCGAGCTGTTGGTTTCTCTAAAAATATGAGGATAGTGCTTACTCTAGTTCGTCGTCACAATGTGTTCCGTACTAGACTCAAGTTGCACTCCCAGCCGGTTTGTAGGCAGCCCAGGTGAACGGGAGAGACAGTTGGACGAGTGAAAAACAGTATCATGCGTATACGTGATAATGACGGGCACTTCCATGATCTTAAGGGCCTCAGGACCTGATTCATACTATCATAGCGGAGAGTCATGATTCCGCACCTAGTAGAAGAGTTTAAAGGTTGGTTTCACGGTTCCCACCGGCCCGGGTCAGCCATAACCAACCTCTTTGGGATCATCGTGCTTCTCCCTTGTTTCCTTGTCTTCATCGTCACAGCTTCTGGTTCGTCGCTTGTGCTGTATCTCGACCACCCCTTGCATCACTTTTGATTCCAGATCTAGAGCTTGCAGGTGAACCGTGACGGGGCGTCTGTTGTGTTGGCAGTACCCTTCGTATGTTTTTTTTGCGTGTCACAGTGTAAGCTAATCTTCATTCAAGAACATTTTGTTCACCAAATCAAGCTACTACTCTTACGTGTATTTTCCCGTTATCAACTTTGTTCTATATGAAGCCGAAACCAAAATATAACTCGACGACTCAGTTACTTTCCTACTCGCAATCGCGACCTCCATGGAACCACGTCGTGATCGACACGTCCGCACAAGCCCCAACATGTAAAGTTTGAATCTGAATCGTCAAACCTGTTATTACCTTCAAACGGCGTCTTTTCATTTCATGCCTTTGTCACGCTGTCGTCCAAAGGTGTAGTTCATGCATCACTCCGATCTTTCTGCTAACATACATTTATACTTTTTAAATGTCAATACCGCTGCCGCGGAGACTATCTTGAGCGACCGAATCCATGGCCAGGGACATTAACTTTACATTCATGAGATAAGTATAATGTACAGGTTCTTCCGAAGATACCCATTCGTGGTCCGTCGTGCGACACTGATAAATAAATATTCAGAAGAAGTAAAACACCTGTAACAGCATGCCTTGCAGCGGTTAGCGCTTGACTAGAATGTTCGGTGCTAGGACCGCTCGCGTTCTAGATTTGGACATGCAAATTTCTGCGGCATTGCATTGTTTTGGTATCGTGAATGTTATTGACCACTCGGCAACTGGCAGGGACGTGCGCCGACGCTTGGTGCTCAACTGTGGTCACAACATCTTTTAATTGTTCCAAAGCGCACATCTCTATGATCTCCCCCGTCGTGATCGACAGTGGCTAGTCGCCATGATTACCCTGTGGGTACAATTCACAAATCAACGCTCCACAACTCATTGATATTATTTAAAGCGTGTTGTGGGGGTACCAAGGAACTCTTAAATACGCTCGTCGAATTGGCATTTCCGTACCCTTCTCCTCATTCTTATCTGTCAGGCATGGTCGCTCAATCTTCTTCTGAACCTCATTCCAGCGCTGCATCCAACGCCCCCGTCATAATGTCTACCGTAGTCGATGCTGGCATTGCGAATCCTTGCTCAGAGACCCCCGATCCTCAATACCCTTCTGCCTCGGAGCCGGCCGACCCTCCAGCACCTGCTCAGGTGTCCACCTTCACGCACTCCGGCCCAGCAGAGGTGGTCCGAACTACACCGGTGTCATGCACGTATGGCCCCTTTCGTGTTTGGCGCACGTTGGGCCAGGGCACGTACGGCGTGGCGGTGGGAGCTGAAGATGTAGCGTCGAATCGCTTGTTGTGTATTAAGGTCTTTCCAAAGCACCATCTTGAGCGCAAATCCAGGAAAGATGTTCTTCTGAACGAACTCGAAGCGTACAAGCGTCTTTCATGCGCGTTTCTGTGTCCCGCGGCTAGATTTCTCATGGGGCTCGAGATGTCGTTCCAGACCGAGGATAAAATATGTTTTGCAATGGTGCGTCCTCCTCCCCTGCGACCCGTTTCAGTCATCTGACTCCATCGGATGTCTGTAGGACCTGATGGCGAGCGACCTGTATAGCTATCTGCAACGTTATCCTGCGTACTGCGTCCTCAATGCTGGCAGGTGGGCTGCACAAATGGTAAGCAGTCGTCTTTCCTGGTCTTCGACATCTCACGTCTCATGCCTCCTCCGACTTCGAAGACCCTTGGGATCAACGCTCTGCACGAGATAGGGATCATCCACCGGGACATCAAAGCCGCGAACATCCTGATCGATGCTCGAGAGAACGTGCGCATCACTGACTTTGGCGTGAGTTATGTAGACAAAAACGAAGGACCCTTGGACCGACGGCGGAATTATTGTTCGCAAGAGGCGGGAACGACGCACACCATGGCACCGGAGGTCCTGCCCAACATATCCGGCCCCCATCCTTTCAAGTACGGAGCACCCGCAGACTGGTGGTCGTTAGGCTGCGTCCTCTACGAGCTCGTGTCGAAGAAGCACAAGGCACGTATCGAGTCTTCCTTCGCTGCTATCTTACTGATATCATCTCATCAGTCACTCTTCGTTACAAAGGATGACATACTTTCTTACCTTTCTTGGTGCTACCATAACCGCGACAGACCATCCAAACGGTTCCCTGCCTTTGAAGAATTACATGAAACTCTTGCGGATTTGATCTCTGGGGTAAGCTTTTGTCTTGTTCGTTTTACGGCACCATCACTCATCTTTACCGTGGTAGCTGCTGCAACCCGTCCCGTCATCGCGGTTTGGGTTCGCTGAAGTCGTAAATCATAGATCGTTTTTGTTGAAACCCAACACGTCAGAATTCTCCGACGCATACTCTCGCGGTGAGTTGAATCTGATTTGTCTGCGAACATCATGCTAAAACCAGATTGCAGCGCTTGAGCGCAAAGAATTTCCATCTTTGCTGCCAGACTTACGATGTGGTCGAGAGACCAATGCAGCGGAGATCTGGTTTTGCCAACCTTCCTGGGAGAAATCGCACGTTCCGGATGTGGACTGGGTCAAGCCGGCGCTTTATTCTCCGTCCCTATGATGGCCCTTCAGTCCAGTCGCTCTGTCACTACGTCTGCCTTCCTTCTTCAAGTTGTTACAAATAATCTTATGTAAAATGCATCTGTCTCTCGGTTCACATACATCTTTCAGTATCAATCTACTGTTTGTTCCATATCTCCCGGGACCCAGGCAGTAGTGAAATTGGCATGGGTATTCAAAGAATTGAGTTTATAGTTGTAGCTGATTTCAGCAGATTGAGTACGCCACGTTGCTACTCAAAGCGCGCCATCCGAACATCGACAAAGTACTAAAGGAAGGTCTCCGCACCAACATTCTCTCCTTCTCTTCGAACCCAAATTTCTATGGACACGAAGCGAGACTCCTCACACATAATCGACCCGACCCGAAGACTGCACTTGGGTTCAAAGCGCTCAGGCTGATTGATTGCTGGTAACCCGTCGTAGGCGGTACAAGACGTGGCTGAGGACATAAACAAATATAGAATGGAAGATAGTACACAGTTACACGAAAACATTGAACCCTGGACTACTTGCTCCCATGAAGCATCAAGCAAGGTTGTCGGGATCTATACGGAATTCCAACTCGTGCTCCTCCAACGGTGGTGGCGAAGTCCAACAGACGCAATCCTCGAATGTTGTGCTGACATGTACACAGCTTTCGTTCGCATGCGTTTCCCAAATGTCGATGATAAGACGTGGCACGATAATAAATGGCACACTATCGGAAAACAACAGTACGACATACATCACCGCTGTCTGCCAGTGTGCATGTCTGCATTAGAGCAGACCTCTTTAGAATTATGAAACATCATACCGAAAGGTCGGCCCACATTATCGCAGAGAAGATTTGAACTGCCAAATTCCTAGCACGACTCGATGAATGCATTCAGACAACACAATAAACGAAGGGGAACTTACATGACAAAGTATATGACATGATATCGGACGATCAAGACTATATATGTGTTGGGTTTCATTTGAAGTTCCTTCCGTTCTTTCATGTGCTTCACCAGGATGGTAATGGCGAGAACGACCAGCAAAATATCATAGCATATGACGGGGATGGAAGTGTATATCGCTGGCATGGGTCCGGTGTGGAAGAAAGCCGTGCAGTACTTGATGCTTGGGGCTATTATTATTTCTTGTACTACGCACCAAGGCATCAGCTTGCCCAGAATTCGATCAAAATAGAAATTTACTTGAGATCGCTGAGGGTCGACTCCACAAAAATACATCCACCGCTATGTAGAGCGCGACGATAGGTATAAACAACCCCAGTAGAACATAAAGGATAGGCTTGGATTGGTACAGGGCATATAGACGCCAGATGAGGATGACTGCAAATGCGAAATTGGTACGTAAAAAGTAAGGATGTATGCATATGACCGTGACTTACCTTTCGTCAAGCAAGAGTATACAGAGGTACCCCATTGCATAAACAGAAACGTGCCATAACCTATTTCAATTTCACGATGAGCAAAGCTAGTTTCAGTTGACTGAGATATACTTACAACTAAACAAGAGGTCAACAGCAGGTTAGCTGTCAAACGAAATTCTGACGTACGACTGAATCTTAGTCAACCTAGACTCATTCTCTAAAGAAAGACAGACTCACTGCCTCAGGTATATAAATTTGACCTCCCCCTGGCGCTAGTCAGTTAATAACAGCTCAGTTGGTATACCTCACGTACAGCAGGCGGAGAACCTAAAAGTCAGCGTCAATATACAATGTCCATCTGAAGGACACAACAACGTGACGTACATTGCGATCAAAATACCGAAATATCGAACCTGAAAATAGTAACAAAATGGGAAACTATGAAGCACTTTGGCAGGGTGGAGCTCACAGCAAGGTATAGACACGTCATCACCGACCACTGTCTTTCCTACATATCTAGTCAGTTCCGGATCTTGATATCATTCAGGTTCAACTCTAACCCAAACAAACTTGACCTATGATGATACGATCATGAGTACTCGACAAAGACAAAACGAGCTTCTCGGTACCTCTTTCTCGAATTGAAGTACTAGATAACATTACGGTCAACAGCACTGCAAGATTCATGCAAGCTACTAACTGTATTCATAAGATATGATGGTGATGACAGCAACTGGAAAACGACGAAATTCAGCGCAGTGGTTCATTTCCGACAAAACTAACGAACCTGACATGCTGTTATTCCATTGAAGAGCATAGAGAGATGCTTCTATTTCTGACATGAAACTGTGAAGATCGAATTGCAAATTTAAAGAATGAGGGGTGGGCTCATGGGCTCATGGTCACCAACGTACAATACTTATACTAGGGCAGGCTAACTCCTAAGGGTTGGTGACTTGCTGTGTCCTAAGGAAAATAGTACGAAATCGTGTCGAGCTTGTGACGCCGCATTTTTCCATCCGATGTCGCGAATCACCGTAACTGTACTGAATAATTCACCGCCAGCGACAAGGTCCAATGGGAAGGTCGTAAATACATTGATGATCACACGGCTGACAACTCGAAGGGTCACCCTGCGTCACCGGAGGTTATAACTGCTCATTGGGTTGTCCGACCCTCCAAGTTGCTCAGGCCCAGGTACCAAAGGCGGTGCTCGACATGTGCTGGAAATAATCAAATGAAGTCCCACCACCAGCCATACAACCTTGACAAGCAAGTGCATGATCCGAGATCAAACCTCGCAGCAAGTGAAGTATTTGCAGGCACTTTAGATGTTGATGTCCATATGGTAAAGTGATGTCTTGAGGAAGACTATCGCGATCAGGGAAGTACTTAGTGTAAATGATTTCGTTGCTCGTATACTGCAAGTGCGGCCAAGACGCTTCCAACTTCCGGATGTCTGGATTCCCTATCACAGTCAAATTCTCATTGACAAACACTTGAGTAAAGAGTAGGGGCGGGCTGACGAAAATTCTCGAGCTGATGGTTTCTCTACAAATGAGGATAGTGCTTGCTCTAGTTCGTCATCGACAATGTGTCCCGTAGAAGTTGCACTAGGAGCCAGTTTCTAGGCAGCCCAGGTGAACGGGAGAGACAGTTAGACAATTGGACGCGCGTACGAGTGCAAGACAATATCATGCGTATACTTGCATGGGCACTTCCAAGGTCTTCAGGCCTTCAGCTTCAGGACTTGGTCCTATCAATCATACTATCACAGTCACTATCTGGAGTAGTGTTTATTGCCTCGGGTGGTTGTGACATGCCGCAGTGTTGTGGAGAACTGGCATTGTCTGAAAGCAACTTTCCATCGGAAAGCCTGAGAAAGTCATACAAAATATTCCGGTAGCAATATGACGTTAACGGTTGAGCTCAAGGACGAGAACGACGACGTACACCAAGGTTGCATTGCTCACGCTCACAAACTTCAATCATATATTTTGATTGTATTACAGTGCGACAACCAGATTATGCTTGATTACAATAGCCATGGCAAGTACAATATCAAGGACTCACTGGTTCACTGATTGGCACAACACATAATGACAGTAGCATCCTCATACAATCATTAATTCACTAGTGCGCCATCCGAGTTATGTGCATAATGGTGGGTACTATGGAAACAATGCAGATGTGATAGAAAAAGAATACAAGCGAAAGCAGACGTGACTTGCAGTAACAGCAACGAGGAGATAAGAGCGAGAGCAGATGAATTGTAGCATTTAAGTGATAGGACCACCAGCTGCGAAATCGGTCACGGACGATGGACGTCGACTGGACCAGTAAGCTCAGCAACAATCTATTTGACTTTGTATAGAAAAATTGTCAGGGTTGAAACTGGAGTACCGAGTATAGTACACAATTAACATGGGGAGGAAGCATCGGAAGCAACTGCACCGCTCAGGAGTTAGAGCTGGGGTGCTTGGTATAGTACACAACACGAGCGCAGAGCATGAGGAAAGACGCATCAAAAAACAGGAAGCTTGGCCCGAACATCATCTACTTCTTTTCTGTCAAGTCCTTCGCTGCGTGCTTTTCGTAAACTTCGACTTCCAGGTTCACAACGAGAAGAGGGACGTACACAATCGATTTTCAAGTATGAAGTCAAGAACCTTCTTTCCCAGTTCCTCTCTGTGGTAGCCTTGACGACAAATCTCTTTTGCTACTTTCTCTACTGCGGCAACCATGGGAGATTTCAGGTAGTAGCTCACAGCAGACTCGACGAGCTCCGAGCCATCCGACTTGTCTGGGAGAAATGCAGAGTACTCGAGGACGATAATGGTAGCTGCTTCCTGTGATTAAGACTACAACCGGTCGTATGGTGAGAAACTAACCGATGCCAGTCTGAATTATTCTGTTCACAGAAGAAGTGAACAGTGAACCCTTCACAGCCTGTTGCACACTGGTCAGTGGTATAGTGTTGGGAATCAATGCGGGGGAAGCCAACCTACCAAGGGCTGAAGGACGTGGATGATACCATTTTGGTGGGTTTCGGCCTAGCCACAGGTTGAAAGTATGGGTATCAGAATCGACTCCACAGGGGAAAGTACTTGCCCCCTGCGGGAAAGGAATGTCAGAATTATGAGGCGGAAAATTGGCATTTGATTAATAACAGGGACACACATTCTATTTGGTTGACATGACAGTCGTGAATAATCAACCACCATATTGTAGACAATGACTGCTATGCTCAGGTAACTTACAAACTGTCAGGGGTTGGAACCAGATGAGCATCCCTATATGTTGGCGAATACCATTCATGGACGTACGAGCTAGATAAGATTGTCTGTCAGTGGAGTAATATGATGTAAGACAGATATGATCAACACACATTCTGCGAACACGTGATGAAGACAAGAGATTATGTGGCTAAAATCACTGACGATTGAAATACACTTACACCCTACAGATCGACAGAGTCAGTCGAAATGATTGAGACATTGAACGCTTCACATTATGAAGGTCAAACGACTTACATTCTGCACAGGACACGAAAATATGCAAGATGAATGAACATGGAAAATAAGTCTTCAAGGAGGGATACTCAACGAACTAAGCATTATATGAGCAACGATGATTCGACTCATCGGATGGAATAGAGCACGCTTACATTAGGCTATGAAAACGAGTGAACATCATTACATTATTCAGCACCATCTCAATACAAGATATGATCAAGACATGCACCACCTGCCAAAAAAACAGTAAGATGTAAGACGTGTCCACATGAGTTGCAGACAGAAAACCATCAAGGCACTCACCTCCTGTCAACAGGTAAGGAGCAGCGATTGTCAGCATGGGCTACTAAGGATGAGAAACCATCAAAAGTACACACATTCTGTCAACAGGCAAGCAGCAGCGAGGGATGGGGATCATGAGCATGGGTCGAGGACTCGAAACCATCAAGGCACTTACCACCTGTCAACAGGCGAGCAGCAGCGAGGGATGGGGATCACGAGCATGAGTCGAGGACTAGAAACCATCAAGGCACTTACCACCTGTCAACAGGCGAGCAGCAGCAAGGGATGGGGATCATGAGCATGAGTCGAGGGCTAGAAACCATCAAGGCACTTACATACTGTCAACAGGCGAGCAGCAGCGAGGGATGGAGATCATGAGCATGGGTCGAGGACTAAAACCATCAAGGCACTTACCCCCTGTCAACAGGCGAGCAGCAGCGAGGGATGGGGATCATGAGCATGGGTGGAGGGCTAGAAACCATCAAGGCACTTACCACCTGTCAACAGGCGAGCAGCAGCGAGGGATGGGGATCATGAGCATGGGTCAAGGACTAGAAACCATCAAGGCACTTACATTCTGTCAACAGGCGAGCAGCAGCGATGGATGGGGATTATGAGCATTGGTCAAGGACTAGAAACCATCAAGGCACTTACGGACTGTCAACAGGCGAGCAGCAGCGATGGATGGGGATCATGAGCATTGGTCGAGGAATAGAAACCATCAAGGCACTTACCCACTGTCAACAGGCGAGCAGCAGCGAGGGATGGGGATCATGAGCATGGGTCGAGGACTAGGAACCATCAAGGCACTTACATACTGTCAACAGGCGAGCAGCAGCGAGTGATGGGTATCATGAGCATGGGTCGAGGACTAGAAACCATCAAGGCACTTACCAGCTGTCAACAGGCGAGCAGCAGCAAGGGATGGGGATCATGAGCATGGGTCGAGGACTAAAAACCATCAAGGCACTTACATACTGTCAACAGGCGAGCAGCAGTAAGGCATCAGCGTTGTCCCTGCGTAGCTTCGTAAGCCATGATCTTACCAGCTGTCATCAATAAACAACTACAATCAAGGAAAACATGTCAGAATGTTAACAGTTTCAGCGCTTCGATATTTACCATCTGTGAGCACCATTACCAGGGAATCGTCAGATTGAATCAATCTTCGTCTTACTTTGAGATGTGGAAACCACTTAGCAATGCTATACTGATATTCTTCATCGTCGATTTGCTTATGTGCACGATCAACGAGTGTTCTAGATGATGTTGGAACAAGAATGCGTGACTTGCAAATATGAGACTCACGCGATGGCGCACTTGATGCAAAGCTCCATGTTCGATTTTTGTGTCAACACCAAACACAACCGCAATTCTTCATTATCCAGTGCGAGAGTGGTGCTTTCCAGTAGAGTGTCGCAGTTTGTATTCTGTTTGTTCATATCTAGGACGGTTGCTAATGTCAACTTTGACATGGGACAAATCAATCTGAACCACTCACTTTGCAAACGTACATAGGACTTGGGACGCGCACGGTTTTCGGGGTTGTACAACCGATCCAAGACACGTGTCTTAATGAACAGTTCCTCAACGCGCTCGGCAATCCTCTTTGAGCGCTCTTCACCCAATACCCCTTGTAGTTGCTTCTTGATTTCACCATACGCGACTGGACGCAGAGCTTCGAACTTGGTGAACACTGCGACAACAGGAACTAAAGATCGATCATTCGGTCCCAGCACGGCAACTGATGATGAAGTTGCAAGCTCACCGTGCCCAGTGTCGCACTCCTGGAAGAACTTCTCTTCCGACCGCTGGAATGTTTGCCAATGGTCGTCCATGGGAATACAATACCTGATGGCAATCAAAAAGCGCGGAACGTCGGAAGGGGGCTGCTTACCATATGGCGTGAATTCGCTCCTCTAATTTCGTCGCATGTGCGCATTCTGATATAAATTTCTTCATGCTCTCAAATTCTTCTTCAGACCCTGCTTCGAAACCGCAGGAGTCATGAAAGACAAAATCGGGATTACTTTTGAATACCATCTCATTCGTGATGTCATGATTTCCACGCTGAACATTTGTCAGCGCATGTATGCCCACAGGGCAAATGATACACACACCTTGATCGAGGAATTCACGATGGTAGTATCGATCTACCCACAATCTATCAGCGATACACGCATCCACGGCATAGATCATCACCCGCACCTTGTTTCCTTTGGTATCGTAAATTTCTGGTTGATCAGTGGTGTTGCAGACCTTCTGAAGGATGGTCGTTTTGCCTGCGTTTGCTCTCCCCATGATCAGAACTCGAAAGCGCTTCATCATCCTTCTGAGTTTCTGAGCTTCGGTGGTTGCCATCGGGAGATCTTGATGTGCGTCCTGAAGAAGAGGTAATTTGGTTTATCGTGAAAGCTGTACTGCGGTACAGAACGAGGTCGTGGCGAAATATGGCAGCGAACGAACATGAAGCAAGGGTTCTTATGGCTTGTGGTACAACAGCTACATACGGCGTCTATCTCTTATCTATCTCCCTGCAACAGACCACTGATTATACCGGTACCCTCGCATAGACACGAAGTTGCAGCTGTTCAATTGTTCGTACAATAAGTTGAAAGCACGAGGATTACACAACAAATGATGAGAACAGTGTTAGGGATATGAACTATGATGAATGATCAGAATACGACGGACATGACAGAACTTCGCTCTTCCCTATACCCGTCTAGCTGAGAGCAGTGATATCGGAAATCTTAGTAGGTGAGCTCGATCTTCTAAATGGTTGATCTTTGCAACGTCTGAGAGCAAATGAGAGCATGTCAGTATGTGAGACAGCCTCTGGAATGGGTGACGTCCCGTGCTGTTCGACAGGGTCCGCACGTATGGAGTTTTCCCGGAAGATGGTGGTTCTGGGTATGAACTAAGGGGCAATTAGGTGCCGTGTATGATGGCTGAACTCAGATGTCGACCACGCTCATTGGTACTGAGGGAAAGGCAGATGTGGCGGGCCGCAGGAGCTTGTGTGTTCATAGATAGCTCGGGGCATGTTTGATACACGTTCGCGGATGAGTCCGACTGTCCATAAATTGGCGCATATACTGTCAGGTATCAAAGAAGACGTACCGGTCAACATACACAAAGATTCTCAGGCTGGCGTGCGTCTCACTGGACTACAATGAAATCCGCCCCAAAAACCCTTGGATATGCACTCATGAGCACAACATTAATGGACAAACTTCTTGCAGCATGAAGAGTCGCAGTGTGCGCCACCACCCGACCCAGCCCTCCTTCGACTCTTCCCTCATTGCTGGTCCCTACTGTGATGAGTGATGTCGTTCAGGCTGGCTCCTTATAGGAGCATAGCGAGCTCCCCGGTGTCTTTTAATGGTATTGAGATCGCATTGAGATCATATAGCTCCAACCGTCATGATGTAAGTGATGAAGTATGTGACCCTGCGCCTCGAACATACAAAATAGCATGCTTTTGCAAGAACACGATCAGTATAAGGACTCGCGGTGCAAGCCAAGACTCACTAGTTTGAAAGATATGTGTGACTGTATGCCGGACGTAAAAGGTAGAATTTGACAGCGGGGAATGTGGATACCCTCAAGCGAAGGTGTGAACTGCAGTGGGAATCTGGGTTGTGTGACTGCTTCTATGCTGAGCTCGATGTCTTCGTCATCTAGACCGGCTGTTTGCATCCACAAGGCAAACATGAGGGAGTGACCACTGACGAAGATCATTACGCTTCACGTGCGTAAAAAATCCTCCGTAAGGACACGCTCATCCACTAGGGATGCGAGAACACCGTTGTCATTAGGTGTGGTAGCGGTAGATCTGGGGACGGAGATCGTTGTGTAATCACATGTTGGGAAAGTGAGATGGGAGGGCGGACCATATATCGCTGTGCCGGGAATGTCTCCAGAGGTGTCGTAATCTGCGAAATGGTTCTCCTGTACAGATAAATTGAAATCATAAGTTATTGTAGTAAAAAGCACAAGAACAGCAAAACGAACCTCTATACCAGGATCATGATCCGGTTCATCCTGCTGGACAGGTTGTGGGTCCCGATACCATGCTAGCATGTATCCTTTTCTCTTTCAGAGAACACGTCCCCCTCGTATCGGGACCTCTACATGCCGTCTCCACGTTCCATAAGGTACTTGGTGCAGCTGGCTCTTGCACAATCTCTCGCAATTGCAGTGATATTTTTTGGTGTTACTGAATCTGTAAAAGAATGTGGAGTCATGGTGTGTCGACAAAGGTATGTCTTGCCGACACGAGACGCTGACAGAACGCAGGTCACAGATAACTGAGATAAGTTCTGTGCAACATGTGCTCTGCCTGCGTTTCGTGTGTTGTGAGTAATGATAGAGACGATAAATAAAATGGCAAAATTCAAACATTGAGTCACATGACAGGTATTCGATCATTCTGCATACTCCATCACTCGAACTCACAATTGCCAGATAGTTAACCCCTGAACAAATACCTCCACCGAAATCTCCCATAGCAATGTAGCGCCCGATCAGTAGAGACAGTTCATAGTCTACTTTTTGTTGACATGCACCCTTCAAATCGGAACGTGCATGCACAAAACAACTCAAACCGGCGCCTCCTCCATCACCAAAAGTCCCAAATCTAGATATGGCAAGCGCTTGCCATATCATACGACAACACTGGGGAACAGATCCATCAGACAGGCCAGGTACCACCAGATCAAATTTGTCCAGATAATGTCTGCTCCTAAAACTGACTTTCTGCTCGCTGGCCATCATCCTGCTGAATTTTCCGCCACACGCTGGCTATATCTAAGTCATGCTAACCTTCTGTTATCTAGATGTTGTAAAGCCCATAAACTGGTTTGATGCTCGATGTCGTATTGTCTGGTGGCTGCGTTCAAGTCATGCCAAGCTAGATATTGCAAGACTTAGAAACTCGTTTGACTCTCAATCACCAGTCATCTCCTGAACATCCCGTCATCTGTTGGCCAGCATCTAAGTCCTGCTGAACTTCCATCGTCTAGGTATTGTATGAACAAGACGCGCTCAGCTGCTGAACATTCACCTATATGCTAGTTCCTGCTGATGCCTTATCAGATCTGTCATACAATATAAGCACATATCATTCTGCTCGTACAGTAGTAGTTGAACATGTAAAAACACTCATAACCAGGGAAGTTGTCATATCCCATATTCCGGACTTACATCCGACAATATTCCCACGCCTCATCCGGACCTTCGGACACCCTATCCATGTCTCCAGTCCTCTATCCATCCGGATCCCTGCACCTCTGCACATCCACATCCACATCCACATCCCTTTACCTCCATACCTCAGCTAGCCTGCATCAGTCATCCTTTGTCCCATCACCCTAATGTCATATCCCATATATCCACGCGTCTCATCCGGACGTCCGGTCCGATCCGATCCGATATACGATAAGCTTCTTAATTCATTTCCTGTGCATATAACGTTAACACAGCCTATTCCTCTATTTGGTATTCCTTGTCCTTGGTATCTCGGTTATACTTACTACCGGTATGCTTACTGATCCGTTAACCTATGCTTCATTTCCGACTCGCGCTTGATAACTTTGCTTATGCTTCATACATAGCCTCAGACACTTGCTTACTGATCTTTCCGTTATTTCCTTAGTATATAAACTCTTGTATATGTCCTGTAGTTGCTCAGTCTGAATATCATATTAGTCCTCGCACTAGATCTCACTCTAAGTCCTCATATCAGTTCTAGTCTATCGACTTAGTCTATATCCATCTCGGGCCTAGGGAGAAATTCCCTAGGCCAGAGCTCCGCTTATCCGCTCATCCGCTTATCCGCTCATCCGCTTATCCGCTCATCCGCTTATCCGCTCATCCGCTCATCCGCTCATCCGCTCATCCGCTCATCCGCTCATCCGCTCATCCGCTCATCCGATCCTCCGAAGTTTCCGGACGTTCGTCCGAAACTTTCCCGCGGTTCTCCGGACCTATTCTGCTTTGGACTTTGTCCTTGCAGCCTTTCCTCTGTTTGCTTCTACTTAGGACTTGTCCTAAGTAGCCATTACACATATCCGTATCAGGACAAAACCTCATCGTAATTTCCGGAAGTTCCTCCGGAACTTTCCCGCACTCGTCCGGAAGTTACTTGCACTCGTCCAGAAAGTCCTTCCGAACTTTCCCGCGCTTCGGACGTCCTTCGGACATCATTCTGAAATTAAGGGCACATACTCGGGTAAGGGGCGCAGCGCACGAGCTGAAGCCAAGCCCCTCGGAATCAGTCCTACCCTTTGTGCATGGTCTTAACAGAAGTAGTACAACTTGAACTGAGGATGGTCGCAGTGCGGCAGAAAGCAAGTAGGATCAATATCGAAGATGCTGAGCAAATATGAGACACTCGAGTGATAGTAATGATGTGCAACGAACGAGAGGAGGGCATAATCATGTCAAAACTGCATTGTTCGTTCAGACGAGTCACTAGGCACAATAGGAGTAAGAACCAACCTGAACACATCAATTTCTGCCCTTGCGTGTCTTCTTCGAGGTTGTGGTAGTCTTGCAAGCCTTCCTAGCACGCTTTGATGGAGCAGGCATGTCGGTCTCATCTTCAGTGAGAGGATTGTCATCTTGGAATTCCCCCAACATTCGTTTTAGAGACTCTATTTCTGGGTCAATGGAACTAGGTGTCGCAGATGGAGATGCGAGGGGCGGAATTGGTGGGTCAGCAGCCTCGGATTGTCGCATAGAAGTTGGGGGCACAGCAGTGTCTTCGGCAGCAGCTGGGGTAGCAGCTGCATTCTCGGGCAATCGTGTCTGAGTGTTAGAGGCAGTTAGTATTGGAGAATGATAGAGTAAATTTGAACCTTCTGATGCACAGCCACCATGCGCATTTCGTGCTGTCTCTGCATGACAACAAGGTCATCATCTTCATCATCCTCGGTCAAATCAATCACGACGAGGCCATGCTTGTTACCAAATACCGTCCTTCACAAAATTAGTGTGATGCCAAGGTAAGAGCAAAAATGGTACTCAACTGGTTCCACCACTGAAGCAGCGACTCTGCCCATGTTTGATCAGGTGCCTCTCTGATTGCCTTGATGAAGCGGGTGTATGCTTCATTGTACTTATAGCAACCATCGGTTTCATGCCACTTGTCACGCGTGGCAATACTGAATCGGCTCTATGACATTTTTTAGATAGTCATTGAAATATATTAGAGCACGTACCTGGACGAATGCATAGGCAATATGTTCAGGCTCGACCTTTTCCATGCCATGTAACTTGGCATTACATCCACGACTCGGAATAATCTCTCCATCTGGAACAAGCGCAGATGACGGAGATGTAAATATGTGACGAAAAACCTAAATACTACATGAGATGTTGTTGATAAGGCAATAGTAAGCGTACCCGTTTCAAATAATAGCCCTTTGAAAATCCCTCCTGAACATTGTCTGGGTCGAAGTCTTTTCCTGGCGGAGTACCTTCATATATAAATGCAGGCCATGCAGCGGAGTGAATCCTGATAACCCCATTCTGAAGTTCAGCTTGTACCCTGAAAGTCGCCAATAAGATGATGAACGGTCATAGATTTCATACGTACTTTTTAGGGTCCTCATGATATGCTTTTGCATGCTTGATAGGGCACAGCATTGCAGCGAGTTGAGGGTGGTTCACACCAAGTAATGCGCTGTAGAGACTCATGCCTCTCATTGCATGATATGGCAGTATTCACTAGGGAGTACATAGCACGAACTTGTAGCATCACTCTGTGTGCTATCCACAGCTATTCCCTTATGAGGCGCAGCTTTCCCGCGCAAGGCGCAGCAAGCGCGCACGACTTCCTGCGCTTTACCATGTATATACGCGCGCGCTTTCCCGCGCTTGAGCGCCCTATAGCGCCAGCCATCCGGAAGCATCCATCCACTGTCCACCAAGTTCTCTAGTGCGTATGTTTCCATTTCTCTTATCTGTGTATCGTTCCACCTTTATTTTGGACCCTTACTTACATATAGCTTTACATACCTTACTCGGTAGCGCTTCGGCTCCGCATGACAGCGCTTAGGCGCCGTATATAAGCGCCAGCATTACATACTATTACGAACTTTCGAACTTTGGACTCTACCTCCCACTTACCACCCACATACTACCTAGGAGAACATAGTAGAAATCTATTCTTTGACACCTCGCACTCGTATCTCTTGTCTAGTATCTAATCACCACTTAAGCAAACTCACTCTTACTCTCTCTCATTACCGCTCACGCGCGCACCTTCGCTTTCCCGCGCCTTGCGCGCACCTGCGCGCTTTCCCGCGCTTCGCATTGGCCGACCAGTAGCACCTTCAGCGCCTACTACCAGATCCTTGCTGCACTCGCTTCCCCTTTAGGGTCGAACGCACTTGTCGTCTCAAGTATAGCAGACTAGGCAACGCGCGACCTCACAACATTTACAGATACAGTCAGGAGCATCATTTGTTCCTCTCAGTATTGTTGTTTCTACAGCGCAGGATTTGTTGTCAGCGTAAATCGGAGGTTCCAGCCCCTTGTCTGAAGGGTCTGGGGCTGCATACTGCGCTACACAATTCTTAAGGTGGCTAGCGTCGTCAGAGCGTGCCTGACCCATAATGACTTGCATCTTCTTAGGTTTAGAGGTAAGATCACCAAGGGTACATCACCAGAGGCTTACCTCGGTAAGGATAGCGTGCAGCTCCGTCTGTTGTTTGACATTTCCATGTGCAAGTTTGCGCAAGTATGGGGCTCCAAGTAAGATCTTCGAGTAATTTCTCATGTGTCATTCTTGGGCATCTTTACCCCTGTAAACATGGTAGTCAGGAAGTGAAAATAATGGAACGTCTAAAGTCATACACGTAAGACAGGACTTGGTCTCGCTGCGCCTTGACATCTTCATCTTCTGAGTGACCCGACACCTTAGAAGCCTCTTCCTCTTCCATTAGCATCGCAATACGGAATGTATCAGTTAAGCTACAAAACATATCGATGACACGAGGGATCCAGCGTGCAAAGTGCAAGCACTGTTCCCTCGCGGTGATGCTGCCTTTCCTATTGGTAAAAGGTGACGCAGTGCCTTTTGCATATTATCAAGTCAACCTACCTTTGGTTATTTATCGTGCTGCGAGTATAATAGATCAGCTCAGTTAGTATACCAGGTTATTGTGCAACGACTTACTTGTTATGCTTTGCTTTAGACTTGGCCTTTGGATCTTGTGTCGGTGGTGATGAGGCATCCAAGCTGGGGGCCAACTCAGACTCGGAGTCGCTGTCCAATTCGGACGGTGTCAGTAAGCGAGTGGCTGCACTGGAAGATTTGTGAGCAGACATAAGAGAAAATGTGGGAAGACGTTTGCATCAAACGCTCACTGACCACTGCACTAGTACTAGTAGCATTATCATAGTTGCGGTACCATCAGGTACGTCATGCACTTGACCAGTTTTGTCCCAGGTAAGGTCGCCGCTCCTGAAACGGGATGTTTTTCAGGGAAGGGAGGTGGGGTGTTAATCCGGATCATTACCTTACAATAAAAAGTGGGGAGTGACCAGATGCTAGTTATTAAGCAATGAATCAATAAATCCATATGGATATAATTCAGCTCACCATGCTCCACATACTTTGGGATCCGACAGAGTGACACATTACAATGCAGGGTCGATAACGGCCCAAAAGAATCTCTGAAATGGAGCACAAGTCAGGCTAAGTCCCAATAATTTAAAAGCCTTACACTTGACGGAGTAAGCAAGAAACATGTCATCTGACTGTGACACCCTTAGCAACAACTCCCGCCCCAGCGACTTCAATGATGGGCTCGAGGCAATCTTAGCGAATGCTGACTTATTTGAGAACCGTTCAAACAGGTCTACTCCAGAAAGTCACCAGGGATGCACTAGGCATCCTGGCCATGGGCAAGGCGCTCCAGTATATTCCTGTGGATGCTATAAGCATGATATGCTATCCGGAGGGTTCAATCCTGACGACTGGCCTCCTAACAATGAGCAGGCGTTTCAGCTTGTAGATGAATTTCAACTTGGAGCTGAACGGCACGAACAACCAGAGCCAGTATGTATCTATGGATTATAGTTAGCTGCTTTGACAACTCCGATTTCAGCAGTTAGAAGCTCCAAGTCGAGATGGTCTTGAAGACGCTGATGAATCTCATAGAAAGCGAAAAAGATCTGAAGATAATGGTGTGAGTGTGCTGGCTCAATTTTTCAGCCGATGCACTCACAGCTACATGCAGACTCCATGCAACTTAGGCCGTGACGTTACTAACACACAAGCAATGTCAGTACCTATCATCGAACTTCCACCTGAGAAACGCAGGAAGATCGGAAGAAATTTTGAGTTATTTGAAGGCAGATTGCTGGCAAAGGTCATGCAGGAAGTCATGGGAGTGCGTGAGGCTATGAGTAAGATCGAAGCAATCATCAACAGGCAAAATGAAGTTCTTCATGAAATCTGTAACGCTATTGAAAACCATGGGATGTGAATTGTTGTATATAGACTCACCGTACTAGTGTAACAACAATCAGTATTTTAACGAAGGTGCATGCCGTTGGGCTGATAACAATGGGTAATGTCGAAGATACAATCCTCAAATCTTTTTGAGGCCTGGCTGGTGGATGAGCGTGACAGAAATGCCCTTGAAGAAGTTCTTCAACTGCCTGAACTCAGTGAATCTGGGCAGAGGTCTGGTGCACGAACATTGTTCTGCTTGAGAACAGCAAGAGCGGCGGTCTGAAACCTGCCAGCCGGTGGATGAGTGTGACAGAAATGCCCTTGAAGAAGTTCTTCAACTGCCTGAACTGCGGCAAATCTGGGCAGAGGTCCAGTGCACGAACATTGTTCTGCTTGAGAACAGCAAGAGCGGCGGTCTGAAAGCTACCCTGCTTGAATCTGAGATTTAGATTTACATGAGTGTTAATGTATAGTGATTGTTGAGACAGGCTTGCTTACATGACCGCTGTCGACACATCAATGTTCTTTCCAATGGTAGGGTGAACACTCCTAATAATTGTATGTTGGTCAAATGTGTGTCGCCACAGAGATCCTGAGCTTACTGGAAGTATCCGCGCCACAGTTCTAAACCTTCACCCAGGGTCTGTATCCCAGCATCTAACCTCTTACGAGTTCTTGAAGGTAAGGGGCTCCTGTAATGATCTTCTTGAACGTCCGGAGCATCTGGTCCTGCATGTCTTTGGATCTTGTCACTGTTAGCAGTAAATAAACACAAAAATATCACTTACATGTTAGCTAAGAGAGTACTGTGTGTCGTCTGCATCAGAGTCATTGTCCAAGTGAGCATGTGCATCCTCGATAATAGGTGCAATGCGAAAGACATCCTTTTTATGGCTAATATGCAATATTAGTCAATATATGCGTGCATATAGGTGAAAAAAAACTTACGATCATGGACATTTAGATGCCTTAGCCTTGACATTGCGTATTTCAAGCTCTTCTTCACTATTTTCTGGAGCCTTGCATTTCTGTTTGCTGGATTCCGATGGCTCCAATGTTGACTTGCGCTTCTCAATTTTAACAGGTTGCGGAGAATAATTGAACAATGTTACTGAAGAGCCACGCGCATAGATTATATCTGAGTCAGGGGGGTCAGATGAGCTTAACGCCACGCCAGGACAATGACAGGACATGATGGTTAAGGGTTACAGCATTACAAGGACACGCCTTCGGTCTTCTCTTCGATGACAAATTGTATTTACAGTAGCAAGGGAGGAAACACGATATTTGTGCAGTCTTGCTCTTCTTTCATCTCTGCAAACAAACACAGTGTATCCCTTTGCGTCCTCACCCTGAACATATAATTGGCCGTGAGCAAACGGATCAGTCCACAGGTCAAGTACTGTGCGCACCAGTGTGAGTCCTTGGCAACCATTGAATGTGGTTGCATGCGCAGCATGCAGTGGAAATTGCCTTTGGCTTGCTGTCCACAATGAACCGTGTGATGAGTTGAACGGTCCCAAGTTCGGTGGTTTGCCCTCCATCTGACGACTCGTGTGGGTGAATTTGGAACAAAGATGGTTCGGAAGGTGGATTGACGACTTAGGGCAACAAAGCAGAAAATTGAGACAGTTGCTTTCGTCAGGCCAGGGTCGGCCCGTTCTACTTGCACCTGAGTAGATGGCACCCGTTGTGCAGGACTGATGAACGGTCCGCTAAGCAGATGGGATGGATGGACAAACATCCCTCATTATTTGTACATGTTAACGCATTTGCTTGACCGGCATTTGCCGGCGGACTTCTGAAAAGTCACATGCAAAATTTCGTACTTTGTCCATCCTCGACATTTACAATTGGGCTTTGTTGGCGGCGGCGGCCTCCTCCTCCTGCTTGCGCGTCTCTTCGGCCTTTGCAGCCTCTTCCATCTCTCTGAGTATGCAGGAGCTCGTCTTCGAGCTGTTTCCTGTGGGCTGAGGGACAGAGCAGGGCGCTGGATATTGTAGTATCGGTGAGCGTCCTTTCTTTTTGGTTTGCTTAAACTCCCCTCCCTACGAAGCCCGGTATGGCCCATCCCCGCCCCAAGGCTGAGTAGTGGAGCGCCGCTTCCCCTTCCACCACATCCACATATTTTGACCGTTTTTTCTTTCTTGCTCACTCTCTATCTAGATTACGTCCTGACCAGCGACTGCTGCTACCCAAGGTCGCGAGGTGAGATCGTCCCTTCAATTCATCTGCATCACCAACACTAACGTCGTCCTGTCCCTCAGTGTCATTTCAGCGCCGAGAACGTGCTCCGTTCAAATTCGGGTCAGATTTGCACCGTACATTCAAGCCTTCCTGCCATTCCTGTATCCTGCCCTCAAAGCACACGAAGATACCCAATTGTGCATGGTCGCCGTTGGCATCAGTTCTCACCACTCTCGTCAACCAGGCGCTTCTCTCATCCCATCAACAACCCCACTCATTGCCCTAAACCTTTGGTCATCCGTCCGAGCGAGCGCAACAACTCTGGTGAGTTTTTTTTTATTCTTATTTTTATTATATTTGCACTTCACTTCCTGGTCCAACACGCCTCCAGGAGGCAACTTGGACCAGAGGCTGTCAGGCTGCGAGGACACGCCTCTACGAGGCGACTCTGAGCATTTAAGCCTGACAGTTTTTAACTTTTATCATATCGATTCCTACTACCTACCATGTGTACTGACTTCGTTTCTTGTACTAGGCTATTTACCTTATTTCCGGCCTGACTTCTGGCCGACTTCCACTGGCAAGGCCCTTCGTCGCATCTCATAAGGAGCTGCTTCCATTCGCACAAAGGGCGAGGCAGGCACAGGTAACGTTGTTGAGGCGGTCCGCCACCAGCGATTGGTCATGAGTGAGATCCGAAAGGCTAGCATTATGAACGCCGCTGGGGGTATTGCCACATTGAGAGTGAAGTGCTAAATATTATCTATCTTGGCTGACGCTTCCATACAATATCTATATTTAATATTAATATCATCAGCTTTGATCCGACCCAGGACTGACATTGAATCTTATTCAATAGCTCCGACTCCAAGTGGGCCGAAGTTCCTCAGCCGCTGTCCGAGTCGCATCACTCCGAGTCTGAGCCTTTCAACTCTTTGATCAAGATGGAGCAGCCCTGCCTTGCCTGTGGTAAGACCTTTCACACACAAAGATCGCTCTCTGGGCATCGTTCCCGCTGCTTGCAGAACAAAGCTCTGAAGCTCTCGGACATTTTACACTGTGCCATCAAACGGCACAAGTCTAACGATGGAGGGAGGTCAAAACGGCCTCGGATTGAACAGGAGGAGGTGATGCAGGAAGCGAGGGACGATGAAGCAAGGGCAATGGATGATAGCGGGATGGATGTGGATGATGATACAGCCGCGGTCAATCAGGTATGTTTTGTCTGGATCGTTAGAGCCAAATCTTACAGTGCACTTACCAATTCCAGAATATTGGTGATCCATCAAATGTACCTCCAGCCCCTACGATCACATCAAAACGTTCTGGACGCACTATTTGCATGCCACGTCGATTCGTTGACTATCTCCCGGGCACACGTACACACCTTGCACACATGCCTTCAATTGTTCAACAGCGACATGCAGGCATTTCGGGTAATGAGAACGAAGCTCCCCAAAGCTGCAGTGCTTCGTCACCCCAGCCATCACCACCACCCTTTGATCTACCTGATCCTCCCCAGCTTATACCCTTCCAAACACAACCGGATATGTTCGGTCTGTACAGCATATATCCAATGCGTCCCACTCTGGCCCCAGAAGCTAACTGCACACTAGAGGGTGTCACAGATGCTCCGACCCTGGAGGGTGCATGCGCTACCCCTCACAGAGTGCACCCAGGAGTCTCCTCCCCCGAAATCAGCAATGACGATCTGTTTGGAGCATTCACAAATCCGTCATCAGCCCTCTTGATGGCCTGGCACTATTCTGGCAGTAATGCAAAATCAGCAACCGAACTCAATCGCCTTGCTGAGTTCCTTCGTGATCCCAGTTTTAAGCAGGCTGACTTAGTTGGTTTCAATCACACACGCGAGAGCAAACGGCTAGACGATTACCTTGATGGTAGATCCAATCCCTTCCACGAACATTACGGCTGGCAAAGGTCTACTGTCAAGATCCGCTTACCCAACGAGAAGGCTAAGTTCCCATCAGAGACCGATGCTCCTGAGCTCGCAATCCCTGGCGTTTACCACCGTTCTCTAGTTGATATCATCACGCGCGTGTTCGAGGATGATGTGTCACTGCATTTCAACATGACTCCATTCCGCCAGTACTGGAATACCCCAGATAATCGAACACTGGAAGTTTTCTCTGAATCCTATGCCTCCCCTGAAATGGTGAACACTTACAAAGAACTGAATGCTCTTCCCCGAGATCCTGATGACAAACTCGAGCGTGTCATTGCCTCGCTAATGGTCTGGTCAGACGCCACTCACTTAGCAAGCTTTGGAGATGCATCTCTCTGGCCACTTTACTTATTCTTCGGTAATCAGTCCAAATATACACGAGGAAAGCCTACGGCTCGTGTGTGTCACCACTTGGCATATATTCCCAATGTATGTATACATCTCTTTACGAACATATTTTACTGAACCTACCTGCAGCTGCCACATAATTTACAAGACGTTTATGTGGATATATTTGGTGAACCAGCCTCAAGTAGCACATTCACGCACCTCAAACGCGAGTTGGTTCACGCAATTTGGGAGTTAATTCTTGATGGAAAGTTTGTGGAAGCATATAAGCACGGTATTGTTATTCACTGTAGTGATGGGATTACACGAAGGGTATTCCCTCGGTTTTTCTCATACTCCGCAGATTATCCAGAAAAGTAAGTCCCACCTGACATTACTTGGCTGATATTGATGCATTACTCGAGGATACTGCTCACTAGTATCAAATTTTTAGGGCAGCGTCCATGCCCTCGCTGTCTTGTTAAGAAGACCGACATTCATATGATGGGAATGGTACTAGACATGAGGCGCCGGGTCACACAGGAGCGCACTGATAGCCTACAACAACAACAACGAGTGGAAGAGGCTCGGAAATTGATCTTCGAACTTGGAGCTCCAGTGGACGGCAGTCGTGTCAAGGCGATTCTCAATGAAGAATCATACGTGCCAATTCGTGTAAGTGCTACTATATGCCTATTAACGTTCACACTGACTGATAATTATCATTAGAACACATTTTCTGCACGACTAGCAGACCATGGCATTGACATGTTTTCACTGTTTGTGATTGACCAACTGCATGAGTTCGAGATTGGCGCTTGGAAAGCACTTTTCACGCACCTGATGCAAATCTTGCATGCAGCTGGAGGAACGGCAGTGCAGAAGCTAAATGAACGGTAAGTCATTTTTTGATGTGGTGCATCGGTGCCAAAGGTACTCGCCCACTTGCAGATTATGTATGCTAATATCCTTTCTAGATACAGAGGAGTCCCTACATTTGGTAGAGGAACAATTCGTCGCTTTCACCATAACACTTCAGCCATGAAAAAATTGGCCGCTTGAGACTTCGAGGATCTTCTGCAGGTCAGTAGCCATACCATTGATATCACGTATCATCTAATTTTCTGTCAGTGTGCTATGGCTGTATTCGAGAATCTATTGCCCAAGCCTCACAATACCATAATCCTTGACCTTCTCTTTGACCTAGCATCATGGCACGCATATGCGAAGCTTCGGATGCATACCACCGACACACTGGATTTTTTTGATATTGCCACCGTCATACTTGGTCAATCAGTTCGCAAGTTCTACAAGACTACATGCAATTACTACTTCACAACTGAACTTCCTGACGAGTATGCAGCACGAAGTCGTCGAGAGGCTGCATTAGCTGCGAAACACAATGTAACGTCCACCGCTCCAGGGAAGAGAAAGGCTGGACCAAAGTACAAGTCCCTCAATATCTCGACATATAAATTTCATGCGCTGGGAGATTATGCTAACACGATTAGGCAAAGGGGCACGACGGACAATTATACTACACAGCCAGTATGTTTCATATTGATTATCATGCCAGTAGTATCACTCTCTTATATCCCTGCTTAGGGCGAACTCGAGCATCGACATGTCAAGTGATGGTACCCAAGGACATCAAAGAACAAGAAGACCATGGTTGCAACAATGACACGCCTGGAAGCTCGTGAACGACTTGTTGCAAGGTGCTAAATCAACGTCAGAAGACCCTGGCATCTGTAACGCAGCAAGAAGTGCGCAAACGCACATCACCCTCAGCACACTATCACATATCAAAGTATTCGAAATGCTCACATGATATATTTGCATGGGTTGGTGAGCATGACGACCCAGCAATCAAGGTGAGTACCCAAAGTATTTTCACATTCCCTACTAACTTCATGGCCTTGTAGGACTTCATTCCACGTCTTAAGGATCACTTACTGGCACGACTCCGTGGCATAGATTACTCTGGTGACGAGCACAATTTCTCTGACGAGGACAGGAATCAGGTGATCATTGTCAACAACCAACTCCGCGAGCACAGCGTACTGCGGATCAACTATACAACTTATGATATGCGAAGAGAGCAAGACTCGATCAATCCTCGAACACATGCGGATGTCCTGATGCTCTCGCATGAGAACGACAATGACCGACACCCTTATTGGTATGCCCGCGTCATCAAGATTTTTGATCTTGATGTCTGGTATCGTGCTCAGGGTGCCACCAGCATATGGGCCCCAACTCGTATGAATGTGCTTTTTGTTCGTTGGTTCGGGCGTGACATTGAATACAAAGCTGGGTGGTCAGCCAAACGACTCTACCGCATTGGATTTTTCAAGCATGATGACCCTGAAGGCTTCAGTTTTGTAGACCCTGACCAAGTAATTCGGGGTGTACATCTGATTTCTGGATTTGAACACGGACACACTGACACTCGGCTTGGGCCTTCGTTTGGATGTGCTACGGATGATGACAATACAGACTTCAAGTATTTCTACGTGAATCAGTATGTATTCTCTATATATTGATATCACTCTGCTAATACGTCTACCCAGTTTTGTTGACCGCGATATGTTCATGCGCTTCCGAGGAGGTGGTGTTGGTCACAAAGTAACACGAGAGTGGGATGAGTTTTTGCAGAACGACAGTGCTGTGCCATCACATGAGGAAGAAGACGTTCAGCTTAACTCGGAAGAGTCTGACATGGAGGATGAAGCTGTGGATGATCATGACAGTGATGGGAGCGCACATGAAGACCCAGGCGACGATGAGGAGAATGAAGTTTGGGTTGACGAGGAGCTAGATGATGATTTTCTTGCACGTGAGGGATATGGCGCCTTATAAACTGGTGAGGATCATATCTGCTTTTCCTGTGTATCAATCCTCAACTTTCGTACCTGCATTCACAGAGTTGCTCCCATCTATACCGGCGAACTTGCTCACACTAACTTTGCTTCTCCGCACTCATGTCGGGCACTCATAGGTTTTGTCCTAGCTTTTGTATCTATCCCACAATCGTCATTGCATGGCCATCAAACATAGGGTGATGTCTTGCCAGTGGGCCTAAGTTCTTGCTGCATCTGTCGAGTCACTGGTGACCTTACATTAGCTAGCTCCAGGTATATCAGGCATCAGTCGGGCTGCAGGTGGTATAGCATAGTAGATCATAGTGCATCATTCAAATTTCATTATGACAACTGACTTATCATGTACTCGTCAGCCTGAACATTCTCTAGTGAGTCGAGTTGAGCACAGAGGACGGGAGAGAGCTAAACGAATATATTATCTCAGTATCCGGAAGGGAACTCTTGTGTAAGTAGGTAGTACCTAAACGAATATATTCTAAGTGCGCGTTAGCTCGTTATCGAGAGACGGGAAAATAATAGAACATACATCTCAGTATCCGGAAGGGAACTGAGATGTCTACTGCTTGGGTGTAGCTTTTAAGTACGGGTAGAATAGGAAAGAAAAAAGGATATTGCTTTAAGACATTCGGAGGAGCATACTCGGCCGATGTCACAATGGATGCGCTCGTACTGATCCCAACGTACCCGACGGCACTGATTCTAACACTCCCCCTCGAGCGCATTCCACCTTCATCATCCCTCTCAGCTTCTCCAGGCGAGGTCGGGGCAACGCTTTAGTGAAGGCATCCGCGACATTCTCCTCGGTAGGACAGTAGATGAGGTCGAAGGTACCAACCTTCATATGGGACCTAATGAAATGGTACCTTAAGTCGGTGTGCTTGGTCCGGGAATGGAACTTATTATTTGTAGCGAGTGTGATTGCCGACTGGTTGTCGCAATACAAAGGGGTAGGGATAGTGAGGGGTCCATACAGCTCTCCAATGAGCAACTGTAGGTACAGGATCTCGCGCGCTAGAGTCATTAGAGCGATGTATTCCGCTTCTGCGGTAGATAAGGCAATAAGGGGTTGCTTGCGGGAGCTCCATGATACAGGGCCTCCGTTCAACAGCACAATATACCCGGACACGGAGTGGCGATGGGCCTGTGAGGCCCAATCCGCGTCAACGTAAGCTTCGAGGCCCGTATCAGAGCCGCCGAGCGTGAGTCCATAGTCACAGGTGCCCTTAAGGTACCGTAAGGCTCGTTTCGTGGCCTCCCAATGAGGGATTCCAGGGTTGCGCATGAATTGCGAAAGGGTTGCGAGGGAGTACGCGATATCGGGGCGGGTGCTGGTAGCTGCGTACATCAGGGAGCCTATGGCTCTCTGGTACGGGACGTTCCGCATTGCCTCAATCTGGGCAAGCATAGCAGGGGCCTGTCCATCAGATAGGATGGTACCGGTATCCATAGGCATTGGGGCATTTTTCGTTTCGGTTAGATTAAAGCGCTCAAGGATAGTATTGATGTACGCCTTCTGCGACAAGGTAATGGTCCTGGTAACCCGATTACGCGTGACCTTAAGACCCAGGAGCCATTTAAGCTCTCCAAGGTCAGAGATCTCAAAGAAGTCGCGGAGTTGGGTCTTGAAACGGTGGATGTGGGAGAGGTGGTTTGCGGTCACGGCCATGTCGTCGACCGACACAGTAATGACCATGTGTTCATTAGAGGCGCGCTTGAAATAAATGGCCTGATCTACCTGTGAGCGCGTAAAGCCGAGTTTGGAGAATACTCCAGCCAGTTCCTCAGACCACTCGAACCCTGCCTGCTTCAAACCCGGTAAGCTTCTTTTCAGCTTAAGGACTTTCTTCTCATCTCCCTCTTTGAGGTATCCAGGTGGCGCTCGCATATATATGTCTTCTTTGACGTCTGCATATAGGTAAGCACTCTTGATGTCTACCTGGTGTATCTCCCAGCCTAACTCTGCCGCCTTAGTGAGGATGGTACGTATCGTGGACATGTTGGAGGTTGGGGTGAATGTGTCGTAGTAGTCGATCCCATACTGCTGACGTCGACCGTTAGCTACTAACCGAGCACGTAGTTTCAATTTCTCGCCGTCCGGACCGCGTTTGGTCGCCAAGACATAGTGACATGGGATGAGGTTCACACCTGCCGGTGCATCTACAAGTTCCCACGTGCCCAACTTCTCCAATTGACTCAACTCATACCCTATAGCTTCTTTCCACTCTTCAGTGTCTGGTCCATTGAGGGCTTGTTGGAGTGTCAGTTCTGGTTCTACTGCGACCAGGGCGTATAGCTGGGTGAGTCGTTCGTCCGGTTCCTCTGTTGCCGGCTCAGGCTCCGCTTCAGCAGCTAGAGTCGCTAATTCGCCGTTGTTCAATGCAGCATAGTACCCTGGTGGGTAGGTTACACGAGTTGGGCGAGGCGCTGGTGGCGGTAGAAGGATTCTGGGTGTCATAGGAGGAGTAGAAGGTGCGGGGGGCAAGGCGTTCTGGACGGTACTTGCAGCTTGGGGTCCTTTTGTTGCTGCTGATGGGTGTGACTCCCCCTCGTCCGGTACGTCCGTCGCCACTGATGTGTCTTTTGGCACGAACACCACATTCCTCTCCACTGAAACCTTCCTCCTCTGGGGCCAATAGATCCGGTAGGCCTTGCTCTGGTGGTCAACACCAACAAACACGGCCTCCTCCGCCCTAGCATCTAACTTCCCGGTACCCTGAAGGTGGACAAACACCGGGGTGCCAAACTCGTGAGCAAGCTCAAGGCCAGGATGTTGTCCCGTCACCAGTTCGTATGGTGTGTGCCCGGGGGTCGCCTACGAAGGTAAGCGATTCTTGAGCCAAGTCGTGTAGCTGATCGCTTCTCCCCATAGGAACTTGGGTAAGTTTCGCGCCAAGAGCATCGCGCGCTGTCTTCTTAGATAGATGATCTATAGATAAACACCTATAAAAACAAATATCTCCACGGTCAGTGATTCAGACAAGTACCAATGACTGATAACGTGGTCGTTCGTGGGTGGCTAGTTGTATACTACCCAAAGTACGTTCAGCTAAAGATATTTCTGCAAGATCAGTAAATACGATGGTCAATCCAATCTATGGACTTGACAGAAACAAACAAACAAACAAATAATGGTCAGCCCGACAGTATGGCAGTAACCAAAGAAATAGAAAGTTCTTCCTCAAGCTTCCTTTCAACAACAGGGCCTCTTACCAAACTGTACTCCAAAAAGAATGGTGCGGAATTACAATGATCAACCCCCTCAGCACAAAACAGGTAGAATCAAAGGTCAAGACTAGTCCAATGCTTTATTGTAGAACTCTTAGCTCAATATTGAACCTGCTGTCAAGGAACTCACTTTGAGTATTCAAACAGACTCAGGAACGGACGTCCTTGGATTTACTACCAAGTCCCCTCTTCAACAGCTAAAGCCTAGCAGGCACAGAATATCTTGGCTCAGTATCACTACTCAGATGAGTGAGGTCAAGCTTCACTATCAATCCCTTAAGTCTCCCCACTAAGCTACTCTGAGTCTTAGGTGGACGTAGAGACAACACGAATATTTTGGAATATGCTTTTTGGAAAAAGAACACCAAAGGCTGGTGAAAGTAAAACAGAAGAGAAAAGAAAAGAAAAAGAAAATAGAAATTTGAATAAAACTGTGGCTGTACCTTGCTTGCTGGTTGTTGCACACAGTGAGCTCACAGCTAGTCGTTTAGTATGATGAGCTTGCAGTATTACTGTCTCTTGAGAATGTTCCTCTCAGTCTTGAACAGTTCTTGACACTGATGCTGACACTTATCACACCTTACTCACAACTTAATGTTAGATGGGCTGAAAACTCCCACTAAAAGTTGCTTGGTATTATTTCAGAAACTGGGGTCTTTATATACACAATAAATGTGGCTGTGCTACTAGTATACTCAAGAGTCATCAAGAGTCAAAAGGAGTCATATATTCAGAGTGAGTCATAGTGAGTCATATGGGTATTGTGCTAAGTCATGTGACCTATCCAACTCCTGATGACAAATCCAGAAAGAGAGTAAGAAATGTCACATGATGTGGATCCTTTGTGTGTCTGTCTTTTCTTTGTTTTGTTTGATGAGTGAAAATGACGCGAGCTTAGTATTTAGGGTTTTACTAATGTTTTTCCAGGACAACATATGTGGGAAATATTTTTCACAGTCACCTGACAGGCGTGGGATTTTGTCTGGGTCATCACCATGGCTGACTAAGCAAAACTCATCGCAAAATTAAATGTACTAAAATATTCAGGCTGCTTATGTACACACTTGAAAAATAAAAAGAAAGGTGAAAAATATTCCCTTAGCCTCAGTCTGACTTCAGATCATAGAGAAAATGATTTCATAGGGCATAGGGCTCATAGGAGAGTATCAGTCATCCATGCACCGAACCAGTTTGGTGCAGGTCAGCGCGCATGTTCGACGAGTGTTCAGTTCAGGCGCTCGGCGACACCGTTTTGCTGAGGAGAGTCATGCACCGTCAGCTGCCTCTCGATGCCCTGCGTCCGCAGGTGCTTATCGAACTCCTCGCTCAAATACTCGCCCCCTCTATCAGAGCGCAAGGTCTTAATGCGTGCACCATCGTTTTGGCGAGTTAGCCAGGCCTCATACTGCTTGTAGGAGGTAAGTGCCTGGCTTTTGTCCTTGAGGAAGTGTACAACCGTCTGACAGCTGTAGTCATCAGTGAAGCTCATGTAATACAGGCAGCCTCCTAGACTCTGCACTCGTGCGGGGCCCCACAAGTCGGTGTGAATGACGTCACCATACTTTTCGGCGCGGGTCCCACTCTCCTTTGGGAACGGGTGACGTGTAGCTTTAGCCTTGGTACAGGCTTCGCAGAATTCCGGTTTGGATGTGGTGTCCACCTCGATACCGGTGACCAGGCCTCTCTTTAACGCCTCCAGGACAGCATGCTGGGACACATGTCCCAGCCGCCTGTGCAATTCACATACGGTGAGTTTTGCATTGGCTAGATTCGCTCGGTGGGTCTGACGTGCAAGGACTGTGTACAGTCCTTCGACCTGAGGAATTTCGGCGATCACACAGCGTTTAGGCCCTGGGGAAAGAATCCGGCACATGGTACCTTCAAAATGGACAGCTAGCCCAGCAGCTGTGATACGGTTCGTTGAGACCAACGTGAAGGCCATCTGGGGGGCGTATAGAGCGTCGCGGAGAGTAACAACGGTGCGTTTTTCTCCCAACGGAAACTCTAACTTGATGTCCCCTCTCCCAACAGCACTCACTTTTGTTCCATCAGCTGTGTGTATATCTTGCGGCTGGATGGATACAAAATTCTCGAACTTCGTTCGATCCGGGCAGAAATGAGCACTTGCCCCGGAGTCGATTATGGCTCCTCGACGTTCCTTCGGTACGTTCAGCTGTTCTGCGACGCTCGCTAAGTCTGACGAAGCGAAGGCAAAGTTCTCGGAGGAATCGGGGGGTTCATCAGTGGCAGCGTTCGCAGAATGCTTTTGGCTGCATCCTCCTCTCCTCGACTTTTGATTAGGACCCTGACCCTCCTTGCCTCCTCCAGGCCTCCAACAATCGGTTTTGTAATGCCCTTTTCTTTCACAGTTGAAACACGTGATATCAGGGTTAGGTTCGCTCTTGTTCGCCGGGCTCTTGCCCTTGGCTTGGCCTGTTTTGGCAGAGAATGCGCTAGATGCGCCTTTCTTTGTGCTACGACAGTCGGTGATCTGGCGGTGCTCAAACTCCTTGCTGACTACGCTGATAAGCTCGTAAGGGGTGAGTGGTTTCTTTGCAATTTTGGACGCAGCGTTAATTGACGATAGTAGAGGTCGATATGATTCAGGGAGGGAACCTAGGATAATAGCCTGGAAGTCTCGATCGTCCAATGCTGCCCCCATCCCTGCTAAGGACTCTCTGAGCCTTAACAGCTCTGAAAAGTGAGCTTTCACATCAGCTCCTTCGTCACACCTGGTCTCATGTAGACGCCTGCGCAGATCTATCTGCACCAATTCGGTCTTGCCTTCATGGATGCAGCAGACCTCAGCCCAGATGGTGGACACCTCCTCGAGCTTCTGTACGCGGAGTAGGAGCTGGTCCGTGACGGTACTGAAGATATGTTGTTTAACCAGTGAGTTCTTCTGGTAGTACTCGTCTATTTTTGTATCTAACTCTTCGATCTCCGTCTGTGTGGACATAGAGCCATCAGGCTTCTTTGGGGTGCTCGTCGCTGGGTCAATAGCGAATGGTTTGGGCTTTATCGCACGACCGTCGACAAATCACATCAGACCTCAGGCACCTATGGCCGTCAACATTCGTTCCTTGTAGGTTATCCAATTGCTCCCATCATCGGTGAGCTTTGGGATGTTGAATAGGGCAGAGTTGGTACCGGGGAGCGTAG
Source organism: Suillus plorans (assembly GCF_016647745.1). NCBI lineage: Eukaryota > Fungi > Basidiomycota > Agaricomycetes > Boletales > Suillaceae > Suillus > Suillus plorans. The sequence goes on from NW_024537407.1 coordinate 159,779, forward strand.
ATTCCATGGCCGGCGCAGGGCTCATAACCTCTAGTGAGTCGAGTCGAGCACAGAGGACGGGAGAGAGCTAAACGAATATATTATCTCAGTATCCGGAAGGGAACTCTTGTGTAAGTAGGTAGTACCTAAACGAATATATTCTAAGTGCGCGTTAGCTCGTTATCGAGAGACGGGAAAATAATAGAACATACATCTCAGTATCCGGAAGGGAACTGAGATGTCTACTGCTTGGGTGTAGCTTTTAAGTACGGGTAGAATAGGAAAGAAAAAAGGATATTGCTTTAAGACATTCGGAGGAGCATACTCGGCCGATGTCACAACGGATGCGCTCGTACTGATCCCGACGTACCCGACAGCACTGATTCTAACACATTCTCCATCTATTGCATGATTCAGCCTGATTGTAAATATGAAAGTGATATTTGGTGATCTGTACTCGCCGTACATGAGCTAGACAACCACAGGACCAGAATCCCTAATCAGGTGGCGTCAGGTTTTTGGACTTTTGGTGATGTCAGGCCTCAGCAACCGTCATGGAGCCCTATTCAAATATATATATAGCACACACCAAAAAAACTGGAATAGTCATTTGGAGATGTCACCCAAACCAAGAGATGAATAAGTAATACTCACTCATTTGTAATTCCTTACCATTCTCAGTCGGCGTCTTCGTTCTCGCTCAGAGCAGTCACCCACCACGTACAAAGCAGGAATCATTAGACACGGTACATACTGTAGACAGATAATAAGCAAAAATAAACAACCAAAAATCGCATCTCGTGAACTTGTGTCAAGGTAGAGGTAGCCTATGCTGCCCCAGGATCTTCAACTCAACCCATTCACTTTACAACAGCTAACTGTTGGTTTCATTGACAAACCCATATGAAGCGCTGCAACCTTGTTCGCCAATGTCGTAAGAGTCATTACCAGGTTCACATTTCGGGTTCACTCCCGCTTCCGCAGTACAGATCTCAGTGGGGCCAGCTGTGAGTGCCCAATCCTGGCATTTCAGTGAGTGTACATACACTGCTGCAACAGACAGTTACTTACGGCCGATGCACTATATGAGCAGCCATTCCACGTTCCCGGATTCGCATCAGAAGGGTAATAGCACGTGAAAGTATCGCCTGAGCACGTCCAGTAGTTAAGACATGCATTCCCTTGCTCAATACTGATTTGCTCGTAATCGCAATTAGGACGGACCTCGCAATTTGCACTAACTCCAGTGCCAAGCGCGAGGAGCAAGGAAACGGCCAGTATAAAATGAACCATGGTTGCACCGGAATGTTAATAGTTAGATCTAGCAGCAAAGGGATAGGGCAACGAAAACGTACACGGTGTAGTTGTTTCAATTGCCTAATAAATTTTTGGCTGGACAGTCGCTCTTATATGCAAGCTGCTTCAGGCACGACTGGGGATGCGGTGAGATCTTATAAATCTCGCGTTCGATATCATATGATCTGTGGTGTCACAGGGTCTGTTCAAATGACATCAGTGAGGTTACTTCCAAAGCAATATCCATTACCCATACTTGCTCACCTACAAAGTTTTATCACACCGTTTCACATACGTTTCCGATGTCCACAAAGCAGATATGCAGCAACTACACAACCGGCACCGACAAGGCCAGCGAACCGATGGCCACCAACTTGAGCGATGCCATGGAAAAGTTTTGCCTCACCGTTTCACATGCATTTCCAGTGTCTGAAAAGCGACTACACAACCAACAAGACCAACTCGCCGGTGACAGTTAACTTGAACATGGAATATGATTTAGAAATACTCACATAGACTAGAATTTGCAAGTCAAGTCACCGAAACAGTCGTTTGCTCACAAGCGTGATCAGACTGACGAGGGTTTCTTGTCCAGGGAGAGAGAACTCGTCTCCGTCATCCTGCTCGCCCTCGTCAAGTGAACGGTCCTTGAACTCCAAGTTGGAGGCTGAGAGTTTGATAATCTCAGAAAATGCAGGATTTGATCGTTCTGCGCGAGGTCTATGCAAACTAGATGCAGACTTGCGTCCTGTTAATGTGTTGCTCGGATTCAGAAAGTGGCGGCTCCAAGTCAGTGAAAATACTCACCACAAAAGATGGGCAGATATCACCGTACGTAGGCCATGAAAATTCGACGGGAGAACAGGGCAGGCCGCGGTAAATGGTGATCGTGTTTTCTTACGCTGGACCGCAACTCACGGTGGAGAGTCGGACTAGTCATGCTTCCCGTACCTAGCAGAAGAGTTAAAGGTTTCACGGTTTTCGCCGGCCCGAGTCAGCCGCAACCTCATCATGCGTGCTCCTTGTTTCCTTGTCTTTATCGTTATAGCTTCTGGTTCGTCGCTCGCTGCATTTCAACCACCTCCCACATCACTTGTGATTTCAGATCGAGAGCTTTCAGGTGAACCGTGACGGGGCGTCTGTTGTGTCAGTACCCTTCGTATGTTTTTTTTCTCGCGTGTCATAGTTTATGCTAATCTTAGTTCAAGAGCATTTTGAACCTACTGCTCTACATGTATCAACCTTGTTATGTATCAAGCCGAAACCGAAATATAACTCATTGACTCAGTTACTTTCATATTCGCAATCGCGACCTCCCTGGGACCACATGATCGACATGTCCGCACAAGCCCCAACATGTAAAGTTTGAATCGGAATCATCAACCCTGTTATTACCTTCAAACGCTGTCATTTCATTCCATGACTCTGTCATGCTGTCGTCCAAAGGTGTAGCCCATGCATCACTCCGATCTTTTTGCTAACATACATTTATACTTTTCAAATGTCAATACCGCTGCCGCGGAGACTATCTTGAGCGACCGCCTCCACGGCTAGGGACATCAACTTTACATTCATGAGATAAGTATATGAAGAATAATGTACAGGTTCTTTCGAAGATACCCATTCGTGGTCCGTCGTGCGACGCTAATAAATGAATATTCAGAAGAAGTAAAGCACTTACAACAGCATGCCTTACAGCGGTAGCGCTTGACTAGAATGTTCGGTGCTAGGACCGTTCACGCTCCAGACTTGGACATGCACATTCCTGCGGCATTGCATTGTTTTGATATCATGAATGTTATTGACCACTCGGCAGCTGGCAGGGATGTGCGCCGACGCTTGGTGCCCAACTGTGGTCACAACATCTTTTAATTGTTCCAAAGCGCACATCCCTATGATCTCCCCCATCGTGATCGACAGTGGCTTTATCTGGTCGCCATGATTACCCTGTGGGTGTTTTCAGACAATTCACAAATCGACGCTCCACCACTCATTGATATTATTTAAAGCGTGCTGTGGTCCTACCAAGGGAACTCTTAAATACGCTCGTCGAATTGCTCCTTGACGTTTCTGTACCCTTCTCCTCATTATAATATGTCAGGCAAGGTCACTGAAATGTCGACAGCTCAATCTTCTGCTTCTCAACCTTATTTTACCGCTGTATCCAACGCGTCCGCCATACAGTCTATCGTTGTCGATGCTGGAATCGCGAATCCTCGCTCAGAGCCCCCCGATCTTCAATACCCTTTTGCTTCGGAGCCGGCCGACCCTCCAGCCGACCCTCCAGCACCTGCTTACGCCCTCACGCACTCCGGCCCAGCAGAGGTAGTCCAAACTACGCCTGTGTCATGCACGTATGGCGCCTTTCGTGTTTGGCGCACGTTGGGAGAGGGCACGTACGGCGTGGCGATGGGAGCTCAAGACGTAGCGTCGAATCGCTTGTTGTGTCTCAAGGTCTTTCCAAAGCACCATCTTGAGCGCAAAGCCAGGAAATGTGTTCTTCTGAACGAACTCGAAGCGTACAAGCGTCTTTCACGCGCTTTACCGTGTCCCGCGGCTAGATTTCTCATGGGGCTCGAGATGTCGTTCCAGACCAGGGACAAAATATGTTTTGCAATGGTGCGTCCTCCTCCCCTGCGACCCGTTTCAGTCATTTGACTCCATCGGCTCTAGGACCTGATGGCGAGCGACCTTTATAGTTATTTGCAACGTCAACCTACGTACTGCATCCGCAATTCTGGTAGGTGGGTTGCGCAAATGGTAAGCGGTCGTCTTTCCTGGTCTTCGACATCTCACGTCTCATGCCTCCTCCGACTTCAAAGACCCTTGGGATCAACACTCTGCACGAGATGGGAATCATCCACCGGGACATCAAAGCCGGGAACATCCTGATCGATTCTCGAGAGAACGTGCGCATCACCGACTTTGGCGTGAGTTATGTAGACAAAAACGAAGGACCCTTGGACCGACAGCGGAATTATTGTTCGCAAGAGGCTGGAACGACGCACACCATGGCACCGGAGGTCCTGCACAACGGATCCGATTCCCGTCCTTTGAAGTACGGAGCACCCGCAGACTGGTGGTCGTTAGGCTGCGTCATCTACGAGCTTATTTCGAAGAAGCATAAGGCACGTTTTGAGTCTTCTTTCGCTGCTATCTTACTGATATCATCTCGTCAGTCACTCTTTGTTACAAAGGACGACATACGTTCCTACGTTTCTTGGTGCTCCAGTCGCGACAGACCATCCAAACAGTTCCCTGCCTTTGAAGAATTACATGAAGCTCTTGCGGATTTGATCTCTGGGGTAAGCTTTTGTCTTGTTCATTTTCCGGCACCATCACTCACCTTCACCGCGGTAGCTGCTGCAACCCAACCCGTCATCGCGGTTTGGGTTCGTTGAGGTCGTGAATCATAAATCGTTTTTGTGCAAAGCCGGCACGTCAGAATTCTTAGATGTATACTCTCGCGGTGAGTTAAAGCTGATTCGTCTGCGAACATCATGCTAAAAACGGATTGCAGCGCTTGAGCGCAAAGAAGTTCCATCTTCGCTGCCAGACTTACGATGTGGTCGAGAGACCAATGCAGCGGAGATCTGGTTTCGCCAACCTTCTTGGGAGAAACCGCGCGTTCCGAATGTGGACTGGGTCAAGCCGGCGCTTCTTTCTCCGTTCTTATGATGGCCCTTCAGTCCAGTCGGTGTTTATTTCGTTTCGATAGCTTCACTGTTCGCTGTCACTACGTCTCCCTTCATTCTTCATGTTGTTATAAATAATCTTATGTAAAATGGACCTGTCTCCTGGTTCCCTTTTTGGTTCACATACATCTTTCACTCGCTGTTTGTTCCATATCTCCCAAGACCCAGGCGGTGGTGGGATCGGCATGGGTATTTAAAGGTTTGAGTTTATAGATGTAGCTGACTTCAGCAGATTGAGTACGCCACGTTACTACTCAAAGCGCGCCATCCGAACGTTGACAAAGTACTAAAGAAGGGGTCTCTGCATCAACATTCCCTCCTTATCTTCGAACCCAAATTTCTACGATCACGAAGCGAGGTTCCTCCCACAGAATCGACCCGACGTGAAGACTGCACTTGGGTTCATGCTCCTCTTGATCAGTACGAGGAGTCGAATTCTAGCTTTCCGAGCGTAGTTCAGCTTGAAGTGGTCGATCTATATGTACAGACTCGTCGCAGGCCTCTGCATGGTAAGTGGGTGCATGAATGCTACCAGGTTAAGGTATGTAGTCGGCCGTTCCAATTTTTTTGCCGGATCCCGATGCTAGTACACCTCAACATTTCTGAAAGCGTTCAAATACTAAGCACTGTATCAATTCAGACTGATAACCATCTCACCACTGGCCAATTATGCTAATCTGCAAACTGCAATCCGGCCTTGACCCGGACAGCCTTCAATATTCAATGAGCCTCATGGCCTACGTCCTGAAGCTATCAACGCACAATTCCAGCCCCAATCTCTCAAATGTCATCCACACGCCTGAGCCCTCGATCTTCTCCTCGCTGATATTAGCACTGGTTGAGACCTTCGACAGTGGCAGTATTTAAGTAAGGACAGTTGGCCCTACAGTTGACGCTGGATATCACCTGACTCTAACTGAAGACTATGACGGTCCTGACGGGCTGGCTATAAATGTATGTTCGAGCCTTTGGCAACGTAGCCTCGCATACACATATATGCAATAAGCAACACTTCGGAGTCGATGAGGGCGTATCCAGATTTTTGAACTGCAAGACTGTGGCACTGGCAGGATAAATGGTGGCCGACTAAAGATCAAGCAGCAGCTACTATAGGAGCCTAGAGGTTGTTGTATCATGATTTGGTTCCATTTCAAGTATTTGTGACTATTTGTCATGTGCCACGTAAGGAGTTTCGGTTTGCATTAAGTCCTGCCAAATCACAAACTTCTTCTTCACTTGTCCGCTCCTGGACTTCAAGCTACGATGAGCGGTTGTAAGTCTCAAACAGAGAGTCTGTTAGTTGACTGTTACTGACTTTACTTGCATACAGTTCGGTTTCTGAATCTTGTCCGACCATTCCTTCCACTCCTGCCAGAGGTTTCTTCACCTGATCGCAAAGTATGTTCCATACATGCGTCTGTAGGTTATAACATGCAAAACTCACCAGCTTCCTTCGTTTTTAGGTTCCTTTCAACCAAAAACTGTTATGGACCGCTGTTACACTCCTCATTTTCTTGGTCTGCTCTCAAGTACCATTATATGGCATCATGTCTTCAGATTCGTCTGATCCTCTTTACTGGATGCGTGTCATCCTCGCTTCCAACCGTGGAACCCTCATGGAGCTCGGTATAAGTCCTATTGTTACGTCCGGAATGATCATGCAACTATTGGCTGGCGCAAATTTGATCGAAGTCGACTTCAGCTTGAAGGAAGACCGGGCACTGTTCAGCGGTGCACAAAAATGTACGTGTCACTTGGCAACTTGCAAACCTTACTGACGGATGCTTGTTTCAGTGTTTGCTTTGATCATTTCACTTGGCCACGCTACCGTATACGTCTTGACAGGTCTTTACGGGCAACCAAGTGATCTCGGTGCTGGTGTTTGTCTTCTGCTCATCATTCAGCTTGTCGCTGCCGCCCTCATCGTTATTCTCCTCGATGAGCTTCTCCAGAAGGGCTACGGTCTTGGGTCCGGTATCTCCCTTTTCATCGCGACCAACATCTGCGAATCCATCATCTGGAAGGCCTTCTCACCTACAACTGTTAACACCGGTCGTGGCCCTGAGTTTGAAGGTGCCATCGTCGCGCTCTTCCACCTACTCTTCACGTGGAATGACAAGGGACGTGCTCTCCGTGAGGCGTTCTGGCGTGACAGACTCCCGAACATTATGAACCTCCTTGCGACTGTCATCGTGTTTGCCGCTGTCATCTATATGCAAGGCTTCCGCATCGAGATCCCCGTGAAGAGCAACAGATTCCGCGGTCAGCGCGGCAGCTACCCCGTCAAGCTGTTCTATACTAGCAACATGCCCATCATGCTCCAGAGCGCACTTGTATCAAACGTGTTCATTGTGTCACAAATGCTCGCAACGCGCTTCCCCTCTAACATTTTGGTCAAGATTCTTGGCATCTGGGAGGTTGGTTATTCTATGACTTGATACTTTTAATTGTCACTAAAAGTATATCACAGCCTCTGGAGGACTCTCCCCAGCTTCGCGCCGTAGGTGGTCTCGCATACTATATGTCACCCCCACACACCATCAAAGAAGCCTTCCTGGACCCCATCCACACATCCCTCTACATCACATTCGTAGTTTCTGCTTGCGCACTCTTCTCAAAAACCTGGATCGAAGTGTCTGGTAGTGGCCCACGCGAGATCGCTAAACAGCTCAAGGACCAACAAATGGTCATGGCTGGTCATCGTGAGGGTTCAATGTACAAGGAACTGAAGCGCGTTATTCCTACCGCTGCTGCATTCGGAGGCGCTATCCTGGGCTTGCTTTCTGTTGCTGCTGATCTCATGGGTGCTATCGGAAGTGGAACAGGCATTCTGATGGCTGTTACAATCATCTACAGTTGTGAGTACTTTTGTCCTCCCCGAAAAGAACGTTCGTACTGACTGACGTACGCCTTGCGTTTTAGACTGGGAGATTGGTATCAAGGAGAGTGGGGGATCCGAAATGGCAGCGCTGAGCGACCTCATGTAGATACTGGAAGTGTAGCCGTTGTTGAGTCTACTTGAATACATGGACCTGATTCAGAACCTCACTGAGTGATGTCCATTGTCTCGACGACTCACTCCACAACTGGAACATGGTATTGATGGAGCAGAAGCACCTGCGCCCATCTCCTGGGGGAAGAAATCCTGTGCAGTCAAGTCTGCATGACTGATCAGGTACAGAGTAAATCACGCCACGGCTTGGAGTGAATTGTCGGAACGAAGTAAGCCAGCCTTCCTGCCTGGAATCCATTAATAAAACAGTGACGCTCGATGAGATCTAGAGCGGTTGAATTTGTCCCCAGAAAACCCCAATCGATGTCAATGGGAGCCTCTATGTCAAATTCAATTTCATGTCTATGAGTCCCTCATGCGAGATCCCTGATGTGGCCATTTGCTTCCGTTTGACTCTTGGGCACGGTAAGTCGGACCAAGAGGACCATAAGCTAAAGTGCAGTCTTCGCGTCGGGTCGATTCTGCGGGATACAACTGTAAACTCAAACCTTTGAATACCTATGGCGATTCCACTACCGCCTGGGAGATATGGAACAGATAATGAATTGATACTGAGAGATGTATGCGAACCAAAAAAGGGAACAAAGAGACGTATTTTACATGAGATTATTTGTAAGAAGGAAGGGAGACGTAGTGACAGTGAACAGTGAAGCTATCGAAACGAAATAAACACCGACTGGACTGAAGAGCCATCATAGGGAAGAAAAAAGCGTCGGCTTGACCCAGTCCACATCCGGAACGTGCGATTCCTCCCAGGAAGGTTGGCGAAACCAGATCTCTGCTGTGCTAGTGTCTTGACCACGTTGTAAGTCTGGCAGCGAAGATGGAACTTCTTTGCGCTCAAGCGCTGCAATCCGTTTTTAGCATGATGTTCGCAGACGAATCAGCTTTAACTCACCGCGAGAGTATGCATCTAAGAATTCTGACGTGCCGGCTTTGCACAAAAACGATCTATGATTCACCACTTCAGCGAACCCAAACCGCGATGACGGATCGGGTTGCAGCAGCTACCACGGTGAAGATGAGTGATGGTGCCGGAAAACGAACAAGACAAAAGCTTACCCCAGAGATCAAATTCGCGATCTTATCTTTACCCAAATCTTCGAAGGCAGGGAATTGTTTGGATGGTTCGTCGCGGCTGGAGCACCAAGAAACATAGGAAAATATGTCATCCTCTGTAACAAAGAGTGACTGACGAGATGATATCAGTAAGATAGCAGCGAAAGAAGACTCGAAACGTGCCTTGTGCTTCTTCGAAACGAGCTGGTAGATGACGCAGCCTAACGACCACCAGTCTGCGGGTGCTCCGTACTCCCAAGGACGGGGGTCGGATCTGTTGCGCAGGACCTCCGGTGCCATTGTGTGCGTCGTTCCCATCGCATCCGCAGAATAATTTCGCTGTTGGTCCAAGGGTCCTTCGTCTTTGTCTACATAACTCAAGCCAAAGTCGGTGATGCGCACGTTCTCTCGAACGTCAATCAGTATGTTGGCGGCTTTGATGTCTCGGTGGATGATCCCTATCTCGTGCAGAGCGTTAATCCCAAGGGCCTTCGAAGTCGGAAAAGGCGTGAGACGTGAGATGTCGAAGACCAGGAAAGACGACTGCTTACCATTTGCGCCGCCCACCTGCGAGAATTGCGGGAGCAGTACGAAGGACGACGTTTCAGATTAATATACAGGTCGCTCGCCATCAGGTCCTAGAGACATCCGATGGAGTCAGATGACTGAAATGAGTCGCAGGGGAGGAGGACGCACCATTGCAAAACATATTTTATCCTTGGTCTGGAAAGACATCTCGAGCCCCATGAGGAATCTAGCCGCAGGACACGGCAACGCGCATGAAAGACGCTTGTACGCTTCGAGTTCGTCAAGAATAACCTCTTTCGCGTATTTGTGCTCAAAGCGGTCCTTTGAAAACACCTTCAGACACAACAAGCGATTCGACGTTACGTCTTGAGCTCCCATCGCCACAGCAAACCCGCCCTGGCACAACTTGCGCCAAACACGAAAGGGGCCATACGTGCACGACACCGATGTAGGTTGGACCATCTCTGCTGGGCTGGAGTGCGTGAAGGTGAAACCGTGAGCAGGTGCTGGAAGGTCAGCTGGAGGGTCGGCCGGCTCCGAGGCAGAAGGGTGTTGAAGATCGGGGAGCTCTACGCGAGGATTCGCAATGCCAGCATCGACAATGGTAGACTGTATGGCGGGCACGTTGGATGCAGCGCTAGAATAAGGTTCAGAAGGTTCAGAAGAAGAGGAAGAAGATTGAGCTATCGACATTTCAGCGACCTTGCCCGACAGATAATGATGAGGAGAAGGGTACGGAAATGCCAAGAAGCGATTCAACGAGCGTATTTAAGAGTTCCTTGATAGGACCACAACGCGCTTTAAATAATATCAATGAGTTGTGGAGCGTCGATTTGTGAATTGTCTGGAAACACCCACAGGGTAATCATGGCGACTAGCCACTATCGATTACGACGGTGGAGATCACTGAGATGTACGCTGTGGAACAATCAAAACACGTTGCGACCACAGTTGAGCACCAAGCGTCGGCGCACATCGCTGCCAGCTGCCGAGTGGTCAATAACACTCACGATATCAAAACAATGCGATGCCGCAGAAATGTGGATGTCCAAGTCTAGAACGCGAGCGGTCTTAGCACCGAACATTCTAGTCAAGCACTGACCGCTGCGAAGCATACTGTTACAGGTGTTTTGCCTCTTCTGAATATTTATTTATCAGCGTCGCAGGTCATCCAGAATGGATACTCTTGTCATGTCGGCCATGGAGCGATAAGATGATCTAAAACAACTCTTGATCTGCGTCTGCGTACGAAATCGCCTCATGGTTTGAGGCGTGGTCGTGACTTCTGCCGCTGCCGTCTGTGTAGGAACCTGTGCAAAATTCTCGATGTGCAGAATAAACAATTCAATAAGTTGGAAACATACTCTCAGAGAGGCTGCTGTCGACAGCAAATAGATACCTTCGTAGCCTCACAAGCTTGTTTGTCGTCTTCAGGTTGTTCAGATCTTCTTCCGCCTAAGTAGGCATCATCATCATGATTCCTGTCGAAGTTTGAAATCGAGTCTGCTCGTTTTACAGGCATACACAGTGATGAGGATTTAGGGGGACGAGGAGTCAAGGATAAGCGCTGCACTCACCCACTTTCTCTTATTTATTTATCCTGGCATCAACAAACTTTTTCGTCTGACCAGTTGAAAGTTCTAAACTGCTGTTGTCGCCGCAGAGAAAGGGCTCGCGAATGGGTAGGTTCGGAAAAACCTGTATATTATTCTTCATACACTCATCTCATGAATCTCAAGCCGATGTCCCTAGCTGTGGAGTCGGTCGCTCGAGATGGTCTCCGTGAAAGCAATATTGACATTTAAAGCGTGTAAATTTACGTTGAGCGGAAAGATCAGAGCAGTGCGTGAACTACACCTTTGAACGACGGCATGACAGAGACATGAAATGACAGCGTTTGAAGACAATAACAGGGTTGATGATTCAGATCGTGCAAAATTTACATGTGAGGCTTGTGCGGATACGGTGCGAGGGTCCCCTGGAGGTCGTAAATGCGAGTGGAGAAGTGACAGAGAGACATTAATATTGAGTCATATTTTGGTTGCGACTCGATACAGATAGCCGGAAAATACATGAGAGTAGTACTAGATGGTCACCAGAGTTCGCGTTTTTTTTTTGCAACGACATTAGCTCCTCAACGTCTGGGCCAAAATCGAAAATTCTTTTACCGTTGGATAGCCTGATGTCGAAAATACAATGCCTGTTACTTTTTTTCTCGAGATTTGAAGAGTTGAGTCCAGCGGAGGGTTATCGTCTGATTGTCTCAAGGGTTCGCGTTTTTGTCACACTATGTAACACCCTGCCGTCGAACCATTTCACGCTCCGCACCAGCAAGTGAGCTTGAGATGCACAATAATATCTTGTAAAATTAGACAGAATGATAGTATGTGAAATGTACGGGAAGATATGCAAGTATGTTACAGTTGACTATATGACAGTAAGGTATGATGACAGGTACTTAATCTCGAGGGCTAGCGTGAATTACAAGGTAGGTGTAGTTGTTGAGGTGGCGCAGGTTAAAATGACGCATGTGTTTAGTGCCGCATTTCGGCACAGCGGAATCTCAATTCCTATATCACACTTTGGATAGATTGTCACGTCTGGTCGTGTTTCTTATACTGCACGTCATTCTATTGAGAAAGTAGTCTCGGAGATATTTATTTAACATGGCCTAATCATATACAATCACGGTGTACCATTTCAGAATTTTCCGTGATGATATGCTTGCTGGAGTGTGCATTCTATGTGTAAAACTAGCCTCTAGCACCATAAACTGAGCCCTGGCACGAGAACCACTTGGAATTTTTTCACAAGAAAAATATGACAATGTGTATTATGCTGGGGAGAACCCATATGTAACATACAGAAGGATTCTGTGTAGAATTGCATGTGCTAGAATGAAAACACGAACCCATGAGACACACGAACCCGCGTGACCATCTAGTAGCTTGATTTGGTAAATGCATACTAACACAAGTCATGTGATATGTACTAACTGAAATATGTTGTGGTGGATGTAATATCATCGGCCGACTAGCTCAGTTGGTTAGAGCGTCGTGCTAATAACGCGAAGGTCTTGGGTTCGACCCCCACGTTGGCCATAAATTTTTGCTCATCTACCAAATCAAAACCAACCAACACGAAACCAATTAATCGCTGATAGTAATACTCCACACAAAATTATATCATCGTACATCGACTCCTACATCGAGTATTCAATAAACAAATCATCGTTCTTTGGGCTTAAAAGTCCAAATCTCCATAACAGTCTTCCCCGCTCTCTTACACATAACCGCACACACACCCTTCTTATAGAGCACCTTCCACACGCTCTCGGACCGCTCACTCAGATCGCGCACCCACGCCCCAGTCTGCGTCTCAAACACCCGTACGCGGCCGTCGTTCCCACCCGTGATGAGAAAGTTCGTGTCGAACTGGAGAGAAGTGACACTGCTGTCGTGTGCGGCGAGACGTTGAAGGGCGGTGAATGAGCGAAGGGAGAAGGTAATGACTCGGCCGTCGGAGCCGCCTGTGGCGAGGAGGTTGGTGGTGGTGCTGAGTTGGAGTTGGCAGACTAGGGCGGTGTGGCCTGTGAGTTGGGCGACACAGTTTCTGTTATGGGTGAATGGGTGAATGTGAGGGTGTCAGGAAGGGAGGGGACATACCCTGTGGTTGCGTCCCATACTCTGACGATGGTGTCCATACCCCCTGAAGCGACGAAGTTGCCATCGATCGCGATGGAGTAGATTTGATGGCTATGGCCTCGGAGGACTCGTATGCATTCACCTGTGTCGACGTCCCATATCTGCAACTCGTCAAAATCATATGCACATTGCTATGGAAATAAGACTCACTCGACATGTAGTGTCGTAACTACCACTGACGACCTGGTTCCCACAAACGTCAAGACATCTTACACTCGCGGTGTGGCCGTGCAGTACACGGAGCATGACCCCCTTTTGGATGTTCCATACACGAAGGGTAGAGTCTCGAGAACCTGTCACTGCGATCGGGCGGTTGTGTAGTACTCGGGCGCATCTGACAGTGGCAGTATGCCCACGAAGGACGTAAATGCAATGTCTAAGCGCCCATAAGCACATAGCCAGAACCAGACGAACGCAGGAACATACCCAGATGTGGCGTCCCAAACGCGAAGCGTCTTGTCGCAACTAGCACTGACAATGATAGAGTTTGGCTGGCCCCATCCTTCGCTCGTACAGCAGATATCGCTGGGTTTAGAAGAGTCGTCTCCAACGCTCGCTGAGGATCGCATTCGCCTGCGCCTGTCGATGCCGAGTGCCGTTTTCAGGGCTGCGGGTACGACTGGATCGCCTGCGTCGTCCGGGTATCCGTCTTCATCCATGTCTCCGCGACCCCAATAACCGCCGCGGCAGACGAGATGGACTGCCCATACGCCTAGTTCGTGACCCATGAGTGTTCGGCTGAGTACGCCTGTGATTGCGCTGAATAAATGGATCTTTGAGTTTGCTAGGCCGACAACTACCCATTCGGTATCAAGGGCTACGGATGTGACTACACCACTGTCTGGTGTTGGGATTGGCATACGGTGAGCGCGGAGGATGCTACCGCCCTTTCTCAGATTGAGCACTAGATATTGAATTAGTGAGGATACAGGTGTGGCAGGAGCGACGTACTTGTACCATAAGCCCGCCTGAAATATTGCTGATGAGAAAACTGAGTTCTTGGATGTAAAAGATCATCCGAGTATGGACCCCAGTGGGATACGGAAGTAAGTTCTTGCCGTTTGAGTCGATCTCGCGCTGTGAGCCATGGGTTTATTGGATTTGAAGTGAATTTATCGATCTCGTCCCAAGATTCGTCGTCTTGGTATATATTAGTAGCAGATTTGTCTTCTGTATCTGCTCTGAAGCTGTATGTATCGCATAAGACCTTCCAGAGCCAGTCATCTGCGACGAGGTCGTGCCAGCGTTTAGAGACTTGACTTGCGCGTGCGAGAGTGCATGGGTCGTCGACATAAGATAGGATGTGGAGTGCAAGTTCTGCTGGTAGTTCTGTTAGGACATCGCGTTTGAGCATGGGGGTGATTGTTTGGGAAAGGAAGCGTAGTTCTGCTGGGGAACATTCATGCAGTATTGATATGAGGTATTGTTTACGTGAGGCGGGACCTAACAGAGTTGAGAATTCGGATGAAGGGTTGTATTGGGGTATTGGACGAGGAGACGGAGCTGGCGTTGGTGGTGATACTATTGGCATGTTACTGGTCATGGTCAAGACATAAACTTGACACGTGACTTAATACTCTCTCACTTTATTCAATTTTTTATTGTAACAAGTTAACTATGACCAAAAAGAAGACTCAAGCAAAGAAAAAGCAGGCTCAGGCTGCTGCTGCCAATGCAAATGGCATAAAGTATGGTTTAATTCGCTTCATTCACTCGCAATTGACAGCCATCTCATCCTTGATTAGCAAAAATCCACCTCCTCCCGAGCCTAGTCCTTCCTCACCTTCCATCCCCAAGCCTGAGGGCCCTTGTGCAGATGACGTAAAAGAGCAAGGTAATGTAGCCTTCAAAGCAAAACAATATACAGAAGCTATCGAGCTATATACCAAAGCTATCGGTAAAATAACTACATCTCCTTTGCAACTCACAGAATAACCCCCTTCCAGATATCAAACCAACAGAACCAGCATATTTCACTAATCGCGCAGCCTCTTACATGGCTTTGAAGCGTTTCCGTTCCGCACTATCAGACTGCCAACAAGCAGCTACACTCCAATCCTCAGAACCATCATCAAAGACTCTCATCCGTCTCGCACGTTGTCAATTCGCACTCGGTTTATCAGAGCCTGCATTAACAACACTACGCTCGGTCCTCGATCTTGAACCTACAAATCTTGCTGCTGCACAACTGAGGGACAAAGTCCTCGAACTAGAAGCTCACTTGCGTACCTTCACCTCTTCCCGCACACGCAAGGAATGGGGCATGGCACGCCTTGCGTTAGATAAATGTCTACAAAGCATCGAGGCTGAGGGCGGCGAGATACCAACTCAGTGGCGGCTATGGAAAGTCGAACTCGAGCTCTCTAGAGGGAACTGGGATGCTGCCAACATTGCTGCAAAGTGAGTTTGACCCTATCACCACAGATCTCTGGACATTAACAGTGTTTCAGTGATGCTCTTCGATTAGAACCCAACTCACCAGAAGTACTTACACACCGTGGTCTCGTGCTCTTCCTCAGTGGTAAGCTATCCCAAGCACTACAACACGTGGCTTCGGCGCTTCGCCTCGATCCTGGACACGAGCCTGCCCACCGCCTGCGCAAGCGCGTAAAAGACGTAGAGCGTCTTAAGGAGGAGGGAAACACCGCCTTCAAAGGTAGCAGACTCCAAGATGCAATCGCACGATACACAGAAGCGCTCGATGTAGGTCCCTTCTTACTTCAATAACTCAGGCTCATACTCATACTTCATTTCAGCGAATAGGCGAAATCGAAGAAGAAGGCAAAGGCGGACAGATTCGCGCTACCCTTCTCTCAAATCGCGCTACGACTCTCGTAAAGGTATGTCTTCTCTAACGTCTCACTCATACCACATTCTCACATCATTCTCAGCTTGATAAATACGAAGAAGCACTCCTAGACACAGAAGCTTCTCTCACACTTTACTCCACCTCCTTCAAAGCCCTCCGCACGCGCGCGCGCATCAACCTCCATCTCGAGAAATATGACGCTGCAATCGCCGATTTCAGAGCGTCGATGGAACAAGCAGAGTTTGAGGGTGTAGACGCCGATGTTAGGGCGCTGAGGAGCGAACTTAAGAAAGCGGAGGCTGCACTTAAGAGGAGTAAGACGAAGGATTATTATAACATTCTCGGTGCGTCTTTTTCTTTTCAAGAAATAGGTAATATGTATCGATTGTTACTTCCCAGGCATTGCGAGAGACTGCAACGAACTCGACATCAAGAAAGCATACAGACGTGAAAGCCTCAAACATCATCCAGACAAAGGAGGCGACGAAGAGAAATTCAAACTGGTAGTAGAAGCACACGCAGTTCTCAGCGACCCTCAACGCCGCGAACGCTACGACATGGGCGAAGACGAGGATGGACAGACGGAGGGTGGGATGGGTGGCGCTGGGGCGTTTAATACGGCTGATTTGGCCGAGATATTTAGTCAGTTTCAGGGTGGGTTTAGTGGGGGGCCGTTTGGCGGCGCAGGAGGAGGAGGAGGAGGGTTTGGCGGAGGGCAAGGGGCTAGTTTCCATTTTCATTCGGGGAGGCCGCATGACTTTCATTGAGTGGCTCCATTATATGAGAATTTTTTTTCGTATTGTTGGATTTCGTCGGACTTGAATTTGTGAGACATTGCGCTAGCACTGCGAGCTCCGCGGGGATCAGCTTGGCTGATCAGATTTCTTGGACAAAAATATGATCGTTTGAGTGGCGACACTGCTTAAACTTGACTCGATAAAACTTAGCGACCCTCTCGTACATAAAATTATAGCGAACCCCTGACCAGGACTCTCATCGCTGGCACACGAACTCGAGTTTCAAAACATTATTTTATGTCGTGCTAGAGACAAAAATCATGGCCAACGTGGGGATCGAACCCAAGACCTTCGCGTTATTAGCACGACGCTCTAACCAACTGAGCTAGTCGGCCGTTGGAAAGTTGATATACGTAATCGATAAGACAAAGCGGCATCCTGAATGCCAAGTCAACCGGCCCCCTGTCAACTATTCTTACATTCGAACCAAGTCCACAATGTCCTCTACGAAGAAATCAAGCTCACGACACAATAGTGCCCCGGCCCTTAAACAGGGGACCTTAGCCTTTTCTGTAAAGCGCACAAACTCCCACACCACTACTAAGGCGAAAGGGCCTCTACCACGACGGTCATCCCCTTTGATTGAAAAGCATGCAGCTGAAGACGCAATAGACTTGGAGGTAAACAACGAGCAGGACGGTGACGCCGTGCTGGAGATATCTTCAGAAGAGGAGTACTCGCCAGCTTCTGTGAAGCGAAGTGGAACTCCCAACGCCACGAAAGCATCGATATCCAGCCCTGCCAAAAGGCTAAAGGATAATCCTCCTGCTCTTAAACCCGTGGGACAACGGCCGACATTAGATGTATCGGGCAAGGCCTACCGCAAACACTATGGACGCGTGCGAGAAAAGATGGGCAACCTTGAACCGAGTGAGTGAGCTATATGCGTCTATCGTTCACAAGGTTAAAACGGGAACATATGTTTAGTCCATTCGGAAGGGCAGAATAGAATCCATCAGATACTCCGCGTGTTTGACATGTATGTAAATTTTGGATCTAGGGAATTAGATCGATGTTTAGCTTTTTTTAGGTCCTACGAGTACGGTCCGTGTGTTGGTATGTCACGTCTTGAGCGTTGGGAGAGAGCCTCTTCGTTTGGTCTTAACCCACCTGATGAGGTATGTGCATGTACACCATGACGCTTTAACATAAATGCACTCTTGCTTTGTGATCAGGTTCGGCATATTCTCTTGACTGAAGAAGGTGTCGAAAAAGATGAATATTCTCAATGTGTTCTCTATGGAGAAGTGTAGTTTGAAGACTTCTTCAACTTCTCGGATGTAAGTAAGTGCCTACGTGTTCACCATTTGATAACTGGCTCATGGTTATCTCCGTAAGTCTAGTTTTTCCTACGTGTCATATCCGACTCGACTCGGATGGAGTGTTTGGGGTTATCCATGCGCGCCGCGGGCGCTTCCGGGCAAGCCTGTGACACACAACAATCTCGGTCCTCCACTGCTCCATCACATCGAAGAGGGTTGTGTGTGTTAGAGTACTTGTTCCATACTTCTCTGTTGTACTGATCACTTGTTGTATTGACATTCGTTGTACCATCCAGGTCAGGATGATTGATCTCACGGAAGGATATTGGACATCACTTCATGTCAAGTCCAATCTCTCACCGAATGTGCTGTCACTTACGGTCTTGATGGTACCAGCCTATTGAGAACAATACGGGGTACATAATATTTTTATTTGCAGGATGATATGTTTATCCAGATTCAAAGTTCAAGTCAGCGCCTCAGAATTGCTGCGGGTCTAGTTGATGATCAATAAACAAGCGAGTAGAACACAAAATTCAATCAGGAAAGTATTTCTGACATACCAATAAGCGTATCGTGTTGTAAAATAGTTGTTGCGGTTCCGCGGGATGTCCTTAAAGTATATTGTAGACGAGTCATCACTAGAATGTGCTCACGTAAGCTTGACGTCGCCACATGAACATAATCGAGCTTCCCTTCGTGAAATTCACTGTCGCAATTGCGTTCGAGAAGTTGTTGATGCTTAGTCTCATATAGCAAATGCTTTTATCTCGATGCGGCAAGAATTGCACATACACTCCTGGTGCGTTGGGTCAAGCTCTCCCACCGTGCTCAAGAGTCGAGAACCATTATGCTTCCTTTTCGCCGAAATAGCCTCGACGTAGCTCCACTGATTAGGATAAATCTTGAAGGGGACTTCTGCACAGGATGGCCATAGATTCATCTCGGTGGGTTCTCAGAGAACTTTGCATATATTTTGTGACGCGGCTGCCGGTAATCGCAGCTAATCCTTGTGACTCAATTTGTCAGTAGGTTGGCAGTGCTCGGGCTACCAGTGGCATGTTTATTGGGAAAGAGATGATGTATCAGCAGGAGAGCGTTGATACGCAAAATCATATACATCCATCATCACTTGGATTTGCCCATATTGCATGCGGCTCAGCTCACACCATGTGCATTTCAGGCTCAACCTTCTGCACGCGGATTATGTATGCCACAGTGTTTCCCATAAAGTCTCACTGAAGCCGGGTCTATTTTCTGATCCCTCCGTTTGTCCGTGGCCTGTGGTGAGGTCGGCCGGGCGGATAATTGACTAGTACAGTGTTGGTGAGGACTTTTTTATTTTTATTTTTAACAAACTAGGAGCTCATGAAACTCGGAGTAGCGAAGCATCACCCAAAATTCAGTCAAATATTTTTTTGCCAGATCGACTCCCCAGTAGAAACTCAGCAATCAACCACATCAGAGCTACATGCATCTAATTTATTGTGAACAACTACACATTTGATGAACTCCTCAATCGATTCGGTATTTGCCATGTGTAGGAGGCAGAAATTTGATCGCCCACATAGTTTTATCCAAACATCTTGCAAATGTGGATTGAAGCATGAACTGTGAGATAGGCTCATATATTTATCCTGCCTCTGGTCATTTGCTCTCACGAGCACTCTGGACATTGTGGCTATGATCCTCTACAGTTACACCCTGGTATCCGGGCCTTCGGTATCAGATGACTTTGGTGAGTGCGAGTGTGATCTTAATTTGCGCAAGTAGCTGACTTGGCACTAGTAGCAGTGCTACAATCATGTTTGATTATTGCTTACTCTCCCGTGGAAGTCCGGGCGCCAGCGCCCTGCTTCAGTTAAGGATGGGGATTCCCGCACTCGCACCCTCTGTATAAAGACGCTCTACATTTTCATTTTTTCTCCATCACAATCTTGTAATGCCTGTCCCCGTCGTACCCCACTCTGAAGTCGATGTTCTCATTATTGGGGCTGGCCCTGCTGGCCTCATGTGTGCGAACGCTCTGGCAAATGCGAAAGTGAATGTTCGGGTTATCGATAAAAGGTATGTGAGTTTGGTGGCTAGCATTCCTTCTTACTTGATTTTCCATCAGGGCTGCTCGAGTAGCCGCCGGTCAGGCTGATGGACTTTCACCTCGTACTATTGAAGTTTTCCAGGTGAGATCCCTTCTTTACTCAATGCTGGCTGACTAATGATCCATAACAGAGCTATGGCATTGCAGAGCGCCTTTTGAAGGAATCTGTTCAAGTCCACCAAGCGGTATGTCCTTCAACAGGGGCTGTCCTTCAACAGGGACTTGGCCGATTAAACTTAATGGTTTTTTAGGCATTCTATAACCCTTCCCCGTCCGGCGGTATCGAGGTTCGTAACTTTTTGCGATCAACGAGGAATATTCAATGAATGACGGCCATCAGCTCACCAGCAGAACACAAGATGTAGTAGCTCCGTCTGCAAGATACCCATTCGAGGTATGCTCATTATTTCAAGCGAAATTATACAAGCTGAACGAAATGCAGTGTGCACTTCATCAAGGAGCCATTCAAGCTATTTTTATAGATTCCATGAAACCGCTTGGTGTCGAGGTTGAGTGGTCAACGTTACCAACTTCGATAGAGATCTGCAAGGACGAACATGTGTTGATGGACCCTGCATCGCATCCTGTTCGCGTTGTTCTCCAAAAACTAAATGCCCCTGAGGGTCAACTACAAGAAGAGATTGTCCATGCTAAATATGTTGTTGGAGCTGATGGTACGTTCCGAAGATATTCATCTGGCCGTCCTAATCATTTTTCCCTATAGGCGCTCACTCATGGGTTCGCAAACAATTTGATATTACGATGGATGGCGAACAATCTGGTAAGCATCTATATCAGTTAGGGTTTACAGCAAGCCTAAACTCGATTGATAGATTTCATCTGGGGTGTCATGGACATGGTGCCTGACACGGACTTCCCGGATGTTAGGAATAAGTGTCTTATGCATTCCAACAATGGCTCAATTCTTCTTGTACCTCGAGAACAAGATCGCCTTCGCGTGTATGTGCAACTAGAGAACAAGGATATCATCGATCCAGCAACAGGTAGAGTAGATAAAGATAGAATGGGTCCAGATGAAATGCTTGAAGTAAGTGATACCCGTTCAATGGATCAACAATCATCAATATCCCCCTTAGGTTGCCCGAAAATCGTTTAGCCCTTACAAAATTTCCCCGACGACTGGGTTTTTGTGGTGGACACTATATATCAGTACGCATCTGACCCATTTGCCATCAAATGTTCGTTTGACACGTCGCTTAAGTCGGGCAACGAGTGGCCTCACAATTTTCCGTCAAAAACCGAGTACTTATCGTCGGCGATGCTTGTCATACACACTCTCCGAAAGCAGGCAAGTGTCTTAAATCTGGCCCTTCCCTATCAGTCTGCTTACAATGGAATTTTCAGGGCAAGGAATGAACGCAGGTGTGAGCGATGCACACAATCTAGGTGTGTTTCCTGTTTCCTGCGGCGTCGATTGAAGCCAATGGGCTTTTATAGCATGGAAGATCGCCTTAGTGGTTCGTGGTTGGGCAGATCTGTCGCTTTTGTCAACGGTACGCTCTCGCATACCCATTTGACTATCTGCTCACGCATCGCCATTAGTACGAATCAGAGCGCCGTAAATTCGCATTGGACCTCATCGTATTTGACAAAATGTATTCCACCCTCTTTTCTGGGAAGCCCTTGAGCCAGGAGAACAGCCATGGGGTTGCGCCCGAGCATTTCTTGGAGTGAGAATATGCTACCAACAGCGTTGCCGTGTTACTAATGCAACGGGGTTATAGGATATTTAAACAGTTCGGAGGCTTCACCAGTGGCATTGGGGTACATTATGACCCTTCGGTTGCAACACTTGACAAAAACCAAGAGTTAGCCAGTGGTGTAGTGATTGGCGAACGTTTCCCTCCATACAAATTCATCCGCGCTGCAGACGCATGGCCCTTTGAAATCCAGGACCTTCTTCCTGCGGACTTCCGCTTCAAGTTGCTCGTTTTCACTGGTGACTTCAGCGAGCCACTTCAACAGGCGAGGGTTGAGTCGATGGTTGCTACCATGCAGAAACCCGAGAGCTTCCTAAACCGTTACGCGACGTCTAGCAAGGGCGCTGAAAACTCACGATTTGACATCATCACCATCAGCAAAGGTCGAAAAGAAGGATTCAATTTCTTGCAGTTCCCAATGCTTCTTCGCTCTCACTGGTCGAAGTGAGTATTTGATTTATGATATGTGTGTGATGATATTGATAGGGGTATTCTCAGGGTATTTATCGATGACATTGATGTCACCGGTAGCTTCGGGGGGAAAGGCTACTCGTATTATGGTGTAGGCGATGAGGGCGCAATAGTTGCTGTTCGCCCCGATGGCTATGTTGGAGCCATTGCGCCCCTGGATCACGTTGAAGACCTTGATGCATATTTCACATCTTTCATGACGGCTGCCGTTTAGTTTCCACGAGCAATTCGTTTTGCACATTGCTTCAAGATAACATATTTTTCTATTCTTTATGTATCAAAAAAGGTCCTGTTGTATTATCATAGAGTCACCATCAAATGCATTACAAACATATCTTTGCTTTGGAAT
The DNA here is from genome assembly GCF_016647745.1 of Suillus plorans. Classification (NCBI taxonomy): domain Eukaryota; kingdom Fungi; phylum Basidiomycota; class Agaricomycetes; order Boletales; family Suillaceae; genus Suillus; species Suillus plorans. The sequence continues at coordinate 182,560 of NW_024537407.1, forward strand.
CTGCAAATGTCGCCTTCAGTGATGCAAATATTGCTGCGGGGGTGCTTACACCGTAAGCGAGTGACCTTGTGAGGAGGGGCCAAATTGGGATTGAATCCGCGTGTGCTGTTGGTAAAAGCGCAGACTCGTGCGCATGACCAGTCGCCTTACATAGCAATCACGAGGAGGGGTAATGCAGCTGAGAACAACTTTTGAAGACCATACGTCCGATCTTTTCTATTTTTGTATGTAAATGATTGATGCGTACCTCCGAATTATACACGGCCGTCTCTACGCATCTGCTGTCACGACTCACGAGTCCAAAAGGGCGACGCAGGAGAGACTCGGAATCTGCGAGTAAGAAACTCGGCGGCGCAGGGAATGTCGTGGTCAAATTTCTTTCAGAGACGTGTCTATAAACCTTATGGGCATATAATCGAATGGCTTTAGTTGCAGACACCGTCTGCGATGTGGCATTCAATTCCAGAGATGCGTACCCAATTATTTTCTGTGTTTACGTAATGACCTGAGGCGGGGTGTGGCGCGTAGTTGCCTTTTCGAGCGGAGTCGGTTGGCAACTTTGTCCGCCTCGTATTTCTTAGATTTCTACTATACCTCCATTTATACGCGGATCTAGACGTCTATTGCCACCTATCGGCGGCCCAAGTTCCTCTTTGTTGTCGAATCACTCGATTTCCAATGGGACTCGAACATGATGACTAGAAGGTGCACAGACACGTCCGAGTCGTGGTGCGTATCCGTACATACACTTATCCACCCTGCACACTCGCGCTAGCAAGCTACCGTGACATTACAGCCCACAAGCACAAGAGTATCTCTACTCGCGCACGAGCGAGATAAAGAACGACCGTGTTCTCTTCATAAACCATATAGCCGAGATAATAGCTTCGGATCCGGAAAATGAAATGCTGGTGTTCGGTGACGAAGGCTGCGAAAGATAAAGGGCGTTCGGAATTCGGCACAAGGTTTGCTTCATTTACAGTCTATGTGTTGCTAACAGTTTTTCGTGTTTAACGTTCAAGAAATCAGCTTTATTAGTTCTAAATAACGGCTGATTTCTGTTACATTGTAGCAAGTAACTATTGAGGCTATTTGGGCTCAAACCCGAAGGGTTTGCGACCCGAAACATCGTTTCGAACCTGCAGGAAAGTCCAGGATGAGCCGTGATTCCCAAAATACCCGAAAGGAGCCCTGCGACGCGTCAGGCGCAGCATGGACTCCCATCTCCCAAGGAGAAGGGCGAAGCATATTAAGAATTGAAATTACTCACTGTTTAGTGCGCTGGGGGCATTGTATATCTGGTAAAAGGTTCTAACGCTGGGGATTCTTGAAGGTACGGGGCTAATATAAGCGCGTGTTTGCGAAGATACCCGGTGAAGGCTTCACTGGACCATCTGCCTATCGACTTCACTACGTCGAAAGGAACTCCGCGCAGCAGGTATTCCAGAGTGCCGCCTATGCGCAGTCCGTGTCCTTTAAAGTCTCCTAGCCCGGCTCTCTTTATTATACCATTAATCCTCTTCCAGAATTCGTTCCTCGTCAAAGGTCTCATTCCTTTGACGTGCTTCCATGCAAAGAGATGTCCGTCGTGCTTCGGATCATTTATTGCGAAATGATGCAATAGCGCCGTCTTCGGATCTGTCTGATTGTCTTGTTGGGCCCAATAAACACTCTCTCCCGATGCTGATACCTTGGTGCGTGGTATAAAGATTTTGGTCGCACGAAAATGATGCCTGTCCTCGACGTCAAACTCCACGTCCGAGCGCTTGACTGTTTTTCCCGGGTCAAAATCTTTCATCGTCTTCGTTGTGAGTTCTCCCAGTCGACATAATGCATAGAATGCTGTTGTTAAGCATGCGAATACAAAGGCGTCCAACGGGGTAGCTAGATTAAGGTGCGCTCGAATCTCGAGGATCAGTTTCACTGTGAATGGTTCTCGTTTGGAACGTTTAGACGAAGAGGGTGTAAGTTCTGCTGCCCCGTCTAGTGACGCTCGTAACTGATCCTGGTTGACGATCCAAGATTGTCCGTGAATCGTATGCCAAGCTTTGACGGCGTAGACGTAATTCGTAAGTGTTTTGCCTGAGTATGACCCTGCGCAGCTGGAAACGAAGTTAAGGATGGTCCGTGTGTCGACTGGACAGCGTTGGTCTTCTGGAATTGATCTCTCGTCGCAGAATACATGAAAAACGAGAAGTCCCGCGCCGTAGCATTCTCTTGTCCCGGTTGTCCACGATAAATTCATGACGGTGAGCACTCTCTCTAAGTCTTCTTCTGTGATTGCGAGATACCTCCCGTCTGGACCAGCGGCTACTCTCGTCTTCAATGGATACCACAACCTTAGCCGTTCTCGTGCTAGGCAGTGCGGGCGTAACTGTGACGTTGCAGGTACTAACCCCTTCTTGTAAGGCTGGGGTTTAGCGGGTAGCTCTGTTGGTAGCGATGCTTTGAATCTGGAATTACTGACGATGATGCTGTTGCTCTCGATGGATGAAGAAGAGTGAGTCCTTGATTCCTCTGTGACCGTCGTTGTGAGATTCATCTGTATCATTGCGAGCAGAGCTTTTGACGACGAGTGCGTCCGTCCTGTCTGTACTATAGTCTGCTGGGTTCGTGGATATGATGAAGGGATCGACGATGAAGGGCTGAAGCTCGGCTGGGATGGGGATGGAGGGGAGGAGGAACTCTGCACTCTTGTAGATACCTCTCGACGGTTCATCTGCTGGATTACGTTTACTCGTGACGTAGGCTGGGTGGAACGAGTAAGGCGTTGCGGAACTGTAGATAAGGTCGAACATTCGTCTGAAGACCAGGTTAACCGCTTTGTTTCTACTGCGACCATTGCGCCATCCTTCGATAACGCCCTGGTTGTCCCCGTAAACTCTGAAATGTCTCTCTGATTTTCCCATTCCGACAATGTGCATAGCAAGGAGCTCGAATCCAACTGCTTCTGCCCACCCAATGTCTTTTTGGCCGTCGAGTGTCTGCCAGCCTTTGCGTAAACGCCAGGCTCGCCATCTATCGCCAATGATGATAGCAATTCCGACGCCCAAACTGGCGTCAGAGTATGCGGCTGGGTCATGCAGCGTAAGCGGTCTGGGAATCGGTCGTCCCACGAAGGAAGATTGCAGAATCGTTGACCACCAGAGAAGATCGTACTCAAGACTCTTAACTGGTCGTCGTGAGATAAATGGCTTTTGGGAGGCAATGCGCAGCATTGCCTCCAAGGACATAAGGTAAGCGCGTCCTTTCGGTACCACCAGGGTAGTGTGCAGCAGCTTACCGTACAATTGTTGTACGTCAAGAAGAACGTGCGTACCACGTTTCTGCCAGACTTCGATTGCCGTAAGATACTTAGTCTTCTTCTCTTCCGCGAGGTATACTTTGTCCGATTCCAGGTCCCAGATAATGCCGATGTAAGGATTGTTGAAGTTGAACGCTTTGTCTTTGAGTTTCTCCCAGGGAATGTCGAGTTCTTCCGAAAATTCGTCGATGTCCTCCATGCTACATGAAAAACGACCGTCTTCCGCAGATCTCGGTGGTGCTCCCAAGAAGTCCCTGATCGGAAACTGACAGTCCTCATCGAACTCTTCCAGCGTGCCATCTTCGAAAACGTGCCCTCCAAACCACACTCTACCTCCATCCTGCTGTCTCCCCTTTTTCTTAATCTCCTCGTGCCATAGCGCCCTCTTGATGTTGTAGTCCGGTATGCATTCTTTGAGGATTCGAATAAAAATGTGATCGTCGACCCATCTAGAGTTCGGTCCAATTCCTCTAGATCGAAATAGGTCAAGACCGGCATCAGCCAGGTTCCCATACGCTCCGGCTGATGGCCGGAGGCCGAAACACATGCAAGTGTCGATACAGAATTGGTCTTCTGAGATCCGGACCACGGATCCTGGCCATTGTGATGCATGTATTGGGATGGTACGATACGCCTCAGAGACGTCTCTGATGGCGATCTGCGAACCGGGGGGCAACCTGCTGATGGTGAGTGCGAGGACATGAAACGTTCCCCAGGTACTGGGAAAATTATTGGAATCGATATATGAATTGATGGAAGCATTGGGAAACTTGATAGAAGGAACGTGCGGAAAAGAATAATTCTGAATGATCCGGTATCGACCTGGGCGACCTGGCTTCAGAATAATCGAGAACGGAGATGTCTGAAATGGTCCGATAAGACTTTCGACTTCATTAAAATTAAGCGGGCCAATATATCTTTCTTTCTGAAGCTCGGTTTGCACAATAGATAGGAATTCTTGTTGGTATATAGCGACAGAGTCTTTGTTTGGAGGCGCTTGCGTGATCTTAATATTAGGAATGTCCAACATGAAACCCCGACGTAGGCTCTCAGGAATATGCGGGTATCTGTCAATGAGACCCGTTGCGACGAGTTCTGTTTCCCATGCTCCTGCGTTATATGGCGTGAGCGCTCTATGCCTTCTGTGCTCGAGGACACATTTGAGCCCCGTGAGTCGAGAGTCCACATCCCGAACAAAAATGCCTTCGGTCGTGCGTGATCTCTGCACATCCGCTGACTCTCTGCCAGTCGCTGCAAACCGCTTTTCCGTCTCGCATGGTGAGTACCCTTCCGATTCGCGCACAAATAGTGTCGTGTGACTCGTCCCAGAGTTTGGCTGACTTGCATTCGATGATCTTGTGCGGGTTGCGTCCCAGACATACAGCGCAGGCGGAGAGGACGCCTCCGCTTGCGCCCGCACGAAAATCCTGACGCGGTCTTTTCGATCTATTGCTATGATCTGGGGACGCTGTACGTTTGTGCAAATCTTTGTACTCTCGCTGCTGCGAAGATGAGTTAAATCGGTGATCCGACTGTGGCATGAAGCGAAGCATGTGGCATTTCAAGTGAGGCATGTAGCGGTGCGTGAGGCATGTAGCGGTGCGTGAGGCATGTAGCGGTGCGTGAGGCATGTAGTGAAGCAATTGGTATATTACAACCAAGATTTTACATTTTAATTCGTGACAAAATTAAAGCGAAATAACAATTAGTGTGTGCTCGTTTACAATTAATGAAATGATTGCTGACCTTGTAATCCCGCGCATTATCTCTCTTTGAACGATCCTCCCAGTAGACTTTGCTCCTCGTGTCCTCTAAGACCTTCTCGTTGATTATCGAGAGATCATATGGACCTACCGCGGATTTGGCTGCAACGTGCCAACGTCTCCGCTGTTCCGCTTGGTAGACTAACAGAGTTTTCTGGGCTAATGGGTCTCGGAGCGACCGGTATTTGTGAATCTGCAGATTCCTCCAAAAGATAGCCGTCATCCTAATCCTGTCTTGTGGCCAATCTGCTTCCTCTAAGGCTGCTAAGAAACGAGGACACGCCTGACAGAATTCCTCGAATGGTAAGTCCTCGTCGTTGACAACTGAGCGAGCGCTACGAGTCGAGGCTGATGACACCCAAGCTGTTGAACCGTCCGGTAACGATGATAGAATCATTGCATCATCATCTACCGTTTTTTTAGTTGATGCTTCATCTAATCCGTCGTTCGTGAAATACCACAATTCTAGGTACTCTCCCTTGTCGAGCTTGCGCAGTGCATACGAGCAAGGAGTGACTGCTGGGTCGTCTGGTACACCCGAATTCTGAATCGGAATATATTTGTGTTTATTTTTCTTGCGTTCTTCCTTGCGTGCGTCCTCCTCCTCATCGATGTGTTCTTGTTTCAAACGTTCTTGCTCGTCTTCTTCCATGCGTTGCTGATGGGCTAGTTCCTCCCTGTCATTCTCCAGCTGTTGCTGCCATAGACGCTTGTCTAGATTGTTGTTAGCTAGCCAGATGTTCCTGAGCAACTGCACCGCTTGTTCTTCTGTAGTGTTATCGTTCACTAGCTGCGCTCGAGTGTTCGCGAAGTCCTCTGAATTGTAATCCGGGCATAAATTCAAGTTGGGATCACTGCGAATGCGCGGCATAATGATATTAACTGAAGAATATTCTTTTTAAAGAATTTGCGACGAAACGAGCGTGCCGTCGCGGAGAATAGTAAATGCGAGTGCTGAGTGGAAGTACAAACCAAGAAGCGTGAGAACCCGAAAACACTGCGCCGCCACATAGATCTAATTCTACGTACGTTCTCGTGCCTCGAACTAACGTAGAATACACCCTAGTACCAGTCGAAGCGTACCGTTGCTTCTTAGTGACCTGTTATCGTGCTTCGCATGCGTAACTGTGAGGAAATCGAGGTATTTGGAGTTGAGATATGAAATTTGACTTCGCTGAAGGTGAGGCCATTATTAAAAGCGAGTCTATCTCAAACTTTGTATCTCTTGCAGCATGGTGTTCGAGTCTCACGTACTTACGGGGTCCAACGTCAACTTATGCGCCTCCACGTAACTTTGCAATCAGCTGTAATGTTCAGCATCTCAGCTTTATGGAACCCCATCATGGGCGTACATAGAACAAACTATCATTACAATTGACAAGCTGACACGTTTATGCTTATGGTGTCTAGACTCTATTGGCAATATATGCTAAAAAGATATGTATGAAACGAGATGAATCGTCTCAAGAAACGTGATGCTGGACGCCAAGGCACTACGCCTCCCGGTTCAAGGTTTTTCCTATCAGGAAAGAACCGAAGTACTTATCCATGCTCTCTAATGCCGTAGATGGTGCAATCATACCGACATAACCGTCAGGCCGAACAACCACTATCGTGATTTCTTTCTCATCGATACCGAATCTCGGATATGCGCCTCCACCCAAGCGGCCTGTCACATCCGTGTCATCGATCAAGACTCTGCAAGATCATATGTCAGTGTCGTGAGACAGTAGAAAGCACGACGACTCACTTAGACCAGTGTGTCCTCAACGTCGAAGGAATGTCCAGGAAATTCACATCGTCTTTGTGACCAGCGGCTATGGAAATGATGTCGAACGTGGATTGTGCCTTGCCCTGGGCAGGGAAGTTGTACTTTTGCAGGAAACTTGTGGGGAGTTCCAACTCCTCAGCGAGCCTTCGAACCTTTGTGAGCTGTTCCGATGTCAAAAGGCCAACGAAGAAGAGGAGCTTGAAGCGGGTATCTGCGGGAAGCATGTCTTGGATCTCTGTAGGACGAGCATCCGCTGCACGAACGAACATTTGGGGCAGCATCCGCTCGCCGATGATGATATTGGACGCGCTGCCTTGATGAATAGTATCGACAATCGCTGAAGGCATGTAATGGACACCGATACCACTGCTGAAGCCACCAGAAGCTTGGAAAGCACTGAGAAGCGTGGTTCAGATAAAGTTATATAACGCTATTGAGACAACTCGACCTCAAGAATTCTTCATGGGTAACACCCTCCTGGTTTTCCGACGTCCTCGGTTTGCCGGAAAATAGAGCGGAGAACTCACGATCGAAATCAATGAGATCCTGGGCGTATTTCTGGCGCTCAAGCTCGTACTGGGGGGTGATAAGTCCTTGACATGAACGAGTGATACGCGAACGTACAGTTTTCAAAAGGGAAATATCCGCCCTGCCCCGCAGCACTTGTGCCAGCTTCCACGCTATTTGCAAAGACTCTGAGAAATACACTTCATCTGGAATAGGAAACCCGTACCAAGGTTGTGGGTGTCGTTCATGCTCGCATTCATACCCTGTCCTGTAATGCAATGAGATATGTTTATCTTCTCGGACCATCACATGGCTCACCTGCTTTCGGAGAGTGCGTGTGGCAAGCGTCACCAGCGATGAAGACACGGTCATGTTTAGAGAACTTGGAGGCCACACGTTGACCAACTGGAGTGACAATTGTTCAACTCGCGATCCCAATGATAGCAGTGTAATGCCCTTACTGATGTAAATTGAACACCAGTCCACTTCTTTTGGTTCGTTAACTATATACGGGTAGAATGTTCTGCGAGCAGTCTGTTGGAAAAGGTATTAGCAGTCCTTTGATGCGATCGAGTTGTTGCATACGTTGATGAGGTTCTCGGCGGTCACTTTCTGCTTGTCGATTCTTCCTGTTTCAGGATCCATGACGTCTTTATCCGACATCTGCAGGTAGAACCGGACTTTGTCTCCTTCGCGGGGTATGATCATACATGAGCCGTTCTCGGAGTGGATTGCAGAACGATTGCGAATGTCTGGGAAGTTGGTATCCGGAATGAAGTCAATCACGCCCCATATGTAATCTGAGATGGGCTCCACGTATTAGCATATCTTATGTTGAATGAGTGCCCAAGTTGACCTGTTTGTTCCCCATCCATCGTGAAACCCAAGGTTTTGCGAACCCACGAGTGTGCACCTTAGCAATGGGCACCATCAGTCTTACAAGAGCGTTCGACATGTTGCATGTCTCACCATCTGCACCGACGACGAACTTTGCATGAACGATTTCCTGTTCTGGGGTATCATCCGAAGAATGTATGTGGTCCAAGACCACCTGTGCCAATGTGTCAAAAGTAGCGTCTTGTTGGGATTAGAATCTTGAGCACCTTCACAGGGTATGATGATGGGTCCAGAAGTTCTGCGGGATCTTGTGAAATTTCTAGGGAGGAAGGGACGATCGGACGGTCAACTGATATTCCTTGGGACTTTAAGGACTCGATGAAAAGTGCTTCGATTGATGCTTGTGCGATGGTGATCTACTCCACAGCAGGAATCAGATATGAATGAGCTGAATGATAAAACATACCTTGAAGGGATAACGGGCGGTTGGAGCTGTGACGTCTGCAGCCCGGCCAGTACGCTGCGGGCATTGTTTGAACAAATAATGACACAGCAATTGACAAACATACCTCGATGCCGCCATCAGGGCCAGGGTTGTAAAAGGCCTACACAAACATTATTATTGCTTAGGATTTGAATCAACTGAAAGTCTGAGACTTACACAAAGATGCATCTGGGCACCCTCCTTCAACAAAGGCTCTGCCAAACCATAACTCTGGAGAAATTGAATATCACTCCTGTTCTATTGCGAATGTTTGGGACATACTTGAAGAACTTCGATCGTCCTGGGCTGTATGCCATCAGCTTGCCCAGCGGCCACACCTACCGGTCTGGGTTGACGTGAGTCATCCATCTGCGCTCAAAACTAGAAGGAACGGACCTGTTGTCTATGATTCTAAAGTCCACTCCAGCGCCAGCTAATGCATTGGCACACATGAGTCCAGACGGACCTGCACCGATGATGAGGACATCGACATGACTTTCCTTGAGCATGACGGTAGGGATGATAAAGTAACTGTGTTTTTGGATGAAGGTTTGAAGATATATATACTATTTAATACGCGTGCTGTGTTGACGAAAGACCCGCCCGAACAGAAATCCCATGATATTCGGTTCGCCTTCGAAAGCTGTGTCACTGGCAGCTGTGAGATCTGGGCACTTGTACGGGTTCCGATACTTATAAATGGTACGATAACAATTATGTAGACCCGAGCAAGATTATATGGCCTGACTTGAAGAGGATTAAAAGTATTGCTCCTATTTTGTATTTACATCGGCATCCGACACACAAGTGTCCCAGGACTAATGGCGTCCGATGCATATCATAGCAAGACAATCGTAGGCCCCATGGTACAGTACCGTCGTGCGCTGTGAATCATAAGACAGTCCGAACTCAACGGAACATCATCCCTGAAGTAAGCTGAATGACGCCACCGTCACAGTCAATTTACCCGCTCAATATTACTGCATGATGTATCAAACGAAACTACATCGTTGCTAGCACCATTGGAGGATCTAGACGAACCTACGGAGAGTGAATGTCTCGGCCGTGATCTCAGCACAACACTCTACATGATGGTTTAATCTCTCAATTTGAAACACAGCACCGGGGAGCTGGGCAGTCCACCTGCCGTCGACATGCTCATATGCGCACGTGTGAAGAGGTTGGCATTACTGTCGAGGCTGCACGAAATCTTGAAGCATTTTCCCCGTGGACACCTCCACTCTCGGCCGAGCCTCGTGACGCAGATGACCTTCTTGCTGGTCTAGAACATATCTCGTCTGACGATGTTGCTGCTGGATTCGCGGGTCTCAAAGAGTTGAAGAGGACTGAAGAACTTTAAAGCATTAACGACGTTGAAGTGCTCGAGGTAAATGCTTTTGATTCTGATCAGGTTGAACAAGGGATAATACCATAGGCTATTCTAGATGGTGACCAAGGTTTTCCGATTCCCCCGGTTGTAACCGGAGGCTGCCAGAACTTGAGCTTTTCTTCCGCGATCAGTTGAACGTTGAAACGTTGAATCACCGTGCCAACCACGCGACGGCTCGGAATCTAAGTATGTATTTGCAAATGCCACATATGCATGTAGCGGACTCGGTTCAAGCGCGATGTCCATGTCAACGCTTGTCAACGCGATGTGAAAATGCTGCAATGTCACTGCGTGGTGACATCACGTGCACTCCGAGTCGATTAAACTTGAACGTGTCGCTCGCCGATTCTGCTTGCCGTTGGGCCTTGGCCGCCTTCGTTGATGGGCTTATCGTGGGTGTTGGACCAGTAGGGGTGCCGGTGATCTCCACTAATAATGCACTCGCGACTGGTCACTGCTGGGATTCTTGTTAAAATTGTGTGCCTTCTTTACTGCGGTACTTATGCCAAGACTGCCAAAAGTACTATCACCAGGACAGCCGGACGGTATTCAATCCAGGATGATTGATGTTCCTCAGGCCGATTCCACCATGGCTCTGTACCACATTGTGGCGACACACTAGCCTACTACTACCACAGCCTGAGCGTCTGCTCAAGGAAGGCTGTCGAATGCACATGTGTGTAAGCCAAACCACTAGAACGCGCAGTACTTGTCGTCGCAGCCCGTTGTTACTGACGATCTAAATCAAGCAGTTCTATAGCCCCGATCACGATGGTACATTCGCAGTACGAGTTTTACGTCAAATTCTCATACTGGACGCACTCCTGACACAACTACTCCAACAGCTCGATATCCCCTTGAGGTCCTGTTTAATCAAAAAGTTGCCGAGTCAATCTTTGTCGATTTCATGGACACGGTCTCATATACATAGTTGGTCGTCCCATGATGCCTGCTTCTATCAAACTGTCCAATCATTCGAGGCAGCTTTGAACTCGCAGGTCCGTTCATCCGTCCAGTGAAGATAAGAAAGGTAGGAAAATGTCGATAAACGATGATATTTTCTACCCCCAGTCAGATGGTGCATGCTTGTTTTGTTGCCGTAGGTTTGATCTTTCCTACGTGAAATTAATGAATGATACAAGGTAGGCTTCTGTATATTTTTGTCAAAGCTGCAGATCTCGTTTATATGACATATCTGACACACGTTGGTCTGCTGATCCGCCAAGAGCACTCCACGCTCTTGTCGACCACCAGCCAGTCAGCCAATGAAAACTGTTTATCGTTTATCCACGTCTTCTTGGACCTACTTTAGTGCCATTCGACAAAGTTCTGAATAACAACGCGAGCCGTCAGAGAACAACTCGGGCCGTCCATGAGGATGCTGATAGCAATATTCCGCAGGAGATAACATTTTGACTGTCTGGCCGCCTGATGATTTAATTCATGGCCGCCCCTCGGGGAGAAGCACTTCATCCTTCGCTGTAAGGCATTCATTTGGCTCTGGTAATGGGCTTCTGTTTTGATACTTCCACTTATGAAACATTATTGCATACGTAGGCACAGATATTAATGTTTACAATTGAAAACCGTAGGGTATCATAATGATACGGCAGGAGAAAATCACGGACGTGTGTGGTACAAAAAACTATTAGTCATCACCTCTCTCATCCTCGCCATCCAGGCAAAGGAGCGGCTTCAGCACTCCCAATTAATACCCTCCTCGCACCGCCCTTTCCGGAAGGCAGCTTCGGTGCAGGCTTGTTTGCAGCTGAGCTGCTAGCCTTCAGCTTTGGTTGAGGAGCAGGAGGCAACGAAGGAGATGGTTTTCGGAAGACCTTGTCGCAGTTTTCTTTCTCTGGCTTCAGCTTTCCAGGAACAAGCTCCGCTTTGGTCTTTCCCTTCTCTTTTGTCGAAAAGCGCTTCGATTCGGGGGGTAGCACTTTTTTGAAGGGAACCAGATGAACAACATTTGGCTCGGTCTTCTTATCCCTCAGAGGACTATCATCTGACTCTGATTCGCTTTGGAACGTCGTCTTCTTTGTAGCAACTGGTGGGGTAACAACAGACATCGGAGAGTCTTCGCCCTCTTCTGATACCCCATCCAGGCTGTCAGGAGAGTTCGCAAGCATAAGAATGCGAGAGAGTGGGCTTGGTTTGACAGGCGAGTAAGCATGTGACATGTGTGGCGCAAGTGGCTTCGCAAGCGGGAATGGACGGAGTGTATTTACAACAGGAGCAGGAGGTGTTTTAGGTGATGGAAGGACAATTTTCGGTATTACGGCTCGTGCCTGAGTAGGAGGCGACGTGTCATCTAACGAAGAAGTATCAGTGCTCGAAGCGGAGGCTGACTCGGTGTCGGTCGAATTTCCTCCTGACATTGCCTGATGTGTGATCATCGCTGGAGGAAGGAATGCCTCCACAGGGGGTAAGGACGTCCGGGGTGAACGCGGAGGGAGCACAAACGCGGAGGGTAAAATAGACTGCGCCAAGGTTGACTTTTTTCCTAACGCCTCAAAGGCAGCCGGTGGGATAGTGATAGGAATCACCTCCGTCTCATACGCAGGCTCCATTTTACTTGGTGGTGTGATCGAGGACGAGGAGCGCCGAGACACTCGGGTCTTTCTGCTTGCCACCTTGCCGACAACCTTGGGCTTCATAGGCGACTTTCGAGGCGACTTGATCTTATGAGGCTGAGGTGGTAGAGGTGCAGGTTGGGAAGTTGTAGGAGGTGTTGGTGGGAGATCGGAGAGCATCTGCTCGACATGCCATGAACGTTTCTCTTCGATGAACTGGATGCGCTCAGTCTGAGTGCGATCATCAGTAACGCGCTAGACCCAAGTATTGAGTTTTTACCTCCAGAGCGGCTTTCTCCTTGCCGAGTTTGACAGCAGCATCGGTAAACTTTTTCCGCTCCTCATCAAGTTCGGTCTTCATTCGCTCAAGGCGCTCAGCGGCAAGGTCTCGCTCTGGCTGTGTCATGAGCTCGACGCTTTCGTCCCTTGGATGGCGTTCTGTAGATAATGTTTGGGATGCAATTTGCATCAAGAGGGCCTGAGTCTCTACAATATGCCTGTCGTGGAGTTTCTTAGCTCCATCTGTTCCGAACACTTGTTAGGTATGTGCAAGAAAACCCGATGGCATCCAGACACGCACCAAGTTCTGAGCGCAACTCGTCGACGATTCCTTGTAATCGTTTATTCTCCAGAACATCCGAAGCCTTGGCGCAGTCTGGTGCTGGTGGTGCGGCAGCTCGCTGTGACAGGCGTTCTGAAATGTCATCGAAGATGCTGTGCGCCGAGGAAAAAAGAGCAGAAAGCTTGTCATTGGCAGCGTTGGGATGTGCTAAAGAGAACAATACGCTGTGCGTTATTATTGCAGGCTACGGACAGGTTAGCAGGTTGGTTTGTGCTCGAAGCTGCAGTCACACCTCTTCATCACAAGGCGAAATCAAACATCGCAGTTCGTGCAGTACTGACTGCAGTCGGTTTGCGACATTTACAACAAGTCGCTGTAACGCCAACGTTTCATCAGCTAGTGAAGCGCGAGCAGATTCAGCTTGCTCAAGAGCAATCTCAAGGTATCCTTTTCCCTTGCCAAGGGTTTCGGACCCGCTCACCACGTCGGCATTACCGCATCGAAAAGTCAATCCCGAGGACGAAGTCGACAGCTTGGTCTGCATGTCAGAAAGCTTTGACCATTTCTCGATAATGCGTTCGACGTCTTTCTCTTTCTTTTTGATTTCCGCCGAGTGAGTCGCCCGGAGAGCGATCAACGAGGAGCGTGTGCGCTGAAGCTCGGCTGAAGTTTGCTTATGGGCTGATTCCGAAGCTGCCAAGGTTTTGGAGGCCGTTCTGCCACAAAATTTAGATTCCAAATTTCGATCAAAACTAATCAATCGCTCACGCCATTCGTGACTTGTAAACGTTCATTTCGCGCTCTGCATTAGCTGCCTTCTCAGTGGCTGAACGATGCATCCCCAGAAGCCGCTCGTGGTCATAAGAAAGGGTGCGCAAACTGGTCGATAAATCTTCAGCGCGAGACATGTCATTCTAATATAGTCTTGAATGAGACCGGTATCACTCGGGCTGTCACATAACTGCGTTAACGCACCACTCTTTGGCCTAACATAGCAAGCAAACACTTCGCCAGCTGATCGGTGTCAGGATTTGAGAGTCCTTCAAAGGAGATCCCGGGTGAATGGGTGAATCCATGTGCCACAAGCTGAGAGTTGATGTATTCCAGACTGGACGTTGACGCGACGGAATCGGAGGACGTTGCTTCCGAGCATGGTGATCCAAGATCAGAAATAGAGACATCAAGACCCCAGTGCACCAGCTTTCGTGGTGTGACGGCCATCATCGGTCGTAGTGCTGAGTTGTTGGTTGTGGTTGTCGTCGGCGTCGTCGATGTTGAACTACTTCTGACGCGACTCGGTCACGTGTATTCAATGTTAATGCGTGACAGCGTAAAATCTGTGACATATCACAAATCGAATCATGATTCAGATTGGGTTCAATCGATGATAAAGCTATTGTCAATGACTTCACATCTTCTGCGTGTCTTGTCACGTATCATATTAGTACTACTGTCCTCAGCTCTGTGATGCACATGCCGATTCCGTCCTCATCGAGAAATGGGTTCGAGACCGTCCCAGTCACTAAGATCTCTCCCCCCCAATGGGCATCATGATAGATTCGTCATGGATTCGCCCCTGTCAGCCCTTTTCCTTGTTCTTTCTGAAACTAGTATGCAACAGAATCCATTCCTGACTGAGTTTCAACCTCCAACACTCACCCACTGAATCAAGTCGAGGACCAGTATTGCTGGATCTGGTGTGATGAAACCTTTGTCTGATTCGGAGCACAGGATCATCGCAGATCGGTTTTCTCCCGTAGGACTAATAGAATGGAATCAGTCGTTGTTCCTTGAGCCTATGGTATGTGCTTTTGAATTTACTCGTGAACGAGATATTGACTTGTCGGCGTCATCGTCTTCAATACTTATTTGCTACTACGATGCGTCTCGCGATTTTATTGATCACCAGCTATCACCAGGCCTCCTGAACAGCAGGTATACACTACGTGAAGCGCATGGTGGCTGCCATGACCGGTCCATGATATATCGATGTAGTCTTTCACGGCTCCGAGAGTGAATGTCATTATTAGTGTGAGAGTACATGTAGACTAAGAAAATTCTGTGAAAAGAAACAAATAGTAAGGAGCGTCATGTCGACGGGCGAGCTACAGGGGATGACAGCAAGTATAGTGATATAAGTTTGATTTGACTCCAGGAGATAAACATCCAAATAAGCATCTTAAATAGTGATTTGATCTATGATTCGATTCTCTTGTAGTACAACACGTATGCTGGGCGTCCCTAAGAAAATTGTCAGGTACGAGTCTCACCCTGCATATCAGAAGCTTACCACAATGTCCTTGGCGTCAGTCGGCATGACCCGACTGTCGTCACAATAAACCCATCCTCCACGAGAAGCGATAAAAGCGGTATCTGGACACCCGGGTTGACAGAAGGTAACATAGCAACAGCGGAAAAGCTCACAATGTCCATTGCTTAGATTTCCAAAATGATTCGTCACGCCGTATAGATCGTATTTGTATGGTGGCGTCTGTACTCGCGGATCACCAATACCATTCGCTGAACCGTTATGCATCCCAGGGGGTAGAGCCGGAGGCATGTAATTCGTCAGATCCAGGCCTTTGAGAGGAAAGTCGACGACGGTCTCAATCTTGTCTGTGAATACCCCTTTGTGCGAGAAGCGCTTCAGGTGAATGAGCAGGATTGGTGGAAGGCGTGATAACGAGAGCTGTTTGGTGGCATTACGCAAAGTTTTGCAATGCGGACAGTGCCTGGTAATGACATGAGAACAATGCCATAAGATTATGCGACACTATACCAAGCCTCCGTTCCCGAAAGTACTTCTTCTTTAACAAAAGCGTCTAGGCACGACTGCAGGGATGTCTTGGACAGGCCTTTTACGGAAGGCATGGGAAGCGAAAGGTACATGAAGGAATTATACGTCGTCGATGTCTGCATGATGTTGCAAGCATTGTCAAGTGTTTGAGAATGTCTAAGAAGATTCCAAACACACCTTACGACATGTCAAGCACACCAACCGATTCTTAAATTGTCCTTGAAAGAAATCTACAATAAGTGAATCGTTCCGCATTCGGTAAATCTCCCATTCTTGTGCACTGGCAATCGACTGAGGAAGCCGTTCCAGTTCGGCCTCGCGTTCAGGCGTCGTTCCGTTGGATGGTTTATGAAGAACACGGTTGAGGTCCTCATGGAGACCATCAAGTAAGAAGGTGAGGAATTCTTGCGAGTCATGCTGGTCAGATCCCGAGAATTGAGGAGCATGTGTGCATATTGATTTCTTGCCGACGAAGTCAGTTGTGCACTAATGAAGACAATAAACTTACCCTGAACGAAGCGGGGATCAGATGCGGAAGCTCGGAATGTGACATTTCGTAGAGAATAGTTGCGAACGCCGATGCGAGGTTCCCCTTCGTTCCCATGGGGTTGACCGCATTGACAGCCTTCCTCCACCGGCCTTCTATATCAGAGTCATCTTCTATAAGCCCTTCATTTGGGTGTAGATTTTGACATTCATACATACCAGTGAAGAATCTCGCGAATGGCACTGTGGCACTGAGACACTGAATTGTAGCATTCATGTAACATGTATTTCCCAAATTCTTGAGGCCAACCGTGACAATCTGCATGTCAGACCAATATGTCACGGGATAATTAGACGGGATTGTAGGCGGTTTGGGAGGCTCCTTAAGCGTGCTAACGGAATAGGACTGCGAATGCGAATGATGCCGCTGGAACGAGGAGGAAGCAACCGGAGGGGGAGGGCGAATAATGTGAGAATGAGGTAGATCGGGGTAGTCGATGGGGAGGCGAGCACTAAATGACGCACTGCCAGTACCTTGTTCGACGTAGTCGCTTCGCCTCCGGACAAGCGGAGAGTGGTTGATGCTCGCTTGCGGTGGAATTGCTGGGGGGTGAGAGATTAAGGACGTGGCCCCTGACCTCGAAGCAGAGGAATGACTTGTGGTTGAGAAGGAGGGGTATTGGATCGGTGTGAATGCCGCTGCAGAACCGTTTGCGAGAGAATGGGGTATCACGGGAGGTGTGCGGGGTGTCTGTGGGACAATGAGCAACGTGTGATCAAATTAGGGTAAATGCCACGTACACTATCAGGACGGCTATAACTGTATGAGATGGATGACGGGATATGCGTAAGAATGTTCGCGCGGCTTATGGAAGCGGGAGTGTCACTTAATGTATCTGAATCGTGGGACTTAAGCAATAGCCTAGTACCGGAACATCAATACTAGACGCAGGATGGAAAAGGTTTAGCTTACCCTGGGGAATCGTTCGGCAATTTCGGAAACCGGCGTTCAGGTGATGAGGGTATGCCAGACAGCGCGTCATTTATTGAAGGTTTCCAGGGGCGTAAAGCTGATTCGAAAGTTGACCTAGTACCAAAATATCAATACTGGACACAGGCTCGAAAAATGAATGCTCACCCTGAGGAGTCCATTAACAATTCCGGAAACCGGCGCTCAGGTGATGAGGGTATGCCAGACAGCACGTCATTTGTTGTAGGATTCCAGGGGTGGGAAGCTGGTTCGAATGTTGATATACCTCCTAGATCCTTGATTGCACTTGGTTTTTCCATTTCATTGGTTGCAGCGACTCCACCAGCAACTCGATCAAACCCCGTCTCTGATGATTCAGTAGACGTCGGGGACGGCGGCCCCAGTGACGACGGCGGGACAAATGCATATGGTGAAGGTGCTGTAGAGTTTGATGCGGATGAAGAGGTACTGAGGACAACAGTCGAGGACAACGAGGGAGACGTTCGATTAGAGCGGACTGGATCCGGCAGGTACAAGGGAGGAGGAGTCCCAGGAGCAACTTCCCGCGAATAGCGTTTCGTCGTGGAGTCGACGAGTCCATTTTGACCAAGCATCTTCATCCGATCTGCGAGCGACTTCATATTGGATAATTCTCCCTGATGAGGTGAGACACTATGGAAGAAAGAAGAGTCAATATATACGAGGGACAATCTGTTGGGCGCAGCACCCACGTTGTCGTCGATCTCTCAAGATCAAGTTCCGCCTCGAGGCTTTTGATGCGGTTCAGAGAATCACTGTATTCCTGTGGATGATATCATTGGATGGTACTCTACACTGAAGACATGATGCGAACCTGGAAGAACTGTCGGAACTCATTGTAATTTGGGTTCCCTTTAGTCCTGTCTGGGGCGTAGCTGGAATGCTTCGTATAAGTCGTCATCAGGTTAGCTGCGACGTATAAGGCATGCAGAGCTGCCTTTGGGTCCCGAGCGGCATCCTTGAGTTGAGCCTGGTGCATCTGGGAACGGGCCGACCCAAGGAGTGCTTTGGCACTAAAACCTTTACTACGTTCCGCAGTAATTTTAGCATGCTCCTTGATCTCCTGGACAGATCCTAAAGATGACAAGCCATTGTGCATAGTTGAAGAATTTAAGGTAGGATCGATAAGTTGTCGAGGCAGGTGTGTTCTATTAGTACTGTGAGTGTCTGGACCGAACCCTGCGAGACTAGGTGATGGGGAAAGGACAACGACACCAGGCATCCAAGAAAACGAAAAGAGTAGCCTCGAGTAGCCCCGAGTAGAGTCAGCGATTCAGTGCGTGGCAGGTACTGAGCCGCTCGGCGACGGAGCGAAATACTTGGCAGAACAACACAAGTTACTTAGTCCCACATCGTGTGACAATATTGATCCCGATTACATAACTCAACATCAAGCAGCCACTCTGAATATTAATGTTCTTTCCTGAACGACGAGTGCACTAGTATCGTACAAAGTTCATTTAAAATACAATGGGGTATTCAAAAAGACCCGCGTCTATCCATCCATTGTGTCATCAAGGGGGGAAAGACTATCATCAGGAGACTGGCCAGTACCAACCCCATTTCGGTGCTCAAAGTGGCATTTGTGGCACCGCCAACGGCCCGAGTAATGTCCACTCGGATAGAATGCAGGGGAGTACTCTGTAGAGCACATATCACATTGAAGCGCAGGCTCAGCCGAAACGTCAGCCGACGAGGCGCCGTCCGTGCGGATATTCAAGGTTTGGTCGAGTCTCCTAGCCTTCCGAAGTAGAGCATGCGCCTGAGTTACAGGCGCCTGTTTATAGATCCGGCAGTAAACTTGCAGAGCAGTCTGCCGCACCGCTTCAGCAATTCTAATAGGTGAAACATCGTGATCCCTCACCTCTCCAGTCTCATCCGTTTCACATACATCATATAGTTCCCGCCTGCTGTTCTCGTGTTCCTGGCAACATACGACAGGAACCATGTTGCCAGTCTCACCCTTGAAGGTGGTAATTATACCATCCCGACGTGGATGACGCACCTGCAATAATTATCCTATGACGCAAAACGACGAAAAAAAACGAAAAAACCGTACCGGCTGGATCTCAAAACCAAATTGGTGACCTTTCCTCCAAGCACAAGATGAGTGGTATTCCCGGACACAGTCACTGCATCGGATGACTGCACCGCTGGTTTCGCCGCATAGAGCACATTTCTGCTTAATCGTGTCAACTAAATAAGGATAAAGGAAACGGATGCGTCCTTACAGATGCCCATCTCTGCTTGGGTATGGTGCTGATGCCCTCAACGAGCCGGAGTTGCGACACATCCGAGAAGCTGATCTCAGGAGTAAAGACAGCACACAGTACGTGCGCCCAACCTTGTCCTTCTGTAGGCTTGGAAGCACGTAAGAATGAATCAGCATTGGGGAATTGAACTTTCTTCTTGGATTTGCGCCGTGGACACAACAAACAGTCAGTGTGCTAGAGAATACAAGTTATTATCATACGGTTATAACAAACCAATTTTTTTGGTCGATTTACCATAGATGATTCCAGGGTCTCTTCGTTCTGGCAAATGTCGCACATCCACGAGTCAACGGCGCTCTTTTCCACGTGGACGCCGCATGATGCTGTATATTCGTGCTGTTGAATTGGTGTATGACGTGATTAAATCAGCGACCTCACCTGCATGCACTCGGAATTGACACTGGTTACACTTCAGTACCTTACCCACTGGACCATTCTTCTGGCATGCCAAGCAACGCAGTTGTGGGGCCATTGGAGCATTAGGGGGAGGTGTCGCATTTACAGAGGCCGATGTTGAGGTCTTAGAGAAAACAAAAGTAAATAATTGAAGTACCAGGGCACGTCCGCCATTACCTTCACTCGCTTCGTACTAGGTCCATTTAGGGGTGTACCTTCACGTTTATCCGAGCCCTTCTTGCTAGGCGGTAGAACATCCTCACGGACTGTACGGAAATTAAGGTCCGCATATTTACGCCAGTTCGTCCCACAAGTATCACAGAGAATATCAGTAGCAAGGCCCTTGGGAGCCCTCCACCAGTTCTCCGATTCACGAGTACGGCATGCGCCACAGCTATTGTTGTGTCTGGACAATCCAGGCATGATTGAACCTTCGTCATCAGAGAATTGGTCGGTGACAGCCGCAGTAGCTGAGGGCAACTCATCTCTGCCCTCATCTTTAGCCTTGAGTCTCGCGGCTCGGATTCGTACATTCTCTTCCTCTAGTCTCGAGCTGGATGGAAAAGAATAATAAGAAAAATCAGGGAAGATAATCTACGCCTACTTTTTCCATTGCCCATAAAACCGCACGACCTCAGCCATGGAACGGGTACCAATTTCGTCATGTACAGCCCGAAGTTCAGCGCCGTAGAGGAAAATGCCGTCCTCAAAAGCAGTCACCTCATCCGCGGTCCACTCCCGGTCGGTATGCCTTGTTTCGCCCTTCTTCCACTATCGAACCAGTCAGATTTTCTCACTAAAAAAATCCACGTCTGGGACATTACCTTCTCTGGACGGGTGGGAATAACACTCATATCAACAGTGGACCAGCCGCGGTTCAATAAATGTGCCTGCGTAAACCGCCTGAGGGCCTCGGTCAGCCAGTCGACACTGTGCAATTTTTCCGGTTTTCTGCTCAACACCACCTTCCATGCTTCCACTGAAATTTGTGTTTTTAGCAAATATAGTCCCCCAGATCATAAGGCACCTACTTTCAGCGACTGTGAAAAAAGTAAGTTGTTTACCTAAGCCTAGGGAAGGCTAAAAATACGTACTTTCTTCATCTGTCAAGGTGTTGATCGCGCTCAGAACTTCGACGGTATAGTCTCCGCCCCGCTGTTCCGGATCTAAGTTGCCTTGAGCAGCGTCCCGGACTAAAAGGAGAAGAAACCTACCTGAAGGCGAGGGTACATCAAGCGTAGTTGGAACAGTAGCTTGATATTTGGGGCCAACGCGTGTAGCAGATCGAGGGAAGATGAGATCGTCAGGATCTACCGTCCAAATGTACTAAGCTCCACACATCCCGTATCAAACTCAAACTTACCAAGCGTATCTTCTGCCACTGTGTATTGCCTTCATGGGAACATGGGCAGTCAGCTTTCGCTCTTAAATACCTATCGAGATAGGGATGCGGTCAGGTGCATACACTTACCCAAAGTACCGAAACGGCCACATTTTAAAGTACTTGATCTCGACGTTTTCTTCCTTTTCCGCAAGGCTCCTGTCTTTACGCGGGCGTCCCCTGCCTCGTGGAGCAGGCGCATTAGACTTTGGCTTCGCAACGGGGGTCGGATGTCGAACATCATGTTTATCTACCTCCTCTTCATGGCGCTTAGAGCAAGGGGCGCATGTCCAGCCGTAGCCGCGTGATGGCTTTGCCAGAAGTGGAGGTTGTACGCAGCTCATGTGGAAGAAATTCTTGCATCTATCACACCCTACTGTGTCAGGACTGATGTTATGATGTTAGTATATGCATAAAATAAAAATGTTTCCTCCATCAACAACGTACTTTGCACACCATTCACTGCAGGTTGCACACAACCGCAGAGTGTCGGTGAGGTCTGGAACCACGTCTTTCTCAGCTACCACATATTCGTATCTTGAGGTCAAAACCTGTCTGATGTGATCGGGCACTACAGGGAAATGTTGACTCGAAACCGCGGAGGTAACGAGAAGTTGTACGTACAATTCCGAACGTCAGTCGCTTGAATAACATCAAACTCCTTCTTGATATAAGGATCAAAAAGACGATTGAAATAAAACCTGTCAGGGCGTTTCTTCCATCCAGCTAGGTCGGTTATTTTATCCCTATGCAAAACGTGGCACCGGGAGCGAAGTTGGTTTATGTCGCAGATCTCTGAATATATGGCGGCGAGAAGGAGGCGAGAATCTGCGACCGGACGATCACTGACGTCGCTTGGACGATAATACCAAGCCAATCGAACGCGGGTATATATTTCCTTTCCTTTCCCTTTCCCTTTGCCTGCCCCTTCCGGTGGCAGGAATTCCATGATACGGGCTATAGAGTATGGGGTACCATCTCGAACAGACCATGGTGGAGAACAATATACATGGTCTTCGTAATTCAAGTCAGAATGATGTCAGAAGAAGATATGGAAAGGAGTTGGATTTTTACCGTTGACTTTGACCTTCTCCCCGCTTTTCAGGGTAACCTGGGCTGTCATAAGCGCTTGCTGGAAAGATTGCAAGAAAAATCTGCAGGGGATCAAAACATATCCTTTGACCTTAATCAAGTTCAATACCGTAAAAAATTGACTCGCCTTGGCTGTTTATTGTGTTGTTGTGTGGATAGTATGAGCTGTACAATGAAGGAAACGAGGTGGAGAAGGTGTGATCCACGAAAGGCAGAAGCCTGCGTAGTAATCAAACTCCGATGGGCGCGAATATTCCCGCCGCCTCACACAAAACATCAATATTTACAAGCTTCCCACTACTACACATGTTAATTTTCAGCTTATATTTTCTTGATTGTTTTCACGAGAACACAGTGAAACCAATGTCTGAGTTTGTTGCGCGGACATGTTTATAGCGTGGCACTCTTGTGTCGGAGCTGGTCATTTGTTGCCATTTGAGTTCACATGCCGTACTGGCCGTACCTAGCCCTGGACAGGCTTCCCGCTAGCTGTCGACATGCATTTTCCGCGATACCGAGAAAGTATGTAGCTTGTACATCGTGTGCAACACATACGTAGTAGTTGACCATCTTCAGGAACCTTCCGCGAGCTATATGATGCATTCGCAACGAATGATTACTGTGAATTTCCCACTGCGGCAGCATTGTCAATGTTAACGCGCGCTTGTCTACTGATACAGTACATACGTTGACTTTCCACGATGACACCAAAGAAGAAGAAGGCTCAAGTCTATCCGAGCGGGCCTTGAACGCGGATTCTATGGGGAGATAGTGAGCTTATGATGCAATTTCGTGTCCTCGGATATCTTACAGTCACTTTCCAGGCAGGCCATTCATCAGATCTCATATACACCCCTCCACATGCTGCTCGGTCTCTTGTCTTGCAGCGATGTCCAAGTTCAATGATGACACTCGACGTCAGCTTGTTGAGGCAAAGATGGGCGATACGGCGTCTGTTCTCTTTACCCGTCAGCCCGAGGACTTCACGGGCTTGCCACTTCCTGTTACACAGACTAGTACTGCAGATTCAGGCCACCAAAACACGAAAAGATGCGTTTATTGGGAATGTTTCATGAAGCGCATGGGTACCGAGTCCCCGTCCTTATCCTCTGCGCTTGTGGACAGTCTTCGCGACAGCGGTCAAGTTCGGCTAAGAACAGAAGATAGTACTGACGTTGACGAAGTCGACGAAATTGTCGTGGACCGAGATTGGACAGAGGATATAAAGAACTCGCCGGACCATTCTGAATACGCTTCGGATAATTCAGGGGATAGCCACATGGCTAATGTCGGTGCAAGGGCTAGTACAAGCGTCGGCCATGAAAGTACAGCGTTTCCAGATGATGGTGGCTTCTTCCGTCAATTTCTCATTCTTCTCCGCTGGGACGTTTGGCCAGCAGTTCATAATTTTTTTCTTGTTCGTTTTAATGACGAAAAGACGGAAGAACGATACCAAGGGGAGCGTTGGTATATTAGAAAGGTACTGTGCCTTCTGGACTTCCCTGCTACCTAACTGACGTTTTGTTCAGCCGTTAGCAATTTGGTCGGCCATATTTTTCATTGCCAACTGGGTCATTGGAGCAGCAACAATTGCCACGCCCAACACCATACTCGATAAATCATGGATATGGGGTGTAAGTATAAATGTTGTTTGCATGTATTGGCCATGTTCATAATTTGCAATAGTTTATACCTGCGCATACCATTCCTCTCCTCATGTTGGTCATATTCGATTTCCCACGCGACTGTCGAATACCTTACCAGTTGCTTTTAATGATCTCAACGTGGTCATGGTGAGCGTCGTATATATGGAGCTTGCAAATACAATGATTTTGACTTCCCCCGAGGTGTCTGTATGAGATCGTGACAATGTGAGCCTTAGCGTTATGCCTTCTACTGGACTCTGATACTGGGTAAAGGTATGTATGTGGATATTATAGTGCAGATAATACATGCGGAACAAAGGATTTCCTCGGAACATTCTAGTGCGTGGTACCAGCCTTCGAGCTCAAAACTACTTATCCTTGCTTCTAGCTATACCTCTGCATTGCAAACTATAGCATTGTTCGGGATGCGGATGAATAGAATCGCTGCTATGGCGGGGGCACTGACATTCCTGGTTATGTAAGATATACACGAGTTTATGTATTGCGAAGCCTATACTGATTTCCCATAGCTCAAGTACTCTTATTTTGCCATATAAGCCAATATGGACCAAGCGTGCGTTGAATGTTTCCAGTCTTATCCCCCTAGCTCACTAAACATTCCAGACATGCTTAATTTTCTCCTGTATCACATATTCCTCCTGTTTGTGCATTACATGCATGAGAATGTGGGTGGAACAAGTGTTCCTATCTTTTTTATTCTCACCTTCACAGTCCGAACGGCGTCTCTTTATTCTCCGAGAGCAACTCAAAACCCAATTTAAGGCTACCCAGAAGGCTCAAATTAACGAGCGAAAAGAAGCGGACTCTAAGAGGAGGCTTACATCGTACGCATCATGTTCGCATGCCTGCATAGTTTGCTGACTGACTATTGTTATTAGATATGTCTTCCATGATAAGTACAGTATCTTCTTGTCCTCACCTGACTCACTAGAAATTTACAGGTGCGAGTGCCCTTGAACACAGCTCGTAGGTGTTATCAGGTACAGGGTAGCTGGTGCTGATCGAGCGTCTAGTGCTTGCCGTGCAGAATATGGAGGCGTCGTGCGCTGTATCTAAAGCGCAAGAAATAGAATTCATGGCATTAGGGGGTAGCTTGGTAATGATGTCTAAAGGTAAGTCCATCTTCGTTTAGTTTCTGCAGCTAATTAATTGCTCAGCAGTTCTCAACGACATGCTTGACTTGCTTGAGTAGCTCCCTCGCTTTTAGGAACCGTGTCTGACATCGCTCCTAGCAATCGCATGGATAGTGGTCTGTTCGAGATCTTGTCTAAACCTTACAAATTCCATGCTGTTATGCGCTCGTTGTTCATTCCACTGCGCATGGCAACAGATGCCCGCAATCTTGAACTCGTAACTTCTCTTGACGAAACCATCGACAAGGTTGCGCGACAAGCCGCTTTCGAGGCTGCAGGCGACAATTTGGCAGAATCTGAGGAGTATCTGAACAACAAGGAAGACGGTATCGTTCTTGGGGATGCTACTAGGCTGCGACAGATCATCAACAATCTCGCAAGGTCTGCAGCTATCCATACGTCATCAAGACTATCTGGAACGTTTCATTTTTAGCAACGCCTGTAAATTTACCCCTGCGGGAGGCAGAATAATGTGTTCAACACGCTTGATATTTCCTGCACATCCCGCGCCAGAACCTTCAAATAATTCAAGACCAAAGATTGATATAGGCGAAGATGCGATAGAGGAAGTACTCTGCGCACCCGCTGATGATTCTGATCCACTACATCCAACAACGAGCGGGGGACAGGACATGGAATTTTCAACAAAGAAGGGCCCACCGAAGCAAATCGTTGTGCGAATTGAAGTTAGCGATACAGGACACGGAATTCCGCCCAGGGAGATGGCGCAGGGCAAGCTGTTTTGTGAGTGATCGTCTCGTGAATTCGTTGCGAGATGCTCACTTTTTCAGCTGCATTCAATCAGACGGAGCAAGGTAGACAACAAGGCGGAAAGGGCACCGGTCTTGGCCTGGCCCTCGTCCGCCAGATCGTAAGGCTGAGCGGCGGTCGGCTAGGCCTGCGTTCTAAAGTTGGTCATGGGTCAACATTTTGGGTCGAGCTACGTAAGTTATCTAGGTTGTTCAGCCCGACTTCAATTGTTTATGCACATGTTTTGCAATAGCGCTGGGTGTCGGAGTTAAAGTTGTCGATGAACCAGACGCGGAGTCAACTTTGCGCGAGAAGCAGCGCACCTTTGAGCTAGCCGGGCCGCTATCAGTGGATCTACTGACAAGCAGTGCCCCGACGCAGTCAGTCTCGACAAACATCATGCAGACCATGATGGACGAAGGTCAGCATTATACATACTCTGTTCATCGTGTAAAGCAAACATCCGATTTTAGGGGGCCTGGTGCAGTTGAATTTACCAAATACAGTTAACAGCTCTGAAACTTACAGGCTCACTCGGACTACCAGCAAACTCTCGTCAGGCACCCAGCTTGGTCCTCCGTTACCCACTCCACCTGTCTATGAGTTTGGCGAGAACCTGGGTAGCATCATGTTCTCTCGAATGGGAAAATACTCAGTTGACAGCTCGCCTACGGTCGTTGCGGATTCGCTGAAAAGTCTTGATGACGCTACCCCACTTCCAGCTATGTCATCTATGTCAACTCGCCCAGACCCGCCAGGTCGACAGCCGTCATTAGCTTCCCAATTATCGGGGTCCCTACCGTTGCCCCTGAGCCGCAAAGGGTCCACTGCCGGTTTTGATCCGCCTATACTTGTTCTAGTCGTTGACGACGACCGAATTACTCGTACCGTTATGTCTCGAATGCTGACGAGATTAGGATGCGACGTCTCAACCGCTGAGAATGGTGAAATCGCGTTGGAGATGATCATCGGCGGTCCAGGAACTTCGAAGACCGAAGATGGACCTGATTCCAGGGTCTTCGACCTCAATCATGATAGTGAAAAGGATCAGAATGGTAAAGGGACGGAGGATGGTTATGCATATGATGTCATCTTTCTTGACAATCAGATGCCCGTTATGTCTGGTTTGGAGGTGGTTTCCAAACTTCGAGAGATGGGTAGGGCCGATTTCGTCGTTGGAATTACCGGTCAGTGCTGCAGTTGAATTGTGCCCTCAAGTATTCTGACGCTGAAGCAGGTAATGCACTCATCAATGACCAGAAAGAATACTTTGAGGCGGGTGCGGACCAGTATGTGGCTTCCCTAGTCCATAACGTTTCAATCCAACTAAATTTCTATCAGCATCTTGACAAAACCTGTCTTTGAATCTAGCCTGATCAAAATGTTGACGATAGCGGATGAGCGGCGGCAAAAGTTATGAACTTTGACGACCTTGATACCGATGGGCTTATTTGTCCTCCTTGTTTATAGCACTCTCATTTACGGCAAACAATCTTACGATGTTCTTTATTTTGGACTTTTCGCGTATAGGATCGCACAACATTTGCCATGCTAGATCTTGTTATCTATCTGTATTATTCACTCCTGCACACACGCTATTTAGCCGCCAGGCGATATGAAAAGGAAAGTTTGAAAGCAAAAAGACGATGCGGCTGATTATTAATTGCTGATTGAATGATAATAGTCGACAAATTCTTGTCCCCTGCATCAACAACTAGTAATCGTTCTCAACGGAGGTGTATATATTCGGGTTGGGCGTGTGATTGGGCACCCCGTGAAAAGGCTTGATAGAAGACAATATTCTTTTATAACGAGAAACAAAGGTCTGGCAATGGCTTATAATCATAAGTACATTAGAACTGTATTTCGAGACTGCACGACGAACAGCGAACCTGTCAGGAGTCATGTTGTTTACATAGGTGCAGCTTTGTTCAGGACCGAAGATTTGCGTGAGGTACAATAAGTATTGAGCGAGGCTGGAAATGATCTGCATCTGGAACCCGAAAAAAAAACTAGAGCTGTTGCCCTTCACCTTCGGGCACATTGCAAACTTCCGTAGAATCCATTGTTTCTATTTTCACTTCCTCCTCTATACCGTCATTCTGCGTCCACTGAGATACATGAACCTGCGAAGGCTTCATAGGATATCGATGCGAACTCCTTCTTTCGATTTCCCCGCTATAAGCCATCGGGAGGAAATTTGGATTAGTTTTCCAGGGTGTAAGGCGGATCAACACCATGTAGAAGGCAATCGAAATGATCGGCATGATCTAGGTCGAGTTTCAGTCTCATAACGGGCGTTGACGGTCATAATTACCATGTCCAGCATAATATACTGGGCGTTGTTCGCGCAGATGAAACATATTAGTATGGTCACCAGGGCTGCAGAGTACAAGATAGCGGCATCTATAAGCACGTGCACGATGGGCATCATGGTGCCATCCGTAGCGCGGTTTCGAGAGACTTTACGTTCCACAGTCCAGATGCGATACACAAGTAATCCTGGATAAATTCAGGTCGTTATGAGCTGTTGACATCATGTTCATGCGGAAGCAGGCTTACCTGAACTTATCAGATTGGTTGAAAGTGTCAAGGTAAACAACGCCGTGACCCATTGTCCAGTCTGATTGGTGTAGATGTTTCCGCCAGTTGCCTGCGAAGCGTAGTAGGGTGCGATTAAAGCAGCCACTTCGATAAAAAAAATCAGCAGGCAATTCCCCGAGTACGGTAGCGATCTGACCTGAGGAGCCGCACCACAGCATGCTTGGTAGGATGATTACCCAAACGGATTGCCAAACGACATAACAGCGATAAATCTTTTATCGTACAAGGCACTTTTTAAGCCCAAATAGCTGGTAAATAAGAATAAAACACACCACCACCCCATCGCCAATCATAGTTTGCAAGGCGTATATCAAGTTCTTTGTCACAAATGTTGGTTGGCTGATATCTTGGAAGAACGCAACTGGTCCACCAGGAAAGACGTCACGATACTTGACAAACCCATCTTCGAGACGAATGATATCTACGATCAAGTGCTGGGGCAAATTCAGCAGGTGGCATCAGGGGTAAGAGGTGAGGAGCTCACTGCAGTGCTTAATATCAACAGCAAGATTGCTGCCAAAGCGATCGGGCGATTTGCGTCACGTTTGTAGTGGATCGAAGCCCACATTGTACCCATGAACATGAGAACTGAAAAGCCTGAAGAACCATAGGCTGACGGGAATGGACGAATGCTCATCGTAATACTCACCAAACAAGATGGCTTCCAGCGCTGTTGAAATTATAGTAGCGGTATCTAGCGGAATGCCTGTTGAGACCATGGCGAGAACAACCTGGATGGCTTGGGAACGTACGAGATGAGGACAATACGAGGGCCCAACTTTATAGAGCCTTAGTGTCATCAGCGCTCTAGCTCATCAGGGGATATTTTTGGAACATGCTAACCTAAAGAAGAGAAAGCACTCGTCTTGTTGTGAGATGGAGATGATTTGCGGATGGCGGATGATGCTTGAAGAATTATTGTCACGAGTGAAGAACTGCAAACAGAGAAAAAAGTGGACCAACACAGTGAACATTAATACGGAACGAACCATAATACATGGTGCATGATATCATATAAGCGCACAAGAGACCCTCCTGTGTAAAGTAGTTAGTCACTGCCAAACTGTGACGTACCTCTAGAGACAGGCTGTGTCTCTGGCAGTGCTCGAGCTTTACATCTGACCGCTAATGCCCCGCTGTCAAGTAGTTTTGAAAGTAGTTCTCCGTCACGCTCGCTCAGGCGATTATAACATGTAAAGGTTGCTTGCTGAACGTTTGACACCTTTGAAGCTTTCCGCCTTGCTGTAAAGGTCAGAGCCAAATTGTGGTCACACTGCAGCCGTGGGAAGTAATACCCAACTGTACGCAAGGTTCCTGCCTCTCCCAGTGATCTCTTATATAAGTACAGGTCTTCCCGTCTCTTACCACAGGCATCCAGGCTACTAGAAGATGGTTGCTTTCGTAGGGCGGTAGGGCGGTTCGTATTCGTTCTTTTGGTTTATTTGCCAGTCATACTTACTATGAAACGTAGGACTAGCCTACATGGTAAAGCCCGCTGCATTGGCTGGTACTCGTTCTTCTCTCGCTCTTTTTCTAAACAAATCGTCACCATGGTGTCAGCTACTTCTAGGATGTTTTCGGGGGCCCTCGTGATTGAAGCCGTTGTGTCGAGAAAGGACTGGTTCCATGGACAACGCGTATTCATCCAATTTAGCAGACGATCAATTTCGCTTTTAGCAAAATTGTTCATGTGCTAAGTCGGCAGTTAACTCATTAGCTGTTCTGCTTTAATGTCCTCCAGAGTGTGCTTATAAAGTGGCTGCACCACTCAGGATGGCGCATGTAACGCTACATCTATAATAATTGATGTTACTCTATGTACAATGATATATTCTAGGTTGTCTTTGCAGAGCTAGTGAGAGTACATTCACCATGCGCATAGACAAAATCTGCTTTCCGTGACTGGCTTGGCCGTGGTATATCATCATGGTGATACTTTCCATCGTCCGGTGAGCTGGTTAGCGCGGAGAACGAGCAGGTCCCTGAGCATTTGTAGCGAGTCCTTGACAACATTCAGTTTGCTCCCCGCCACCTCATGCCATTGTACGGGGACCTCTGCAACAGGTATACCCAGCTGCTTCGCCAGCAGGAGTAGCTCAACGTCGAAGATCCAAGTGGCAAGATGTTGTGCAGGGAAAATCTGCTGTGCAGCGCGGCGTGAGAATAGTTTGAATCCGCACTGAGTGTCACGAATATGCTCCACGCCCACTATGCGTAGGATAGTGTGCAAGCCATACATGAGGATGTTACGGAGCACAGAGCGCTAACGGAGAGCGGTGTAAGAAGTTAGTCATGTCACATCGGAGAAAAAGCGCACCTTGACCACAGCTTCGGTCTTGACGAGGTGCGCTCGACTACCGACGACCACCGTCGGCTCGTTCTTCGGCCCAAGTTCGTCCATCTTCTTCCACAGTAGCTCTAAGTCTTCAAAGCGACTTGCACCGTCCGCATCCACCATCAACAGCCTATTTCCGCGTGCGTGTAGCATCCCATGGCGTACCGCACCGCCTTTTCCAAGGTTCTTTTGAAGGGTGACAACCCGAATATCGCTATTGATGTATTGCTGTGCCAGTTTTAGCGCAAGTGCGGACGTGTCATCTTTTGAACCGTCGTCGATGATGATGAGCTCGTATGTACGTGTCTGGTGGATGGAAGTGGAGTTAAGGTGATCAAGTGTCGTTTCGAGCATGGACGGGAGACGGGCTGTCTCGTTGTACGCGGGAATGATGACGCTGAGATCAATGGAGGCTGCATCGGCGAGAGATGGAAGGCTGAGAGGGTCTTTGAGGGATTTTCGTGAGCGGTATGTCTTTTCTGAGGGTCGGGTTATTATTGGGGGAGGCGAAAGCAAGGTGAGAGCTAGATAGAGCTAGTGATGATTAGCGAAAATGTTAAAGCGGATTGGTATGGAGAAGATAGTCAGGCAAGAGGGAAATAATTCCCTGACCCAGAATTTGTCGTCCTCGCCACGGCGCAACGTCTCTCGAGACGGCCCATGGCTCGAAGAACAAGGATGAAATGGGTGCTCATCATACAAAAACGAAAGACCAGACATTGACGTTGAAATTATCACTCACACAAGGTAACGATATGGCCAGAGCAGTTAACGAATAACCAAGGACAGATTGGTCCATTTTTAAAGACTCATTCAAGGAACCATATGGTAAAGTGAAGCGAGACTTTGTCAATTGGGAGGGCCACTTTGACTCAGAATTGCCTCCTGGTTTGTCACTTGTCACAAGGCTTACAACATTACGTGACTCTGAAGGACCGCGACGTCAGACACACTTCTGCCGCTGCCGCAAACCCAGAACTTCGATAGCTTGGACGACGTGGGGGCGCTAATGGAAGCAACGAGGAAGTACGGTATCATGATGGAAGCACCGACTTTGAAACAGGCGGTCGTCCCAAAAGGCTAGCACGACTCGGAGCTAGCGAGCTCGTTCGAAATCAGAACAAGTGTGAAATAATATCATTGATCTAGACACACGCATAGCATGCTTCTTTCAGAACGAGAGTCGCTCATGCACATGTACTAGTTGTCAATCCGGTCCAGTAGTCTCCAGTAGTCTGAGGCAGCCGGCTACTGCCAGTCAGCATCAATGACTTGGACTGTCGCCTATGACACCACTGCCAGTCTGAATATCGTGCCCATATGTCAAGACAGTCACCTACTACAAGCGACCGTCTATCCCACCCGCCCCGTCTCAGTCATCTGACCGACCTCCCACACTGTCAGCCTCAGCCCCTGCTACTCCTCCAAAATCGGCTACCTTTCCTGCTCGCTCATCGAAACCTTCACCGCTAGTACCACCATCCACAGAGGAACATCAGCCGTTTAAGCCTCCAATAAACAAGAAGGACCTCGTGGCTTCTCTGTTCATGTCGAAGCACGCACCCTTTCCCGAGTTTGCATACTCCGCTTACTGAGAACTGGACCGAACTGGGCTTTCTATCACTACTCTTAGTACCCATCAGGTCTGCGAGATCAGATTTACCACGTGTGTCTGTGTGTACTGCATGGAAACTGGGTTTACGTTGTGATTGCCGAGGTTCATGAAGTCACACCAAACGCGGGGTTGACCATCATGGTGACCGCGCTCTTTGTTAACCCGGAAGGGTCCGAGTGGTGCGGGCTTCAGACTAGGTGGCCCACTATGCAGTGTGCGCTGTCGCTTAGGAGGAAGAAGACGGACAGAATACATGGAGCTACGGAATTTTGTGGCCTCATTCTTGATCTTCTGAAAGAATGTCTTGGGTTTATGACTCAGGTTCCGCAGTGCGAGGGCTTCTGAGGAACGAGTGCTCGCACTTCCCATGTCGTCCCAGTCCCGTTCAGGGGCTGCGGAATTAAGAGACTCAGAGACTCATCTCGCACCTGCAGGTGATCTCTTCATCTCGTCTGCTGGACGTTTCCGCAAAACTTACAATCTCATTACGCAGATGCCTGCCGGACCCAGCGCTGGGATGCACGTTCTTCTGCGAACATCTAGTAATGTTCCCTGCACCCAACAGTTTGATTCGCAGAATGGCAGGTATTAATGACAGTTGAACTATAAGACAGATCTCAGCGTTTGGTAAGAGAAGCGCTGAGATTCATAGTACCTATAAGACAGATCTATAGACGAAACAGAGTGAGACAAAGCCGGCGTGCAAACAATATATGATACATACCTCAGCGTTTGGTAAGAGAAGCGCTGAGGTATGATTAATGAAACGAACGAGTTTATAAGCTATTCTACAGAGTCCGAAATGCCAATGACGAGAAAGGAAAGAAAAACGAGCGATGACGATGTTGAACTCCAACACACCCCCTCAACGAGACAGTGCTCGAGAGGAGGTACCCTCAATAACAAACTAGAGCGAGGCCGGAACGATGATGCATAAAGGCGGGTCGGGGAAGGAGCTTCGTGAAGATGTCTGCAGTATTTTTGTGCGTTGATAACCAGACAGGTGCGAAGGTCTTTTCCTCGATATGACGTCGAATAAAATGATAACGAAGGTCGATATGCTTCGTTCTGGTGTGATTAGCCGCCTCCTTCGACAAGGCTATCGCGCCGGCATTGTCTGCGAAGAGCTGCAGCGGGAGTGATAGTGGGATGCTAAGGCATCCGAAGAATGACTGGAGCCACAGTCCATCTTGGATGGCAGAGGTGAGTGCCATGTATTCGGCTTCGGTGGACGACAACGCTTGCGTGGTCTGTTTCTTCGCAGAATGCGAGACGGGGCCCCCGTTGTAGAACCAGCCATATCCAGACATCGATATACGGTCCTCGGGACAAGATGCCCAGTCTGAATCTGAGAAGCCGTGCAGGGATGGGTTAATTCCTGCACCCCCATAGTGAGCTTGGAGGGTTGATGTGCCTGCAAGATAGCGCAGAACGTGCTTGGCTGCCGCGTAGTGCTTCGGTTCAGCGGAGACATTGTGTTGTGCCAGTCTCATGATGGTAAGGGCGATGTCAGGCCGGGTGTACATGGCCAAATAGAGAAGTTCGCCAACCAATTTGCGATATTCCGTCTGCAAGTCGTCGACATCAGGAAAGAGATCGGTCGGACGTCCGAAGGGGAAGTTTGGGTCCATAGGGAGCGCTACAGGATTGCAGTCGGACATACCGTGTTCAGCCAGTAGATACACAATATAGTCCTCTTGATGCATCCACAGCTCACGCGTTTTGCGGTCGCGGATGAACTGGATCCCAAGGTATTTCGTTACGGGCCCGAGATCTGTGATGCCGAAACGTTCTGCTATTTGTCCTTTCGTGCGATCGAGAAAAAGGCGATTATTCGATCCCGCGAGTCCATCATCAACGTGCCATGCTATAATGCAGATTATCTTCACCCCTTCGCCGTTGACATGATCGAAGATGAAGACGGCGTAGTCTGCATCGCAACGCAGAAACCCAAGGCGCGCGAGCACGTCACGCAGAAGTTCGTACCAATCAAACACCGCCTGTTTGAGTCCGTAGAGTGAAGATAAAAGGTGTGCGACGAGGGGAAGTCCGTTCGTATCTACGCGCTCAAATCCTGGGGGTTGTCTCATGTACACATCCTCCTGGAGCTTTCCCCACAGGAAAGCCCGACATGCGTCGAAACAGTCAAGTTCCCAATCGTGCGCTGCGGCATGCGCAGACAGGACACGAATAGAGGTGGATTTTGCAACGGGGGCGAATGTGCGTCCGAAGTCGACTCCTGGGATCTGGGAGAAACCCTGTGCAACCAGGCGAGCTTTGAATACGGGCCCACCTTTGAGGTCCTCTTTAAATTCTAACACCCACCGACACCCGATGGCGCGACGTCCGGCGGGCAACAACATTAACTCATAGACGTTCATCTCCGACATCAGGTTCATCTTCTTGTGCATTGCCGCACGCCAGTGGTCGCAATCAGGTCGCCACATAGCCTCGTCATGAGTCGCGGGGGGAATGCGCAGGTCATACCCGGGTGCCAATGGATTGCGTCGTGAGTCGCTGCGAACTGATAAGCAAGCGACTTCCACGACGATGAGGTTGGCGAGCGCCTGGGAGAAGCCAATCTCGTCGTCCTCAGCAGTGATTGCATCAGGATCCGGGATGTCTGGCGGTGGGAGGTCAGGCATGAGGGTGGGAGTAGTGATGACGGGGGCTGGTGGTACAAGGACGTCACTGGGAGGTGGAGGAATGCCGGCGATACGTGCTGTGCGAATTTCACGTTGGCGCGTCAGGCGTGCCTTGGCTGCGATCATGCGGTTCTTTAGTTCCAGGCCCTTTTCTGTCGGAACGGGAATTCGGCCCGAGTGGCGTATGACGTCGACATGAGGAGGCTGTGATGCCATGGAACGTTGAGGCACGGCGGGATGTTGAGGCATGGCAGGAGGAGGGATGGGTGTGGGGGAGTGTGAAGGAGAACCTTCATCTTCGTCATCACTGTCCGAACACAGACGATTAGCCACACTCTCATCAAATATAATGTCTCTGGAGTTGAAAAACGCCCCAGTGACGATGTCACGACACCTCCAGGCTTTTACTCCCGGTGGGTAACCCATGAACTGCGCTTCACGGGAGCGTGGTCCAAGCTTCTGTTGGAGCTCTGTCGGGATCCGTGCAAAGCAACGGGCTCCGAAGACACGCAGGTGAGCAAGGTTGGGCTGATTTCCATGGAGCATCTCATAGGGCGTTTTTCCTGGAGGGAGCGCGCGCGATTCTGTCCGATTGAAAAGGTAACACGCAGTAAGTGCAGCTTCCCCCCAGAGAGACCTTGGCAGCCGGGCGAAGTCTAGCATGGCGTACATGCGGCCTTCAATGGTGCGCATCACGTGTTCTGCCTTCCCGTTCTGTTGGTGGGTGTAGGATGCGGAGCGTTGACGTGTGATCCCCGCCTGTTCCAGATCTGCTGTGAAGGCCTCATTGATGAACTCACCCCCATTGTCTGAGCGGAACATCTTTAAACGGGAGCCAGACAAATTTTCCCAACGAGCGCGGAGCGTGCGCCATGCGGCCAGCGCCTGGTCCTTTGTCGCAAGTAATTGCAGGTCAAGGGCATGTGTGCTGTCGTCCAGAAAGATGACGAAGTAATGCTTGCCGTGAGGAGTGACTGGTTGTATGGGACCACAGACGTCCGCATGAATGAGGTCGAGAAACTTTTGCGCGCGTCCGGTCTCAGACGCGTGGAAGGGTTGGTGTTAAGACCGTGCACAAAGGGTAGGACTGATTCCAAGGGGCTTGGCTTCAGCTCGTGCGCTGCGCCCCTTACCCGAGTATGTGCCCTTAACTTCAGAATGAAGTCCGGAGAAAGTCCAGTGAAGTCCGAAAAACTTCCGGAGAAGCGTGGGAAACTTCGGAAGGACTTTCCGGACGAGTGCGAGAAACTTCCGGATGAGTGCGGGAAAGTTCCAGAGGAACTTCCGGAAATTACGATGGAGTTTCGTCCTGACAGGGATATGTATAATGGCTACTCAGGACGAGTCCTGAGTAGAAGGAAACAGAGGAACAGCTGCAAGGACAAAGTCCGAAGCAGGATAGGTCCGGAGGACCGCGGGAAAGTTCCGGAGGAACTTCCGGAAACTCGGAGGAATGGAGGATCGGATGAGTGGATGAGTGGATGAGCGGAGGATCGGAGAAGCGGAGCTCCGGCCTAGGGAATTTCTCCCTAGGCCTGAGATGGATGATTACTAAGTCGGAGGAATAGAACTGTTACGAGGACTTAGTGTGAAGACTAGTGCAAGGACTAATATGTGTATGATATTCAGACTGAGGAAATACAGGAGTATCTACTGGGGTTTATATACTAGAGGCAAGTCTGTGCAGATCAGTAAGCAGAGGGGTAAGGCTATGTACGAGCATGTGGAAATGTATTAGAAAATAAGACGGATCATAGGAAATGAACTCGGAGATGAAATGAGGTACGGAAAATGAGGAAGTCTAACTCAAGAAGGAACATACAAAGGGATAAGGCACGGAAGATAGACGCGGGTCGGATCCGGATGTCCGGAGATGAATGCGTGATAGGTCTGGGTCCGGAACGCAAGGAAGATAGACGTGGGTCGGATCCGGATGTTTGGAAGTCCGGAGACAGGTGATTACCATAAGGGGATGGGCGCTGATTTAAGGTTTGGGTTCGGACATGACAGATAGGTCGGATCCGGAGATCCGGAGATGTGGATATCAGATCTGGCATCCGGATATCAGATGCAGGAGTACAGGGATCCGGACGGATAGAGGATTGGGTCTGGAGACATGGACAGGAGGTCCGGAGGTCCGGATGAGGCGTGGGAACGTCGTCAGATGTTGGTCCGGAATGCGGGATATGACAGTTGGTGAGGATGCTTCGCGACAATGCACGACTCACAGTGAGAAAGTGGAGAGGCGGATTTGACAGTAACACCCCTTGCAGTCCGGTCAAGACGCATCACCGCGCTCCTGCCGATGTGACCTATTCGCGCATGCCACAAATCCAAAGAGAGAGGTACATGCGTGAAGGCGGACAACTCTGGTTGTCGGACGAGGTTGGTCGCAGGATGTGCAAAGGGGATGAAGTCGAGGTCCACAGCGTAAAGTTTCCCAGTCGCGGGGATCGCGCCGAGATGATTCTGCTTGTAAGTGAGCTCACACGTCATATTGGCCCTAAAGCTCACATCCCAACCCTTCGCGTTCATGCTGCTTACAGATAGTAAGTTGAGCATCGCGTTCGGTGCATGCAGACAGTTTGATAGCCGGAGGCGAAGGCGTCGTTTCCCGATGGTGAGCCATCCGACGCATGTGCCATGTCCCGTTGTCTCAAGGATTCCGTGGTTTGCAGTGTGGACTGGCGTGGATTCAGCGGTAGAGTACGTGTGAAAGAAGCTCCGATCTTTAACAAGGGTCACGGTGGTGCCCGAGTCCAGAATGGTTGCGAAGGGCAGGGAGACACTGCAAGAGACATCGTTGGGGACTCCCTCTATGGACGCAAAGGATACGTCGTCGTAAAGGCTAGAGAGGGCAGCAGGAGTGACGGCTGCCGCCACTGCAGGAACTGACGGAGTGGGCGCAGGAGGTGTGATGACGGCAGCAGCCGTCTCCTTCATGTGCTCCTTCCTCTTGGTCCGCATCCACGGCGCCTGGCCTTCCATTCCTCCTCCCTTGCCATAACAATGCTCGTGGTCGTGGTCGCCCTTGTTGCATCCAGGCGTCGTGCAAAAGATGCCCTGCGGGTTATGCTTGTGCTTCCGTAGACCAGTGATATTGTTTATGCTGGATGTAGTTGAATTGGAGGATGTGGCAGCATTGGCGTACTCAGATCCGGGACGTGCGGAGTGAATTGCTTGGGCATGAATATGGTGCGCGGCTTCAGCAGTTATACGGGAGACACAACTGTCCATGGTGAAGATCGAAACGGTCCCGGCGGCAGCAGTGATGACTTCATCGTGCATGCGCTGTTCAAGCATTGACTTGAACTGCTGCCAAATGGGCGTTTGCGGAAGACCAATTAGTAAGCTGTAGATTGCATCACCATCCCGAAGCGGAGCTCCTGAGTCACAAAGTCTTTCACGGATCACTGCGTGCTGACCGACGTAGTCGGTAGCATCAGCCGAGTCCTTCATGCGCAGCGAGTCAAGACGCTGCCGGAGTTGATATTGGGCACTGGTGTCCGTGCGGTTGAAATGTTCCGCAAGGATCTGCCATGCTTTGTGAGCCGAGACAGTGTGTGAGCGTGATACCAGCGCTCCAATTGATGCACTAAGGCGACGAGTGATTAAATCTTTGGCCTTGATATCGTAGAGTAACCATTCACGCATTAAAATCCTTTCGGCAGCGGTGATGTTGGCTGGATCAACAGCGGTAGGCAAGAAAGACAGAGTTCCGAGAAGATCCGTAAGGTCAACCGTCGTGTTGATGTAGCACCAGAGGTCCTCGCACGCTAACGCGTACTGCATCTTGGTTGACCAACCGACATAATTCTCTGACCCTACCAACTCAGGGATATGGTCGAATTTTCCCATAGCGATGCCGCTACAGGAGGGAGGCGACGAAAAGTGACTTGTGTGAGCAGCGGGATGACCCTAGCAGGAGTTCTGTCTTGTAAGTTCGTCTGATGGCTCTGTAGGAGCCAGGGCTCATAACCTAATGACAGTTGAACTATAAGACAGATCTCAGCGTTTGGTAAGAGAAGCGCTGAGATTCATAGTACCTATAAGACAGATCTATAGACGAAACAGAGTGAGACAAAGCCGGCGTGCAAACAATATATGATACATACCTCAGCGTTTGGTAAGAGAAGCGCTGAGGTATGATTAATGAAACGAACGAGTTTATAAGCTATTCTACAGAGTCCGAAATGCCAATGACGAGAAAGGAAAGAAAAACGAGCGATGACGATGTTGAACTCCAACAGGTATTACAACAAACTCAGATAACATCGCTGGCAATGTGTTGGTGGTGAAACATGCCCGAAGGCGAAGTCTAGTTCGGACCAGGTTCAAGAATTCTGCAAGTCCTTGAACCGTGAACCGGAATGGTTCAATTCCCCCTATTTCCTGAACCGGGTTCAATGAAACGGTTTGACTTCGAACCACGGTTTAGAACTGGACCCGGCCACCACTACTGCCCCAATCATCTCAAATTGTTAACTTGTAAACGTGCTTGTGTCTTCTTGTCTCAGAATCTTCCATCATTTTACTCCGGTTCTTCACAGCAGGAAGACAAGTGGCAATCGCTACTGTTCAAACTAAGTGGCAGCCATACACTCCTGATGTCGTTATACCACGTGGATACGAACCTGCTTTGCAATTGTGGTGTCAGTGCTGCATTCATAATTAGCATCCCCGCTCATATCGGCCGAAGCAGTGCTCTATTGATAAGAGCCTCGTCGGATTCTTGCGCGCGAGATGAATCTTGATATTATACATCAGAACGAAGTTAGTAAAGCTTGAGGCATCGACACAGCGCTCGTTAAGTTCTCAGAAAGAAGTACTATGTATGGAGATTACTTCAACATGATGGGGAACTCGAGCTAATACGTATTCTGACGAGCGCCATGTCTAATTTGTCTCATATAACACTTACACATGATAGGTCAGATTGTGTGGAAATGGCGAGGTCACTTACAGTAAAGGAAACTCTGAGACGCTGACAATTCAAGACACGATTGCAGAAGGCTTTACTGATTTCATTCGGATGGATGATATCGAGATTCGTCTCGAATCTCATGAGGCTGAACTTAAGATCGGATGCGATGCCCCCCGGGACGCATTGAGAGGGTCATGACACGAAATTAAGAGTGAGTGAGGTCTAATCTTGTCTAATTCAAAGCAGACAACCCATGCCTTGCGGTTAACACATGCGCATGAAGCTTTGAAGCTGTCGATGATGATCCGCATCACGAGCCAAAACCTCAAGATGTTGCGGCTCGGAAAGCCCCGCACGTACGACACGAGGCAATTGCAAATGACCCACAGGAGGCCCCCGGAAGCTCCAGCTAATGTACCCCCGCAAAATAGCATTTTTGAGACACTATGGACGAAAAGCCTGTCCGGCTATTGCATTTTTCACGTCCTTCATGACAGGTTTATAGGACACTTGTCCAGCGGTGAACCCTATTCCGACCTATGTCCCGACTCAAATACACGCCCCCTCATTGCTCAAACGCCTCACAAAACAGCTTCTCATCATGCTTCCCAAAGACCTTAAGCAACGTGTTATTCTAAAATTACTGCCTACCATCAAGATTCCGGCGAGGGGGGCATGAGAGACCGAGAAACATCTATTCTAGTAAACTTATTACATTTGATTGAGATACTATGTGCCTCTAATATCTATGGTCGCCGCTGTTGTCACCAGTGAGCAGCGTGTCACCACCTGTCATGCATTAGCGGGAGGTCACAGCATGT
This sequence comes from Suillus plorans, assembly GCF_016647745.1. Taxonomy (NCBI): domain Eukaryota; kingdom Fungi; phylum Basidiomycota; class Agaricomycetes; order Boletales; family Suillaceae; genus Suillus; species Suillus plorans. Next base: position 223,679 of record NW_024537407.1, read on the forward strand.
CACACCACGTGATTTTTGACCTCTGCCTGGAATTGCATTTTTGAGGCCGATTTTAGCTGGTCGGGTGGGTGTACCTTGGCAGGAGCTTCCGGGGGCCTCCCACCAAGAGGCGTGCAAAACTAGAGTTCAGCACACTGACCTGTCAGAACTTGGGTACCCCCTATGCCTACCGTGACAGCGTAACCGATCACGCAATTTATCCATATTAGGTAGTCGTTTGAAAAAACGAATCGACTGAACAATCGCAGAGCAAAATGTACAAGTTGCAGCAATACAATGAATGAAGTACGTAGACGACTGGCATAAGTCCGCCGTCAAGTAATAACTCAAGCACCGAGTGCAGAAAGAGCTGCTGGAATAGTTGTTCGAGCCTTCTTTGAAGGACGAGATGGACCTGCCTGGGGTGCGGCAGAGCATTTTGAACCGCGGGAAATCAACAGAGGTATGTTCTCCTTCCCAATCTCGACCGGGGGAGTATAGGAAGGCTGCCAACACGTCTTTGGAATGCGTGAAGCGGTCTGCTCCAAGTCCGTGAGTCTCATCTCCTTCCAAACATTCGCAGGCAGCGCTAAACCAGCATCTCTCTGTCCCGGTACCACATATTCCTCATGCTCCTGTAAAATGTGCTCATGCATATTGTAGCGCCAAACAGCACTGACTGGGACGACAGGTGTCTTTCTTGTTGTCTTGCCAGGTGCTGGAGGGAGAACAGGGTGACAGAGTTCACACTTCAATGGTAGGTTGCAGCACAGTTGATTCTTCGAACCGACATCTCGATATTGACGCGTCATATTGATATTAATTAGTCACGTGTTCTCAAAAATCACATCCAAGATCTGACATTTAGCAGGTATCATGTTTACATGCTCGTGTTTCATTAAAATGACTATCTATATCTATTCTACAGTAGTAAAAACACCCCCTTTACGGTACTCGCCAAACGATTTCACGATGATTTGAGGCCGCTGGCGAGAAACTCAAAATGTGTCACTCATAACTTAGAGTGGCTGTATATTAAGGTTCATTAGCTTATGTAAAGGCGAGCTCTGTGTTCGGGATTCTCCTTTTGCACGCCTCTTGGTACTGGGTGACTATCCGTAGGCAAAATAATCCAGAATAGATTATAACGGACTTTGAAAGATATTTGCAAAACTTAATATGTACAGAAAACACAACCGTAACACATCTGGATTAAAATAATTCGGTCAAAACTGCAATGGACGACCTGCTACTACAGTACCACAATCTGGTGAATGACGGAGAAGAGACGGGATTTCTCGACGACGAAGAAGACGCGAGGATGCTAGCAGCTACACTCGTTGCTGGAATAGAGCTAGCTCGACTTGATCGTGTCGAAACCCGGAACCCTAAGCGACTGTACCTTTGTCGTGCCCACTTACTTCCTGACCCACATCGGAATACCCCGTGGCAAGTGCTGTATACAAGTCACAGTGATCATGCGTTCATTACCACGATGGGGATCGATGTTCTAACGTTCGAATTCATCCTTACCTCTGGCTTTGCCAGTCTGTGGTACCACAAGTCCATCACATGTCCTGATACCAACTCGCAAGGCATTCCACGCCTGAATCGCCGTTCACTCGATGCTGGAGGAGCACTCGGCCTCATGCTCCACTATCTCAACTCCACCATGCACGAGACTAGCCTGCAACAAATCTTCGCATTGATCCCCGCCACTGTTTCTCGCTATCTAACCTCTGGACTGCCCATACTCTTACAAACACTGCGCTCTATGGTTGATGCCTCAATTCGATGGCCACGGGGGCCTGATTTCGAGCGTTGTAGTGCCCTCGTAGTTGCGCGTCACTCACGCTTAGAAGGTGCTTTCGGAAGCATCGACGGCCTCAAACTCCCCATGCAGACCTCACACGATGTTGATATCGAAAATGCCACCTACAACGGTTGGCTTTCCGAACATTTTGTCAGTTCAGTCATAGCATTTTCTGCTGAAGGTGCATTTTTCGGTCTTTCTCCAACAATTTGTACTCAATAATCAATTTACAAAGGCATTGTGATCGCGGCAAGGACAAATGCGCCTGGAAGTTGGCACGATTCACGTCTCGCCTCTCACATATATACTAAACTTTGTCTCGACACACCTCCTGGCTACTACATCGTCGCAGATACTGCATTTCCTTGTGGGACGACTTCCGTTGACGGTCACATTTGCGCACCTTTGAAACATGGTCAAGTTTTGCGTAGGTCAGCTGCCGAGATAGAGGAGCACATGGTGTTTAACTGCCAACTACTCTCTTACCGCCAAACCGCAGAATGGGGCATGCGGGCTATCCAAGGCGCATTTGGAAGGCTACACATCCCACTTGACATCACCAACCAAGAAGCTCGCAGCGACCTTATCGAAATCTGTCTTCGGCTGCACAACCTGCGCGCTGTACGTGTTGGGATCAACCAGATACGGACCGTGTACATGAAGCATTGGCAGGCTACTGAGGATGACCTGGACGTGTGGCGAGACTTTGAAAGCATGCTATTTTCAGAGCAGAGGAAGAAGGATCGGGTTTCGCGCTTCCATGTCATCTTAGAATACCAGTAGATACAACATGTAAAACTTATAACATCAGATGAGCAATGCAATGAAGTGTCATCACAGATAACCTTGGATGCGAGCATGAAAGCGGATACGAAAAGACGGTGACCTGAAGATCCTCAAGCAGAGGGGAAGTGCGCTTTGAGTTGCTGGATGGTGAATAGTAATTAGGTAGACTCACCTGATTGATTTCTCGCAATTGGAACATACCCTGGGCTACAATACTCCAGGATTTGTTGGAGTAAGTGTCGTCACAGATAACCTTGGATGCGAGCATGAACGGGCGCAAGACGTTCGAGTCAAACCGAGCGCAAGATGCAGAATGGTGGGAAGCAACAATCTTTACATTGTACATTGGTACCCTAGATACATTATACATTACATGGTACATTGGTACCCTAGATACATTGTAAGTATCATAACACAATCAAATCTCTACTGACCCCTCCTTTTGAATGGGCTTGATAGGCTCATCAGCGATGTCCTCGAAGTATGGGCGATCAGAATACTTGAGACGCCCAGAGGGGCTGATTTTCTGAAGGCGCGGTGGCTTGCGCCCCTCGGATGCGGTACTTTCACCTTCATCAGTAAGCCACCTAGTGGATCCCCCACCCTCAGGGTACCACTCTTGATGCAGATTCTTGCGTTTGGGCATCCGAACATGCTGACGGCGCGTGGATCCACTCATTTGCATCATCTCGATGCGAAGCTCAGCCCGATCACGTTCACGTTCGATGTCGTACATGCGAGCGCGCAAATCAAAGAGTTGGCCATGCAGGGTTTCTGTGGCAGCTTGGGAATCACGGAGCTGCTGACTTTGGGTAAGTAGATGTGTGGTGGTGAGGCTGCGATTGGCACGATCTTCGTCACGGTTGCGCTGGGTGGCCGGGTCAAATGCTGTGGAAAGTCGAGTGAGTAAATCCGTAGCTGCCGCTCCTCAAGTATTGTGACGTGGAGCTGGGGCTTCTGCACGAGGAGTGGAGCGGGCAATGGCTGTATGCTGGATTGGGGGAGAGGTACGCTCATCCTGGTTCTGGTCAGAGACGACAGACAGACTGTCATCATCTTCCATGGCATCGTAATCCGTGTCGTTCAGGTCGCGTGTTCCTGCACGCTCATTAATGAGCTGTTCAATGCGATGGGCACGCGTGACTTCTGGAGGGCACACACCATCTCCAGTCGGCTTTGTAGTCTTGACCAACTGTAATTATACTTGTAATGTTGCAGTCATGATACAAATTGAATCATACCTGTTTGAACTTCGTTTCGAGTGAAGTGAGTTTGCGTTCAGGCCGGTGCTTCACCTTGGCCCATTGGCAGAACTTAACTTGAACAGCCTGCCACCCGCGTTGACCAAGAGGGAGCTCGTCTTGGACTATGTCGAGGAGACTTTTGACGTCCGAGCTAGTATAATTGTTGGACCCTTGAGGGCGGCCTCGCCTCGCTCGTGCTTCTGCTTCATCATCCTCATCTCTGTCCTCTCGGGAACGCTTCTTTGGGTTAGAGTATCCAGCATTTTCCTTCTCCTTGCCTTTGCCCCTTGGGGCTTTGGCCTTGCGACGCACACCTGCTGTTTTGGTGGCCGGAATGTAGCCGCAGGCCTCCGCAATACTGGCAGGGTGAATCAAATCCATGTCGTCAGAGTGAGGTAGGGGGAGGAGCACGGGATTGATTGTGTTGGTGGTTGGCGCCTCACGTAGAGCAAGGCGAGAACTGGACGCCGGGAAGGGTGGAGGTGTGCCTTCGTGGGACTGGAAGGCTGGAGTGAGTGCGTAGGTAGAAGCAGGCTGCATGTATATAGTTAGTCATGTCAAAAATATCATATGATACTCGACGTACCTGATAACCCAGACTGTCGCCATGTTCGAACCGACAGGACCGATCAGATGTAAGAGTCTATAATAAGATGAGTATTGGCTGCCAGTAGACAATCGTTTGATAAGACTTACATTGCAGATACCTGGATGGGACACCCAAGCGCCATCGTTATCATGGGTGAACGCATTTCCAGCGTGGTCGTAGTATAATTTAGGGCCCAGGTAAGACGGGGTACTACCAGGAGGTATCATGGATAGTGGAGGAGGAATGTCAGACATTGCACACTGTAGTTTTAATGAAAATGATGCTTACCAGTGCATGCTCTTATACGTCTCGAAAATGCCAACTATTGGATGCATAAATGACTCTAGATGTTCGTAGTTAGTAGAATGACCCTGTGGTGGTCGCAGGAATACGTTAGTATACACAGGAAAACAAGTCTTTAATGTAAAAAAACAGTCGTGGTAGCTTGGGGAACAAGTTTTTTTCACAAGTCTAGAGAAAATGGTGTCGGCACTGCTCACCTCGTACCCTGGCCGGTTGCAGTGGTACGTGTCGGCGTCGTCTGCTGATAGCAATCTTAAAATATCAGCTGAAAATTTCGCCAGGGAGCTCAGGGATGGGACTGCGTATATTGGAAAATGTTTGGACCAGGTGGTGACCTTCGCCATGCTGAACATGTGTCAGGCGGACCTCAAGTCATGGATTAGTCAGCAGATAGCTTAGGCGTAGTGGCCCAAAACGGATTTAATCCGTCGTTTATAATCCGGATTAATCTGTAAGGGGGGGGGGGGCCCCCCCTTACAGATTTAGAGTTTGTAAGGGGGTCAAAAAATAATGTTTTGCAAATTTGATGCAAATGAACAGCGGCATCGCGGCACGACTTCCTTATATGGTCTCTTTTATTCTATCTTATTTTATTCCGCATTATTTCAGCCTACGGATAGTCACCCACTACAACGTTGGTTGTCAATCTTTGAGGATCACTTAGATGTGTTGATGGGGTGGAGTGAAAGATCAAAGGTAACAAATGTATTTGATTAAGTCCAGAGAACATGTTACATTGAACGAGTAGAGATAGTTTTCGGGCGAGGACGCGCAGCGTCGTCCGGCCCCGAGGGGCTAACCTGAGGTGGAGAGGTGAGCTGCGATTCCCAAGTGATTAGGAGGACTGACGACGCATCCAGCGAGGCTCAAATACCCCAACCCCTGTAGGAGGAAAGGACTTACATTGTGTAATGCCCTGGTATGTTCTAACGGACTGGGGGAAGGTTCACGGTGTGACGCAAGAATTGCTCTTGCAGTGCGGGGGTAGCTTGCATGTAGGGAGCTAAGATTTGTGCATGGCAGCGCAGATACACGAGGAACGCGTCGCTAGCCCAGCGGCCTTTCACTTTCACGACGTCAAAGGGCACGTTTCGAAGAAGATATTCGAGCGTTGAACCAATTCTAATGCCATGGCCTTGTACTGGTTGGCGACCGGCCGCTTTCGTTGCAGACGCTAAGCGTTGCAGAAACTTGGACTTTGTTAGTGGTCGGTGAGAGTCATTATGGCGATAGGCAAAGAGAGCGCCGTTTTGGGGTGGATCATTGACGCGGAAATGGTTTGCGAGGGCTTCTTCTGGGTCAGTGGGACCATCTTGCCTGGCCCAAGATACTTCTTCTCCCTCGATTGCGCTCTTCGTTCGAGGGAGGAAGAAGCTTTTCATTGGGAGATTCTGCCGGTCTTGGGTGTCTCTGACATTGGAGGGTTTGACGTGTATCATTGGGTCAAAAGCGTCGAGGCGAGGAACTGTGAATTCGCCGGCACGAGCTGTGGTATAGAACGTTGTTGTCAGACACGCGAAAACTGCCGCGTCGAGGGGATTGAGGAGGTCTAAGTGCTGGCGAATAGCGGTGATCAGCTCGATGGTGTATGGTTCCCGCTTGCTTCTCTTCGTGGAGGCAGGTGCAAGAGCTGTGGAAGCTTTGAGGAGGGTCTCTATCTCCATTTCATTGAGGGACCACGTTAGACCGTGCAGGATGTGCCAGGCGCGGACGCCGCAGACGTAGTTCACAAATGTCTTGCCCGAATAATGGCCTGCCATGGAGGTGATGAAAGAGGATATTAGGATGTGGCTTGTGGGAGCGCGTTGCTCTTCAGGGATGCTCTTACTGTCGCAGAAGACGTGGAAGGTTAGTAAACCTGATCCATATGTCTCGCGCGTTGCTTCTGTGTACGCATGGATCATTGTGTTACGAATGCGATGGAGGTCGGCTGGGGGTAAGGGAACGATTTTGCCTTTCTCGTCTCGTAAGTTTCGAGAGGTCGTTGGATTCCAGAGGTACAGTCTTTCTCTTGCGGGGCAGTGAGGACGGAGAGAAGATGGGAGGGGGGTGAGGCTTGAGTTATAAGCTATTGTTGGAGTTAACTGGTTAAGGTGAACAGTGGTGGGAGTCCGCGTTGGACTTACTAGTCTTGCGACACTTTAAACAGCTCCTCTCCCCTTCGCTCGAAATCACGATTGATGAGGGCACGGCGATGGAGTTCTGAGTCTGGGTGGTTCCTGCCCACTGTGTGAAGCGGTTTGTTGGCTGGACGACGACATTTTGATCTGGAAATCGCGATGGCTTCAGAGACCTCCTTGACGAAGGGTCGTAGCTCTGTTGGGAGGTCGACTGGGGGCAACAATAGACTTGTGGGGGGATATATCCTGCAGGAAGGGCCGTCGGCGGGGTTGTCTTTGCTTGGTATGTACCTAGTAAGAACTGAGCACTTGGAACTAGCGATGACTTGATGAACGCGCTTGAAGACCTCGTTTGAGGCGCGGTTTCTGCTGCGTCCTGTCCACCAGCCTTCGACGATGCCCATGTTGTCCCCATAGACCTTGAAATGAATTCCGGAGGCTTGAGAGCTGACGATTGAGCGGACGAGAAGCTCGAAGCCGACACTTTCAGCCCACCCAATGTCACGTCCATCTCTCTTCCATCCGGGAATGAGGTCCCAGGCTCTCCAATGCCCGTTGATGAAAATGCCGATCCCATGGCCAGAGCTAGCGTCCGAATAGGCATGGAAGTCGTATACAATGCAGGGTCCGGGAATTGGGCGGGAAATGTATGCATTGCTGAGGACGTTCTTCCACCAGCTGATGTCGTCTGGTGTGTTTCGTGGTGGGGTTCATGGGAGAAACGGACGGTCGCTAAAGGTGGCCAACATTGCCTCAAGGTTGGTGAGGTAAGCTCGGCCAGTGGGGATAATGTTTGCCGCGTGTAGCAGCTTGCCGTAGAGCTTCTGTACCTCGCGGAGTGTGTGAGTACGTTTTGACTGCCAACCTGCGATGGTGAGGAGATACTTTTCTCTTTTCTCGGTAGAGAGGTCCACAGTGCGTGTTGCGATGTTCCACATGAAACCGGTGAATAGTGGACTGCTGCTAAAGGGTTTGTCTTTCGACAATTCCCAGGGAATGCCCAACATTGACGAGAAGTGATTGATGTCGTCGACGCAGTAGGTGAAAGCTTCGTCTTCCTTCGATCGAGGGGAACACTGTGATAAGTCTTTGATCGGGAATGATGCGTCCTCGTCAAACTCTTCGCTAGATTCATTAGGCATTGTAGCTCCTTTGTACCACTTACGACCGCCGTTAACAATAAGTCCCCTGTTTTCAGCGATCTCCTTTGCCCACTTAGCGCGTCTATCATTGTATTCCTCGAGGTACTCGCGTTTGATGTGGAGAAAAAGGTAATCATCCACCCATTTAGAGGCTGGACCGATGCCTTTTGCGCGTAGTATGTCCAGACCGGCATCACTAATATTGCCATATATGCCTGCAGATGGGCCGAATCCGAAGCAGAGCGAAGTATCGACTGCGAAGGCATCGTTACCTGGGAGGAGGATGGCCAGGCCAGCCCATTGGGAGTGGTGGAGAGGGACGGTGCGATACGCTTCCGCCACGTCTCGCACTGCGCCTTGAGATCCTGGAGGGAGGCGCCATATAGCCAGACAGATCGTTGAAAAGGTTCCGTACGTACAAGGAAAGAGGTCGGAGTCGACTCTCGAATTAATGGAACTGATACTTTGGGATGGGTTATGCGGGAATGATAGATTTTGAATGAGGCGATATTTCCCTGGTTTTCCTGGCTTAGGTACAAGGGAGAGAGGAGCGGTTTGGAATGGACCGACGATTGACTCAAGGTCTTGCGCTGTGAAGGGTCCGATAAAATGGCCTTTTTCGAACTCAATATTGACAATGCTCCAGAAGGCTTCGGGGTGCTCTTCAATGGAGGGGTTGTTTGGGGGTTTGTATGTATATTTGACTGGGGGAATGCCCCCGGAGAAACCGGACACCAGACATTCGAGTATATGAGGGTATCTACTAATAAGCCCTGTTTCCTTGAGAAGGAGGGCCCAGCCGTCAGGCTTGTACGGCGTGAGAGCCTTGCGCTTTCTCTCCTCGAGGACAAGCTTGAGCGCCGTGCTCCTTGCTGCCGCATCCCGAACATTCGTGGTGAAATTCGTGATTTCCGGCGTGGCATCCATTGGGGCGCTGCCATTTGAAACAAAGGGGGTTCCCTTGGGGATTGACGAGGTGATTGTCTTGTGTCTTTCGACAATAGGAGGAGCTTCCGTCCCACAACGTTGCGGATTCGCAGTGTTGGATGTCGTGGGAGAAACGGCCAAGGCATACGGCGCAGGCTGACCGGCCACGAGAGCCTGCGCTTTGGGAAAAATCCCTTTTGCGTTGGTGGCGATTCCTGGATTTATCTGGGGATGATTTCTGGTTGTCGTTTCCTGCCCGGGGAGGAGAGCGTGATCGCGAACTTCGGCGACTGTACTCCTGGTTATCCCGCCGCGAGTCACGTGTATAGTCCCGATAGCTAGACTTACGGTTCTGGGTCTGGGCGGGCAAGACTTCGTTGGATTTTGGCTGATGGCACGAATGAGATATGACAATATTAAATCGTTGGTGTGCACATGTGAGCATCCATGTGAGCAAGAGTATGAGCATCCGTGTAAGCAGTGTTACGGGCATCCGTGTGAGCAGGGGTACAGGCATCCGTGTTGTGAATCTAGACAGTATCAGTCTCTATGAGTGATACGTGAGTAATCTAGGTACGGCGTGATGATAACAAGTGACTTACCCTCAGTCAGATGTAACGGACTGAGGGAAAGGGGGGAACGATGACTGGTAAGATATATACGTCGTCCGTGGTTGGTATTCCAACCTCTCAACTCCGCAAGCCGTGTTCGTATCGCTCACGTGCAGTCCTCCTCGATGCGAACATGGTGGACACTCCTCCTTGACTGATTCAACGGAGGCCCAGATAGGTGCGCAGACGTTCGAAGTCTTTTCGGGGAAGCGCCTTCATGAAGATATCAGCCAGGTTCTCTTTCGACTTGACGTAGTGAAGTTTAAGCTGGCCCATTTCAACTTTCTGACGAATAGAGTGATGTTTGATATCGATTTGTTTGACGCGCGCATGAAATGATGAATCCTCGGTCAAGACGATACTGCCGTTGTTGTCGCAGAGAAGGGGTGTCGCAGACAGTTGTGTAAATTCGAGTTCGCCAAGAAGGGAGCGCAGCCACGTCAGTTCGGATGCAGCCTCTGATGCGGCGACATATTCGGCTTCACACGTGGATAAAGAAACAGTTTTTTGTTGACGGGCGCTCCAGGTGATGACTCCACTGCCAAGCGTGCAACAGTAACCGCTGACGGATCGGCGTGTGTCGACGCAACTCGCGAGATCACTGTCAGTATAGCCGAGGAGGCGAGCGGTATGGTCGCCACCGAGAACAAGAGTCACATCACGAGTGCCCTTGAGGTAGCGGACGACTCGTTTAGCAGCTTCCCAGTGGACACGACCGTAGCTATCTAAGAATTTGCAAAGCTGCTGGACGGCATAAGCGATGTCGGGTCGTGTGCCAATGGCTAAGTACATGAGAGAGCCAACCAGAGAATGGTAGGGTGTCCGTGCCATAAGCTCACGTTCTTCTGCAGAGGATGGCGCATGGTCACGTCGGGAGAGATGTAAGCCGGGTTCCATAGGTACAGAGACCGGTACTGTGTCCTTAAGTCCAAATTGTTTGATGATGCGGTCGATGAGAGCACCTTGAGACAGGCTAATAGTGCGGGTGGGGCGATCACGATCGATTGCGATACCCAAGCAAAAACGTGCAGCGCCCAAGTCAGAAACCGTCCATTTCGTGCGCAGTTGCTCTTTGAAGGCAGATATGGCGGCCGTAGAGCTACCGACGGTGAAGAAGTCGTCAACATGGATCGCAACGAGTATGATACCTGTATCAGTACGCCTATAGTAGATGCAATGTTCGCATTTAAGACGCGTGAATCCCCAGGCAAGCATGGCTTGATTCATAGTGCGGTTCCAGACGAGGCCTCCTTGCTTCATCCCATATAAACCACGTTGCAGCTCCCACACATGGTCTTCCATTCCGAGTTCGACGAAACCTTCTGGTTGCTCCATGTAGCAAACTTCGTCGGGGTCGAGTAGCCTGTAGAGGAACGCAGTCTTGATATCAAGCTGCTCGATTTCCCAGTCGAGAGCAGCACCCAGATGCGCTAGGACACGGAAAGATTCGAGACGGGCGGTAGGTGCTGAAGTCTTGGTGTAATCTTGACCCCAGACGGCTGAATACCCCTTACAGACATACCAGGCTTTGAAATGTGCCGGTTTACCATGCTGGTCCCGTTTCAATTTGAAGACCGGACGACCCTTCATCACTTTACGACCAGTAGGAACCGATGAGCGTGGGACAAGCTTGTAGACGCCTAACTCGCGAAGGGAGGCAAACTCCTCCTGCAGTGCGACCGTCCAATGGGGGGCGTCGACAGATGCCATAGCTTCAGCGTAGGTCGAAGGGTCATCTGGGTGTTCGTTATCAAAGTGGTCAGGCATGGCAGCAAATATGTCAGCAAGGTGTGCGAGCTCTTCCGCAGAGACCATTGCGGCCAGCGCATCTTCATCAGGTAGGTTGGAGGGCATAGGCTTAAGGGAGCGAAGACGATCAGCAGCCGACATAGAAGTCAGGACGGCCCGTTGGGTAGCAGAAGTGTATGGGATTCCTCCGGCAGCACAGAGACATTCAGACGGGACAGAAGTGCGAGATGATCGACGTGGTGTGGGTGGCTCCGATGGTCGTGGCGCAGGAGGTGCATCGTCATCGCGAACTTCTGTTACAGTAGTGCGATGGGAGGGGATGGTAGCAGGGGGAGTAGGGTCATCAGTAGTGACTTCGGATCCACCTAGAACAACACCCGGGTGCAGGGGAATATCGCTGACATGGTGAGATTCAATGAAGGAAACATGGTAGGATATGAACACCTTATGTGATTTGCGGTGGTAGCAGCGATATGCTTTGGAGTCGAGTGAGTAACCAATGAGGACACATTCGACAGACCTGTTGTAGATCTTGGGATTGTGGTGATTTTGAACAAGGACGAATGCGCGGCAGCCAATCTCGCGCAGATGGGATAAGTCCGGTTTACGAGTGAACCAGCGTTCAAAAGGAGTATGGCCTGACTGTGAGACGACGGGCGTGCGATTAGACAGGTAGCAGGCAGTTAAAACAAATTCATCCCAACGGTTCGGAGGTACATTACAAGTCGCACGCATAGCACGTGCTTTACCCATCAGAGTTCGATGGAGACGCTCAACGCGTCCATTTTGAGCGGAGGTGTATGGTGCTGTGAATTGGTGTTGAGTACCACGTGTCAGCAGCCACGCACGCATGGACTCAGACTTGAGTTCACCGTTGTCGGACCGATAAATGCCAACTGTCAGTCCAGTCTCGAGTTCACGAGCGCGTTCCCAGGCTTGGAGGGAAGGAAAGGCATCACTCTTAGCTGCAAGGGGGATAGCCCAGGAGTAGGAAGAAAAATCATCAATGATGTCCATTATGTACTTATTTCCTGCAGCAGACACAGTGTCTGGATGTTCCATCAAGTCGACATGCACAATACCCAGTCTCCTACTTGCGCGATCCCCTACCCGAACTTTGGGAACACTAGTCTTGGTCTGTTTGCCGAGAACACAAGCGTCACAAATGGGTGGTTGGGTAGAGAGATCAATGGGCATACCAGTGGCATTGCCGGAGCGCGCAAGGTCATAGACTGCACGGTAATGAGCATGGCCAAGGCGGCGGTGCCAGGATTGCAGGGTGGGTTGCCATTGCGCAAGATAAGCATGATCGGCTGATAGTTGTCCACCGGACAAGGCGTACAAACGACGGGAGGTAAGGTTGCCAGTGAGCATGCGCGTGCCATTGCGAGCCTGGACCCAGCAAGAGGAAGCATCGAAGGACGCGACACATCGATGAGCTGCACAGATGGCAGACACGGAGATGAGGCGAACAGTCGCAGCGGGGATGAACAAGACATGGTCGAGCGTCAAGTGGATGCCTTTCGCGATGATCAGGCGGATGGAGCCAATGCCAATGGCCTGGATGGAAGACCCACCAACGCCATTAACGGAACGAGGGGGAACTGGCCGTAGGGAATAGAAGTCCAACTCGACATTACTAATGTGCACTGATGCGCCACTGTCAAGGAAGAATGGGATGATGGAGGGGTCGACGACAGTGCGCTGACGTTGGTTGGGGGCTTTATAGGTAAGTCCGGCGAAATCGACGGTCTTAGTGTGAGTGCGCCAGTCGATACTCGTCTGCAGATCATCCACAGCGGCAAGCAAGGCATTATACTCTTCATCGTCGGAGCCAGGAAGTTCACTAATGAATGCAGAGGGAACAGGATCATATGTGAGTCCTGCAAACTCCTGCGTGGTGGGAGGAGCAGTGGGAGGCGTGGCTGAAGGTGTAGCAGCCATATATATGGCCTCACCGCCGCTGTCAAGGAGGTAAGCACGCCCACCCTGGTCGTAGCGCAAACCACCAGGCTTTCCCATAGCGGCAGTCTTGGTAGGTGCTTTGGCAGTGAAGGACCCCCCCTTTGTGGCAGCGGAGTCGCGGGCAGCACGTTTGCGTGCCAGGACTTCCTCACGCTTACCCTCCATGGCACCACCCTTACTGAAGCAGTCCTTCGCAAGGTGGCCCCAGCTCCCACATGTGGTGCAGCAGAAGGAATGGCCAGCGACGTTGCACTCTGAGCAGATCTTGCCCGGGCGTGCGTCGCGGCGGTTACCTTTGCTGGATGTGACCATAGCTATGTCTCCGGATCCCTTCAGTTTTTCGGTGTCGATGAGTTGTTGTTCGACGTCGAGACGAGAACGAATGTTGGAGGGTCCATAGATGGTGGTAGAGGTGCTGGTAGAGAGGGCGTCAGCGATGTGATTGCGAACATGAGGGAGGTCGTCGGTCATGGCATTCAGCATCATGATGGTAAGGAAATCATCTTCCTTTGGTAGGCCGATCGCATATATGCGTCTGACAAGGTCACTGATTTGAGTGCTGGTGGAGGACAGACGTTCGGAGCGGCAGTATCGCACGGCGAGAGCCTGTTGAATAAGGAGAATCTGGGCAATTGGCCCAACTTTCTCGTGACGTGCCTTCAGCGCAGACCAAGCTAAGAATGCGTTGGTGAAAGGGCGCAGAAACTCTTGTTCTTCTGAACTAGAACGAGTACGGAGAGTGGCTATAACGCAGAGGTTGTTGAGGTCCCAAGTGCCCGCGCCGGAGGGGTCAGAGACAGGGTCCGGGCGTGGTATGACGCCGAGTAGGTAGCCTCCACCGTGCTTGAGAAGTAGGTAGTTTTGAAGTTTATCAGACCAAACGCCCCAGTTGTTTTGGCCGCGGTCCAGGATCTCGATCTTCTCGAGATCGGTCTGACTGAGAGTAATAACAGTGACAGAGGTAGTAGGCATGGTTGGCGTATTGATCGAAGAGCTTTTTGATCGAGTATGGGGTTTCAGTCCAGTGCCCCTTGACATTATTGGTGATAGTTTTAGGGAGAGAAGCGTGAGGGCGTCAACACGAGAGGTCCGTCCTTATATATGTAGAAATAAATAGGGGAGGGTACATGCGTCATGTTAGACGTGCTTCTCGCCCAAATGGGAAAGATGAGGATCGCCGACGCGCGATGCGTGCTAAGAGCGTGTAGGATTATGACGTGTCTCTTCTTAAAGAAGCAAGGCTGTCTAGGGGTTTCCGCTCGCTCGTTTCTTTACGAGTGAGCAGGGCTCATAACCTGTGAATCTAGACAGTATCAGTCTCCTCAGTCAGATGTAACGGACTGAGTTAGCAAGTACCTAGACAGTATCAGTCTCTATGAGTGATACGTGAGTAATCTAGGTACGGCGTGATGATAACAAGTGACTTACCCTCAGTCAGATGTAACGGACTGAGGGAAAGGGGGGAACGATGACTGGTAAGATATATATACGTCGTCCGTGGTTGGTATTCCAACCTCTCAACTCCGCAAGCCGTGTTCGTATCGCTCACGTGCACGTCATGTGCGCCAATACGTGTAAGCAGGGTTACGGGCATCCACGTAGATAGGATTGTGGGCATCCACAAGGAAATGTGGGCATCTGCGTGAGCAAGGGTGCGGGAAGGATTCATTGGTGTTTGCAAGAGGAGTTTGCAGTATATATAATATGATAAACTTTGTGAGCGATACGTTGTGAGTAAGTTTAAATGGAAACGTACCGCAGATAATGTTCTGGAACGGATCTTATCCCAGAGTTCCTCGTTGATTGCACGGAGAAGGGTCTCATTGATGATGGCAATGTTGAAGCCTTCGTCGTGTTTGAGACGGTCATGCCAGTCCTGGCGGACACGCAAGGCATAATGGAGAGTAACCATGTCGCCGATTTCACTGTTGTTGCGAATGGGGTGGTTCTTGAGGTGCCAGAAGAAAAGAGATAGGGCGTCGATGTGGCTTTGTGGCCACTTCACTTTGCTAAGTTGCATTAAGAAAAGGTTCTTTGCACGTAGGAAAGTCGGGAAAGGGAGGTCGTGGTCCGCAATGGCTGATTTTGAAGCTTTGAAGGCGTATGCCGGGCGTATTGTCAGTTGATCATCAACCCTGGTGAGGCCGAAGTCATCTGCAACAGACCGAGCTGTGCGAAGGGCTTCCTTGCAGCCTTCTGGGGAAAAATACCAGAGTTCTACATAGTCAAAATTATTGAGTTTTTGAATCGCGTATTGGGATGGGCGCGGTGCAATGGAATCTCCTACTGAAGACGCTTCGTTGAAACCGTTCATTTTCGGTTTCTTTTTCTCTGCTTCAATTTTCTCTTTCTCTGCTTCAGCTTCCCGCTGTAAGCGAACTTCTTCCTCTTGGGCCGCTCGAGCTTGTTCAGCTTCGGCAACCTGGGCTGCTTCCTGCTCCCTATTTTGGTTCCACTCATCGACTCTCTCGTTGTGTCCGTCGGTCCAGGATTGGGTTAGGCGAACAATGACTTCTTCTTGGGTCTGTCCGGTGGCTCTCCGGATGTCGTCGCATATATTTGCGTACGCTGGTCCATCGAAGTCTGGACATATTTCGAAAGATGGGTTTGCCATGTAGGCTTAAGATAGATATAGAGAGTGCTTAATGCTGGTAATAGATGTGTAGAAATAAAACGAGCACGATGATACTTCTTAGTGCGAACGGATGTTGTGGCACGGAGACAAGAAGCGCGATGCCACGTCCGACGTTCGCTCGAAGACAAAACTCTATTCCTCCGCTCGTGCCTCGTTACATAATAGACTACCCACCTGTGTTCATTTTCTGATTAGCAAAAACAAACAAACCCAAACAAGCAAATCAAGACTAATCCAAAGATTGCCACCCCGAAAACACACGTCTGTATATTCCAAGAGGTACCCGCTCGGGAAATGCCAAACATAAGGCAGGGAGAGGGGGGGTCCCCCAGAGGTCCTTATTTGCGTAACCTTGGGGGGTGTCAAAACAGCTCCTGTTAGGTTCAAACACCAGTCTGAGCATCAAATGTATATTACTGTATCAAATATAGATTGTCTTAGATTGCAGAACATGATGACAGACGATAATTTGATGTGAGTGATAGTCAAGACGTACCTAGTGTTGTTGGCAGAATGCTGCCATTCTGCCAGTGGCAATTGCCGGCAGTAGGTCAAGGGTGGTTGGCAGAAGTCGGCAGAAATACGATGACCTAGTATTTGTTCCTACTAAAAACAATAAAAATTTGACATGTGGCCTAGAAGCCCAAGGGCCATTCTGTCCAAAAACTTGTGTCCGACCACTTTGTTAGTAGTTACTGGGGAGAAAGTCAAAATTTGGTCAAAAACAACTCAAATAACTACTTTTTCACATGCAACTGCTGCTCGGCACAAACATCTAATTGACTGAAAAATATATCATAATCTGGCATGCTCGTGCAGTGTGGCTACCTCACTACAAAAAAGGCAATCAAGGCCGAAATCTATCAAATCTATCCCCATCTATCGCTTCTGCGACTTATTTCCAAGTCGACTCAAAGGTCGTTTGCATGGATTCCTCCCCTTGCAGCAGACTCTGATCACCAGGATTATCTCACACTGTGGTCCAGAATCAATTACTGATCTGAGAAGTTCAAACACGTGAGACACAGCTGGAGGCTGACCAACTGTGAGAAAATGATGGCCCAGGCAGAATCCACGGTGCCAACTGGCTTTGTTGAAGAGATCAATGTACTCAATCGAAGCTCAGAGAGTGCATCAGGGTATGATATTGATGCACTTTTGACTCATCAGGTATAGCCTTAGTGTAGTAGTCAAAACCATTTTTGCCATAGTACAAACATAGTTGAAAAGAGCTAAAAACGCTCACAATACATTTTGCCGACTTTTGCCATTCTGCCAATTGCCGTTCTGCCATTCTGCCATCTGCCGAGAGGCCAATTCCTTTCTGCCCACGACACTAGACGTACCTTCTGCACCAAAACCTCGTCTCACCATCAAGATTCGTCCCTCAGCAGCACGCCTCAGCTTGGTTCAAGTGAAGAATCGTGTCATTCCAGACTCGGATGCAGACACTCAGCCTGATGACCCATTCCAAGATGAATTTTGCTGGTGTCGAGGGCCAGAGTCCGGAGAAATGGTCCAATGCAGTTTTGATAGCTGTAATGAATGGGTACCTGTCTTGTTTCGATGTGCTTCTATCACCGTGGCTGATTCCGTTTTGATACTAGTTTCATTTTGAATGTGTTGGTTTGCTTGATGCTCCAGAGGCAGATTGGTTCTGCAGTGATATGTGCAGGAGCAACACCAGCTCTCAGAAGAAGACAAAGTAATGTTTTTATCAATCTAAAAGTCGTATATACGATGCCTAGGATGTTTGGCAATACATTGTTCGTTGCTCGTCCGCTGTTGGTGCCGCAGAACTTACCAAATTTGGTATACCCCTGGGCGTGGGAAATTCCCACGGGAGGGGGGGAGGGTCTGGGAGGGTCTTAACGATGTAAGGTGGCCTCATGTACATTTTTTCCCGAGCGGGTACCTCTTGGTATATTCAGTATCTTTTGTAGCGAGAAGATATCCATGTCACTCTCCATGCGTCGAGGAGATTATTGAATGTGATCTCAAGGTGATCGAGCTTGAATTCGACTTCCCAGAGGCGTGCAACTTCGGTTTTGGACTTCAAGAACAGATCGTTCTTAGTTGGCGATAGGATTTTGGTAACAGTTTCTTCGGATCGGACTTCTATGAAATGAAGGATCTCGCTGGTGCCTGTGTTGCTACAGGGAGGATAGACTGGGCTATGTGTGCTCCAGCCCAGGGCGGGGAGTGTGACTCAGTTCATGCAACGCGTTCGATGGTATTGCAATATCAGCAAGTCCCATTTCTTTGCAAATTGTTAATGCTGTCATCTAACCTAGACTTATTTATCAGTACACATCTGCCTAGAATAATACTGTCATAGTGGAGAGTCATGCTTCCCGTGCCTACTACTTAGTAGGAGAGTTAAAAAGGTTTCACAGCTTTCGCCGGCCCGGGTCAGCCGCAACCTGATTGGGATCATCGTGCTCTTTGCTTCCCAAGTTGTCTTTATCGTTACAGCTTCTGGTTCGTCGCTCGCTGTATTTCGACCACCTCCCGCATTACTTGTGATTTCAGATCGAGAGCTTGCAGGTGACCGGTGAACCGTGACGGGACGTCTGTTGTGTCAGTACCTTTCGTATGTTTTTTTTCTCGCGTGTCACAGTCTATGCTAATATTAGTTCAAGAGCATTTTGAACCTACTGCTCTACATGTATTTTCCCGTTATAAACCTTGTTATGTATCAAGCCGAAACCAAAATATAACTCACCGACTCGGTTACTTTCCTACTCGCAATCGCAACCTCCATGGGACCACGCCGTGATCGACACGTCCGCACAAGCCCGTTGAACATGTAAAGTTTGAATCTGAATCATCAACCCTGTTATTACCTTCAAACGCTGTCATTTCATTTCATGACTCTGTCATGCTGTCATCCAAAGGTGTAGTTCATGCATCACTCCGATCTTTCTGCTAACATGCATTTATACTTTGTAGATGTCAATACCGCTGCCGCGGAGACTATCTTGAGCGACCGACTCCACGGCTAGGGACATCAACTTGGCATTCATGAGATAAGTATACGAAGAATAATGTACAGATTCTTCTGAAGATACCCGTTCGTGGTCTATCGTGCGACGCTGATAAATAAATGTTCAGAAGAAGTAAAGCACTTGTAACAGCATGCCTTGCAGCGGTTAGCCCTTGAATAGAATGTTTGGTGCTGACCACTCGGTAGCTGGTAGCAATGTGCGCCGACGCTTGCTGCTTAACTGTGGTTGCAACGTGTTTTGATTGTTCCATAGCGCACATCTCCACTATCTCCCCCGTAGTGGCTAGTCGCCATGATTACCCTGTGGGTGTTTTCAGACAATTCACAAATCGACGCTCCACAACTCATTGTTTAAAGCATGTTGTGGTCCTACCAAGGAGCTCTTAAATACGCTCGTCGAATTGCTCCTTGGCATTTCCATATCCTTCTCCTCATTCTTATCTGTCAGGCATGGTCGCTCAAAAGTCGATCGCTCAATCTTCTTCTTCTGAACCTCATTCCAGCGCTGCATCCAACGCCCCCGTCATAATATCCACCGTAGTCGATGCTGGCATCGCGAATCCTTGCTCAGAGCTCCCCAATCTTCAATACCCTTCTGCCTCGGAGCCAGCCGACCTCCAGCACCTGCTCACGCTTTCACCTTCACGCACTCCGGCCCAGCAGAGGTAGTCCGAACTACACCGGTGTCATGCACGTATGGCCCCTTTCGTGTTTGGGGCACATTGGGCGAGGGCGCGTACGGCGTGGCGATTGGAGCTGAAGACATAGCGTCGAATCGCCTGTTGTGTCTCAAGGTCTTTCCAAAGCACCATCTTGAGCGCAAATCCAAGAAAGATGTTCTTCTGAACGAACTCGAAGCGTACAAGCGTCTTTCATGCGCATTGCCGTGTCCCGCGGCTGATTTCCTCATGGGGCTTGAGATGTCGTTTCAGACAAATGATAAGATCTGTTTTGTAATGGTGCGTCCTCCTCTCCTGCGACCCGTTTCAGTCATCTGACTCCATCGGACGTCTTTAGGACCTGATGGTGAGCGACTTGTATTATTATCTGCAACATAATCCTACGTACTGCGTTCGCAATGCTCGCAGGTGGGCTGCTCAAATGGTAAGCGGTCGTCTTTCCTGGTCTTCGACATGTCATGTCTCACGCCTTCTCCGACTTTGAAGACCCTCGGGATCAATGCTCTGCACGAGATAGGGATCATCCACCGGGACATCAAAGCCACAAACATCCTGATCGACGTTCGACAGAACGTGCGCATCACCGACTTTGGCGTGAGTTATGTAAACAAAGACGAAGGACCCTTGGACCGACAGGGGAATTATTCTTCGGAACCGGTGGGAACGACACACACCATGGCACCGGAGGTCCTGCGCAACAAATCCGACCCCCGTCCTTTGAAGTACGGAGCACCCGCAGACTGGTGGTCGTTAGGCTGCATCATTTACCAGCTCGTTTCAAAGAAGCACGAGGCACGTTTCGAGTCTTCCTTCGCTGCTATCTTACTGACATCATCTCGTCAGTCACTCTTTGTGACAAAGGACGACGTATTTTCCTATGTTTCTTGGTGCTCCAGTCGCGACAGACCATCCAAACGGTTCCCTGCCTTTGAAGAATTGCGTGAAGATCTCGAGGATTTGATCTCTGGGGTAAGCTTTTGCCTTGTTCGTTTTCTGGCACCATCACTCATCTTCACCGCGGTAGCTGCTGCAACCCGACCCGTCATCGCGGTTTGGGTTCACTGAAGTCGTAGGTCATAGATCGTTTGTGGTCAAACCCGGCACATCAGAATTCACCGACGCATACTCTCGCGGTGAGTTAAATCCGATTCGTCTGCGAACATCATGCTAAAAACGAATTGCAGCGCTTGAGCGCAAAGAATTTCCATCTTCGCTGCCAGACTTACGATGTGGTCGGGAGACCAACGCAGCAGAGATCTGGTTTCGCCAACCTTCCTGGGAGAAATCGCGCGTTCCGAATGTGGACTGGGTCAAGCCGGCGCTTTTTCTCCGTCCTTATGATGGCCCTTCAGTCCAGTAGATGTTTATTTCGTTTCGATAGCTTCACTGTTCACTGTCACTACGTCTTCCTTGCTTCTTCAAGTTGTTACAAATGATCTTATGTAAAATACATCTGTCTCTTGGTTCCCTTTTTTGGTTCACATACATCTTTCACTGTTTGTTCCATATCTCCCGGGACCCAGGCGGTAGTGGAATCAGCATGGGTATCCAAAGGTTTGAGTTTATAGTTGTAGCTGATTTCAGCAGATTGAGCACGCCACGTTGCTACTCAAAGCGCGCCATCCGAACGTTGCCAAAGTACTAAAGGAAGGTCTCCGCACCAACATTCTCTCCTTCTCTTCGAACCCAAAGTTCTATGGTCACGAAGCGAGGCTCCTCCCACATAATCGACCCGACGCGAAGACTGCACTTTGGTTCATGGTCCTCTTCATCAGACTTGCCCTGCGTGCTCAAGAGTCCAAACCGAAGAAAATGGGCACGCCAGGAATCTCGCACAAGAGACTTGTGGCATAGACATGAAATTGAAATTGAATTCGAGGGGCTCCCCCTTGACGATGATCTTCAAAACAGCTACCATCAAATATATTCTCCGCGCCAACGATCCCGAGAACAAGAACATCGATTGGAGTTTTCCGGGTACAAATCCAACCACTCTCATCGAGCGTTACTGTGTTATTAATGGATCCTAGGAAAGATGGCTTACTCCGTTCCACCGAAGCTTTTGCCGATGTATTGAAGTTCTACTAGTCAATGTGATCAAGACAGGCTCTTTGACCTTTCTGTCAAGGAGTATGCTCCGCACCGTGCGTGCGTTCGAGTTTGCCAGCCAATTTCCTTGAGAACGAGCTTCTTGTTCCGCTCATTGCGCGACTGACGGATACTGTGGAGACAGAAGTGTCAGCTCTTCGCCCACCATTACAGTCGCCAGCGGCTGTCCTCGACCAGGACGTTGACGCACTTACACTCGTTAATGCAGTGCTCTATGTGCTTCTAATGCAGATATGCACGGGTAGCAGGCGGTTCGAAACGGCAAGTATTGACAGGTGAGTAGTTCAGGCCGAATCGTGGTGAGAACTGCAATGCGGCGCTATATATACGAAGAACGTATAACAAACCAGATAATCTCATCTAAGATGAGAAGCACTGAATGAGGTGCACTTATCCCCCATTTTACGGACGACCTTTCAAGGGCATTTTAGTGGCGCCTTGTGTCATACTACAGGGTGGCGGACTGTACAACGGGATTGATAGCTGCTTCCCCGATTGAAGGCGAGTATGATAAATCTGCGTGCGATCTAAAATTAGGGCAGCGGAATAACCAAAAAAGGGGTGGTCACAAGATAAAAGCTTGGCGTGCCAGTACTTGCGTCCGACTCTCAAAGCTTCAATACTTCGAGTTGCAGAGCCCCCACTGCTTAGTTGCAAGATCATCCATCACGCAGCGGCCTCAACAAAACAACTCATTCAGGCTAGTCAAAAAGATTGCCAGCCAAGTCACCTCGAAAGCTCAGCACACCGTCCGTACATTCAGTACCTGTTTTAACGAGAAGATGTCCACATGCGTCAAGGAGAGTATCGAATGTGACGATGGCGATCTCGAGGTGATCGAGCCTGAGTTCAGTTTCCCGGAGTTTTGGAATTCAAGAGCACATCGTTCTTAGCTAGTTCGTGATAGGATCTTGATAGTGGTTTCTTCAGTCTGGACTTCTACTATGTCATGATGGATCTGATTGGTGCTTGTGTTGCAGGAGAGACTGGGACCAGCCCAGAGCGAGGAGTATGACTCAGTTCACGCAGCGCGTTCGATGATATTGTATTGGCAAGTCCGATTTCTTTGCGAATCGTTGGTGCTGCCGTCTTCCGAGTCATTGCGACCCCTTGCTGCGCATTTTCTGGAACAGCACGGCTATCTACCGAACTTGTACGCAACCAGTGGAATCTATATGAGGCATTAGTTCTGTCCTGACATCAGTCAATGGGTTGCAGATATGGGCTCATCTTGAAGTGATGCCAAGCTCTTCTCTATTGATAGATTGATGGGACACAGAGCAGGTTTCACCTGATCCAAAGTGGAGTGGCGTCCGTGGCCGCGTGGGCCACCAATCGGATCAACCCCCTCCTTGACCATCAACGAAAACAACCGCTCCGTGTGCAGATACGTGAAGATCGCAAAGTCAAGTTATGAGCAAGTGAATCGGATTAGTACCATGAATTGGCAACTTCGGAATCAGCCCACCTCAGAGCAGCGCCAAAACAATATTAATTCCAAGCCTAATAATAAGCGCAAAAAAATCCTCTAAGTATTATTATAAATACCATCTCCACCGCACCACTCTCACCCTCATATCCTCACCCTGCCCACACACAACAACACAATCCTGCTCAAACTTGAAATCCGTATCCTGGAGGTTGCTTCGGACGACCTTCGTACGACTACTCTGAGGCACCGTCTTTTCTGAAGGCGGAGAAGTAGATATAGGCTGAGGCAGAGGTGGATCTGGGACTGGGACTGGTGTTTTTTGGTCATCTTTTGGCACATCGGAAGTAGTGGTCGGGTTTTCACTAGCACTCGAAGCGGGAGGTGTTATCTTGGGCGCAGAAGCTGTTGTTACTGTGTTCTTATCGTTCGCAGGTTCCTCAACAGCGTCCATAATCTTCCCGTTTGTAGGTGTGGCCAGAAGGATAGACAGCACGAATCCTTCACTCGGGCTAGGCCCAGGAGCAACAAGGTACGTCTCGCTGTCACTCTCGAGAACCACCGCACGTCCTTCGTCTCCAGTCTCTTCCCCGACACCGTCTATGTCCATTCGCACGTCCCCTGCCCCTGCATGTGGGTCCTGCGCATGCAGGATCTTCCGCCGCTTTCGAGGCAAAGATACACGTACAGCAGGATCTGCTAGATGCGGGAAGAGCGCACACGCAAGGAGAATCGGAGTGTATTTGAATCTAAAAGACACATCCAGTCAGCACTCGCTCTGTACACAAAAAACAGAATGAAACTCACCCAGCACCCGTCCCCGAGTCACCAAACACCAGCGTCCGCGCGTGCATCTTCTGGAGCTCTTCTAGATTCTCGGGGTCGACTTTTATTTTCTCATTCACGTCGATATTGTCGAGAGTAAACCAGCGTCGCTTGCGGCCGTTTGTGACGTCAGCGAACAAGTGTGTGCACGGTGGTGGCGAGGCCGATGTTGCAGGAGCAAGGGCCAAAGCCGCACGACGCGACGCATATTCTTGCAATCGTTGTGACCTATTGCGTCGCCCAAGCCCAGGACCGCGCGCAGAGCCCTTCTGTAAGATAATCCTAATCAGTACCAGAAACAGATAGTACGAAAGAGAAAGACGAGAGGAAAGGAAAAAAAAACACCCACCTCAACGACCTCAACATGCACAACCTCAATCGCACTCCCATCATGCCCCCACCCCCAGCCAGCACTAACGACCCCCCTCCCATCATCCTCCGCTTCCTCTTCAAAGCTCCTCTGTCTCGAATCACCACTCGTAGCATCATTCACGCTCGCAGCACAATACCCCGCACTCGGGTGCCCATAAAACGCCTCCCCCCATCCACCCACGAACCGACTTGCCCAGACACCACCTGCATAACCCATCCCGTCAAGCGCCGTAGCTCCAGCAATACCACGAGTACCATTGCTCACAGAACCATGAGACGATACGGTAGGCTGCGAAGCGGAAGATTGTGAGGTGCTAGGCGTGATCCCGTTCGATGCTGATACAGCGGGTGTAATGCCGTTCGAGGGCGTGCCATTTGCTGGTCCGACACCTGCAACTACAGGAGGATCTATGTGGTTTGCATCGCCCGCGACGCTACCTCCATAACTTGATACGGTGGGCACGACTCCAAGCACGATTTTGATGTCTTTGCCTTCTTTTTTTGCGCGGGAGACGGCACTCCATGTTAGAACACCAGCGTGCACGGCACATGCGAGAACGTTTGAGTCGTCGGTGTAGACGCGTCGGCGGGGAGCGTGCATTGGATGGTAGGTGGGTGGTGCAGGGTTTGGTGCGGTCCTTACGACAGATCCTGAGGGGTTAGACGTAGCACTTGATCCAGATGGGCCAGAACCGTTTCCTGCTGTGTTGCTCAAGTTCGTATGTACTGGCCAGAACTGTATTGGCGGAGGGGGCAATAATCCTCCACCCCATAACCGCAGCTTGTGTGGCCTGGAGGCAGGGAGGAAAGAGGACGGAATGAGGACGGTGAGACGTACTTCTGGAGGGACAACCAAGCCATCTCTTCCGATCTCCTGTGCATCTCCTTGCTTCATGCAGGGCATGTGGTCTCCAAAAAACCAGGGGAACGGCAATGCAGGGAGCACCCATGAGCCAAGGCTGATATGCGGACGCTCCATTCGGGATTGCAGAAGCAGGGCAAGCTCCTGCGGGGTGGGAAGACGCTCGAAGGCTTCACGTTCAGCGCGTTCACGCTCTATTGCCTCAAGATTTAAGCGGTCCGCACGCTCACGAGCTTCGATGTGTTCGCGCGAAATGAGGTCGTGTTCGCGTTCACGAGCGTCAAAGCGCTCACGCTCGAGGGCGTCGAGATGCTGCTGTCGTTCCATACGTTCGAGATGTTCGCGCTCCATCCTTTCCCGCTCGGCGATACTCATATTCATCCCCCGCTCACGCTCTCGTTCCATGTACTCCCGCTCAAGGTGCTCCCTCTCCAATCTCTCTCTTTCCATCCTCTCACGCTCAAAGTGCTCACGCTCGCGTTCGCGTTCCAGCATCGCTCTCTCCCTCTCCTCTACCATAGGAGACGGCATCCGCGAGTGTACCTGAGTCGGAGCTTGCGAATGTGAATGCGTACGACGTCCAACTCGTCGATCAGGCTGTTCAAGAGCCCTAAGCTCCCTCTCTCGATCCGACAACACCTTCTGCTCGTGTTCTCTCTCCCCCGCTCTCTCCCGCTCTCTCACAAATTCACCCCGCTGCTCCCTCCCCCCACCACCGACACCGACACTACTGTTCTCTCGATCCCTCACCAAAAGCGCTGGATCTCTCAACTGTAGGATCTCCCCCGGACCCGGACGTTCGCTCAACCGTTGATCAGTAGGCAAGCGTTCTCTCTGCTCCCTATCCCTATCTCTGTCCCGGTGCCTCTCTCTCTCAGGACCAGGAAGCCTCAGATCCACACGCTCCCTGTCCACTCTCTGACTTTGCGTATGTTCCCTATCCCTATTGTCCCTGTCCCTATCCCATTCATGCGGATGCGGATGTGGAGGAGGCAACGCCTGGAACTGCCCTTGGCCAGGTAACATCCGCCCACGACCCTGCTGGATATGAGAATTATGTGGTGGTGGTATGTGCACATGCCCATGGCTCGGTGTGTGTCCGTGAGTATTATGTGCGTGAGGCGATGGGTGGGTGTGGGTGTTCGCCGGTACGTAGGGAGGTCGGGAGAGTGGAGATGCACGATGGCTGCTGGGTCCTGAGCCCGGCCCAGGGTTAGGGTTAGGTCCTACCCTCTCTCGGTCCCCGACGTTAGGTTTATCTCGCTGCATGTCTCCTGGGCGTTCCCTTTCTCGATCTCTGTCACGATCCCGTTGCTGCTGCTGTTGCTGCAAAAGCTCCCTCTCCGCTCTCTCACGCAACGCTTCTCGTTCCCTGTGGATCGTCATCTCGCGCTCGCGGTCTAGAGGGGGGGCGATAGCATGGGAGCGTTCTCTTTCGCGTTCGCGCTCTCTTTCCCTCTGACTCTCCCTATCACGCTCTGGCTGCGGCGCATGCGTGTGCGGATGGGGAAGGATAGGACCAGGGTGGAGCTGCAGGACGCCGGGGCCTGCGGGGACGGGACCACGTTCGGAGGGAGGGCGAGGGCGGTCTAAGCGTTCCATAGGGTGAGCGTGTGGGTCGCGTCTATCTTTGGTGAGAGGCTCACGTCTGTCCATGGGTGGATCACGTCTGTCCATGGGTGGGTCGCGTCTGTCTATAGCTGGATCACGTCTGTCCATAGCTGGATCACGCCTATCCATGGGTGGGTCACGCCTGTCCATAACGGGGTCACGTCTGTCCATAACGGGGTCACGTCTTTCCATAGCCGAGTCACGTCTGTCCATGAGCGGGTCACGCCTGTCCATAGGTGGGTCCCGTCTATCCAAACCCAAAGGCTCTCTTCTCTCCATGCCCATCTCCCGCCTCTCCATCTCATGTTCCCTCTCTCGAGCAGCTGCACGTATCACATCCATATCTCTCTCCCGCTCATCTCGATAGCGTTGGAGAATGGGGTCTCTTTCCCTTTCGCGTGCAAGGGGTTCTCTGCCAGGTATGAGCGGCTCGCGCACTAGGAGAGGGTCTCGCTCGCGTGGGAAATGCGGATCTCTGTCTCTGGTGAGCAATGGGTCTCGTGGGTCTCTTTCTCTTGGTAGTAGAGGAGTGTCACGTTCTCTGGGGAGTAGAACGGCATCACGCTGTAAACCTGGTTCTCGTTCTCTAGCGCCATCACGTTCTCTCGGAAGGAGAGTGGGATCACGGATGTCTCTGTCACGCGGTAATAGACCTGGATCTCTGGGAAGTAAGGTAGGTTCGCGCTCTCTGGGCAACAAGGCAGGGTCTCTATCCCTCGGTAACAAAACAGGGTCACGGATGTGTAGACCTTGTTCACGGGTAAGGTCGCGGAGAGGGCCATCACGGTCTCGCATAGTCTCGCGGTCACGAAAGTTGAGATTTGGGTTTAGATTTGGACTTGGATTATTGAGATTGGGGTTCAAGTTTGGAGGGGGACGTTTTTCGAGTGATTGTTTGGGGGGTTGAGATTGGTTTTGGGGTGAATGAGAGGGTGCTATCGGGGGGTTAGGGTTGTGATATATGTGTGGAGAAAGACGAACCTGGAGCAGTAGTTACAGGGTTGATTACGTTTTGTCGTTGAACTACTGGACTTCTTTCTATAGATTTCATTGAAGGAATGGAAATGAGTGTTTACATGAGGATGAAAAGAAAAGAAGAACGGACCGACGGGTAATGGCGCTCTGGTAGTTGCAGATAGAAGGGTGGAGGACCCCGAAGATGACCGAGGACCCCAGGAATTATGAGGGTGAGGGTGTTGTAGACTAGCCATTGGTTGTTCGGGGGGTTGCCTGGGTGTGATACGTTGTGGCACGAAAGGGGAAGAAGGTGAATAGCCTGGGTAAGATGGCGGTGCAGGGTACTGGGCATTTGGATGTGGAAGTGTAGGACGAGGCTGAGCTGCATTTGTTTGGGGTGAAACTGAATTCGACTTGACAATTTGTTGGGGTACGGGTGAAGAAGAGCTAGTGCCAGTGCTCGTTGGTCGTTTTCTGTGCTGACTAGGTGAATCCTGGAGTAGATCGGACACGTTCATCGTACTATGTCGTCGTTGTTGTTGTCGTCTTGGTCGTAGTGGTAGTGATAGTAGTCTTCTTCGACTTCGTTGTCGGGGTCGTGGTCGTGGACAAGGATGAAGTAAGCTGAAGTAAGTTTGAATGTAGTGGGAGCAAAAAGAAAGCAACTTGAAGGCGAAGCGATACAAATGAATCACCCCGATCGTGATCTAATACACGTGCAGATCCGATCGGTCAGGTACACCTTCTCTCGGCAATTACCGCGGGCCCAAACTCGTGACTTTAATTTCATTCTACTGATAAGACTTGTCCTGGTACAACATAGCTACCCTTGTCAAAACAGACGTTACAGCCTAATTGACGTTTAACGACAAGGAATCACTAGTAACTCATCCTCTCGGTGTTAACGTTCCCAAGGGAGCCCCGCGTGCTCACATGCCGTCACTCGCTTCAGATTTATCAATGATTGTAGTATGTCTCACTTACTGTAAATGACCTGTTTCTTGTCCGACATCATTTCCATCAGATTTCATATCTTCAGGCCTTGATGCATTGCTCTCTGCTCCGCTTCAAATTTTCATACAACGAACAAATCTATATTTGTCATCTCTCATGTGATCCTATGTTTTCATCCATAAATATTACTCGAACGGCTTTTCTCATACATTGATCAAACACCCTGCCCTCCATATCCCGCAACATACTCGGCCCCGAAATCATTTACTCCTCCAAGCCTAGTATACTCGTCAGGTCATATGTATGCATTGTTGTCAATAACATCGCCTGCACATGAGACCTGACGGATATACTCGCTACATAAATGTTCATGATTTCAATCCTCTCGCGATACAGCATGAACGCCTCGATGAGTCCCAATTGACGCCGCAAATCCACTCAAGAACCAATCTACGCTAGCAGCCAAACACTAATCACCACCGAACACCTTCTAGGCTGATTGTGATTGCCACGCTGATAATCAGTACGTATAAGTATCTGCACTAGTAGTAAGTTCGTCCACCTTTCTTGATCGTACCATCAAGTGCTTCGGGCGCTAGCTGAAATGCCTCTCCGCAGCTTTCCCGGTCCTCCCAGAGCTGTATCTTACCATCAGAGCCGGCCTCTGCCCACCATCCTAGCAATCTATCGTACTTCCTCTACTCCCTCCAATCAAATAAACTCTCCCACATCTTTATGTTCCGACCTATGGAAGCTCTTCGGTGACATCGCCGTAGAACCCATGCCCGCCGAGCTCCGGCGCACAGCCTCCACCCACCACTCAGGCGAAAATGGGTCTTCCTTCTCTTACTTACTTTTATAGGGTCGCCTCCGGCGAGCCGTAACTCCATTTAGTCTGGAACTAGACTCCATCGACGATTCGGCGCACGACGAGGTAGAACTATTGCTAGGTTGTGTAGTGGCACAGGGTCAGTGCCTAATTACGATCTTCAGTCTATCAACTCACCGAGCACTCAAATGCAGATCTTTCGATCTGAGGGCGTCGAACCATTATCTGAGCACGAAGCCCGTCATCCCTTACATCATGCCATCCGCCTCTGCTCAATCGATATATCGTCTGCTCACAGTCTTCCCCACCGAGACGTGCATATTCCGATTTTGCAGCCGTCATTATGGCAGGTCGAGGCTCCCAATAACATATCTGCACCTCTTCCTGTTCAATACGCTATATTTTGGCTGTCTATCAGCAATCTACTCCATAGGGACCCGTTCTGCTTCTTTGGAGGCCTTAGCCATCGGTGATGCTGGGGATCTCACAGCGGACGAGTCGCTCCTTCTGGCTGAAACTATCCGTTCATACACGCAGCTAAGACATCTGGGTTATAATGGGAAGCATAGAACCACCTCTCCGACCTCTCAAATTGGAGTGTGGTAGCAGAAGCTGGACGTGACTCAAATTCGCACCTTTCTTCAATGTCGCCATCCTCAATTTCTATGTGAACACGCTCCCCACAACAGTTCGAGATGCATGCACAAGTCATGCCTGAGCAGCTTTTTTGTGCACTATCGGCACATGCCACATCCTTGAATACATCATTATCATCTCCTTTGATTCAGACGATGACGAGCACTCAGGCAACTGTTTGACAGCGAATCGCACGCAGCTACAAACATTGGGGCCTCGTATTTGAAATGACCCCGTCTACCTTGACAACGAACCATGTGGAGTTCGCTTCATATTCGCTACAAATCACCAAGTTTATCCACCTACCATTATTACTTACATTCCACGGATCATTCAACGGGCTTCGGCTATTTTCTCCACTTGGACTCTCTGCAATGACGCATCGATGGTGCGATATCGATCCTGAACCCGAGTCACCCCCCTGCAAACATGTAATGTGGGCTTCTCTATCGTAAAGGATGTCGCTCGCATCATCATCATTTTCTCTATGCTCCCTTGCGTCAAACAAGTTACTCAGACACGCGGACGAGAATGAGCGGGACAAGGTTAACCAGCACCTAGGATATTTGAAATCTTCCGCGGTTGCTAGCCGTCATATCACCCCTGGCTACCCGAATTCGGGATTTATACAAGTATGTGCCCACTGCCGGGGCAATTGTCGCTTTCGTTAACGTTGCGACTCGGACCTCGTTCTGATGTACTGCGACGTGCATAACTTGATGACATGAATGAGGTTACGTCGCTCAAACGTACGCAGTTGCATATGTTAGGCTGATATGATATCTGATACGGAAATGAATACTTGATCGGTTTCTCTATCCTCGTTTGATGTTCCAATCCCCCGATTTCACCAAGTGAATGCGTCTGGTACACAAGCGAGTGTGTACATGCGCTTGACATCTCAGATCTCAAGGAGGATAGTGAGATCAGCAGATTTACAGCATGTTGGGCAGTACTATGTCAGGGAATACGCGGATTCAACACAACATGTGATATTCTATCCATGACAAATACGATGCATGTTGAGATACGACATAGCTAGTTCCAATTTCCATCTCATAAGATCCAATAACCACATAGAAGATATAACGAGCCACATGATGAGGTACAATAATCACGTCCAGCGTAGAATAAAGATAACCCAACAATCATATAGATGATGCGCTAAACAAGAACGAAGAGAGGAAACCAAGTCAATACTGTCGATGATAGAATAAAACGAATATCGTTGATCGTATATAGCAGTGCATCAAGAGGGAGATAGAGTATGGAAATAAAAAGTTAGCAGCAGTAACAGAAACAGGGCAAGGGGGAAACGTACATATTCCTACTAATAGGTCGCATTCTGGGCAGGAACAATATACCCATGGACCAATTTGTTCATCTCTTGGAGACATAAGGGGTACTCTCCATGCTCAGCGTGGGCCTTGCTAGCAAGCAATGATCTGCACCCCTTCAGATGCCAAGCTAAAGAATCAGTCCTCGAACACAGCTTTTTGCAATAGGGGCATGTGTAGGACGTAGCGAAGTGGACGCCTTCGATGTGACGGCCCAAATACTTCATCGCCTCTGGGTCAGAGCAACCCTCAAATTTTCAGGAAGTGGCTTTCTTCATGTTAACACCATGCCAATACCACAGGTGGTTCTCGATGCCGGCCTTGTCCACCTCTATGAACAGACCACACGGCTGGTCGGTCCAATCCATCAAACTCGAGATTGAAGACTGTGATATGAAGGACTACATGCAAAAGGCATCGTTAGAATATAAAGATATCAGGACGATGACCTTTGATATACCTAGAATGTGACAATCAATGTACTTCTTCACTAGAGTACGTGCAACAGTACAACTCCGATAAGATTCCAAGGTGGTAATAACGGCATTCTCGCGGAGTATTGTCACGGCATACTCAATCACAACCATGAACTTCAGCAGAGGTACTTGCTTAAGACAACAGCAAGAGAACTCAAACACGAGCGGGAAGTTGATTCATTATAACTTAAAGGGTCAGTCGCATTTTTTATTTGTACACATGCAAAGACACTTACCTTGGCTATCCGCTGTGTCGTAACCCAGGGAATACCTTAATTTAGTGTGGTAATTAGAGGGGATGATATAATGTAACCACTCGAAGCATGCCGCAATACTTTCGAGATGGAAACTATGGTTCAACATTAGCGCTTACATGGAGATTCTACGAGCCAACTGGCAATGCAATGAAGGGGTACATGGCATGTGGTGTCCCAATTATGATGTAAGATGAGGGCGGCATTCTCTGTGCTAGGTGACCGTCAGTCAACAGTTGCGCTGTGAGGAAAATCGATATACATTACATATCGGTTTGATAGGTGTATTATCAACGATCCACGGTTATTATAACTGTTTAGAGGCATAGAGCTGGACGCGTCACGCAATGGTTGTATTGAGATTAGAATTCGCCGTAGCCTCAATTGTGCCAGACGGCCTAGACCAGTGCATGAGAGCAAAGTTCAGAGGGTAAGCGTTGTTTTGGTCTGTTGTGCAAAGGCTTCCAGGAGTTTCCTTATTTGGACTTCTCTGCACTTTGCAGTAAAGTCGATGAGCTTGATGCATCTGATGCATGGCTCTTTCTACCCATACTACCCCGTCAGGTAATTCTGCATTCCCCAACAATTGATAATGTTGCATGCTTCTCAAATACTAAATACTGACCTACTAACTAGGATTTCTGCTACCGTCGATCCACTCAGCACCCCCCTTCTTTACGTACGCATTCCGCCTTAAATCCTGAATTGATATTCACACCCACCAGACAGTGAGCAACCAAACCAAAGCACTCACGCACATCTCACAGAGAAATGGATGCGCCTCATACTGGCATACGCGAGACACAAACGTCTCTTCGTGCTGCGGGTTGAGGATGCAGAGGTCCCGGGCGGCGAATGGGATGAGATCCTTCGTAATGAGAGGATAAACCGTGCGTTCTATTTCAACTGTTTCTCTTATTTTTGCGAAGACTTGTCGTGACATATGTTTCAGGACGAATCCTACCGCCGTATCTCTCGTCGTTGATGGCTATCATGGTCGCAAAGAACCTCGCCGTCTACGAGCCGTCTAAGCAGACCCGTGCAGTGCTGCTTTACTGGCGTCTTCCGGAAGAATGGGCGGATGTTCTCCATTCGTGGGTTAGTACCTTCTTCAATCTCAAGTTAAGTGATTTATCGTCGCATACAGGCAACGGCGACTGGCCAGCTCAATACCATCCTCACTTTTTATGAGATCTCAGACCCTCCCATCCAATCACCTCTTTCTGGTATTCCTATACCACTCCTGCGGCGGGCTATTACCATTCTCTCACGCTCCAATCGAGCACAAATCATCGGGGTTGCTGATGGCGAAGGTGTGAGGTTCTTTGTAGGATGATTTTTAGAACAGAGACTTGTAATCTGATAATGTATATCGTTGTACTACTTATAAATATATGGTAGTCTAACCGCAAAGCAGGGTATGAACAAACATTTACATAAACAACAGTGATGATAGTACACGTTCATCTATATCGCAGTCCGAGCGTCCTTGATGAACTTATGAATTCTTGTCAAATTTACGTCTTGACCCCAGTACCGCAGTGCCCATCAAACGACCCATTGGATCCAGCTTTATTGGAAAGTCAGTCTTGGACTTAGATGCAGGGGCTTTTCTCAGCGGAGAACCTGGCATCTGCATGGGAGATGGGAGCAGTCTCGCATCACCTCTTCCTTCAGTAGCCCTTCCCTTCCCCTTCGTTGGTCTTGTAGGTTGCAATGTGATTTTCACTACCTTGGACGGTCGCGCTCCCATAATGGCGTCCCCCTCGTTCTTCCGCTTATTCGTCTTAGCTGCTTTCTGCCCAGTGCTGTCTCTTTTGAGGTTCCAATCAGAGGTGTAATTGATGGGAGAGTGTAATCGTACCCCGTACGGGCGATACGGGCGATCTTCAGGAAGTGATCGTTCGCGGTCGTCCACGCTCTCCGTTGCTCGTTTGCCCCGTAGCCATGTAGCACCACGACTGGGTCCTTCGTCTTCATTCTCCTTGCTCGACTCGTTTCCATAATCGCTATCAATATCATCGAGATTGTCCCCTCGAACCTCACACACATCGTCCAACCAGTCTTCGTCAACTGCACGCTCAAGCCTGTCAGGGGCGTTTCTATCGACAACCAAGAGAGATTGTTCTTCTGGAATCTCTACAGTTTGTTGGATTTTTTGAAGACGCGCGTTCTCTTCCTTCAGAGCCTCGTATTTTCCTTTGTATTTGTCGTACTGCCAGTGCGAGGTAAATCAACAATACTTGCTGGAATGCACGTATATGCTTACCGCCACTTTGTTTCTGTGCGCACGATGCTCAAACTCTCTTGCCCTCTCCGCCAACTCTTTCAATCCTTCGTCTAGTTCTTCTTTCTCCTTTCGTGCATTTCGCGCATCTCTTTGTGCAGTCTTACAATTTTCCCTCCATGTCTGCTCGGTACTCTCAGCGACTGCACATTTCTTTTGCAGCACAGCAATTGAGCGCTCGACTTTGCGGCGCTCGTTCTCATGAGTCGTGCATGTACTTTTGAGGTCAGCATGCTGCGCCTGGAGAAGGTCGTGCTCCCTTTGCAGCTCCTGATGCTGATCGTCCAGCTCATCGCGTTCCTTGTTGGCGCTCAACAAATTCCGTCGCAACTGTTCCAAACGCTTATTCAAGCGTTGTAGCTCTGCTGCATTTTCACGCGTTTTCTTGCGGAGGCTAGAGACGTGCTCAATAGTCGAATCCGGGTCGTCGGAAAGTGTAAAATCAATATCGACACCCGAATCTCGACGGGGAGATTGTGTGCTAGGTTGTGTGAGCGATTGGTGAGGGTTTAAGAATATTTGAAATGCATCCTTGCGCTGGATACGCTTGCGACAAGTGGGACATTTGAAAGGCGGAGGTCCGGCTTGGAAAAGGTTTTCGATGCA
This sequence comes from Suillus plorans, assembly GCF_016647745.1. NCBI lineage: Eukaryota > Fungi > Basidiomycota > Agaricomycetes > Boletales > Suillaceae > Suillus > Suillus plorans. Next base: position 258,773 of record NW_024537407.1, read on the forward strand.
TGTGTTGCAGAAGCCGTGTCCTGTATACAATCAAGGATAACATAAATGAGTTAGACATAGTCATGATTTGCACGGATGACTCACCGCACTTGAATGACCGTATATCTTTCAGGGGAACACCATCAAGGTGGATAGAGCATTCCACCAACAGCTCATCTGGCATCTTCCAGAACTAAAAGGTGACCTTTAAAGATTATGAGCATGCATTTCCGCACACATATCAGAAAATCGACTACCGAACGGACACCGTGTACAATGTACTAAGTTCAGGCAACAGTGTGACGATCGTCGAGTTGATGTCAGTTGGCGAGAAAAAGTATTCAACTCTTTAGAGGTGATGATGAGTTTGATAATAGCATACGCATATGTTTACCACCTAGAATTTAGAATTATTGGCAGCCTGGGTAAGACACGTTCTATGTAGTGCAGGTTGAAGGGTCTGAGGTCACAGTGGACGTGACTGTTACTGACGCGTTACGCGCCTTTGTTTCGCTTCCGGGTCTTCTAACTTTGCTATGTATGACCCAACCAACATCCAACCCGTCGCGGTGCGTAAACAGTGCTACAGTCTTCCGGGTACTCCTATTAATTTTTTCACGAGCATCCATTTTAATTGGTGAGTTCGAGCCACTAGCTACAATGTACTACCATGCTGATGGTTCAACGACAGCCTGAGCAGAACCAAATTACGAATCCTCAGCTCCCTTCGATTACGCTGAGGCAGACATCATTTTGCTTTCCACTGATGGCGTTGAGTTTTGAGTATTCACGCTCTTCCTCTCCCTTGCCTCTCCATTATTCGAGTCATTATCCTCCCTTCCTCAGGGCCCTAATGGTGGTATTTCCGACCAAGAAACGAGGGATGGCTTCGCAGTCATCCCCATATATGAGGACAGCAAACTTCAGATTTATTTCTCAGGTTTTGCTGTCCATCGACACTTAGAGGATCCTCTTTCTTGACAACCTGACGGACACCCTACCTGTGATCGCAATTGCGAGGAAATTTGTGCTATACCTAGGCGAGAAAGGCATGCCAGGCTCTTATGGCTTCGACGTTTCTCCAGACCAAGTCGGTTCGATACTTCGCAATCGCCAGACAAGCACGGCCCAAACCTGAAACTATCCTTGCTACCAGAAACGACTTACAAGACCCTAAATTCTCACGTGGTTCGCAGAAATCGATCTTTCTACCGCATCCAACCTTCTTGCCCTTCTGACACACCAAGTATCGTCGTACAATCATTTGCGCACAACTTGTGACGGATGACCAGACATCCTGACCATCATGACAGTCCCAGTGACCGACAGCAATTGGATATTTGGTTAGATGTATGAAGTTCATGATACCCGGAGGTAGTGTAACTGCGGAATGGCACCGACCAGAGATTTTTGCCTTGAGACGCCACTGCAGTTGTGTGGTGGTCAAAATCTGTGTAAATTATTGAAAAGCTACCATGTCCGGCGGCACTGTACGGACTAGACGATAAATGGTCGGAACTTCACGCTGTCCGGTTTGCTTGGGCTAAGTGGCAGCGAACATGGCGAAGTTTAGTGGCATTTTTGTTCTGAAAGTCGGAGATGCCATCGCTCCGGTGCGTGTCTTGCTTTAGATCACGAAGTGATTCTGATACTTCTCGATAGCTCGAGCTGACTTCTGACTGCCACCGTGAGCAAGGCAGTATATAGTCCCATAGAAAAACAACGGCACCATGTCCATCAGCAGGAGTGAGCAGCACTCACCTCCTGTCCCTATCGACTCGGTCCAGACTGTCGAAGAGTTGCATTCGAATACCTGGGGAACCAGCCAGCCAGGTATTTCTACTTACATGTCTGTCACAACCTTTTCTCTTGTGTCATAAACATGGGTTCTTGATAGTGATATCAGTTGTAGCATCATCGTCGTTGGCAAGGCCTGCTACTTATTCTCTTAACTTTCTGCTTCTGGCCGTCTAGATTTTGTCACTATGAATCCATGTTTTCGGTGCACGAGTCTTGGCTGTAACGATCTAGCTGAATTGCTTGAAACACAGAACCCAGTAATCTATGGCCTCAGACAAGCCTCAAGGTGTTCTGTAAGATCTACATTAACGTCGACTTCACAAACAAACCAAAGCGTCTCTGTTAGCCATGTTCATGATTTTTTTTTGTTTCCAGGTTCAGGATTGAAAAGACAGAACGTTTAGACTTCCTTCTTTCAAGACCTGACTACGAGAGACCAGGTTCCGCACTTACATCGAAAGAATGTGCGACACCACAACACCGTCGACCACTTCTCAAGATCTCATGATTGAACTTGAGCAGTGAAGGAATGTTCTCGCAGGTAAGTCGTCCTGTTGAACCCTAACTCTACTAGAACAATTTATAGGTTGCTGATCGAAGGGAGAAATAATAGGACATCGTGCTAGATGCTTATATCACGCAAAAGATTGAGCTATAGCCTTCCAGATCGACAAAGTGGCTGTTGCACTAGACACTGGTTAGATTGTCACTTGCCACAGCCCCAGTTTCAATATTACCACATGGCTTATCTTCCTGCGTATCTTCTTGATCATCATCGCGTACCATCTCGCTTTGCAAATATCCAGGTTGATCTGAACACCAACGGACCAAAGGGCCGTGAGGTCAAAGAAGACACGATGTATGTAATAAATGCCGAACTTCTGCGGTGGTCTGCGCCCTAACAGGCAACCTGCCAGCGCATGACCAGTTCGAGTCTCTTGACTTTATCAGAGCCTCTTTATCCGACAAGCACCCCACGAATCTCAAGTTTCAACTGGTAAGTTCAGCTCACTAGCTACGATCGGCCATATTCATGACACCACAAAGATCATAATAGCCAATGGAATTGCCAACGCAAACTTGTGCTTCAGCCCCGTTCGATCACGCTAAAGCAGACGTTATCTTACGATCAGCTGATGGCGTGGAGTTTCGAGTTTTCATGCTCTTCCTCTCCCTTGCCTCTCCGTTCTTCGAAACATTATTTGGCCTCCCTCAGGCATCCGATGGGACTTCTGATCAAGAGATGAAGGATGGCATAGCAGTCATCGCTGTGTCTGAGGACAGCAAAACTCTAGATTTGTTTCTCAGGTTTTGCTATCCATCGACGCTGGCGGAAGATCCTTGCCTTGACAACCTCACAGAGGTTCTTTCTGTGCTCGCAGCTGCGAGGAAGTATTCACTAGACCTGATCGAGAGAAAAGTATGTCAGGCTCTAGCGAATCCCAAGGTTCTTGAGACAGACCCCCTTCGCTCCTTCGCCATAGCGAGGAACGCACGGCTCAAGCATGAAACCATCACCGCTGCCAGACACAACTTACGGCATCCCTTAATCCCTGCGTTATTTGCGGAGATCAACCTCATCACCGCATCCGACTTTCTTGCCCTACTAACATACCACAAAAAATGCGCTATCGCCGTAAACGCCTTAATGAAGGACTTCACATGGATGACGAATCATTATGGCAATATTGATAGCTGCATTTGGCTGTTCAATCGTCCCCGCTACAACCAGTACTGCTGCGGACAGGGTACTGACACGAGATTTTTGCCTTGGAATACCTCTCCACTTGCATGGTGGACAACATATATGCAGGAGGTATACGAGCTATTACAGGATAGCCCGTCTGGCGATACTGTGAGGACGGCAGCGGACAGGACAATCCAAAAGGTCAGAAGTGCGAACTGTGCTGCTTGCTCTGGTCGGGTAAAAGAAGGCATGACGGAATTTAGCAACTTGCTTGCTCTAAAAGTCGAAGAAACTGTCGCTCCGGTATGTACCTTGCTATACAACACGAACAGATCCTGAGAGCTCCCGACAGATCGAGCTGGAGATGGACTTTTGATCGCAACTGTCCTCATCTGTAAGGCAATATGCAATACTGTGGTAAGACACTTTATTAACATCATATGGCAGATCATGTCCATAAACTTGTGCCAAGTATCCGATAATCATGACTCGGTTAGATCTAGCAGTTGAACGTTGAACATCAAGAAAGGGTATCTCTTAGGGGTTGCTTAAGGGAAGGACCGCCGATCAATCTAGTAGTGTAGAAATATGTCTCAAGGATTACGAATATTCCTTTCCTCCATGGGTCCTCCATAGCCTCCAGTTGGTGACTTTCCTGATAAAATCTAGTACGACATTATGAATATAATAACAATTTGATATACATGACTGTCGTACATTCGCAATACACAAATCTTCATTGAGTTTCATCCACATCGCCCTTTTGTTGCTCTTCCAGAATCCATTAATCGTTGTTGTACAGTCAAAGGTCAGTCTAACTTTTGCCCAGGAAGATTTTGCCAGCTTCACTCTACTGTTCATGCAAAGGAAACTTCTCATGGCGGTAGCCCCGCCATTTCTGCATACCAAAGCAGATATTATCCTTCGATCGTCCGATGGCGTTGACTTTCGCGTGATCACGCTCTTTCTGAAGCTCGCCTCGTCGTCTTTTGACTCTATCATCAAGCAAGCGGCACAATCAAACCAGATCGAAGGTGATCTGCCCGTCGTGCCTGTGGTAGAAAACCACAGAGTCCTTGACATCTGGCTCAGATTCTGCTACCCTTCAACTCTTGCAGAGGATCCTCCTCTGCATGAATTTGAAGATATCATACCTGTCCTTGAGGCAGCCAGGAAATATTCTTTGAAACCGCTTGAGCACAAAGTTCGTCAAGCGCTTAAAAACCATATGGAGAAAGAGCCTTTGAGATGCTTTGCAATTGCAATGCGTGCTCAGCTCAACGTTGAAGTCACGCTCGCCGCAAAATATACTCTCCGCCAATCTCTCATTCCTGCGAGCGTTCCTGAAATCGACCTCATCACAGCAAAGGAGCTGCTCACACTACTTACCTATCATCAGAGGTGCAGCAAATCGTTGCAATCCTTGGGGGCGGATCTATCTTGGATCACCAGCAGTTACCCGAGCGTGAATGCGACAGGGTACCAATGGATCATTAGCGGCTCCTGTGGCTGCGAGTCCAGCAGTCGATTCTTGCTCAATGGTCAACGACCATTGAAATGGTGGAGTGATTACATGGAAAAAAGTCTGGTGTCTTTGTACGACAAGCCATCTGGCCAGACGGTCCTTGAGGAGGTCTGTGACACAGTCCGGGGCGTTCGAGCTATTGGTTGCTCGCGGTGCTGTTCAAATATCCTGGTAAATATGACGGGATTTGCCGAGTTTTTTAGCAGGGAGGTTGATGATACGTTGACAGCAAAGGTGATTTGATGGCTTGTTCCTTTGCTAGCAGCGCATCAGGCTCACAATATCGCAATTGAAAAGGTTCATCTTGATGTGCTCACCCTAGCAAGGGGGTGGATGAAACAGGGCGTGTCCTGGGGGAAGGGCGGGAAGAAGAAGAAGAAGAACTTGCAGTGAGGGGCCTGGGCCGCGAACTCTCAAAACTACTGTACATACAAGTTGGCATGTGACAGGTTACATAATTGTTCGAAGTAAGTAGTCTGAGACTGTCTGACACTAGTCTCGAGATCAAACTGTACATTATGGAACACTTCGACTGACCAATGTACTCAGTAGAAGTTGAATGTCATGTCTCAGTGCCAAACTCAGGTGGCCGTTCTAGAACGCCTGCTTTAAGAAATTTGTGCCACAAGACAAGCCAGGCGCTGATGACATGCTAGCACCGAGCTGATTATTGTCCTGGAAGTAAGCGAGTCACTCATCTACATATCAGATGAATAACGGGATGAATCTCTTGTACTCGTGTTCATCAGGAGCAATCCGCAGAACTGGAAGATCAGTAAAGCAGGAAACGCCGTAAGCCGATTGATATATCAGCGAGATCGAGAAAATACGATCATGGATTATAAAACGGGAATCAACAATGCACGGATGGTGCCCGAAATTACAAGCAGCTGCCTTGTGATTAGTGGTGGCCACCAGCGTGGTCAACGGACGTGCAGCCGGGGAATAGCTTGACACGGACAGGGGAGGCGGTAACAGCTGCAGCCATACATGTCACAGGTTTCACCGGTGACAGGCGTTTCGTGGTGCGATGATGGTTGACTTCGAATTTCTTTCTATCCTTAGGTCCGGGTTTATTCCTTTTACGTGGTAGGGCAAGTCTGTGACAACATAGACGAACATTGGAGGTGTGGCGAAAGGGCCTACACCGATGACTGCACGTGGACGTGACCCCAAGAAAGTGAGAGCCTGAGCACTGCTGCAACAATATACATATGGTTGAGGATGGAAATAAGAGAGATTGTTCTTTTGGATTTTTTGAAGGCGTGCGTTCTCTACCTTCAGAGCCTCGTATTTTCCTTCGTATCTGTCGTAAATCAACAATACTTGCTGGAATGCACGAATGCTTACCGCCACTTTGTTTCTGTGCGCACGATGCTCAAACTCTCTTGCCCTCTCCGCCAACTCTTTCATTCGTTCGTCTAGTTCTTCTTCTTCTTTCGTGCATTTCGCGCATCTCTTTGTGAATTCTTACAATTTTCCCTCCACCTCTGCTCGGCACTCTCAGCGACTTCGTACTTTTTTTTGCAGCACAGCAAATAAGCACTTGGCTTTGCGGCGCTCGTTCTCATGAGTCGTGCATGTACTTTTGAGGTCAGCATGCTGCGCCTGGAGAAGGTAGTACTCCCTTTGCAGCTCCTGATGCTGATCATCCAGCTCATCGCGTTCCTTGTTCGCGCTCAACAAATTCCATCGCAACTGTTCCAAACGCTTATCCAAGCATTGGGGTTTTCTTGCGGAGGCTAGAGACGCGCTCCATAGTCAAATCCGGATCATCGGAAAGTGTAAAATCAATATCGACAGCTGAATCTCTACGGGGAGATTGTGTGCCAAGTTGTGTGAGCGATTGGTGAGGGTTTAAGGATATTTAAAATACACCCTTGCACTGGATATGCTTGCGACAAGTGGGACATTTAAAAGGCGGAGGTCCGTGTACAATGTACTAAGTTCACATCACCAAAATTACCGAATCCAGAGATCACATGATATATTGAATTTTCTGACGCCGCCAATTGTATATACCTGTGATATCCGACATTTGAAATATCGTAGCGATACAATGACATCAAACATACCATCTGACAGACACAAGTCATCCAGTAGAGTAGCTGTCAGCCAGATATCAGACATATCCAGATACATCCAATGTATTATATAGAGTAATACAACGAAAAATGGGTGAAACTGAAGTAAAGTACCTAAAGGGCACCCACCGCCAGAGCACTAGTGTCGGTGTGGAAAGTGTTCATGAATTGCAAGTTGTTGGTACATCAATAAAAGCTAGGTATGAGATAGGTGCTTGATAGTAACGACCGTGATCGAAGAGACTTTATACACATACAAGGTAACATTCCAAAGGATAACAATAAATGGGTAGCGTTCAAGACTGTCAGGTATTATTGACCAAAAAAACCTTTCACTCTCCACATAGTGTCCAAGGAAGCAAACTGGGGAATCCGATTAGCAGCGTCATCTGCGGTTATGATTTATTGATTAGACGACTCCGAGAACGCTTACCAGTTAAGCAAAACCTTCCTCTCCGATGACTTGTGTTACAATGGATTCTAGTTCTGCATGGGATAACTTGTGAAGGGCCGGAGTGTCATGCAGTGATGCAACAAGCTGGGCTCGAATTGAATTACAAACTTCTGATAGTCGACTTTCCGATTGAAGAGATCATGTGACGCTCGAGGGTAGTGGAGGCGGGGGCATCATGTTCGGACTACTGGGAGCAGACGAGGATGGTTGGGAAGAATCAAGGTACAGAGCCTTTGGTAGAGTGGATGGAACCAGCCGATGCTTGGCATTGGCTGGACTTTGGGATAGCTATCGGAGGTGTTTCCGGAGGTGTAACAAAGGTGCCGTCGCAAGATGGTGCAGCCATGGATGTCGTTTTCGTAGAACTGCTCTCAAAGCCAAGGAGTAAACCTAACTGGTGCCGATGGCGCGAATGCCGGTAAATTGGATTCGGACGATGAATTTTCTGAAAGTCGGCACACCGTCGTCAGCCTCACATGACTATTCAAAGCCCGCCGGCAAATTCCTACCAACTATGGACGCGCTACACTTGATTTTTGCTTATCTCCCTATTCTATACCAATATCAACACCATTAATTCCAATCCAATCAATTGACACGTCTCTGCAATGGTCACCATCACTCACACTGAAGACCGCCTTGACTTGGCTGACGGCATGCTGTTGGCCCATGACAATATTGTCGTGCTGGAGATCTGTCTGGACTCTGGATGGCCGACTTAGGTGAGTGTATGCGCATATATGCATATATTATGTACTTATTTCATCTATCAGATGGATCCAGCATCGTCTACTCACATGGATCTGAAATATCCTTCTAGCATGCTTTTTCTGTCCGATCAGAGAACTTGAGAGATTTTCAGAGGACGCTGACAGGTGAGTTTTTCGGGAGCTTGCCACATTGTCGAAGCGTACCTTGACACTCCTTTGATGATCCCGCAAGCCCATCGTCCCACTCCCACGAAACCACCGCCTCCACCTTTAAAATCAACGCGCCGACAAAGACCAAGGCGACCAGAACCACTAAGTTTGAGGTGCTGAATCCTGCTGCCTCAAGTTCTAACGCGCCATTGTCATCGGTTACTCCGAAGTATTCTCCAGACTCAGTTGATGTCCCTCACTACACACCAGAAACAGTGTCAGGCATTCCCTTCGGCAGGTAAACCTGAAGCCCTGCAAATGTCATGAAGCAAGTATTGAACATTCTCCAGGACTCCACGATTGCGTCGAAGATCGGAAAGGACAAACAGTCTAGTTTCTGGGGGGTGTACAAACGAGTCGCAGAGGAACATGACGATGAGTTCCTTGAGCGATACACTACTGACATGGACATTGTCTTGATCTTCGTAAGTTTAGCGTTCTTATCTTCGGCGCATTTTGAGACTGATGTTTGATTAGTCTGGTCTTTTCTCGGCTATCAGCGCGGCTTTCATCGTCGCGATGGAGTCTAATTTCAGTCCCGACCTCAGCGACATCACGAATTCCCTTTTGAAACGGCATCATCGAGTCTGAAGGCGTCATTCCAGATTATATTGATGGAATTTGTGTCACTGGTACGTTAGAGCCACTATTTTTATTCTTAGGCTAATATCTTTTTAGATGCGAAAACCCTGCAGATCGCCCGTCGAGTCTTTCTCGAACAAAACTTAAAGCTTGTCGGTGCTGTGCATCAAATCAATCATCAGCACTTTCCACTTCCCTCGCATCAAGATTCCTACCATGTTTGCTGCAATGATTTCCTGCCCTGCCAGGCTATGGCTTTTATACTGTCTTATCATTCATCTTCGTGAGTCACTTCCGTTTGATCTCATTCATTCCATACTTAGCCACAAAATCTTGCAAGGTGCCATCCCTCCACTCGTTGGTGGTACACCATCCTCGTCACCATCGTTTTCGCCCTCGCTACTAGCCTCTCCATCACCAATAACCTTCACCTCATCTCCAAAGTCAAGATCATGATCGACTTCAATTCAGCAGCCTTGCCGCTGTCTTCATCTTCCTCTTTGTCATACACCTCCTCGCAGTTCCCCTGGCAGGCACCTCCTTGCAGCTCCCCAGCGCCTGTTCAACGCAAACCTTCTCCTTTGAGTGAAACTCCGACGTCTCCTCCACCTGCTGGACACAAAACGAAACGAGCAGCACCGGTGCCTCGAGCTGGTGCCCACGGTCGTGAGAGTTCTAGTAGCTATTTGTACTGTAAGATTTTTTTTGCAATCACCATGGTTCGAGAGTTCGAACGCGTTCTGAACTAGGTTCGGAACTGTTCACTCAGTTGTACCTCACTGCTTTGCACTACCATTAATTCAATGCATCACGTTGTTATATCCGAACGCAATTGCAATGTCTGATGAATCTGAGCGAAATTCAAATGCATTATGTACATAGCAATGTTTGATATATCGGTACACTAGCCTAATGCCAGACTATAGTCATATGGCAGTCGCAATGTCAGAATTGAGTTTCCTAACATTGCCTTACATTGAGACCTTGCGCCAGATACATATGGCAGTTATGGTGGCTCCGACATGGTAATATATGACCATCTCTGGATTTGGTAATTTTGGTGATGCAGGCAACAGTTTGGCGATCGTCGAGTTGTTGTCAGTTGGCGAGAAATAGTATTCAATTCTTTAGAGGTGATGATGAGCTTGATAATAGTATACGCCACCATTATTGACAGCCTCAGTAAGACGTAGTGCAGGTCCAAGACTCGAAGGGCAGAAAGTGTCGTGGTCACAGTTATGTAACGTGACTATTACTGACGCGTTACTACGCGCTTCCGATCACTGTCTAACTTTACTACGACCGCAACCCAACTTCCAACCCGTCACGGTGTGTACTAAACAGTACTACTACGGTCTTTCGTGTACTATTATTAATTTTGCTATGAACATTCATCTCACAGATCTAAAATGGTGAGTTCAAGCCACTAGCTACGATATACCACGATGCTAATAGTTCAATGACAACACCATAGACCAAATTACGAATCGACGATGACAACTTGTGCCTCAGTCCCCTTCGATTACGCTAAAGCAGACATAATTTTCCTTTCAACTGATGGCGTTGGGTTTCGAATATTCACGCTCCTCTCTCTTGCCTCCCCGTTCCTTGAGTCATTGCCCACGCGTCTCTGCTAGCTATGTTTGTGATTCTTTGTTCCCAGGTTCAGAATTTAAAAAGACGCAACTTCCTTCTACTACAGGAGACAAGGTCGTTGGAAGAATGTGCAACATGCCAACACCTTCCTTTCTCGATCACTTCTGACGTTTAATAGACGTTTTTCTCTTGACAAGACTCTGTCGAGGTAGCTGAGAATACTCTATAGCGCTATCCTCCGTTTCAATTAACAAGTTTTAAGTTCGGGCGCTGCAAGTCTCGGGGGACTTTGAGTTGCCCTCACTGAAATCTGGGGCTCACTGAGTCACGTATGTACAAGTCATTACGTGACTATAACGTCTCGATCACTACCTCATGTCCACCTTGATACTAAATGAACCTAGTCTAACCGGTGGAAGAATGTTCTCGCATGTAAGTCGTCCGTTGAACCTTAAGTCTGCTAGTAAAGTTCATGAGTTGTTGAAATAATCGTGCTAGATGCTCATACCACGGAGAGGGATCGAGCTATAGCCTCCCACATCAACTCTGTTGCGCTTATAGACATTGGTCGGAATGTCACTTCTTGCCACATCCCCAGTTTCAATATCACGACGTGGCTTATCTTTCTGCGTATCTCTTTAATCACCGTCGCGTATCACCTCGCTTTGCACATACACAGGTTGATTTGAACACCAACGTACAAAAGGGCCACGAGGCCAAAGAAGACACTATGTATGTACTAATGAATGCCGAATGCAGTGGTCTGCACCCTAACAGGCCTGCAAGCGCATGGCCAGTTCGATTCCCTTAACTTTCTCAGAGTCTCTTCATCATCCCACAAACACACCCCACAAATTTCAAGTTTCAACTGGTGAGTTCATCTTACTAGCTACGATCGGCCATATTCATGACACCACAAAGATCATAATCGCCAATGGAATTGCCAACATTGCCAACACAAACTTGTGCTTCGGCCCCATTCGATCATGCTAAAGCAGACGTTATCTTACGATCAGCTGATGGCATAGAGTTTCGAGTGTTCATGCTCTTCCTCTCCCTTGCCTCTCCGTTCTTCGAAACATTGTTTGGCCTCCCTCAAGCTCCTGACGGGGCTTCCGATCAAGAGATGAAGGATGGCTTAGCAGTCATCGCCGTGTCTGAGGACAGCAAAACTCTAGATACGTTTCTCAGGTTTTGCTATCCATCGACGCTGGCGGAAGATCCTTCTCTTGACAATCTCACAGAGATTCTCTCTGTACTCGCAGCTGCGAAGAAGTATTCACTAGACCTGATCGAGAGAAAAGTATGTCAGGCTCTGGCGAATCCCAAGGTTCTTGAGATAGACCCCCTTCGCTCCTTCGCTATTGCGAGGAACGCGCGGCTCAAGCATGAAACTATCACCGCTGCCAGATACAACTTACGGCAACCCTTAATTCCTGCGTTATTTGCAGAGATCGACCTGATCACCGCATCCGACTTTCTTGCCCTACTAACATACCACAAAAAATGCATTATCTCCGTACAAAACCTAATGAAGAATCTCAAATGGATGACGGATCATTATGTCAATAGGAGTGGCTGCGGTTGGCTGTTCAGCAGTGGTTCCCACTATAATGGGGATTACTGCCGCTGCGAACAGGGTACCGACAAAAGATTTTTTCCTTGGAATGCCGCTCCAATTGCATGGTGGACAACATATATGCAGGAGGTATACGAGCTACTACAGGATAGCCCGTCTGGCGATACTGTGAGGACGGCAGCGGACAGGACAATCCAAAAGGTCAGAAGTGCGAACTGTGCTGCTTGCTCTGGTCGGGTAAAAGAAGGCATGACGGAATTTAGCAACTTGCTTGCTCTAAAGGTCGAAGAGGCTGTCGCTCCGGTATGTACCTTGCTATACAACACGGACAAACTCTGAGAGCTTCCAACAGATCGAGCTGGATATGGACTTCTGATCGCAACTATCCTCATCCGTAAGCCAATATATAATACTGTGGTAAAACACTTACTTGACGTCATCTGGCAGATCATGTCTATAAACTTGTGCCAGTACCGTCCAGTGTCCAATAATCACGACTCGATCAGATCTAGCAGTTGTACATTGAACTTGAATACCAAGGTGTAATATTAGGGGTTGCTTAAGGGAAGAATCGCGTGTAGTTGTGTAGAAATATGTCTCAAGAATTACGAATATTCCTTTCCTCCACGGGTCTCCGATAGCCTCCGGCTGGTAACCTTCCTGTTAGATTCTAGTACGACAAATGCATGTGCTGTGAATATAATGATTCAATATATATAACGTACACTGTGGGCAATATCTTCATCGAGTTTCTTCCACACCGCCCTTTGTTGTTCTTCCAGAATCTATCAATCATTATTGCGTTCTCTCTACAGTCAAATGTAAGTTTAACTTGTCGCCCAGGAAGATATTGCCAGCTTGACCATACTGTTCATATAAAGGAAACTCCTCATGGCAACCCCGCCATTTCTGCATGCCAAAGCAGATATCATCCTTCGATCGTCCGACGGCGTTGATTTTCATGTGATCACGCTCTTTCTAAATCTCGCCTCGTCGTCTTTCGACTCCATCATCGAGCAAGCAGCACAGTCAAACCAGGTCGAAGGTGATCTGCCTGTCGTGCCCGTGGAAGAAAACCACAGAGTCCTCGACACCTGGCTCAGATTCTGCTACCCTTCAACTCTTGCACAGGATCCTCCTCTGCATGAGATTGAAGATATCATACCTGTCCTTGAGGCAGCCAGGAAATATTCTTTGAAACCGCTTGAACACAAAGTTCGCCAAGCGCTTAAAAGCCGCATGGAGAAAGAGCCTTTGACATGCTTTGCAATTGCAATGCGTGCTCAGCTCAACGTGGAAGCCACGCTTGCTGCCGAATATACTCTCCGCCAATCTCTCATTCCTGCGAGTGTTCCAGAAATCGACCTCATCACAGCCAAGGAGTTGCTCGCACTACTCACCTATCATCAGAGGTGCGGGAAATCGGTGCAATCCTTGGGGGTGGATCTATCCTGGATTACCAGCAGTTACATGAGCTTGAATGCGGCAGGATACCAGTGGATCATTCAAAGCGGCTCCTGTAACTGCGAGTCCGGCAGTCGATTCTTGCTCGATGGTCAACGACCATTGAAATGGTGGAGTGATTACATGGAAAAAAGTCTGGTGTCTTTGCGCGATAAGCCATCTGGCCAGACGGTCCTTGCGGAGGTCGGTGACACAGTCCGGGGTGTTCGAGCTATTGGTTGCTCGCAGTGCTGTTCAAATATCCTGGTGAATATGACGGGATTCGCCGAGTTTTTTAGCACGATGGTTGATATATTGACGGCAGAGGTGACTTGATGGCTTTGTTCCTTTACTAGCAGTGCATCAGGCTCATGATATCGCATTTGAAAAGGTTGATCTCGACATGGATTTGCTTAAACCCTTCGTTCCGGCCCGAGTTCCCTTATCAACGAAGGCTCGGAATTTCATGGGGGCGAGCGGTCTCGACGCTGAGCCCTCCGTTGCGGGCCCGGCGACGTCGGCTACCCCCGGGCCATCAACGAAGACTGCCACGAATTCAAAGGGCGAGAAGAAGAAGAAGAAGAAGTAAAGGAGCTCTCAAAACTACTTAGACTGTATAAGTTGGCATACAAGTTGCTGTATAGTTCTGAGCAGTCTGACACTAGTCTCGAGACCAGATTGTACATTCTAGAACACCACGATGTAACTGACTTATGTACTTAGTAGAAGTATCTCAGTGCCAGAACCAGGTGATCGATGCGCACGCCATTCTAAAACACCTGCTTCGAGACTACGTAGGAAAATTGTGCCACAAGACGAGCCAGGCGCCAACGACATGCTGCTGGCATTGGGCTGATTATTGTCCTGGAAGTAAGCGAGTCACTCATCTACATATCAGATGAATAACAGGATGAATCTCTCGTACTCGTGGTCATTAGTAGCAATCCACGGAACTGGAAGATCAGCAAAGCAGGAAACGCCGTAAGCCGATCAATATATCAAGAAAATTACGATCATGGATTGGAAAACGGAATCGACAATGCACGGATAGTGTCTGAAATTACAAACAGCTGCCTTGTAATGAGTGGTGGTCACCAGTGTGATCGACGAACGCGCAGCAGGGGAATAGCTTACACGGACAGGGGAGGTGGCAACAGCTGCAGTCATACATGTCACGGGGTTTCACCGGCGACAGGTGTTTCATGGGTGCGATGATTTACTCGAGGTTGACTTCGATTTTATTTCTGTCGTTAGGTCTAGGTCGTTCCTTTGACGTGGTAGGGCATGTCTGTGACGACATAAGATGAACATTGGAAGTATGGCCGCTGTGGCGAAGGGGCTGCACGTGGACGTAACCCCAAGGAAGTGAGAATATTGCTGCAACGACATGCAGAGGGTTGATGATGGGAATGACACATCGTGAATAACTGAAGGAAATATTGGAGATCAGAAACAAGAACCTGTCACAATAAAGCTCGATGGCGACTTACATGAATGTCGTCTTACTACAGTTCATATTTCGGTGGCCAAGAGGCTGGAGGAGCGAACGAATACTTGCTCACACGAATTACATTTGGTGGCTTTCAAGGATGATTCTGAGAGCATGTCGTTGTTCAAACGTTCAAGTCGAGTCCGATGTTGAACATTCTAGGTCCTAATTAGTAAGCCAACGTCTTGATCCAGAGATAAGGTTCTTTCCATCTTACGACCAGGAGGACCCGAGGTAGGAAATTTAGCGCCAATTGTATTGAAACTAATATGTAAACGAACGCCGCCGAGGCTCAGTTTCATCAACGGATACTGTACACGTATTCCAAGACTATCGAGAAAGACAACCCAAATGAAAACGAAGCGGAATTGAAAAGAACATGGTTAATGGCCGCGAGCGAAACCCGAATCTCTGACATGCATAGCGACTGTAAACGCGGATCAATGAGATCATGGCATGAGTGAGCAAGGAAGAAATTCATACCACTTCAAAACGTTCAACGCGATCCGAGCCAAGCCAAATCCCCAAACACGGACGAAGAATCTTTCACCCAACCCTCTATAAACGTACTCTTTCCATGTTCTCGACTCTTCTTCTCCAGCGCCATGATCTTTCTGGTAGTGCTCACCCCGTGTTCCTCACAGAGTTGCTTCAGGATGATCCTCCGACTCAATCCGGGATATCCGCTCATGATTTTGAGTATGTACTCTCCCATAGCATCAAGACCGGTTTCACTACTCTTCGTCATAACCCAACCGCGGTTGATCCGGAAGATCATTTTAGCTCCTGGATCATCGATCACAAAGCGAACTGCTTCACCGCTCGCAGTGAAGAGGAAGTAATCGACATTTCGGTCGGCTTCAAGCATCTCGGCTTGACGCTCCGCAGCAGGGGTGCGTTTACCCTTACAGGGATTTACGCCAATGTCTCTGAGGCTCGTGAGATGCCGACCTTCCTTCTTGCCAAAGTCGCGAATCATGTTAGCGCTGGGATCAGAGTCGCCGAATGCCCAAAGAGAGTCTCCCTTGGTTCCGCTTAGACCCTTCGATACTGGCTTCTTGCCACAAGTCCGTTTGTGAAGAGACCAGTCTTGTTTCTGGCAGGATCTAGTGGATGATGCGACATCATGAGGGAGTTATGAAGACAGAATTAAAGGACTTCTACTCACTGAGAACAATAATGTATCTCGAAGTTAAGTTTCGTTTTGCAAACACTGCACACCATGAAGCGAACACCTTGTCCGATTTCTTCTGGCGTCTTCGTGCAGTTTTCGCAGCGGACAAGAGGTTTATCCCTGAAAGTCGTTTTGACCTGTGCTAAAGCTCGAGCAACATATCCCTTTGTATTCTCCATGACGTGTAGGACCCCCTTCATCCCCCCGCTACGATTGGTGATGTCACTTACGATTGACAACACTGAGGACATAATAAAATGTCCTGTTCATTAAATGTTAGACTCGCATGATGCTATATGAGCGGGAAACACTCGCCGATAAACTTATTCCTGTTGATAGTCGCGACTTCGAACATAAGCTTTGTGCTTTGGGATATTTGTCTTCGAGGTGGAACATCCGGGGTCTCTTCCCACCATGGATTTGGCAGGTTCGATGCCTGTTCCCACCATGAGTTCGGTAGGAATGCTGGTTGAAGGGATGACTCGGTTAACTCCAAGACACGAGCGAGAAAGTCGACAAAGCTCTTCCCGCCCTGCGTCAGAAGATTCGAAACTGTGACCTCCGGGCAAAGAGCCCGACAATCTTGCCCCCAAAACGTAGGTGCTTCACAAGCCCCCTTCAGGCCTTCATTGATATGTCTCTTCTTCTCCGCGACACTCAACAACAACCAGATGGTGTCAAAGTGGCCTTCGTCGAAAAGGTCACGCAGAATTTTGGCTACGTTATCTTGGACCCTGCGAAGATCCTGATGGAAGAACTCCATGGCGTCAGGATCAAAGCAAGAGTCGTCTAGGAAACGAGACATCTCCTTGAGGACGTCCGCTGCGGTTGAAGATGCGATCGCCGCCTCCCACTCCTTATCCCACTTGAGCGCGTCTTGCTTAACATCAGTGATGTTAAATTTCTTGGACAAGAGTGGAGGAAAATCTTCAGGTGTCTTTACAGTATCGTCGTCGTCCTTGATTGGCGATGCCATGGCTAGATGATGAGTGACTTGTTTGCCGCTGGGAGGGTATGGAAGATCAGGGATATTGAGGAGACGCGTTTTATAGCTAACGCCCCATGATGATAATCAGATGCCATCATATCGATAGTCAAGTGAATAATAGTTCCATGATCAATGATGAATCATGATAGTCTATAAAGAGACAAGCCATGATCTTCCAGACGTAAAACCCGCACTCTGTATGATGTAAAGAACTTACTTATCACCGAGTATATTCCACCCGAGTGCATCTTGCTTGATTTCAGTGATGTTGGCGAAGAGAGGAGGTCGATCTTTAAGTTTCTGTGGCCCTCGGCTGACAATGCAGACGATGACTGAGGGCTCTGAGCTGCAGAGCGTATGTGAGATCTAGACCAGACGCGTTGAAATATCATGACGATCGGATACCGTTATATCGATCTAGTCAAATCGCAAGCATGGGCGGTGGAAAGTAGTTCATGATCAATGATGTTAGTCCGTAAAGAGAAGGTCACAGACGTAAAACCCTGCGCTCTATACGATAAGCAAACATTCCTATTTTGGCATTTGCTCCTCGAAGAGAAGAGAAGCCTGACAACGTTGCAGATGAGAAACCCAAATTTGGCAATAGAGAAAGAAACCAAATTTGGCAATAGAGGAGAAGGCCAAACTTGCGCCCTGTGTGTATGAGGATAAAGAACTTACTTATCACCACCGCGAGGCTTGATGCGGTCTCATGACTCACTTCGAACTTTCCCCAGAATATTGATACAGCGGCCTTGTCACAATACAAACTGGGCATCGAGTCTGGATTCTACATGTGCGTAATATCACAGCATATATTCATTCCTGATTTGGGACTCCGTGGCAGAACCGACGATTGTACTGAAAGCGAGCAAGTCACAACCTGCTAATTTAAAAAAGGGGTTCTTGCACTCACGGTAACAATACCCGGAATGGGTGAAGCAGAAAAACGTGAACACAGAATTCGATCAACATATTAACGACACCGAGAAAAAATTGACATGGTCATTTAATCGGTAGCGGTGGTTCCATGGGGCAATGATCATGCCTTTGAACTTCTCACTGTCCTTGGATCTGAGTGACTTGAATCTCGCTCTTTTTGTTACGGAGTGGAGCAACATATCAAGTCTACGAGATACATGAGTACCGGGGGTATAGTCAAGCGAGTATAATACCCTTTTATCCTCGGCAGCCGCAATATCCACAACAAGGGGTCGGTGGGAAGAATGTTGCCTATGATGCTGCTGAAATGGTGTTGCATCGTGGTCAATGGAAGGAGAGCGTTGGAAGAATGAGGAGAAGCGATTAATGGCCGCACGTGGACGTGACCTCGAGGAGGCGAGAATACTGTTGCTACGACGTGCAGAGGGCTGGACATGGACATGGCGTGTTGCGGAGTACTGAGAGCATGAGGTCAGCACAAGAGCCAACTGATATGATAACGACACACATGAACGCGCCCCTGCGTGCAGTCAAAAAAAACATGTGATTACCTCCAAAAACGGCTTATCAAATACGTCCTATACCGATACGAGTTAGAAATTAATGTGCTCCATCATTAAAGAGCCATGAGGTGATGCACACTTTCGATTCATCTTTTGGTAACTAAGAAAGAACTCTATCAGTATAGAGTGGGCAACGTACTCCGAGTCAGACTCACATTAGACAATAGGTCATCGAGACCAGTTTATCTTATTATGACATGGATGTCCCACAAGTGCGCATTGTGGCCATTGCAACCCGTTACTAGCAGCTTTCCATCAGCGGAAAGAGTTGCACAATACACGTCAGCTTCGTGGCGAAGGGGTTCACAGGTAGATATTACACAAATGCACTGTTCGATCGCGTGAAGCACTTGCTAGGAGCAAGCTAGCAGAAGGTCATTGTAAGACAAGGAGATGGCCAACAATTGTGATGAGTGACGTGTGACGTTCAACCATGTGAATATCCTAATTGAGCCAACGGAGATAAACTTCTTTCCATCTGACGTCCAAGCTGTAAACTGGTCAACTATGTTCAATTGTAGAGAGCTGTGTTGGCATCCCACATCCGCATTGCATTCTTCTTGTATCCATTGGTCGCAATCTGTTTGGAATCGGGCGAGTAGCTCACAACGATGTGTCATCTTGATTGGACCAAACAGTTTCGCCGCTCTCTACCGTGACAGACCCTTGCAGTTCCCTCATCTGATCCACTCACAACTCGCTCACAAATCAGACTCCAACTCAAGGACCCACGTTTCTTGTGTGACCAGTCCATTTTGCACTGACCTTCCCGATCTCGGCTTTCACGACCTATCTACCCTGGCATCACTTGTAACAATTTCGCCTCTGGGAGATAATGCCATGGTGATCACCCCCACTCCATCCTTCTTATCTCGCCAGTTGTCGCTAATTTTTAAACCGCTCTCCAAATCCCACCCTCGGAGCAAGCCGTCGTTCGAACATGTGATGAGTCGTTGTTCACCAGGCACACCTCGTACTTACTCGGTACAGTCTTGCAATGTTTGGCAAGACATTATCCTTGCCATCTCCTGCGTCTCACTAATGGGGGAAGAGTGTGTTATTGCTTATGCCTCTCCTGTTTCAATGATGGGGGTGGAGGTCTCTAGCATCTCACTGGTGGGGGAAGAGGGCGTCATCACCGATGTCTCTTGCATCTCAATTGTGGTTGAATAAAGATACAGTGCCAATGGTTCTGAATCCGTATCAACCCTTGTCAATAGAAGCACAATAAAAAACGTTCACGAGAAGCTTGTTAAGAGGAATTCGAACCTGACCCACAGGGACAGGGGTTACCTGCGATGGCGAGGTCCTATCTTTCACAAGGACGTGTCAAGTCAAGTATCGTTAAACCGTCGAGAAGGAAGGTGGGCAAGGGTTCATTTGAGCGCCTACTACTGACTACCAAGGCCCGGGCACGTTCGGTGCGTTATCTTCACCGCTTGATGCTTCGCAGGTGAAGCGATCAAAATTAGCGCTATGCGCAACTTCCTGATCCTATACTTATCATTTTTGGGACTTTGTTTGAAGATGGGCGTGGCTAACAGATGACAGGTGCCACATTTCTATTTCTTAATCCTCGAACTTCTTTGCAGGACAGTGCCGTGAGGCATGCTACAACTACACATGCTATGCAGTGAAAGCATTACTTGATCGATTCAAAGATCAAGATTCTGATAAGCCTCAATGCACATCAGTGGGCAAGGAAGTCCAAGCCAGGCTACCCGCTGCCCTGCGGCATGCAAGGGACTATCGGGGAATCAATTACAATAGTATATAGGTGGGTACCGTTCGTCTCAAAGTTCACCCATCAGAACATTCGCATCTAGAGTTGACTTCAAGCTCTTGAAGAATCCGACAAATCTCTGCTGATGGAACAAATGTCTTCTCCGTTTTCAACGATTATTCCTACCTGCACATGCGCATCATCGCCTTTTGACCACCCAAAAGCTGATATCATCCTGCGGTCCTCAGATAGGGTCGATTTCCGTGTCTTCAAGCTTTTTCTCGCCCTCGCCTCCCCGCTCTTCGAGACTATGTTTGAGCTCCCCCAACCAGCAGCAGTTGGGACGAGTGATGATACAAAGGATGGTCTCCCTGTCATTTCCATGCAGGAAAATAGCAAAATATTAGACACTTTCCTCAGATTCTGCTACCCTTCCACATTGGCGGAAGATCCTTCGCTTGATAACCTGATAGACATCAAAGCCATCATCGGGGTTGCGAAGAAGTATTCGCTGAACCTGATAGAGAGGAGGGTTTGTCAGGCTCTCGCTAGCCCCAAGGTCCTCGAGGCAGAGCCTCTTCGCTGCTTCGCAATCGCCCGGAACGCACGGCTCACAGATGAGACTATCGTCGCTGCCAGATACACCCTACGACAACCCTTGATTCCCACATGCTTACCAGAGATCGATATGATCACCGCGTCTGACCTTCTCGCTCTTCTCACGTACCACAAGAAGTGCAGCGTTGCAGCAGCGTCATCGCTTGCCAACTTGGATTGGATGACGAACTATTATAGCAATCCAAGCGGTTGTAATTGGTTGTTGGACACACGGCAAGCAGACTTTCGGGGAAAACTACCAGATCCCCCCTGCAGATGCGCACGGAGTGATAAAGCCAAATTCCACTTGTGGAAATCTGCTCCGTTCTCTTGGTGGACTACTTATATGGAAGAAACATTCGAGTTATTGAGAGACACTCCTTCTGGCGATGTCGTGAGGTCGGAGGTAGAAAAGACGATACAGAAGGTCAGAGATGTGGGCTGTACCACTTGCTCCGCCCATGTCAAGGAGAAGATGGAAGAATTCAGCAACTTACTTGCCCTCAACGTCGATAAGGCAACGGCTTCGGTACGTAGTATCTCTGTATATGCATTGCAACACTTCTTAACATCTTCGATGACAGATTAAACTAGAGATTGACCGCGACTTCAGAATCTTGCCACCTGTCATGGGTCTCGGCAACTACAAGCTCACAATCCCGCTTCCGTTTTTTGGGCAGAAGTAGCAAGTCCTGAAGCGAGCAAAAGCTGCGGGGGTTCAAGCAATACTCGGGGTATAGTACCGTACAACCGATGGTCTCGCTAAGTACGTAGGTTATTTAGACAGAAAGCCAATACACGAAAATTCAAGCAAGTTGAAATATTAAGCTTGCTGCCTCAGGCAACCTTACTCTGACCTGTACCTATCTTCGCAGGCGACAGTTGTCCTGCCGGACCGTCGGCCTTGCGCTCCCAAACGCAACGAACGAAGATTGAAGAAGAGATGTGTTACCAGATAGAAAGGCTAGATACGAAAGTTCCAAGCAAGTGATAAACTTGCTGCCTCAAGCGGCCTTACTTAGAGGAAGTTACTCTGGCCTGCCCCATGCTATGCATATCCTGCTGGTCCGTTGGCCTTTCGCTTCCCTTTGGCCTTCGTCGCCTTGATGGCGGGTTTCGTGAAGAGGTTCTTGGTAAATGGCAGCAGCCTCATGGACCTTAATCCCGTCTGTTACACTCGAGAGCCAGTCGCACTGGTCTGGTTCGTGGTTCGTGGTTCGTGGTTCAGGGTATGGTCTAGTTCATGGTTCGGTATAGGGTCTGGGTTAGCAAGGAAGTCATTATGCAGTCGGCGCAGAGCAGCCTCGACAGCCTCTCCGTAGAACCACATCTCAATGTAGCCCGAGATAACGCACAGACAGGATACAGAGGGCAACGGACATTTGATAAAAGGGTGATCATGGGCAAACAAAGCCTTGTTAGGTACAACATCCAACTCGGGGCGTAAACGACAGAAGTGCAACAGAAGGTATTCGGCAGAATCAAGACGAGTGTGCTCCTTCGGGATAAGGGCTGAAGGAAGTTGGCGAGCCGCCTCTATGACGACAGGCACGGGAAAGTCAGGAAGGGATGTGGTCTTCGGGAAAGAAAAACTACGCAGGATCATCGCTGACCGCGATGTCATACAGTTTCGTCAGGGATGCACGTAGTACAAAACATCAAGTCAGTGGGAAGTTACATAGGATTCAAGAAGGAATATCAAGAAGATGTGAGAAGTAAACCATCAACTTATTCGTCGTCACTCTGGTCCCCCAAAAAGGCTAGAATGCTCGCGCCCGCAGTTTTCTAAGGAACATCATGATTCCAAAGACAAGAAAATGGAAATGATTCACGAACCTTCCTCTTGAGTGGTGGGTCCTCGTCCTCATCGTCACTTCCTGGTCCCGACTGTTCATCCTGCGATTCCCTCTTTTCTTTCTTCCTTTCCCGCCGGCGTTCTGCCTCTGCGAAATCTTGCACATCCCCTAATACACCATGTTACTATAAGCTTGGTTTTCAACGCGAGTCGTTCCAAGTACATACTAAGTTCTTGTGCGAATTCTCTCTCTGCTTTGATAGTCTTTGCTTTTTCCAGAGTGAGGCGACCCGTCATTCCTAAGTCCTTCAGAATTTCTTTCAGTCGTTTAACTTGGCCTGACGGTGTATCCAAATCTGCAAATTCTTTCTTCCATATCTTGCGTACGCCGCAAGCAACCACTATAGCCTAAGCAAAAATCAAACCACGTCTCGCATGTGTTAAGTAGAAACACCTCTACCTTGAGTTTGGAGACAGTCTCATCATCCTTAGATGACCCTCCTGCGTTGCTCTTCTGTGTCTTCTTACGTTCTGTCGAGGCTTTCTTGTTTGAATCCTATACATTGTCAGAAGTAGCACAGAACACCGATTGGGAGAGCTAAAAACCTTTTCTTGTTTCTTCCTTCTTTTCTTCGGGGGTTCATTGACGACTACTGACACATCGGTGTCATTCTCCTGATTGCCTATTAATTTTGTGAAACGTAAGTCATCAAAATGGGACACACAGGTTCGCTGTGGGGAAGTGCATGTTTCAGAATGACGGTTTCCTGAGGCTTTGAGGTGGAAGAACTTGCTCCGTGCTCGAGCTCGTCGACCACCTCATGTTTCGCATTTTGCTTGGTGGATGACTAGTGAGGAGAACAGTTCACCCAGAATACAGAAGTGAAAAGGAATGTGTTTAACCTTAGGTTTAGATAGAGGGTTTTCCTTTGAAGGCGATTTCTTAGGTGACAGTATTTCTTTCTTTGAAGACGTCACAGCAGATTTGGATGCATGCTTGGCATCAGCCTCGTCCCCAGAAGACTCGACGATAGACTGTACGTAGTGAATAAAGAAGACCAGTCGCAAGATAACAAAATTTCAACTCACGGCTGATTTATGTTCCTTCACAGCGGTTCCGCTGGTCAACTTCTTGGTTCTGGATGCCTTCTGAGAGCGCTGTATGCCATTAGTGACGTAGGTATTTTGAAGAGATTGCGCATACTTTGGAGCCAGAGGGTTTCGTTTCATGCTCGCCCTTACTTTTCGGAGGTTTGACTTGCTTCTTCCGAGCTGGAACTTCGTCTTCAGATATTTCAGACGCTTCAGACTCCACTATAGTCTAGAGGTAACAGAACAGGGTTCGAGTGGCTGCACATAAAGGGATGCCACAAAAGCTCACAGAGGACTTGGGCACCTGCTTCCCTTTCTTGTTCTTCCCGGGCGACGCCTTGGGCTTAGAGGCGCCGTTGCGAGGTTTGACAAGCTCTTCGTCGGCCCCTCCCTTGCGTTTGTTGGAGGGTTTTGGCTGGCTTTCTCCATCATCTTCCTCATTCAGTGGTGTTGTTGAAACATTGTCCTTCAGAAAGTTAATATTAGGAAAGCAGGTCAATGCCCGGACGTAAACTTTGCCTTACCAGATAGTCGACGACTGTTTTCTTGATAGACGTCTTGTACTCTTTTGCGTCTAAAGTTCCAGCTGAGAGGTCAAGGCTTTCCTCTAGCCGCTCACGCACAATGCGTACAGTGAGCTTGCTACAATGGGCAATGGGCATGAGTCGCGACAAAGTTACAGGACACGGTAACAAAGATATAACATGCCTCAATTTCCCCTCTGCACGAGCTTCTTCTAATAGCTTCGTAGCGGCTTGCTGTATTCTCTCAGTACTTGGTGTGGCCATTAGTCTTGTGAGTTGGCACCGCGCAAGAGAAGTGATGCTTTGCGGATGAATGACATTGATTGCTCGTTGACACATACAATGAATCACGTGGTGCAACCGATCGCTGTGATCCGGGGGCCGGATCGGGCAGAATATCAGGGAATTGGCAGACTCCGGGACCGTCCGGCTGGGTCCGGCTGGGTCCGTCCGGGTCCACCTGCGTCACTCAGTTGGCGTTCTGTATAATCATAATTATCGAGCTTTTACTTTCAAATCAAATTTGATTCGCATTGGTGGCAACAGTAGAACAACATGACAGCGTTTAATCACTTGCTGCGCCATCTTGAACAAGAGCCAGGCACAATCAGTAACACCTCACTCACTTCTCTTTTCCAGTTCATCACTCTTGCAACCCGGCTTAAAAACGACATCATCCTTGTGGAGCCTTCCTTGAGTCCAACTTCAGATCCACCATTTGTTCTATCACCTGCAGTCACTGTGTTTCTTAGTGCAGGCTGTTCAATCTCTCCAGCTGAAGTCAATGATGCATGGTCCCTCCTCAAGGATGTCATTTGGAGTGGAGGGATCACTGTTGATGTGGGACGGCTATGGGAGACACATGGCACTCAAAGGGGTCTAGGTAAGTTCATTTGATTGTGTTGTCACCTCTGTTTCTTTATCTAACGATAGAATGGCCCCAGCTGAGTATCTGCTCTATCCTCCTAGCCACTCATGCCTTCATCCCGACTGCCAACGTCGCGCAAAGGGCATGACTCTCAAGAAGGCTGCTCAAACCTATGTGGTGTTGTTCACGCTGACGAAAGGCCCATGCATTGCAAAATCTGTCCATCTCTACTGTCAAAGTAAGCACTTGCACTCCGCACTCTTGCTTTGAGTCATTATTTTTGTCATTGACAAGGTCAACTAGCTTGTGGAATTGATTACCACCATAATTACAGTGTGTTTAAAGGAGAGCGCACCTATTACGAGCACCAACCAGATAGTGTTCAGGCTGCGGATCATGTGTTCATCGAGAAGAGTGTAATTGAGCTCTTTAGGACTGCAATGGATTTCTCATGGTGCGCTATATGCTATGCTCTTGATCTCTCCCATCTGACTATAAAACTTGGTTGCACCCAGGACTTCAGCTACGAACTGTGCAAAGTTGTATAACCTTTGCCTCTCACATGGTAAGCAGACACCTGCAGACTTTAAAGTCAAGTTTGAGCTTTCTGTCGAGCATGTTTGGGATGGTTATGTAATAACTTCACTGCTGGAGGACTGCGAGCGTCGCATGAACACCCTCATTGCTCCCCACACTGGTGAACAGCGAGACCGATTCACGGAGGCCATGATCGCAAGGAACCGCCGCATTCAGCTTTATGGCTATGAGCAAGTCCGTCGCCACTACTGCAATAGATGCACAAGCATGTATGAAGATGAGCAAGGTGTCGGTGAGTGTAATAGTTTTGAGGCTATGCGGGGCTAAGTCGTAAGATATATACAGTCACGCATAAAGTGTCCGCTGTCGTCGTCGATGGTGTCACTGTCGGCCATCCATGCTGCGCGGTTTATAACTGCCACACCCCGCTGTCTAACAACCACCATCACTTTTGTCATCTACACTCTGGTCAAAATGACAAGTGCGTGATTATCGGCTGTGACCTGCCCATTGTACGTGGCCGACGCACGTGCTCAACACTGGAACATCGTCAAGTCGAGGATACTCACGAGCTGCGTGGTCAATCCAGATTCCAGCTCCAGGAGCGCCTTGCTCGTGCCAGAACTACCATTGCCACCAACACATCTCTCACAGATGATCCACCAGACGAAGAAGAGTATGAGTTCAATGAGAATACCAGGAGAGCACTTCCTGCTACCAGTTCATCCCAGGACAGACCTGGAAGGAAGAAGTTCAGGGCAGTCTTTGGCCGCCGGCGCACACACAACGAGCAGTTGATTGTTGCTCCATGCGGTATGATTATTGCTCGAAGGACTTTCTTTGGAGCGGAGGGAGTAGCCAGTGTCAAGGTATGTATCATCATTCCATGACCATTTCCTCAACTCATGATTATCTGCAGCAATTCATCAAAGAAGTCTATGCAGGCGAAGACGCTGTCAAGCCCAATCACATATTCTTCGACAACAACTGCACCCTTGCAAAACTTGCAATGGGCGATCCTTTCTTTGACAACATTGGCTTGTCCGTCGACGTTTTTCATTTCAAATGCAAGCATTCACAGACCGACACATTCTGCCAGGAGAATTGCAACCCAGAAGCATTCCCTGAGCTCCATAGCGATGATGGGAAGGGTTGGCGGTTCAATTCCTCCGTGGCAGAACAAACAAACAATTGGTTCGGCAAGTATCACCCCATTGCTCGTGAAATGCTAGCTCACAAATTCAACTTCTTTTGTGATGAGTTGATCTTACGGAGGAATCATCGGACAGAGGAGAAGCTGGGCAAGGATGGACACAACCCACGCATATGGCCATGTCAGCAGGTATTTGAGTAGTCAGTAACCACGAATACCCAAGGCTATATTATCTTGCATCCGTTGCTCTGCATCGCCGACCCCTCCTGGGCTAAATTCTACTCAACCTGTCGCCTCACACAACAACCTCCACCAAGTCGAACTATACGTCATCAACACTGTATTGTGCTCGTGCGTTCCTGTTAGTTCTACTACATCCATCAACTCACAAGAATACGATATAGCAATCCCACGCCGGCTCAGCTTAGGTTTGGATATGACACCGACGTATGCACCCCACCGAAAGCCAGTAAACTTGATATCAACGTAGCAACTGCACAGGACTCCAGGAGACGTCGCAGACCACTGGAACGCTCAGGAGCCACCGAGAAGCATCCTTCCTCCCAATTCCACAGCACCAGAGCAGACTGGGCAATACTCAGCGAGAGCGGAGGGTACCAATGCGGTAATGCTGCCGCTAGTAGACCGGTGGTAAGTCCAGGATGTCAGCATGCATGGGGCGCAATGATCTGATTCTTGACCTACAGCAACCACGAAATGGTTCTTGGAACGTCATCGACCAGATTTTCCACGAGCCGAAGAGTCTATCGTCCTGGGGGATTCTCAATTACTCAAGGGTTAATGACCAAACAATCAGTCGCTTCGTCAACACTTTGCTCAACGCATGCAAAAAACTTGGTGCCATCAGTGTTTCTATCTTATGCGTATCTCAAACTAATCCTGTCTATCTTAGGAATGAGTAAATGAGATGTCGAATTTCATTTCTAGCTACTGATCGTTGTCTGGCAGATATATCCCCACCTGCAGCAAGTCAATCATGTGCTGGCGCGTCGTCTGTGGTGAATGTAAGTGCTACGTCGATTCGTCCACCAACGCGTGCTTATTTTATGTTTGGTACGATTTCCGAAGGAGAATACGCGCTCACGGGACAAGAGGAGATTGAGGATATCCCGAGGCCATAAACGCACGCCCATAGACACGTTTAGTCTGCACAACCACTTTACTCGGTCCTCGGCCACACATCAGAGGCTTGGAAGATGGTGAATGTTAATTACGAGAAACAAAACTACAGGAACTAAATGGACACAAGTGTAGACTGTGGGCAATGCGAACAAAACTAAAGAATGAAGTCTTAACAATCAGAGTTGTGTGCACCTACTTGTGCGGCCGTTTCGCCTTCTTCATGAAGGAAGTCCAGCTTCCTTTCTCTGTTCGACCATAATCAATGTAGCGTTGGCGAAGCGATGTGTTGGGCTTGAAGTCCCACACCTTGCGGTTGTCATAAAACGTTGATGCCTTGAATGGTACACCAAAGTGGCCGACAAATGCATCTGCCACACTGCGTCGTCCATCAACCGCCCTTTGACAAGCATTGAAACCACGAGAAATGTCAACCACATAAAAGTCAACGGGCCAGATTGCGACTTTTTCGACGACAATGGCATCATGGCTTGATGATCCGCGTGAAAGAAGACTTCCCGAATCCTCCTTCTTCACGATCGGTGTTGAGTGCATTGACGAGATAGATGATGAGAGCGAATGAGAGTCGGAGGCATCAGAAAGATCAAATGAGTCGGCAAAAGGGCGTTGTTTGCGGCATGGTAAAACACGGCGGGGAGCCTGAGGAAGTGGAGAATGGTGCCGCTTGGTTGTGTGGACAGATTTTGTCGTGTCATCCCCATCACTATCTGTCAATGACAAGATAGATGAAAAGCGCCGCTTGATTGGTGGTTTGAATGAGCGCCGCTTGATTGGTTGAGCTGGCGAGTCATTAGGCACTTCATGCTCATTGTCTGATGCGACTGGCGACAGTGAGGGCATACCAGAGCGAGGTTTGCGAGTATGTGGCACAGGATTGGTAGGAGGTAGAGATGGTGTACGTGAGCTCCGTGCAAGAGATGCAGCACGCACATACTTCCGTTCGCTCGTCAGGTCTGTCATGAGGTTAGCGCTTACTGGGCGTGTCAGTCTGTGAAGGTGCCGGTCAAAGTCTACACACTCCCTGACACGTGCATCCCTCACAAAGAGGATGCCAGCATCGCGCTCATGCAGAGTGACCATGTGGCCCACATCAAACCGTGTCCATGTGTCGAGGGCACGGTTGTACCGCTGGATAGGAGCAATCCTTGCAGGAGCAGGAATATCGGGGACCTCAGAGGTCATGCATAATTTTTGGAGGACCGAGAGTGTGAAGTAGAAGTTGGGTAGTTTGAAGCCGTCTTGAAATTCGTAAATTATGGGCTCAACACCATTCTGAGTCCATGCGTACACCACAACAGTGTTCTTCTCCCGAGCCGCAGCCTGGAGACGTTCAAGTTCACATTGGCGCCTTTCTTCATTCATTTCCTCTTCACGAGCATTTTGCTGCGTAAAGATGGCAGGCATCTGCGTTGCATAGCGTGGTGCTGCTCGGGCTTTGGGTTGTGATGGGCCAGCAACCATGCGTGAAGGAAGCTGCACAGGTTCACTAGCATCTGGAAGCTCAACAGCGCGACCCTTGCCCTTCTGGACTTGTGCAGGAGGCTCAGGAACTTCCGATAAAGAGGCCAAGGGTGGGGACAGACGGACGTCCAAGTCAGAGGGTGCAGCATCAAGAATCAATGCTGGCTGCGAAGGTGGGGGTGGAGGCATAGGTGGACATGCTTGAGGCTGATGAGGTGTTCGAAGCGCCAATGATAGATCCAACACAACAGCGGAGGTATGTCCTTTGACGGAACAACCACCCAACAGGCTGCAATGTGTTCGGCATGCAGCGTTCTCACAATGTGCATGGGGGCGCTTCTTGCAGACCAGGGCAGCACACATAAGGAGCAATGTGGCATTGCTCAAGGCAGCAGGCTGGACGACAGCGGTTGGGACTAGCTGAGCTGGCTGGACGATAGTGGTTGGGGCTAATTGAGCTGCGGCCAAAGTGGGGGAGCTGGAGGGACTGGTTGAGCCCCGTGCCCAGCGAAAGAAATTGCATGGCACTTGCTGCTCGCCAGCAAATTTCTTGCACTTGAGTGATTGGAGTCAGTTGAAATTCAGCAGCGAACGAGTCTGGGAAAGATAGCACTTACCACTGCCACCCAACGGCCCTCATTTCCATTCTCGTTTGACTTGCACCGTCGCCAAGGAACCTCCTCTTTGCAGTTGGTGCATGAGTGGATGAAATCAGGTTGGGGTTGAGCCAGTCGAGCATCGAGGACAGCCTGCCATGATGGTGCACCCCGCGAGGTGGATGGGGTATTCATGGTTGTCAAGAAACCTGGTGATCGGAGGATATCAGCCATATTCATCTGGCGGGCACAAAAATAAACTTACCAACGTTATCTAGTAGCTTGAGGATCGCATAAACATTGAGAAATGAATGACATGCTGTGGAATGTAGTAGTTAGTACTCAGGAAATACAGGTCGTATTAGAAACTTACAGGTAGCATAGAGATTGAGAGAACACATACCGGGCGGACGTGCAAAGGCGTGCTGGCGGCAGTGGTTGGTTGAAAGCAAGAGATAAAGCATAAAGATAACCAATGGCGCATCATGTCGTGAACCGGACGGATCCGCACTCGGGCGGACCCAGCCGGACGGACCCGGAAAATTCCATTTCCCGGATGTCCTCGGATCGGGTAAGTTTGATATCTACCCGCGCATAAAACTTGAAGCTTCAAGACAAAGAAAAGTCATATTCACACTAGTGTATACGGGCGCCTGAACAAATATATATATAAGAAACCTATAACCTATAGCTTTGCCTTAGTCGACACTAGGGAAGCGCCGTGCTGCAGTATCTTCGCTGCATCTGACACCATCTCATCCACAATCTGCTGAGCAGGCAGCACTTCATTGATCAGTGCTGCCACTCTTCCTATTAAGAACGTTCTAGCCTCTAGCGACTTCTCTGGGTGTTGTTCAATATCCCAAGTCGCAGGAATAATACCCTTGGATGTAAGTTCCTTAATCTCCGCCTGGCGATTGTTATTCCTAAAAGAGACATTGAAACAAAGAAGCTAAACCGTAACAAGGTGGAAACATACCAGTCCTCGACGTACGGCGTTCTCCTGACTCGGAGGGGTCGTCCGGTAAAGATCAGAGTCGTGACGGCGTCCTCGTATCCTGCGGTTACGAGCGCATCTTTGTGTGCCTTGGGCGCATTTGCTTCCGTGGATGCAACAAATCTGGTGCCTACCCAGACCGCTTGTGCTCCCCACGCCAAATTTGCGGCGAGTCCGCGCCCATCGTACACCGCACCAGCGCCGATAACGTACACCGGCTTCTTTGTCAGCGGAGAGACATGTCCGCGACATGCGTCAACGACCGCAGGAATGAGGACTGATGCCGGGACATCGCCTGTGTGACCACCGCCTTCCCCGGCCTGAGCGCAAATTAGATCAACTCCCATTGCAAGTGCTTTCGGGACATGTTTGGGATGTCCGACCATCTGGGGCATAGTGAGCACACCGCCCTCGTGATATAAGAAGAAACTCACGTTCATGACGGGTATACCTGCGCTATGTAACTTATCGACTACCTGCTGTGGTGGCACACCGACAGCGCACACGAAAAGAGCCGCTTTCTCCTCGATGATGATATCAATGAGCTCATTTAGTTTCCCATTTTGGTAATCATACTGTAGAGGATGATTCAGCGCCGGAGAACTGACACGTAGCACAAGACTTGCGTTTGTTTTCCTTGCATTCCCGCCAACCTGAGGGATGAGTAGGTCAACCCCAAATGGTGCATTTGGATTCTTCAAGTCCTTCTTGATAGCTTGAATCTATGCGACGGAGTTGTATTTAAATATCCATGTGAGCTCAACTCTCGCAGCGATACGCACCTGCTGCCTGAGCACCTTTGGGGTATAGCCGTGCCCACCGATAACACCTAGTCCACCTGCATTCGTCACTTCAGCTGCCAGTTCCGGACCAGCCGCCACATTCATGCCTACAAAGTCATAAGAATCCTTGGAGGGTAACACTGGAGTTATGGCACGAACCTGCGAGCAATATGGGATGTTTGATCCCAAAAAGCTCGGTGATTGGTGTAGATATGATGACAGACATCGTGTCAGATGGTGGAGAGAGAGATGATGGATTTCAGAGGGAGACGACGTGAAACTCGTTTGAATCAATAACAAGGGCCGGTAAGCGCCTGTTATGCTATACAATAATCATGTGCATGTAGTGTTCCGAGTCGGAAATGTATGCCTCCGGTTATTAGTAGCCGAATCATCCACGTAAGGGAATTACCATGCCCACCAACTCCCACCCCGCTTACGGGTACAGTAGAGTGAAAATCATGTGCCATGTACAAATCATCTCAAGTTATCCTGGTAGGTATATATGACAGCAATGGAAGGGTGTAAGATATATGAATGAGTGTGTGCGTGATATACATGAGATAGATGTCCATGTCAATGAATAATGCCCCCTGAACAGCCAGGCGACGCAACAAAATGAGACATCTAGATCAGGAAGGGTTTCCGGTGTCAGGTGGAGGGGACTTGGTACCAGACTGCATTAACCGGCGGAGACGAGCCAGCTCACTCGCCAAAGTTCTATTTCAACCAATTTCGTAAGGCCAAGGCGTGGGGTAAGAAAGAAGTACTGCGTACCTCGCAGTCTCCACTGCCTCATCGCTTTGATGAGATCGGAGTTCAACCTGTGCCTTCACTTTGATGATCTCCTCGCGGAACTCTTCTTCGACCTCTTTCCTGAT
Organism: Suillus plorans; assembly: GCF_016647745.1. Classification (NCBI taxonomy): domain Eukaryota; kingdom Fungi; phylum Basidiomycota; class Agaricomycetes; order Boletales; family Suillaceae; genus Suillus; species Suillus plorans. The sequence continues at coordinate 291,745 of NW_024537407.1, forward strand.
TTTCTGCTCTTCATTTTTGAGGTCCTTCACAGAAGCTTGCTGACGCTGCGCCTCCTTCATCTCATCTGCGAGAAGCTTATACTTCTTGCCAATTGATTCGGCTTCTTTTTTTAGCTTGTCCTCGCGCTTCCGCATCTCTTCACGAAGTCTATCGGTATCATGCTTCCAACTCTCGGTCATGCTTTTGATGCTATCCCGCAATGTAATGTACTCGCGTTCAGCCTTCTGGGAAAGGGCTGTTGATTCAAGGAGAGCAGATTCCATCTCGCGCAGGGACTTTTTGGAGGTCGCAGTCTCCGTTTTCAGCTGAGATTTCAAGGTTGCTGCCTCGGCTTCAGCTTTGCGGGCCCGCTCAAGAACCTGCAATTGGTCAGTAGAGAAATTATGATAAGGCTGACTAACCTCTTGTAACAACCTCTCCTTTCTCGCTACAACATTGTTAAGACCTTCATTTTCCAGTCTGAGGCGTTCTCGGCCTTCTTTCAAATCCTCGGTCTGTCGTGTCAACTGTGCAACAGTCCGCTGTGAGAGACGAAGCTGAGACTTGGTGTTTTCCAAGGCGTTGCGAGCATTTATAACACCGGCCTGGAGATCTGCCAAAACTTTAGTTGTCCCCCCAGGTGTAAGGGAGATGCGTCTATTAGGAGATGATGGAGCCTGTAGCGCAGAGGTGGAAGCATTCAAATTGTCTGAGTTATTGCCAACATGAGTGTCAATCGGTAAAATTGCTGGCGAGGAGTTAAGAGCTGGAGAGAGACCATTGTCGGCTAACGCACGGGCATTCCCTAATAGTATTAAGTCACCACGTTCACGATGAGGGAAATCCTGGTTGCAGGGGAGGTAAAGAAATACTGACCTACGGAAGCTACAGGTATCCCTAAAACAAAAAGTTGTCAATATAACGAGGGAACAAAGGCAGGTGTGACGTACGACTCAGTGTACGCGTTGGACTAGACATTCGTTTAATGTTCACTGCAGGTCCGGGACTGCCGCCGAAATCCATGGGGATACCTTCGCGGATTCCATCGCGTTTCAATATTGGTGCCGCACTTTCTCTCCTCGGGAGCGGAAGGTTTGACTCGCGACCAGCGAGGCCTTGTAAAACATCGAAACTGGAGCGACGTTGCATTTTTGGAGTTGAAAAGCTCGTAGTGTACGACACAGGACAAGGACTTATATCCAAGACGTCCTCCGACGAGGGTTGTGGAGAGTGAGAGGGTGCCATAAAGCCAGGTGGGAGCGGGCGTGATCCACGCAAAATGATATTTTCCAAGCTGTGCAACTGTGCCTGTTGATGCCGAATAGAATGCTTCAAGGTCGACATTTGGTTACGAACAACCACTATGAAATAGAACGAACCGAGATAGTTGAATGAAATCTGAATGGACAGGTGAAGGAGTTATACCTGTATCGTTTTGGGGTACTGACGGGCTCGAAGCGCGTGCAGAACGCAGGGAGCCGCGTGAAGAAGACCTTGACTCGGAGAGCGGACGAGAAGGAGAGTGCAAAGAATTAGACATGCACAGGCAATATGGATATCAAATTGATCGTGATGGAGCCCTTGTCCGCAAGAAATAATCAAAATTTCAGTTGTTTCAAAGATTTAAGGCGCTGCCTTTAAATCAGCGGGTCCAAGAAGACCCTGTTAATGCTCTTGAGATGCAGCCAGAGCTGTTGTAGGCTGTGGTTAGCGCTCGCAGTTGGCCCGAGATTGCCAGAGTCTGGTCAGGCCTTGTTTATCTCTGTTTGTGATGTGCCAAGAAAGACGCGGTCACGTGGCTGTGGACGCGTTTGTCCAGTTTCTACTTGAAGCTTGTTCCACGACAATGAATCTCTTTCAATCCAAGTTTCGTCTGTACCACTAACATCTGACAGATTGCTCCAACATGGCTGAATGTGGCATCTGTTTAGAGGATATCAAGAAGCCTGTCTGCATTCCGTGTGGTCAGTCCTATTCCGATTCAGACTTCTGCATGCGATGACCTGTTCATGTCATCTAGGTCACGTTCACTGTGAAAAATGCCTACGTGCCCATATAAATTCCGGAAATGATGCTTTGAAATCTTCGTGCCCGTCATGTCGAAGCATATTCCACATTGGTATGTTTCATGTTGCGCGAGGAACTGTCTGCTCAGACTACTTACTATCATGCAGCTATGCCTGATCTATCTTTTGTTCCCAAAAAATACCATGATTTCATGGTTCCCAGCGTGCGCAAGTTGTACTTAGATATTGCTTCTCCTGCTCCGTTGGTTGCCGAGATCGAGCAACTCAAAACACGCGTCGCTGCGTTGAGTAGAGATAGGGATGCTCTGATGGAGAGATGTGAGGCACACATGGCAGCTTCTCGTCAGTATGCCACAAATGAGAAGGATGCTCGTTTAGAAGCCAAGGCTGCTCGTGAAGCCACCAGCCGGCTGCAGGTGAAGTATGATGCTTTGGAAAGAGAATTCCTGGACCAGTACGTCTTCTACCAATGAACTTACATCCTGTTGCTGACTCGCACCAGTTCATTCATGTCCCAGACATCTCCCGACGGCCGAAAACGTAAAGGCAGGGAGAGCGCCGATAACTCGCGCATTTCCTTCTGCCAAGAAGAACTTGTCACCAAGTCAGACGTGAAGCTCGAAGAGCTCCCTGATGTACTCGACTTTGCACCTTCACGCCTGAAGCGTGCGCTTCCCAGATCAAGCGTGGCTTCATCCTCACAGCGCGAACGATCCCACGATCCTCCTCCTCGTTTTGTTAAGCGTCAGCGGCGCGCAAGACATTCAGATATTGGCCCGGAATCACAGACTCAGATGCCTGCACCGTGCGAAGGTTGCGAGGCGTGTCACGGAATCTACAGTCAGTAAAATCATGTAGACAAGGCCACATGGATCATGCCCTCTCACTTCTCTGTACAGTGTAGATATTGATACACATGTATTGATATTTATTTGCAATGATAATATCTGCTTACCATTTAATTGTGCCGTCCCACACAATGGCACAGATTCATTACTAGGTAGACTAGGGACTCGATACTGCCAGCCTACCAGATTATTGTATCCACCATATCGTAAGCATTGGACTCGTCCGTGGTTATATAAGCCAGACTAGTCCAATTGTGAACTAAGTATAAAGCTTCTAACATTACATACTTAGGCCTTAGGCTTTAAGTGGCGTTGATAAGATCAGCTAGTAGTAGCTATCGTGCGTAAACCCTCGAGATTAGGATTAGCCCTGAATACAAAGATAAGTAAAGTAATTCACACTGGTGGACATCACCGTGACTGTATGCATCCATTTTTTCACTGCCTGAGATAGCTGAACACTCACTTGAAGCTTCTTAGCAACCTCCTTTTTTTGTCTATCGAGTGACTGGATCGGATCATCATATGGGACAATACATACCTCCCCACCCTATCACCTCACCCCTGAAGTCGCGAATGCCCCAGTATGAACCCTCACTATACCCACTAGTCCGCCGTTCCTGCCGCTATTCTAGACAGCATTTCAATGAGAACAAGACCAGTGATTTCAATATATTTACACGGATATACATGTGGTATCGTTTAGAAGAAACGCCTTCGTTTATAAAGGGTTCTCTAGGCGCGCGGTTGAAAGAAACAGGTCACGTCGCTCCCGGAAGTACTTATCTGATATTCGCTCGTTCCTCGGCCTAGATCTTATCGATCATCACCTATCAAAGGAAAAATTCTCATGGGGAAAAAAGACCCCAGCCACCCAACCCTGCACATCCTCCCAACTCAAGTTCACGCGTCCTTAGGTCTGACTGGAGAGTCGGGACCCGTGGCAAACACGGCGTCCTGACTGCCGCCGAGATTTAACCCTGTTGATCCATCCGTTCCTTCTATCGTTAGCCGACAGAAATCAATTGAAATGTCGGCCAGCTGTGAGCGCATTCCCGCGACCTAGTGGCGACACACACTTGGGTATGTGAGATATTTGATATATCGTGACAGTCACGGTACCTCGAGGCGGTAGTTTCAATGAATCGTCAGTACGTATACTCCGAGTCCGTCAGTGATCGGAACGGCACGTACCCGATGCGTAGTGTTCTGGACAGAATTCTGCCACATATGGAGCAGAACTTGACACCGTGACTGCCAGGTAGGTGGCAGAACCTCCTGGGCAGAATGTCATAGGCAGAACTCAGGATGTACAAGTTGGAGTGCCATTAATTTTTTCCCTTAATTCTGCCACCTACCACATTAACAACAGAACATGGTTTTGCCAAGCTCTGCCAGCTCTTCCGGCAGAACTGCAAGATAGTTCTGCCCACGACACTACCAGCGATGCGACCGTGACGATGATCTGCGGTCTTCTGCAGCTGTACTTGATTCATGGGTATATCATATAGTAGTAAGTGATGTGGCAGTCCTCTGAACACATGGACTGGAAGCATGTTCATCTACAAATTAGTAGCCAAAACAACTCATCATAGGCGTGTCACGTCTTGACGGGATATCACCGTGTTGATTCATTTCGAGGACTCGCAAGGCGCTGCTAGAGTCAGGTACTCTGGTCGGGGTCCTGCTGAAACCGCTCCTCGGATCAGGCTACTTGGGTAGATCAGACAGGTTGGCCGAGACTTGTGTCAGAAATCATGTGTCCGATGGCGCAATCTATGCGACCAGAACCTCGTGAAATGGAGATGCAGCCACGGCGAGGGCCAATTTTTCATGTCATCTTCGACGTCTTGGGCTCGTTGTTGACAACATTAGAGGGAGTAGAACTAAGAAGAGGACGCGAGTAGTAATAGGTAGAAGGGGTATGTTAATGTATAACATAAGCACGTGCGCAGTATATTCTTTATATTTTATTACCTTGCCAAGCCTCACTTTATTATGCGAAATAAATTGTATGTAAACAACTATTTAATTTTCTCCGGATGAGAGAGCTCCGATACTGGTAAGATCCATTTTTGACTAGAGACAAAAAGCTCAGGATTGTCCGGCGGATTCTAGCCTATATGTATTCCTATACATAGCGTGCAAGAAACGCTTTTTGGTTGTATCAGCCTCCCGTTCTGTGTCAAGAAGGGGAAATGAAAAGATACCCTCGGATACGGTGTAGATAGCCAGAATAAGGATGAAGTAATAATGAAGGCCTAAAAGGCATGCAGGGCCATTGGAAGCGAAACAGACCACATGTCAGTGGGGAGCACCGCAAGGCTGTTACCAAATTCTCTAATTCACTTCTACTCGCATCAAATTACTTATAAGATTCCGAATTGCGCCTTTGTCATGTTACCCTTGCCTGCTAACTAGTCCTCACAATGCCCGGCGAAGCCAAAGCGCCATTCAATAATGCAAAGGCAGATATCATCTTGTGTTCTTCAGACAATGTCTACTTCCGCGTCTTCCGCTGCATGCTCGCACTTTCCTCTCCATTCTTCGAGGCGATGTTCGACCTTCCCCGACCAAGTAGGGACCACTGTAAAGATGAGATGTTTGACGGCCTAGACGTGATTTGGGTGTCAGAGAACAGCAGGACACTCGACATGCTATTGAGATTTTGTTATCCGGCAGCGGTAAAAGATCCCGGTTTGGAGGACATTAATGACGTGGAGCAAGTCCTGGAGGCTGCAATGAAATACGGGATGGAAGATGTTGAAGAGAGGGTGAGGAAAGCCATGGTTACCCCATCCCTCCTAGAGAGCAACCCCGTACGCGTCCTTGCGATTGCATGTCGGTTTAGTCTCGAACCAGAAGCCAGGACTGCGGCACGATATTCGCTTCATCACACAGCCCCAACACATGATTCCCTTGCTGCAGAACACCTTCCTAATAACGTCATTCAGGGCCTTGTCGCATATCGCTCTAGGTGCGGCCAAGCGGCCAAAACGCTCTGCGACAATCTGGACTGGCTGAAGAAGTCACAGACGCACAGTTTCTACGAGTGGTGGACAAACTGCTGTCCATGTAACTCAAAGGCGGACGTCAGGTACCTGATACATGGAACTTATCCGCGGGAGTGGTGGGCGGATTACATGGACAAGACATCCATTGCCTTGGAAGAATCTCCTTGTGGTGCAGTATTGACGAAAAACTTGGAAGAAGCTGTCGAGAGGGCAAATGGTTGTCCCTCATGTCGACGGAGGGCGCAAGACCAGATGGTTCAGTTCACCGGGACTTTTGCTCGGGAATTGGACAAAGTCATTGCCGAGGTGCGCGAATAGCCGAATTGCGGTTGTCGTAAAATCTAAACTTGCCTCTGCAGATCGCTTTAGATATCGCCATTTGATGCGAGGTCGACACGACTACCTGCACTGCACTTGCGCATCAAAAATCAGTGGAGACCGCTAGGCTCAGCTATTTTGATCTATCACAGCTGAACCAGCTTAGAATTACCCTGTTATCAAGGACTTACTAGTAGAGCCAGTATCTGCTGTACGAGCACTTCTGGTGAGTTAGACATATAATAGATATTTAGACTGTAGAGAACTTTCCATCTAATGACAGAACAACAACCACTTACTGCACGTTACTTGGTATCGTGATCATCGTACAACTTTTGCGCTTTCCCTAGAAAATCTGTGTGCAACACGTTCCTATAATCTGGAAGCAAGTCGATGCCATCGAATGGTGAGAGCAGGATTATTTTTACATAACAGTTCAAGAGCAGATAGGAATTAAAATTAAAATTAAAACCAAGTTTAGTTAGAGCCATCCCAAAGGGGAACTTCAAGTCATTCTCATTCACATGTTGTCTCAGACTCCTTCCACGCTGCGGGCGCTGGAAATGCTTGTCGCAGAAGTTACTGCAGGAAAGTTGTAACCTAGCTCTCAGCAGAATCCTCCCACAATGGACACATGTACAACTTTGTACAAGTACACCAGCATCGAAGACGTTGATTCACGGCGGATACCAGTCGACGCTGGAGCCCCCTTTGACAGAGGGGATATCATATTACGCAGTGCGGACAATGTTGATTTCCACTTTCACAAGCTATTGCTGTCCCTAGCATCATCTTTCTTTTCAAACATGTTCTCTTTACCTCAGCCTGACTCTCTCGATGATGCTGCGGACCGGACAAAAGACGGTCTCCCCATCATACCAGTAACAGAGAATAGCGTCATTTTGCAGAAGCTGTTGAGCTTTTGTTCTCCTGTCTACGACACAGACGTGCCCGCTCTCGAGAACTTGGACATCGTCATGTCTGTCCTCGATGCCGCCGATAAATACGACATGAAACGAGTCGGTATATTCATCGTTAGAATGATAACGGCTCCTAGGTTTCTAGAGAAAGAACCTATGCGGGTCTTTGCTATCGCATGTCGCTACCGCTCGGAAGCAGAGACTCTTGTGGCGGCGAGATATATGCTGCGTTTTGCAGTGTGGGAGCCTGCATATGTGTCTGAATTGGACTTCATCTCTGGTTCAGACTTCCAGCGGTTGGTCAAGTACCACACAAATTGCGGTCAAGCTATGACCCAGCTTACCCGTCTTTGGTCTACGTATCCCCTACCGCTACTCGACTGCAAGTTCTGTCGCAAGAAGGGGGTTTCTCGCTTGTCCCTCAAAGAATATCAAGATAGTGTCATAGAAACACTCCGCATTCGACCATCTGTGGAAAGCCTTCTCAATCCCGAGTGGATTGACAGTATGGTTAGGAGGGCTGGAAGTTGTATTGGTTGTAAAGAGAGAGCGCCGAGGGCGCTTGCTGAATATGCAAAGGAGCTTGCCTTCCCGGTAATGGCGATTATCCTGGAGGTGAGTTCTCTCGCGTTTGACTGACTGCCTGTGATTTACCTCCTCGCAGATTCCCCTGGACATCGATTTTCGCTGATAATATTTATCTCACCATGTACTAGAATCAAGTCACAAATAGTTTCATGCTTGGCACACTTTCCTAGGCATATTGCAGTGGGCAGGTTCTCTTTCCAGAATTCCCTTGGCACGCAGGATAATGCGAATATCCGGATTGATGGGATTGAGATTTCGTCAAAATACAATAATTTGCAGCTGTGAGCAAATGTCTTTACCTCTATCCTGTTTTGTCATTTCACGTTATACAGCTTTCCCGATTCTAAATATTGCACACTGATGTGCACCCCAGGCGGGGTACAAGTAACCACCGCCGAGTCTGAATCAATCAGCGCGCTCCCGATTACTTACCTGACGATGCCCCTCATGCGATGAAATAAATACCATCCTTGTCGCCCGTCCGAACTATGTGCGTCGGCAAAATTGACCATCGAACAACTGCAACTACTATCGCACTGCGATGACAATGGGATGTCATACTGCGATCCTCCGAGGACTGATAAGGTCCATTTTTGTACCCTGCAATTTTGTGTCACATGCAAGTCCTCGATTTTAGGAGTAGATCCGACCCATGTCCCTGAGGTATGGGTACGGTGCACTTATTCCGAAAGTGGATGGTCTCACCAAAAGTTATAATACATACACAAGACTACGATTCATCTCTTGTGAGAAAGAAACGATAGCTTGTTCCATCAATCCCACATACGCATTGACAACTTGCAACTTAAGTCGTCCGCCGCCGAAAACATTATCATATTTTCGCTGTCATGTGTTTGAATACTCGTGTCTCCCTTCTATTGATCCCAAAAACAATTACTTTCGCACTCTTTTCTGGGCTAGTCCTGCCGGGTAAGAGCGGTCATGTTCGATCAACTTCTAGTCAGTAGTAGCACTGTAGCAGAGCTTGGGGTCTCGAGTCTCGACCAGGCTAACTTTGTTCCAAGCAGCACGTGATGAAACGCGGTCACGTGGTCTTGGGCCACCCTAAATCGAGTTGTCGTGATCTGTAACAACATCAACTTCGGTAAGTCGTTATCGTGTGTATGAGAACTGACGAAATTTTAACCATCCAAAGGATCCTCAACATCATTCAAGATGGCGATGCTTGAGACACCGTCTCGAATATGGCGTAGAATTCAAGCTGCAGACGAAGGAGAGCCACCTTCTCTTCCGTCACTACCTGCCTTCGATTCTGGTGCACAAGACTCAGACTCAGACTCAGACTCAAACCAACATTCAACTGACGATGGCCCTGTTATCTTGCCGGTGCATTCAACACCCGCCCCTGCCTCAGCGCACACGGCGACCTCAACTATCAGGCTACAATCAAGTACTTCCAGCACAGCACGCTTTGCAAGCTCTCTTACATCACGCTCTGTATCAGCCAAATCTTCCTCTGCCTCTAGAACATACCCATATCCTCGGAGCCCTGCACAAAGCTTCGAAGTGAGTGCCATTACCTCGCTTCCCCACGAGAGCGACGAGAATACAGAACCAGAAGACTTGCCTCTCGCACATAGTAGGCACAGTGTTCCGGAGTCTCATTTACCGCCAGAAGAGAATGGGGTGGACGATATGTCTTTGGAGGATGCACTACAGTCGGTCAGTCGCTCTAGTTCCCCGTTTTCTCCCGAAATCCCTCTGGACAATCCTACGCCGAAGAAGAAATACGATTACTCGATGTCATTGCGTTCTGAACTTCAGGTGAATGCTTTGCTGCTTGCTTCTCACTTTTAAGCTCAATGTGTCCCAGCAATCGCCATTTGACAAATACCGTAATGTTGCACTACGAAAACCATTCGCACGGACGAGAACGCCGTCACTTTCCCGGACGACGCCTTCTCCTGTCTCATCACCTCCAAACTCCACGCCTCGCAGCAACAGATCTATTCCACTACCTATAGAGACACCGTCACCGACTCCTGGTGTTTACGTTCCGTTACCTCGTTCGAGAACTGCCTCTCCAGCTGTCACTTCACTCCCAAGCGTCGTGATACAGCCCCCTGAGGATGAGAGCAGTGATGAACAAGAGCTTTCTCCAGCACATTCACAGGACACACCACAGGAAAGTGACCCCGAACTAGGGCAGGAGGACTCTGGCACGCAATCGGACCGCGAGCCCACATTTTCATCCGCATCGTCTGATCCAAGCAATCAAATCAACAACGACCGAACCATAGGTGCTCATTCGACAGCGTTTATATCGCCTGCCAGATCAGTGTTAGATTTCACACCCGTTCCGCGCTTTCGTACGCAGTTCAACATCCCACCTGCATACAATGAACCAGGTACAGATGCGGGCGAAGAGCTCCTCACACCTCATGCCCGCAGGCGATCATTTCTTCTTTCAGTCATCAACTCCACTGCCAGACCGCGCATGAAGTTTACCCCTCATCCCCACAACCGGCTCAGTGCTCTCCCTGTGTCGCAGAGCTCAAGTGGGAGCAGCGAAAACGCATCCGGTGTCAGCGCAACGCCCGTGGGTCCGATGCGCACCGCATTTGCTGGTATCACTCCTCGGCCTGGACGGGGGCGGGGACGCATGTCGCACCCTCTTGCGCAGGCGCATGTTCCAGACAGTGCATCCTCTACAGGTGAAAGTGAGCATCTCGCATCCCCCTCTGACATCGAGCTCCGCGGCGCATCGGCTTCGTTCCTCTCCACTGCGTCCTCACAGGATCTCACCACACACCCACGTGCCAACACCTCGTACGACCCTGCGCTTGGCACAGGTCAGCGCGGCGTGGCCCGCTTCGATGCGCCGAAGCTGAATCATTATCTTCACACACTGAACTCGAAACTACAGGAAGAGAACAAGGTACTCGTTGACCGGTTGAGGAAGTACGAAGAGGTGAAGGATGCTGATCAGCGACGGCTCAGTTTGGAAAGCATGGGCTCTGGAAAGGCGCGAAGGGTCAGTGCAGGGAGTGGACTGGGCGATGTGGAGGAGGCGGGGGAAGAAGGGTGGGCAGAGGAGAAGAAAGATTTGGAGGAGCTGGTCGAGAGTCTGGAGGCTCAGCTCGACGAGCTGGCAGGGGCGAAGGAAAGCGTGGACCAGGACCTTGAGACTGAGCGGCGTGAGCGTGCACGAGATAAGGAACGTTGGCGGGAGCGTATGCATGAGGTCGAGAATGGTGTTGCAGATATCATGGGTGACTTGGAGCAGAAAGTCGCAGAGAGCGAGCGAGTTCTGGAAGAGACGACGAAGGAGGCGGAGCGTATCCATGAACGACTTCAAAGCGAGCGTGACCTTGCGCTGGAGAGGGCTGGACAGGCAGAGGCGGCAATGGAGAACGGGAAGGAGCTTGGAGGCGCATTGAAGGAGGCCAACGCGCGGATCAGCATTCTCACAGCCGACCTGCAGAGTGCGACCGCACAGATCAAGGATCTGGAGGATGAAATAATGACGAGCGACCACCGTGTTGACGAGCTCGAGAAGGAACTCAAGAAGGAGCGGCTCTCCGCCAAGCTGGCTAACGATGATCTTCACAGCCAGTTGAGCGAGATGGGGGCTGAGATCATACGCTCTAGTGCTCGGTCATCTGAACTCGAGAAGGACCTCAAAGCTCAAGAAGCTGCTGCAAGACGTCTACAGCACGAGCTGGAAGCAAAGGCAGAGGAGCTTGCAGAAGCACAGCAGCTCATTGCACATTCTGGCAATGATATCAACGAGGAAGTTCGCGAACTTAAGACCTATACTGCCGAGCTCGAAGAGGCTGCTGCTGCGACAACTGAACGCATCCAAGACCTCGAAGAGCAGCTCACCTCCGCTCAAACCCACTTTGACCAGTTGGAGGCCGAAGAACAGGAGGCTAATGATCGTGCTGAAGCACTGGAAAGGGAAAAGGAAAGGGCATCGCTGCTGGTCAACCAAATGGAGGACGCTCTTGAAGCTGCGGAGCAGAAGATGCGCACCGACCAAGAAGTTGTCGCAGATCTCAAGGCCAAGATTTCCACCCTTGAAAGAGAAAGAGAACGTGAGAGGGAGATGTCTCGACTTCTGAAAGGACGGCATTCAGACGAGAGCAATGCTGAACTTGAGAATGCACTCGAGGCAGAGCTCGAACAGGCGCACAAAGAGATCGCGAGACTCGCTGAGCTCCTTCAACACTCTCCTGCACGGAAAGCCATTGATGCTGCTAAGGACCAGAGGATCGAGATTTTGGAGAAGGACAAGGAGGAGCTCCAGGCACGTATCAAGACCCTCCGATCAACTAGCTTTGAGGCGGCAACTCCAAATAAGGTGGTCAACCTCAGTGGAATCTCACCCATTCATCGGCATGTATTATCGATGTCTGTTAGGGCTCCAAAGACACCTGGAGGTCCTCTGAAAGATGTAAGCTTACATCATAATATTCGAGGATTCTTTGTTCATGGAAACTTAATAGCTTTCCTGGCTGAACAACACCACCGGCGATGCGTCAGTATCGCCGCTATTAACCGAAATCGCTCGTCTTCAAACTGAACTTGACCGTGCCAACGATAATATCGATCAAAAGCTCGATGAACTGGAAGATGCTGGGTTGGGAGTCGTGTCCCTCACTAGAGACCTTGAACTTGCCCGATCCCAGATTTCTCAAATGGAAAACGAGATGGGAAGGTTACAGAGACGTGAGGAGCGTCGACTTCACCGACTCCAAAGGCTTCGTTGTCAGAAATGTATGGTCAAGGTGGACACATCAGCATTGCAACGATTTTACGACGCCGATGAAAGGTGCGATTCATGGCGCATCCTTAGCGTGATATCCTGACACAATATTTCTAAGCTTTTTGGATGTGTCGCATAGTGGTCTCCTCTCCAACCCCCCGACACCTCCGACGAAGACCAGCGAAGCTCTTAGGTTGGACCTTCATGCAGTAAATAAGAAACTGGATACGATGAAACAGCGATGGGAGGAAGAAAAACGCCACCTTCTAGGAGAAAAGGCGGTCCTTGAAGATGCTGCGGACCGGATGAACATGGAAGTACGAAGCGCAAAGGAAGAAACGAAGAGAGCGACTGAAGCTAACCGACGATCGAGAGCTGATACTCGGGAAGTCGAGAGGGTGAAGGCTGCCATTGCTGACCTCGAGGCTGAGCTGCAGGCAGAGAGGACGCGTCTCAGACAGATGTCGGTGGAGCAGAACCGCGTCCAGCGTGAGAAGAGTGATGTGGCTCGTCAACTACAACGAACTGAGGCGGTGGGTCCCTTGACTATAACCAGAAGCATTTTAACCTATAAGTCATCAGGATATCGATGATGTCAAGAGACAGCTCCAGAAAGCCAAACGCGAAAATAATGAACTAGAGACCGAGTTGCGAAGTGCGTACCGTGCCATCTCTAAATTATCATTCCTGATTGGCAAGTACAGCCAATGCAACCATCGAACAGCAAGCTCGTCTCCTAGAAGGCAAAGTCAAAGAAAACGCAGAAACAATCGATCAGCTGCGGCAAGAGCGGTCTCTTCTTGCAAAGGACCACAAGGAGCTTCAGCGACAGTTCACTGAAGTATCAGAAGTGAGTGTTTCTTCCTGTAACAATATTGGATTGCGCCGACACTTGAACAGCGAGTCAACAAGCTTCGCAATGACTATGCAAGGTCACAGTCATCACACGACAACCGCCGCCATCAACTCGATTCGCATCTCGGTGAAATTGATGACCTCAGGCGTGCGCTCTCCAATCAAGCCGACGAACTACAGCGTAGCGAGGAGGAGAAAAACCGCATGGCCATTGAGAAGACCGATGTTGCACGCACTGTTGCAGCCCTTGAATCCGACCTTAGACGTGTCAAGCGAGATGCCGAGGCGTTTGGACGTGATCTCAAAACTCTGCGAACAGAGAAAGAGAAGCTGCAGGAGAAACACAGGAATGAATTGACGAAAGCTGAGCGAGCCAAAAAGCAGGCCCAGACTCAGATACGTCTCCTGAACGAGCAGCTCAACGGCCAGCATACGAAGCTAAAGACGGCCCAGGAGAAGCTCAAGATCAAGGATTATGGATTTGCTACGTGGGTGACGACATACTTTCGTGCTGTATCTTGATGCTGAACAAAAAAATTAGCGATGGCTACCAGCTTGTCGAGCTGAAAAAACAGCACAAGGAAGAGTGCAAAGGCCTTGTCGTCCAGATTCGGTACCTCAAGGCAAAGTTTACCCGCGAGTCTACCTTGCGAGATGATCTCGTATACCAGAAACATTATCTTCTTGTTCTCCTCTCGAACTTTGAGGCCAGGTACGGGCATTTTCTCTATCATTATGCTGTACGTTTATCTTGTTCGACAGTGAGAAGCGTATACTGGCCTGCATATCCCGGATAGGATATCCCAAACCGAAAAACCCACCAGCAATTATGAAGAAGACACGCTCGATAAAGAGTGTTGTGCTTAGTGTCATATTTATACGGCGTGTGAGGTATGTACCCAGTCATTGATCCCAAGTTTCCGTCTTGATTGATGTCTTTTCAGGCAAGTTAGTGAGGCTTGGCGAGAAGCAAGTTCAAACAAACAAGCGATTTCCACCGCGCTACAAGAAGTCCGTCGTCGAAGAGTCATTGCAGTTACCTCGTAGCCCTCACTCTGCGATGTCTTTTCGTTTGGCCAGATTGTTGTTATCATAGATGTTGTATTATTAGTTCGGTATCCTAAATCAAGATCTTGTACACCCTGCACCAGGCCTGGTAGTGCGGAAACCTGAATTGCGCGTTATGAAGGTGGAAGCTTCTTACGTGTCTCCGATACTATTCGCACAGCATCCTTGGAAAACACGTAGGACAACCCACTCCAAACCGTTGTCACGGCCACCAAAATTCTGAACATGTCAGGGTAAGAAAAGACATGAATATATGACCAGCTTACTGCATTTCAGGTACAAACAGGTTGTATTGTACAGGCAGGATGGGGGTGACAGTCGTAGCGCACATTAACGCGAGTTGAGCAAAGGTATTGTACTGCGAATGATAACTTAGCAGATCACAAAATGAGGCGCAAAGAGTCCTACCTTGCTGATTGTGGTGGGCCGTACTTCAGCGGATGGTATAGAAAAGTCCCAATATCGAGAGAAGGTTTTCTAAAGAAATTGGTGAACGCATACTAACAAAAACGCCTGACACGTACTGGTGCGGGGAGTGATGTATAACGAATGTAAAAGGCAGAAAGACTCAGCAACACATCGCGCCCGATGATTATTGAGGCCAGTGAGACTAGAGATGGGCATCAGCCGAATAAAAATAGGCCGCTATTGAGTTGAGTTTGCTTACTAGGAAGCAATCCTTTCATAGCCAAGGTCACCGTGAGGGTGGTCATGAGAGTTTTGTCCGCGGCAGGGTCAAGAATGGTCCCGAGAACTGAATGCATGTTGAAGCGTCTTGCCAGGTATCCATCGGCCTTTAGTCAAAGCTCAACTTTTGATCAACCTAACCATTCGTAGGGTACCCACTAGGTCTGACAATCCAGCATATACCAACAATCCGGTCGCAAGGAAGAAATCGTCATGCAGTATGGACCAACCGAGGACAGGGCACGAAAGTATCCGAGAAACTGTCAACAGATTTGGTATGGTGTATATGTTCTCGCGTAAGGGCGGTATTGCAGCAGAGCCTTTAGTCTTCCTGTCAGACCACCTGACACAAGAGGTAGAGAGGGCTCTGGTAACTGTGGTGAAGACATTTCTGTGTCTGACTTTGAGCTGAAATGAACCAGCATGTAGAGAAGATCGGATAATTGGACGGCATGAAGCGAAAGTGAGGCTGCGAAGAGGACGCGCGAGAAAGTTGCAGTGCAAGGTTAAGTACATCACTCTGGAGAAAGCAAAATTGGGAAGAGACCGAAATGGAAATCGCGGTCCATCCAGGACAGGGGCACGGATAGTCAAGTCTGTGCTGCAACGTCGCTTTTGGCCTAACACGCGCAGTAATATATTTATTGGTACGTATGGCAGTGTCGCTAGGTCATATACATAATTCGTTCAATCCCATAAGCCCACGGCCAATTTACTACAGTACAATATCCAACACAACGCCATCTCTGATGATACACAGCACCGTGTCTATGGCAGCAACACGACGGTGAAAACTTTAATTGGCACAAGCCTCCAATCTCACCTGCAAAATTTAGGTGAGTGTGGAATCAGCGATGGATCAAGGAGTAGCATAAAGAGCCTAGCTTACAGTCGCGACCACCTTCTTGACTTGTGCGATATATGAGGTATGAAATCTGTTCATATTCTCGAAGACAGTTTTTCGGCATTCGCCGCACTCAGTCGCTTTGATAATAGCGCGATTGTAATGTGACAGCCCCAATAAGGTTGACTCGCAAGGCCTTGCCAACAACTCCTTCCCACTCGAAACCAGATATTCATGGAACCAGCAGGCGACTCCTGTCGAGTAATTCGAGTGCTTCATAGATATCGTGCCACATCTGTTGCACCCACCCCGCATTGCGGCCATATATGATGAAGACTCTAGCCAGAAAAGAGAGCTCCCGACGTTTTGAGCGATGATGCCGCATCGATAATGGTAGACGAGGAGCCTGTGGTAATCTGCACCACTGATGTCCTGCAAACCATGAAACCCATTGCTGGGTCGTCCTAAATCCTTGATCTCAAGGGCACGAGTAGCAGCAATCTGAGCATGACGCTGCCATCCGAATTGACAAGAAAGAGCATATAACTCGAGAAAGTGGTTTGGGAAAAACAGGGCCATGACGAGGTCTCCTGCACGGCCGAGGGCCGCTTGCATGTCATACTTGCTAGCTGCTTTCAACACAACCTTTGCATCATCCAAGCTACGGAAGGTTGGGGCGGCGGTGGCAGGATAGCAGAGTAGAAGAAGGGATTCGAGGGTCGTGCTACCCTCAATCACAGTGATGATACGTACGGACGAAACATCTGACTGCGATTCGCTCTGCGGTAGCGCGAACATGTCTTTGAATATGGGTGACACGAGCGAAAGGATGAGCTTATAGACATGGAAATCGACACCATCGGCCGAACGAAGGATGATGTCACAATTATGATCATCGAATGGTGCTTGAGCTTGAGAGATGGTGATTTCCTCAGTAGTAGCTGCCATGACCCACAATATAGTAAGTAAAGGGCAGTGGGCACGCAGTACTACTAGTAGTAATCACTGGCTGCAAACAACTGCCGGATTAATACGTACGAGCAGCTTTATATAGTTCAGCTTCATCGTATCTCAATGAGGTTGAACACGATATTAATATTGGCACAGTAGACATGTATAAGGGTGGCTGGTCTGATGCATGCTGCGCCGGAGACAGGTCGAATAAATTGCAGCCTGGTCTGTGTACATTTGAAGTCTATCATATTGGATAGGGACTATGGTGATACATATGCTTGATTATGAAAACTTGAAGCTTGATTTGAAGGGTCAAGTGCCCAGTACTCCGAGTCAGAATCATGCACATCAAAGTTCACATCCATACACACTAGCTAATTAACTAGTTTCTACCATAGCCTACTAGGTGCTCCGACAGCCACTGAGCAATCACACGGTACCTGACGCCCCAATAGCAACACGATAGTGTTGCAGTGAGTTGTCTAAGAAGTTGCCAATTCCACCTACAGAAACGAGGTGAGCTTTGAATCGGTGATGAACGAGTCGGCAAGGAAAGCTCACAGTTGCAACCACCTTTTTAACTTGTGCGATATACAAAGCACGGAACCTATCCATATCTTCGATGACCTCGCTTCGGCAATCATCGCACTTTGTCGCTTCAATCACAGCTTGATTGTAATATTTCGACTCCATTATGGTCGACTCGCAAGGCCTCGCCAACAACTCCTTCCCACTCGAAACCAAGTACTCTGCAAACCACGGGACGATTTTCAACTCGCCGATGTTTCCAATCTCGAGCTTCTTAGCACTGTCCACGAGTCTGCATTTGCATTTCCACATTTGCAATTGCATTTCTGTGGATGACGGAGGTAGCCAGGAAAGACTGTCTCCGACTGTTTGAGCGATGACGCCGCATTGATAATGGTATACCAGGAGCCTGTGGTAATCTGCACCACTGATGTCCTGCAAACCATGAAACCCATTGCTAGGTCGTCCTAGATCCTTGATCTCGAGGGCGCGGGTAGCAGCGGTCTGAGCATGATGCTGCCATCCGAACCGACAAGAAAGAGCGTATAGGTCGAGAAAGTGATCTGGCAGGAATTGAGCGATGATGAGGTCTCCTGCACGGCTGAGGACTGCTTGCATATTATACTGCTTGGCTGCTTCCAGGACAGCCTTTGCATTATCCAGACTGTCAAACGTTGGGGTTGCGGCAGGGTAGCAAAGGAGAAGTAGGGATCTGAGAGGCGTGCTACTCTCGGCAACAGTCATAATGGGTACAGATGATTTATCCGACTGCGATTCGCTCTGTGGTGACGTGAACTCGTCTTTGAATTTGGGTGACATGAGTGAAAGAATAAGCTTGTAAACATGAAAGTTTACGCGGTTGGATGATTGTAGGACGCAATCACAGTCATGGTCATCAAATGGTGCTTCAGCGGTGGTGATTTCTTCAGCGTTTGACATGACGACGGAAATAAGGTCTCGTACTGGGGGGCTAGATAGGCGGAAGTCAATGGTATTTAAGTGCTGCAAAGAAGCCGACCAGTCAACACTAGGAGGTTTGCTTTGGAGGATGATTGAGGATCCTCAGATAGGTAGCATTTCTGAGACAGTTCGAATACAACGCGGTGTTCTCTACTTGGAATAAACCATAGATTTTTTTTAGCTAGAATGGGATATCAAGCTCCACCTTAGGACAGCCAGAATCAGCACACACAAAAATGGCGAGTTTCAACGTACTTACAGTATCAATCGCCCTCTCAATCTCCAAAGTGAAGTGTTCCCCAATAAACACGCTGAGATCTAGGAAGGCAGCTGGTCGACATGTAAGGCAGCCAGATGCTGCTTCCAGGCATTCCGCAATCAAGAATGGATCTGTGACGACCTTGCTACAAGGGCGCTCACGAAGAGCATTCCTGGCGCGCTCCATAAACTCGATGAACCATGCATTTACTTCGTATATCTTCCCATCAGAAAGAGGCCACGATAGGGGATGATGAACGCAGTCATCACATTGGAACCATACCCAACGTGATGCGAAGCCGGGAAACCACGAAAAGTCGGCTGTCAGCGAGCATGCAGCAACACTGCACTTTCGGTGGTACTGGAGGAGACGATGATAGACAGAGGCAGGGATGTGTTCTAGCTCTTCGACGTAGGGAGTGAAGAAGGGTTGGCGGACTGTATACTTTGCAGCTATGCGGGCTTCATCCTCCAAACCATAACGGTATGCGATGGCGAATACGCGCAGCGGCTGATCATCTAGAAACGCTTGCTGTACAAGCGAGCCCTTGACTCTGTTCATCAACCCCTTCATCCCGAACTTTCTCATCATCTCCAAGACGGCCTGCACATCGTTTAGATTGCTAAATACGGGATTGGAGAAAGGGTAGCAATATTGCAGCACCCTCTCAGTTGTTTGAGCGTCTTCTTCGAGTTTGATGGTGGCATGATCGCCATCGCACTTAAGGACAAGCCCTTCAAACGGCGGACATGGAGAGGAAGACCCTGACAACAGAAAACGCTTCAAAAGTGGAGATGCAACAGCGAGGAAGATCTTGTGGACAGCAAATTTTGCATCATCCGAGGTATGAATGATCAAATCTGCATCCGTGGCATCAAAAGGAGCGCGAAACGAGGAAACCTTGACAGAAAGAGGCGCAGCCCCCAGGAATTGAGACATGGGTAAGTTTCTGGAATAGAGCGATCAAAAGCGATTGTAGATGGTAAATTAGACAAGAGAAGATATACCCTTCGTGTTGTGACTCGCGGATGTGGCATGCAGTTGGCACGCCTGATCTTCATGGAGGATGAGCACCGCCGCTTCACGTTATTTGACACAAGTACTTCAGCGAGTCACATGAATCTCGTGCATCATGTTCACGAGGTCCTTCAGGCCCAGAAGTTACACTGGCCTATAATCAAAAGGCAGGCTGCCGCATGTCATGGAGCTTTGTTGGGAGCGTGGTGGCTGATGAAATGTAGGCAGCCGCGGCAGTCGACATGTAGGTTTGATTGAGGTTCCATTGATTCAGAATTGTTCGGTTGAGCTGATATGGTCTCTGAGCAGATCTGCAGACCTCTGGGGCCTGTGCAATCGCGCTCGTCCTACTAGTAGTACTACTTGAGACTCTAGCACAGACAGCAATTCTTACCGTTTACGTAAATCAACTTTTTTTTTTCACACCAAAATTCCTCGCCCCTCTATGAAGACACATCCGAAAGCAAGCTTGCCGAATTCACCTGGGACCCTGCTTTCCCAATCTCTTCGTGGCCATGTTCTGCTTGTGACCCACATTCTAATTATGAATCGCTCGGGGCTCGTATCTGAAGCTATGCAGAGCACCCGATAGTGTAAGATATCAGTGAAGATTTTTGGGAAGCGTGATTAATGGCGCAGACGTCGAGGAAGTTGTCTCTCTTTAATTAGAGCATTCCTTCACTGTTCCGCTTTCTCGCACTGAGTCCCTCTGCCTGTATATTATGGTGAAAAGAAGGAAATTGTACTCGGGTGTCTCCTGCAGGAGATCGTGGTACACAGTCAGGCGACATTACTGCCCTTGATTGGGTCGGACAATCATCCAAATTCAATAGTTGTCTTACGGCCGACATCACCTCTTACAACACTCCTCCATGCACCCTTCCATCTTTGTCTGAAGAAAGATTCAGACAACTATCTCTTCGCTGCGAAAAAATCGCGTGATTATGGATTTGGCTTCGAAACTCTACGAACAGCTTGATAACACAAGCGCTGCTCGTTTCGCGAGCTGCAGACTGCATCTACCTTGCATGGAATTCCTTGTCACAGACGCCAGTCCGGGTTATGGTCCATCCCAGGAGTCTCGATATGAGGTCAAGGCAGACGGGCTTCACAACCTGCTGATCACCACCAAAGAGCCGATTGTTCTCGCGGACAGTGCTCACTCAGCAAACCTTCGTGCTTGTCCGTCCCTGGGATCGATCTCTCCTCGAACTACCAGGCTTTGTCGATTTGCCCGATGTTGGGGACGATACGGAAAGCGAGGAGAATTATTGGACGTCACCTTCTTCTCCTTCAGACGAATCACCTAGCCGTTTTCTTGTAAAACAGGAGGTGTTTAATCTAGAATCACGAGCATTGCGGTTACTTGTTCGACTTGGGCAGGATTTCGGCGCATTTATGCTAGCGCGGCGGAGAATGATCGCGTCAGATCAACTGAGATCATGGTATTATTGCACAGGTCAAAGATGTGGCTTCTGTTCGAAACCTGATGGACACCAGGACGATAGAAATACTGTAGCTGTATGTCTTTAGGGATCCGAATGGTTTGCATTAGGACTTCATATATATCATACTGCATGCATGCGTATTGCACTATAGTTTCTTTTCAAAGCAAAGTCGGGTACGGATAACAATTTGATTCGTCAATTTTTTGACAACCTCAAGAACCACTGTATCCCACGTATCACGTTTTCTTTTTATATATCCTTACTGCTCCAGTTTTCACAAACAATCTCCTTTGAGACTACCTGGTGCGACTACTTTCAATAGCTGCCAAGGCCTCACGCTCTCTCGCACAGTTCTCGATCTCATAACTAATACTTTTGCTCATGGTCAACTATATACTGCATTATCCTATGGTAAAAGCCATCGAGATGCGCTGTGCTTATTTTTAGAAGGAGAAAGATGGTTCAAATATAGTGTACAAAGATATGCTTTTGTAGTAAAACAACGACCGAAGGTTACTGTTTGTTGTAGAGAGCCGACCGGAGGGATATACCCGTATCCTACCCATCCGCAGCCGGAGAGGTTAGAGGACGGAGTGCTATTACATCTATGTTATGTTACATCAGCGTTAAAATTTAAACCCAGCCCAACCTTATTCCTCAACCTCTCCAGCAGCGGCTGGAAGAAAACATTTGTAAACAGTCTCAGCCACAGCGGCAAAAACCTGCGGCAATTGAAAAAAACTGAAAATCGAGTAGGTATATGTACGTTAATTAAAATATATATAGTTATTATTTCCATCTGCCTCGGAGATGCGCCTCGGAGATCAGATAGATGCAATCACAGAAGCGTTCAATATCATCGGCATCTCACTCTCGCAATTCCTGAACGAAATACTGTCCAATAATATTTATTCAAACAACGAAATAGTGGTCAATCTTCTGACCAATGGTCATCGCATCACGGAGCTTCTTGTGAGGAACTCACAAACGACACAGGAGTGGGCAAGCGGCATCATGAGCGATGTATATATGCGGGAGATTGTTGATCTGTCAGCAAAGAAACACGGCTCTCATTTTGCTGTGTCACACACCTCTGTAGAACAACTAGAGGAATTTAATATGGATCTGCTTGGGAGAGGCATGCAGCGGCTCGCACCAAAACTGTGGGGTCTGTTAGATAAGCTGCTATTCGCAGGAAAGAAGTCTGTTGGTGTAGCAGTAAGCACCGAAGGTCCGGAAGATAGTGATGAAGACGATGTCTATTGGGAAGCGTTTGGTGACAGAGAATTGGATGGGTCAATGGGAGTTTCGGCCGATGCGTCAGCGAGACAGGAAAAGATAACGGCGCGTCATAATAAATTGGTGATGATCGTGAGTGACATTGAATGTGCATGAAAATGGGGGACTTACTCCTCTACTAGAAAAAGGTCGTTATTTTCAGCATAATCATGCAAACTGCAAACCAAAAATCAAACACGTTTCAAAGCATCTTTGGTATCTTTCTGCAGTCCGCACACGCACCTCAAAAGGTCATAGAGACACTATCACGGATGGGAATCTGTGTCTCCGTTGATTCGATCAATACAGCTGTCACGTCGTTGTCAAAGGAGGCTCACCGTGGCATTTCTGCTCTGGGGCGGACCCTTCTCGCATCCTATGCATACGATAATTTTGATGTGGACCTTAAATCGACTGTTCATACAGTTGACAAGTCAGAAGATACGCTCAAACATCTTACCGCTGGCCTCCTTTTTCCGCTACAGCATGGTACTACTCTCGACAACTTGCATTGCTTGAAAGCCTTGTGGGAAAGATCGCTACTCAACCCGCAAGTGGATTCAACGGACACGGCAACCAAGAAAGGATGGAAGGATCTCCTTACCATACATCCAGACCACTTAAACGAAGCTGGTCTGTCACAACGAGACCGCTTCAACTCCTGGAAGATCCTTTCTGACTTAATTGAGTACGGGCCTACATACTTCCGTCAATTCAAGGACCGCCTGGGACATCTGGAGTCAGTAGAAATGATCCCTGTGGCCAAAACAAAGATTCTAGCCTCACGAGCGATGGATATCAGTAATTCAACGGTATCTGGGAACATCAACTCAGTACTTGAGTTATTGAAGCAGGGAGATATTGAAGATCCGGCAGAATGTGACCCCCTGCAAGGACTAGATGTATCAGAGTACGTCACGCTATTCCATGGCGACCTTGGCACAGGCGAACGACTCCAAGCAGCACTCCAGCGACGCGCAATTGAAAACACACCTTGGAATTGCCTCCAGCACGTCATCTTTATTCCAGGTTTATTTCATTTGAAGATGGCAAGCGCAGATGCCATCTGGCGCACCTTCTTGCAGCATTCCTTGGCGCGACTAGATGAGAACGCGTTGATGCGGGATGTTGGGATTCTTCGATTTAAAGAAACAGGTATATATGGCTCGAAGCCTGGGTTTCGTAGAATGCACCAGCTCATCACCTATTCTGGTATCTGCCGGCGCCTTGATTGTTGGAGAGTTGAGGTAAAAAAACGTGTTTCCTCACATGTGGACTTGGATTCCTTTGCAGCGTCAGAGCCGCTATTTGATGATCTACTTGTGATAGCAGATGTAATTGCAAAGGAGTATGTTGCTGATCACAGACTTCGGCGGATGAGATCAAAAGATGTCACTCAGTGTGATGGAGAATATGAAAACGCGCTGCTCAACAAGTACATGCTACTATATGAGGAACTTTCATACGCTATGAATATTGGGGATATTGGGCGAGTGGAAACGTGCATTGTTGCGTGGATCCTGATATTTAAGGCAACCGGGAAGCATAAATATGCGACGCACATGTCAGATTTTCTATCCAATGTTCACTTTGTATACCCAGATGGCTTGCGGTGAGGTTGTATCTTTTTTGGTCAAAACACGAGCTGATTCAAATTATGGCTTAGGAGAGCCGTTCGATATCATATTCTTGTGAACCCATCGGGAAAGGCAGGCAGCTTCCGAGCCGTTGACTGGTGCATGGAATTAAATAACTTGTATACAAAGGTGACTTATTTCTACTAGTACACCACCGGAATACATTGGCTAATCACGTCTAGGTTATTCACGGCGGCAAGGGCCCTAATCGCACCATAGACCGTATAATCTTGGAATCCCCCCTTGTACAGGTTTATCGTAACTTACAACGGGTTTTCGAAGAAAATTTCTTGCATTCACACCTCACAACTCGACATGCTATCGTTGACATGACGCGGACGTTCAATGAGCTCTGTAGGTACATAGCACAGCACTCCCCGCATGAACCGGTGCTCGGACGAAAAAGCAAACACTCTATTCCCGATCTCTACAGTAAAGGTCTCGAATTAATAGATAAACAATGTTCGGATGCTGGAATAGAAGAGGGGGGAACATTAGAGGAGCATCCGACATTAGAGGACGTAGCAGTAGAGCTGGGATTGTGATAAAGACTTGGGGTTGGGTTAGACGAGGATGCGTTGGAAGTTGCTTGAGGTATCTGTTATCATATATGAGCACAAACATCCAGCACGGCCAATTCAACATACATTTTCCTTATTGTCGGTGGTTTGCGAGCTTGACGCAATACGAGACAGGTTCATTAAACAAATACGGCTGCGCTCTGTCGTGATTGATGTGAGCCACTGCTGCCAGCATGTGAAGACAACTTACTGGTATGTCCCTCTATGCCACATGTTACGACTGGGATGAGTCGAGCTATCTCTGTCTGAGTAGACAATCGGCAGAATGCCAGATAGACGTGAGTCTGCTCTCGATTGAGAGATCAAGGGTTCTGGCTAAGGCGAGTGTCGCTGACTCCCTTAGAATAGTGGTTCTTAGACAGTAAGGTTGGAGACCTTACTGAAGGACAATGTTCCAGGTAAAACCCAGTAGATTAAAGTAGAGAATACAACTGTAGGTAGGTAGGTTTATATACCAGTGTTCAAGCGGAGCTTGTAAATGTGTTATCAAGATAGAAGCAAAGAAGAGGCGGACAGCCCGCTTGGCGAGATAAGAGTCAAGATAAGAGATAGGCATGATAAGAGATAAGCGTGGTACGGACGGCCCGTTTAAGAGGTAAGAGGAAAATGAGTATAGGGGCCTCTTTAAATGTTATTGTAACATTACCCCCCTGTTACGGTTGAAGTCTCCGACTTCAATTATTCCTCGGTGTCGCAGTATTCGTTCATGTAGTCGTAGTGGATGGGATCTGCGTCAGTGTTGTAGAACTCTGGTTCATTATACCTGGTGGCGTAATCCCGGTTTGCCCTTTCTATTTCTTCCAGAAGTTCCTCATCTTTCCTGGCCTCCCATGCCGCTAGTGCTTCATAGAAGCCTTCATCGGTATAAGCCAATGGGAATAGCTCTTTCTTCGCCGCGTAAGGGCAATAGATGGAAAGATGGCCGGGTTTCTGGGCCTGGCATACGCGGCAGTAGTATTCGGGGCAGTTCTTATGACGGTGCCCAAGTTTCTTGCAAACGCGACAGACGAAATTGTCTGCGGAGAACTGGGGTTGTTTTACAGTGATGACGTCGGGGGTTTCGGTGAGGTCAATGACTTCACGCTTCTTTCCCTTAGAAGCTTTAGTCTTCGACACTCCGTGCACGGTAGCTCCTCTACGGATCTTTCGTTTGAAGACGACGGTGGGTTCGGGGACGGGGAGTGGTTCTTCAACTGGTGTCGGTTGAGCAATAGGCTGAGTTTCTTCTCCAGCCGTAACTGTAGCAGGTACGTCGCTGGGGGGAGCGCTAGTAGAAGGGCTTGGCGGGCGACCGACTTCGGTCTGGTTTCGCTCTTCAACAGTCCGTATAACTGACTTGCAGATAGTGCTAAAAGCAGAAGGAAGCAGCTGAATCTCAAGGCTGCGTATTTGTCTCTGGAGGTGCTGGCAGGCGAGTCTGAGGGCATCGTTTTCAATTTCTTTGAACCTAAGTTCAAGGGCGGCGGTGGCGCGTATGATGTGGATCTGGGATATGACGGGGGCGGCAGCGGACGCGGGTGCTTCAGCGAGCTGTTTCTCGAGCTCAACTGCGTGGGGAAGGGATAACAAAGTGGTCTCGACGATGGCGTCGTCGTCTAGGTTAAGGATGTTCTTTTTGTACGATGAGTTTCCGAGGGAGTGTGAGGATGATGACGATCCGGTAGGAGAAGGTGTCAATGGTGGAGTCATGTTACTTGGGATTTGTTTGTGGGAGAGAGAATGATTCGTTCAGTTCAACTTGTGTCTCTTCTTATACGTGCTTAAGAGTTCTTTCGAACTCCGCAAGTTTTCCTCGGGTATCCATTCGTTGCTTCCGGAGGAGTAGCCTATCCATGATACCAGATAGCGTCTTCGTTTACCCGTGCCCTTATGGCTAAGAATAGCTTCTACTTCGTATTCTTCTTCGCCATTGATAACGTCAGGTGGTGGTTCGGCGTAGTTCGGCCCGTGTATCTCTGTTTCGCGATAGGAGGATAGTTCAGAAGCGTGGAACGTGGGGTGGACCTTCCATTGTTCTGGAAGTTTCAGGGTGAACGTGATAGGAGATAAGACCGTGGTGATAATGAATGGTCCGTATCTCTTGGGCGCAAGTTTCCTAGATGGTAATGATGTCAGGAGATTGGTGGCCGAGAGCCATACCTTATCTCCCGTCTTCCATGGTCGGTACTTTTCATGGCGAGACCTTTCTGCCATTCGTTGCATAGCGATGTTATGGCAGGCAAGAGCTTCTTCTCGTATCTTCTGGAGGTTCCTGAGTCTCTCTTCTGCTGCCGGCGTATCTGATACTGATAAGATGTGTGGGATTCCTCGTGGTTCGTAACCCATCATGAGGAAGAACGGGGAAGTATTCCTGGCATCGTGCTTCCGATGGTTATGGACAAATTCGGCGATAGGAAGATGATTGGACCATTCTAACGGATTGCTTCTACAGTAGATCCGTAGGTAGGTTTCCAGTTCCTGGTTAAGTCGTTCAGTTTGTCCGTCTGTCTGGGGGTGGTAGGCGGTTGATGCGGCAATCTGATACCCGAGGAGCCGGGCAAGTTCTCGAGAGAATTTCGAAATGAACTGCAGTCCTCTATCTGAGATCACTTTCTCGTGGAGGCCGAATCTTTTGAACACGTTTTTGAGAAATAGTTTGGCCACTCCTTCGGAGGTGATGTTTTTGTTGCATGGTGAAATAATTACCCCCTTCGTAAGCCCATGGTCTACCACGATCATGATAGAGTCAAAACCGCCCGATACGGGTAGGTCGGTGATAAGGTCAACAGAGACTTGGGAGAAAGGGCGAGTGGCGGCAGAGGGGATCGGGCGCAATGGTGGGGTAACGGGGTGTGTGTCTGCCTTTATCTGCTGACATAGTGCGCATCCGTCGACGTATTTACGGATATAAGTTCCCATTGCCGGCCATCAGAAATCTCGTTTGACGAGTTCTTCCGTCTTGAATCGGCCGGGATGTCCCGCCGTGGGATGATCATGGTGTTTGAATAACACATCATGCCGTTGGGCTGCAGGTACGTAAGCTCGATGTTTGTAAAAGAGGACGCCATTGGTGCACGTCCAATCGGAGAGGGCAGATTTCATTGGAGGAAGGCACACTCCATCCAATGCTTCTAGGGCTTTCTGGTACACGGGATCTTCAGCGGAGTTGCGCGCGATACTTTCTGACAAATCATTGTCAATTAGTCGCACGAACATAGTATCAGGGAGGAGGATGCGATTTTCGTTATCATCTTTTCCGAGTGAATGGTCCGGGCGTCGAGATAGGGCATCAGGGGCGGCTAGTTTGGTTCCTGCGACGTGATGCAATTCCAACTGATAATTGGAAAGGATGAGCTGCCAACGCGCCTGTCTTCGTGTCAGCTTTTGGGTGGAGTGGAAGTATAGGAGGTTCATATGATCCGTGAATACTATCACGGTGTGGGGGCTTCCTTCTAAATAATGGCGCCATTCGGAGAGCGCTCGAATGACTGCCAGCAATTCTCTGTCAAAGATTTCATAGTTTCATTCTGCAGGGTTGAGGGATTGGGATAGGTAGCCGCATGGGTGGTACATCCCATTTTCATCGGTCTGCAGTAATACTGCTCCGGTTGCTGCTAACGATGCATCGGTAGCGATTGCGAACTGACGAGTTGGGTCTGGGTTTCTCAGCACTGGTTGCGATAAAAAGGCGCTTTTAAGGTGATCAAAAGTGTTCTGGCATTTGTCGGTCCAAACGAAAGGGTGGTCTTTCTTCGTGAGGTCGATAAGGGGTCGAGCGATATCCGAGTAGTGAGCGATGAACGTCCGGTAGAAATTGCAGAATCCCAGGAAAGACCGTGTATCTTTCAGGTTTCCTGGGGTCGGCCAATGTTTAATTCCGTCTACTTTGGCTGGTTCCATCCCTACTTCTCCTGGTCGGATCATCATTCTGAGATATTCTACTTCTCGTGCGTCGAAGGTACATTTTTCCGGTTTAACAAATAGTTTTTCTTTTCGAAGGATGTCGAGGATTTCGATGGTTCGCGCTTGGTGTTGCCGAAGATCCTTCGAGAAGATCAGAAGATCGTCCATGTATATGACTAACCATCCCTGGTTTATCTGTTTCTGGCAGAGATTGGTCATGAACGCCTGAAAGGTTGCGGGGGAGTTTGTTAATCCAAAAAACATGACTGTTGGCTCGAACAGCCCTTCTTGAGTGGTAAACGCCGCTTTCCATCGATCTTCTGGGTGGATCCTTACGTTATTATATCCCGATCTGATGTCGATCTTTGTGAAGTACTTGGCGTCATAGAGTTGTTCAATGAGGGATTTTGGCAAGGGTAGGGGATATTGATTTCGTATGGTCCAATCGTTGAGATACCGATAGTCTTGGCAAGGACGCAGTTCTCCGCTTTTCTTTCCTACAAAAAAGAATCCGCTGGCTTGAGGTGACTTAGAGGGGACAATAAAACCTTTTCTGGTGTTTTCTTCGATAAACGTTTTGACAGCTTCTCGTTCTTTTCCGGATAGCGGATAGACTTTTGACGTTTTGGGTACGAATCCTGGTTTGAGGTCGATACGATGATCTACCCCGGGTCTTTCCGGGGGGAGTTTGTTAAGACCATCTTTGGCGAAGACGTCCTGATACTGGTGGAGGAAGTGAGGGACGAGTTCTTCGAAAGTTTTCTTCTGTTTTTCTATTTCTCCTGCGACCGCGAATTCTTGGGCTTTATTACTCGTTTTCCCGTAGTTTTGTTCTCTTTTTGATGTCCCGTCTCGAACGAGTGGGGTATCGAAAGTTATATCTTCTATGATGCGCACGGTAGATCCATCAGTGGCATATTCGACGAGTACTTCGACATTGGCCAATTGATAGGCTAGTGGGTCAACGACTGGGGTTTTGAAATTTTCTGACCAGACGTCTTCCTTCGTATCATAGTTGGGTATTTCTTCATCAACTATTTCCTCCACAGAAGCGGTATAGGGGGAGGTGGTTTCCGTAGTTGCCACCTTCACCTGTATCGGCTTCCGTAGTTTGGAGTTCGTCCAAGTTCGGGTTGTTTCCTTTCTAACTTCTTTCTCTTTTCTGAAAAGCTGCGGGAGCGATTTCTTACGTCTTTTTCTGTCGATATTTCTTTCTATTGCAAGCGATCTCTTTGTTGATGGGAGTGATACAGTCTTGGCTTCCCAATCAATCTGGGGTTTCAGCGCAGCAAGCCAGGGGAATCCTAGGAGGATCTTGTCTTGTTTGGCTAGCTTTGCCACATTGAATTTCCCGATCATAGTTCGTTGATCGATTTTGATCGTGAGTACGCAATAACGAGAGATAAGTCCTCCTTGAGCGTCTGATCCATCGGCGGTGATAACAGGGAAAGGTCGTGAGAGTTTATGGGTTCTTATCTTGTGCCTTTTACAGAAGGTATCGCTGATAAAGGTGCCGGATGCTCCGGAATCGATGACCATAGATGTTTCGACGGTTTGTACTCGTTTATCGGAAAAAATGGATGCAGGAATTCTTAATTCATTTCTGGTTCCGATAGAACGTATTAGTCGTACATGAGTGGGAGTTACTGACGTCGAGGCAGTGTCCCTTTCTAAAAATCCATCTCCACGAAGCGACGTTCTACTTCGGTGAAGTCGCTGTCTTCTTCTTCTTCGATTTCCTTGGCTTTTTCTTTCATAGTCTTCCTTCGGACTGGTGCTTTCCTCTTTGGAGTTTCTTCTTCGTTCCTCTCTTTCTTTCTTCTGATGGGGTTCCTGGAGGAGGAGGCGCGACTTTCGACTTCGTCGTCGCTGCTACTTTCTTCCTCTTTGTTTTTTTGGATCTGTCCTCTTTCTCTGGGGTGGAAGGAGGTGTCGTTGGCACGGTGTCCTACTTGGTGACATTTGAAGCATCGTCCTTCTTTGAGGTGCTTCTTTAACTCTGCGTCTGAGAGACGGCTTATGCGGTCGACTTCCATGTCATCGTCCCTCTTTGGAACGTAGTGTCTATTTCCGAAGTTCTTCTTCTTCTGTTGCTGGGGTCTTTCTTTCTTCTTGATGGCTTTCCATCTTTGGAAGGCGTTATCGAGATTAATGCAGGAGTTGACGACGGTGTCGAAGTTATCGAGAGTTTCACCTGTTCGGTGCAGGTTGTCCTGAAGCCCGTAGTCTAGGCCTTGTCGAAAGAATTCGATGAGGGGGGCTTGTTCGGTCATTCCTGCTCGGTGTGCAAGGAGTTTGTAATTGGAGATATAGGTGTGGAGATCTCCTTTCATCTCTAATCCTCGTATCTTCATCATGGCAGTTCCGGCGGGGTCCATGGGTTTAAAGGCTTCGTCGAAGTCCTTTTTGAATTTGGCCCAGGTTCCGTAGCCGATCATTTGTCCAGAGGTGTCTTTCCTCTTGGGGTCTAGGGCTGCTTCCATGAAGTCTTCTGCCCAAGCTGCTGCGTTTCCTTTCGTCATGTAGGATAACACGAGGATGATTTTCTTCTTATCATCAACGTAAACTTTGTCGTTAATGTCGAGGTATGCATGACATTTCATCATGAATCTCTTTGATTCTTCTCTGTCTCCATCGAATTCGGGAGGGGAACCGATCTTTAGTTCTATTTCTTTGTTCTGGGTCGTCATGGTGTTCAAAGGAGGAATGGTTGGTAGAGCTCCTAAGTTCAAGGCTCCGATCAAAGGAGTTAACGAAGTCGTGGTGTCGGTTTCGTTGCAGATGGCAACGGTTCAGGTAATAAGACTTTAATCTTTTGTTACGACTGGGATGAGTCGAGCTATCTCTGTCTGAGTAGACAATCGGCAGAATGCCAGATAGACGTGAGTCTGCTCTCGATTGAGAGATCAAGGGTTCTGGCTAAGGCGAGTGTCGCTGACTCCCTTAGAATAGTGGTTCTTAGACAGTAAGGTTGGAGACCTTACTGAAGGACAATGTTCCAGGTAAAACCCAGTAGATTAAAGTAGAGAATACAACTGTAGGTAGGTAGGTTTATATACCAGTGTTCAAGCGGAGCTTGTAAATGTGTTATCAAGATAGAAGCAAAGAAGAGGCGGACAGCCCGCTTGGCGAGATAAGAGTCAAGATAAGAGATAGGCATGATAAGAGATAAGCGTGGTACGGACGGCCCGTTTAAGAGGTAAGAGGAAAATGAGTATAGGGGCCTCTTTAAATGTTATTGTAACACCACACGTGCTACATCTGGGTTGTTTTCGAGCGACGACCGGTTGATTGGATTGAGAAGTAGATGGGAGATTTTGTCGTGGACGCGTGGCAGTAGTGAAAACAGGTATGAGCACGGGAACTGGTATGATGCGCTGAATGATAGCTATGACATCACTACCAAAGCGGTCCGCTGCAGACCACTTTGTTTCCTTACGTAGGTCATCGGTAGTAGAAATTTTATGGTGGTGAGCACAGTCGACAATACGGTCCAATGCTGAGTCCGGCATTGTCACACCAGGACCATAGTCGTTGAGCGCCGAATCACCGTATACTCTCCTAGTTATTAATTCTCGCCATTCTTCCAGAGCATCACGGAGCTCAAATTCCCGTGGCCCCATCTCGTACTTGACAGTGCGTGAACGGTGGGCGATTTTGGAAGGTAAAGATATATTGTTATGTGAGAGAGAGTCGGGATTATGGATGTCGCAACAGACACTTGATGTGAGTGGTGCGCAACAGGTGCAGCCGTCGGAATTTGATGGGTCACATGTAACATGGTCTGGATCTGTGTCATAATAATATTACAACGAGTCAATAGAAGCAACCGCAATTGGAAAATATATTACCAGCCAATGAGTCATTGAAGTGAACATGGAGGACCTTGCGTCGACAATGAATTGTACCTCGCAGGTGAGCATTAATCAAGCAGTCCATCGCAGGATCTAATTCCCTCTTCTTCCGTGAACCACCTGGCTTTCCCTCCAACTTTGACTGCAACTGCCCTCTTAGCTCTTGATCACCTACCTCCGCTTTGTCACCGTCACTATCGTCCCCAGGAATATCATTCTCCCACTCATGTACATCATCCTGCCTGCTTACAGGATGTAGCTGGGTACGCTGTCTTGTAGCCGTACGTTCTCTGTTCTCGCCTGCTTTGCGTTTTTTCGTCTCTTGCCGCCAGCGCTTTTCTTCCCGCACATCGTCGAAATACTCTCTTTCAGCAAATAATATGGCTGTGCCTTGGAGTCTGCGATCCCTGACAGCATGTCCCCATCGTTGCCAAAGAGTGGCCAACTTGCATGTCGCTTTCCACTGGATGACAAGTAATATATCTGGTACGTCCATTCCCTAAATGTGACGATGATTAGCTATGATATTGTACTACTAGATGCATACCGATACCCTTACCATTCCGAATGATTCTGTGGTGCAAAGCCCCCAAGTCTCTCCAGATATCAAGCGGTCCACCTCGTCTTCTTTGAATCGTGTTGTCATGTCAGAGTTAAACCACTTTATCCTGTGACGCAGTGCTGATGGGAGTCGTTTCTGTATTGTTTTTGCCGCCGCTATAGAGTCTTGAATGTCGTCAAAGAAGATGAGAAACTTTGGAGGTGCTGGGTCACTGTCCTTCCAGCCATCAGGTATTAAAAACAAGAGGTCTTGATATGATGAAAGTGAGTACATGATTTTACGGACGCAGAGTTTGATATTTGCACGATCGACAGAAGTTTGAATCGTGAGGAGTTTGTTTGAGCATATGTGGAGTAGCCGCTTCACGTGTGCGAGATTGTCCACTGTGAGCGTTGCGGATGCGAGCATGAAAGGGACGTAGCAAGGCAGGATATAACGGAGACGTTCTAATTCCTTGTATTCAGGACGGAATTCACCCCAGGTTGCGATACAATGTGCTTCATCAAATACCATGCCAATAATCTGCTGCGCAAAAAGCGGTTTGCGCAGCAGTTTCTCAAATTCCCCTCCAGGCTTCATAAGCTGCTCTGGACTAACGATGACGGCCCTATACTTCATATCTTCGATGTCCTGTGTGAAAAGACCACGTTATGATAGTAAGTCGTCCTCCCATAGCATAACTGTTAGATTCTCACATGAAAATTGGCCCAGCTAGCTGTCTCTGAGCTTATCGATATACTTAGCAAGCCTGCTTTTGCCAGTGACGAAACGTTCTGTCTCCCGAGCTGGTTCAATGGAGTCACGATAATTTGAAGGCCGGGTTTGAATAGTAAAGGCATCCAAAATGTCATAGTCTTCCCCATTGATGTACCGGCAATGCACACAATGTCACGGTTAGCTTCAATGAATGCTTGTGTGATTTTGATCTGCCAAAGGCATGGCCGTTTTCCAAAGCGCTGCTGGGTGATGTCTCGAATTACGCCCAGACTAGGGGCTTCTGACATGTGACAACTAAGTGCTCAAATGGAATATTATATTTTAATTAACGTACATATACCTACTCGATTTTCAGTTTTTTTCAATTGCCGCAGGTTTTTGCCGCTGTGGCTGAGACTGTTTACAAATGTTTTCTTCCAGCCGCTGCTGGAGAGGTTGAGGAATAAGGTTGGGCTGGGTTTAAATTTTAACGCTGATGTAACATAACATAGATGTAATAGCACTCCGTCCTCTAACCTCTCCGGCTGCGGATGGGTAGGAGCCTGGGGATATACCCGTATCCTAGAAATGTTCCAGTGCTTCACTAAAGTACATGTCATTATTATTGATATATCATGAGACACTTGAAAGAGCATATCACAGAGGGACAAAATCAAAGTAGGAGCATGATGCCCTTGTACTTCATTATCAAGACAAGACACTGAAACCAAAAAAATCATGCACAAACGAACGCACAGGTATACTCATGTCCGAAGACTCAACAATGTGGGGACGTAGTCATGACGCAGACTTGGATTCCAAGGTACGGTTTTCCCGATGATCTGAATACTGCGGCGGAAGTTCAACCAAACCATTGTGGTCTGGCACAACATCATCAGCGTCGGTATGCACAATGATTTGAGTAGGAGGTTGATAGGCTGTTCGCGCGCTAGTCGACGCCATATATTGACTTCCAGATGCTCCGTGCATAGCTAAGCTATCTGTGTCAGGGGAAATTTGTCTCTCAACATGAAAGGGCGTGGGAGGATCCCTAACTGTGACGTCGCTGGAAGAGGAAGAAATTGATTGGGATCCAGGTTCAACGGGTGATGAGAAGTGGACAGGGTCTCTCTTCCGTGGTAACGGTGGTGCTGGTCGAGCCCCCACAGCCATATGCTCGACGGATGTCATGTCTGACATTTGAATGCCTCCATAGACAGCAGAGTCTGTGCTTGGCTGGGATCCAGGTTGAATGAATGAACTAAGGTAGCTGGCAGGATATGGTGATGATGATGGCGATGGCAGAACGTCACTGTAAAGGCTGACTTCGTCTGTATCCTGCACTTGAAAATAGGTGATTTTAGAAGGCTGAATGCGGGATGCTTTCCGTTTACGCCACAGGCACATGCCGAGGATGACCAATGCAGTAAGGACCACCGCACTGCCGACCCCCGCGCCTGCGATAAGAGCAGCCTTGTTTGATGAACTACTTGATGGATTGCTTGAACTAGATGACGGCAAAGCCGTGGCCGATATGCCTGCAGTGGATGACGGCGAGCTGGCGCTTAGGCACGTGAAATTACTCTGCTCTAAGACCTGCAGCAACCCAGAGCTCCCACCTTGTCTGCCCTTGGAGTCGGTGACAAAATACAGGAGACTCGTCCCTCCTGTAACATTGACACTTGAGGTAAAA
Organism: Suillus plorans; assembly: GCF_016647745.1. Taxonomy (NCBI): domain Eukaryota; kingdom Fungi; phylum Basidiomycota; class Agaricomycetes; order Boletales; family Suillaceae; genus Suillus; species Suillus plorans. The sequence goes on from NW_024537407.1 coordinate 326,972, forward strand.
GTGTCTTCATTGGAATATAATACGGTTGGTTGTCCGCCAGGAATAAGTTGCTGTAGCAAGATAAGTAGATTGTTTTGATAGAATTGGCGATGATCTGACCGCAATAGTAATGGGCAGGACTGCACCATTGGCAGCAGCTGCACTGCTATTGACCGAGATGGTAAATTGACTGCAGTAGTGGTAGATCAGTGCCACAGGAAGTACGCAAACCAAACTTACCCGCATTGCACTATCGGACTCGGAGTTGGAGTCAAGATGAACATGTAAGGAGGTGGCAAATTTTGAATGTTGCAATCGTTGGTTCCAGAATTCCCAACAGTTAATTGGTTTGTCGTCCCACCCGAACCAAATCCGGTGGCGTCCGACATAGTGAGTAGAAACGATGTTCCAGCCGACAACGTCAATTGTGGTATTGAATAAGAGCCTACGCCGTTCTTAAAGGCTGATGCTGGTACAGATGCGTTCTGATACGGTTTTAAATACTGGGAAGCACAAAATTTAGCATGTGATTGAGGAGCCTGAGGCGAAGCGCCAACGAACGGGAGTTAAGAGTATTTCAAACGGCGCTTGCCCACCTGATAGCCCCGATAAAGTTTAGCAGGAGCGTATAGAATATACTAGACATGCGCTTACCAGTCCATGAGATCTTGAGAGGACCACATTGAGTGGGAGTCCCAACAGTCACACTGAAAGCACGAGTAACAGAGAGACAAGAAGCAATGTACGTAAAGAAGCGAACAAAGTGCATGCTCAAGAATTGAGGAAGACAAGAGGAAGATGGTAAGAAGATACGCAGGTGTAGTCGAGTGTTGTATTATCTTGAAAAAAGGGAGTCGAGGCAGACTCGAGGTGAGGGAAAATTGCGTCCTAGGTAACGCTGACCGGCGAAAATCGATTTACTATATATCCTATTAGGCAATGACACGAACTTGCGGCAAGGTGTTCCTGATCATTAATACTACACCGCCTTTGGATTCCTCCTCTCGCAAGTTCAAAAAAAAGTTTTGATGTTTGAAACACGGTGGTAAGAATAAGGGCTTGAGTGGTGCCCTTTGCGTTTCATAGAATAGATGGGTGACCGTGACATACTCGTAAACCCAGGTACTTAATGCCGTAATGAATGTCCGCTGCCAGTGGGTACGTAGTCGATGACCAAATGATATGGCTGACGTGACACCGAGTCCTCGGGTCTGACATTCTGCATCCAGACGAGTCGTCCGAGTCTCTACTCTACATTGGCCAGCCAAGAGCGGCTCTGAGAGAATGCACGATGGATGTGGTAATGGTGTGTAGATCACCTGTGCCGCAAACGCCGGCGCCAACGGTAGTATATTGGAGGGGCTCGATGTGAGGGAGGAATGCATCCAAGAGGACACCCCGCGTGGCGCAGATGCAGGCACCAACTACAAACGGTCTATTCAAGTGCTGTGACGGGTTGCCTGCCAAGCCGTCGACCTTTCTCCACGGGTGAGTGCCAAGCGAGAAGCGGTGCGGTGCTAGGCTCAATAGCGCCAGAGTAGAAGCCAAGTGCCAAGCGTTATTTCCAAGTCACGGCATGAGGACATAGAGTCCGTATCATGAAACCAGAGAAGATATAAAGAACGAACAAAAATTATCAGAGCTCTGATGAGCCAAAAAGCGACAAAAATCAGGCAAGATGGTGGTCAGAAACTTCCCCGTACCGCAACCTTTGAAAACTTCTCGCATCCACCTCCATACGCGAACACTTAGCCTCCATCAACGCAACTCGGGGCGCCAAGGACCACAGAGCTGCTTCAGAGAAGGAGTTCATCATACCCAGAACGTCCTTCTCGTTCTCATTGAGGCCCGCGAGCTCCGGTGACGAGGGAGGTGTAGTATGCGATGTGATGTACGAGTATTCACAGAAATCGCAAAACTGGGTAATCGACGTAGGACTTTCTTGGACAAAGGGAGATGAAGATGAATCAATGGCCGTCTGTGGTGACCGGCAAGACCAGTAGATTGACTGGTCACTAGAAGACGATCTCGTCGGAGTGGGTGTATGAGGATTCTTCTCAATATCGGTAGACTGCGCCCATAGAGTGAGCACAGTTCGCATGACTTACCAAAATGGGTACCAACCTTGAGCGCCTCTGCAATTGTGAGTCCCCCACGCCGGCCAATAGCCCGTGGAGACGGGTGTTGAGGGTTCTTGGAAGATACGGGAACAGCTGCAACTCGCTTCGGCCAACGGTCATGGAGCACCTGGAGTAGCCGTGGAACAACAATACACCGCGGATGGCGGAAAAAATGATTGCCCTGCTTAGGTCGTTTGAGATAACCGCGGATGTAGAGTTCTTCTCTGACAACTTCACTTGCTAAGGGTGAGAGATTGGAGACGTGGATGCTACGCCAATATATGTAAGCGTGGCAGAACAACACAGGACAAAGAGATACAGACAAGTCATCCGCGGTGACGAAGGTGTCGTCCGCATCTGTCGTTGCCAACGAACTAAAAGAGTGGATGGTTATGATAGTCTCCAAGGCATCAGACAGAAAGTTGTACGATGGTTGGTCACAGTTCGTAGAGAGGGATCCAAGCTTCCCGAACGCACTTGTGCAGATCTTTGTGAGGTATCGCATCGGAGTCACGCCAGGTCGGTGGTTCGAGTTGATGGCTTCCTCCTGCTTGCGTTGGCGTGCCACCTGGGGTAAGGTAAAGACCTCAGTTGTTCCAAGAGTTGAGTCGTACAGGGAAATACAAGCTGGCGATGAACTGTTCGCAGAGAGGGATCCGTGCGTTCCAAACGAAATAGTGCAGAATGATCTGATCTTTGTGAGGAACCGCATCGCATTCATACTAGGTTGGTATTTCGAGTTCACAGCTTCCTCCTGCTTGCGTTGGTGGGCCACCTGGCGTAAGTTTAAGAGCTTTGTTGTCACAGGAGTCGGGTCAGACAGCGAGATGCAAAGCTGATTGTGAATGGGATGGTGGTTGATAAGACCGCCAGGTGGACAATAAGCATTCGAAGGCATTATCGTGAAAGATGAATGAATGACAGGCGAGGGCGGTTGTAGAAATACGCTTCACAGCGGTTGGGCATGGTAAAAATGTGATTTTGACCTGAGCCGAAAGAGCAGTTGGCTGACTCGGAGGCTGACTAGAGATTTGCATCATAGATTATCCAAAAAATCCACAGCGGTGCATTGGTTGGTATAGTGTTGGGTCACAAGCTACAAGTCGTCATGAATCAAAGATAGTGGTGCAAGGGTAGGGAATGAGGCGACCGAGCAATTCCTTTCGTTAGCCTTAGGGTTGAGCTGAAGAGACACCCACAAACCTTGATATGGTTAGCACCACCAAGTAATCGATTCACATTGTGTCATGTACCATGACAACCCCTTCTCTACATCCTATCTAATCTATTCTCCAATCGACAAACCAACCATATGTAAAAAGTGGATGATAACGAGACTACTGCGAGAGGTACAAGGACTCAGATTGCTGTTCTCGAAAAATTGAACAAATGAGGGGAGCACAGGTCAATTGATGATGAGAGCCGGAGAGGCTCATGCATGTGCATTGTGCCATGAGCCGGGCGCTCGCCGCTCGGCACTACATGTTATCAGGATACACAGCCTAGTAAACAAGGGAGTTCGGTAATGTAACGTAGTCATCCGAGTTGTTTCCGGTATGAGGCCGGCGCGAAGCACAGTGTCGTATCATTACTTTTGTAAAAATCATTATACGTTATAGAAGAAGATAGCAAGTCTCACTGTACTCGTCTGCGACGACTCTGCGTCAACCGTAACATGGATCAGCTTGGAGATATGATTCAACCTGAATACAAAGTGCCAGCTCGACAGTCTCCGACAGCGCTTGGAAAAATTCGGCTAGCAGAAGAGGAAGGTGATCACAGCGCGCTAGCCAGCAGGTTTTTTTTTGTGAAACACGCCATAAAGTGAATCGTACCATAAAATTTCCAAAGAAGATCAATTGAACGTTATATTCAATTTCGGGTCATGATGCTATATAACCTACTCTCCCTTTGCCTTTATATCCGCAATCCATTCCTCGTCCTCTCATTCCAATACTACACAAATGGCCATTCCTCCTGTTTCCTCAGTCTCCTCTGCGCACGAACTTCCTCGTCCAAAGGATGTCGGTATCCTTGCAATGGAGGTCTACTTCCCTCAAAGGGTAATGTTATGTGCTACTACATGACAACCATTCTCATCTTACGTCACTTTAGTGCATATCTGAGGCTGACCTCGAGGTCTTTGATGGTGTCCCAACGGGAAAGTACACTATTGGTCTCGGCCAGGAGTACATGGCTTGCTGCGATGACCGGGAAGACATCAACTCATTTGCTCTCAACGGTATGTTACACCGTCTTACCACACCCTTTCACAATTCATATCTTGTTCCTTCCAGCTGTTTCCGGTCTTCTTGAGCGTTACGACATCGACCCCAAGTCCATTGGTCGCATTGACGTTGGAACTGAAACCATCATTGACAAATCAAAGTCTGTGAAGACCACCCTCATGGACCTCTTCTCTGAATCTGGTAACTTCGACATTGAAGGCATCGACTCCAAGAACGCATGTTATGGTTCCACTGCTGCGCTCTTCAACGCAGTCAACTGGGTCGAATCCACCTCGTGGGACGGCCGTAATGCTATTGTTGTTGGCGGTGACATTGCCATTTACGCTGAAGGTGCCGCACGCCCAGCCGGTGGTGCGGGTGCTGTCGCCCTTCTCATTGGTCCCAACGCACCTGTCGTCGTTGAACGTACGTCCATTCCATTTTATTTCGGACGTTATGGCTCGTTTCCATAATGCTCCTCGAGTGATGATCATGGATCTGATATTCTATACAGCGATACACGGTAATCACATGACAAACACATACGATTTCTACAAGCCCCGATTGGACTCGGAGTACCCCGAAGTCGACGGGCCTGTCTCAGTTACCACTTACACTTCTGCACTGGATGCTGCATACTCGCGCTTCCGTGAAAAGACCGCCAGAGCTAAGAAGGCTCACTTCAACGGTCACGCGAATGGCAAGGAATCCCTGACCTCCTTCTCCATCGATGACATCGACTATGCTGTCTTCCACAGCCCATATGGCAAGCAAGTTCAGAAGGGTCTCGGTCGCCTTTTCTACAACGACTTCCTCGCAAATCCCTCCTCATCCCATTTTGCTAATGTCGCTAACCCCGATTCCGTTCTTGCAATCTCATACACCGCTTCCCTCACTGACAAGAACCTCGAGAAAACTTTCATCGGTGTATCGAAGGCAACATACGCCAAGAAAGTCGAGCCTGGCATGGCCTGCTCGAAACGCTTGGGTAACATGTACACGGGTTCGCTTTACGGCTGCCTTGCCTCTGTCCTGTCTTCTGTCACACCTTCTGAGCTTTTGGGCAAGCGTTTGAGCATGTTCGCATTCGGTTCTGGTTGTGCTGCCAGTTTCTTCACTCTCCGTGTCAAGGGTGATACGTCAGAGATCCGGGAGAAGATGGACTTGCTTGCTCGCTTGGCAAGCATGAAGCTTGTGCCCTGCCAGGAGTACGTTGACGCCCTCACAGTAAGCCCAGCATTTGTTTGTTTTGACATGAGTTAACTAATATCCCTCAAAGCTTCGCGAGAAAAACCATAACGCTGTAAACTACACGCCAGAGGGTTCCATTGAGAACATTTGGCCTGGCACATTTTACCTCGAGAGCGTAGACAGCAAATACCGTCGCAAATATGCACGTGCACCAAGGGCATGAGAGGCTGCATGCTTGGTGTCATCATTTGATCTTCTTGCTTCGTGATATCTGTTTCATGATATCTGTTTGGGTTGTGAGTTGCATTGCATTTAGACGTATATACCCGACGCAGTAGTATGATAGTATGTATATTTGTAGACGAAGATGTTGGGATACTGCGGCGATAATACGATTCACGCGCATGAGATTCTTGGGAATGCTGAGTATCTGTGTATTGTTGAAGACGGGCTGTGTGCACACGTAATTCTGGCCATCGGAAGCCAATTAACGATTTTCAATTCAAGCAGCAAGATTGGATGTTACGTAATTGATGCAAACAACACGTCAACAAACCCCTTTACCACACACGCGTCATGTCGAGCGCGAAGTCCGCGAAAACCATCAGTACCCTTGCTTCAGCGATCGAACTAGAAAGTATGCTTTAATCGATTATTTGGGGTCTTTGAAACTGAACTTAATTATGAGCATTAAGCCGAATGACCAGCGGGACATGCAGCATGCTCCCCCCACGAGGGCACGAGGTACAACAGGCAATGAATTTCTAGCGCGTCCTCACACGAGCAGGCGATAGCTCGCATCTCTGCAGCTAGATACCTCGACTTACCAAGACGATTCGTGCACAAAATCAAACTGTCCTTGATTACCCATCTGACCGACAGTGTCGATAGCAAAGATGGGGATCACGACGAAGACGACACGGAGCAGCGATGAAGTAGGCTACAATTATTCTGACCGCGCAATCCAGTGTGCTAACCTTCTATTTAAGTTGAATGTCTTCACGAGCCTAGCAATCACCCCTTAACTGGCAACGCAAAGAATGGCACTTGGGTAGACTTCCGACTATTTTTTTTTCGCATGGTCACTCGGCTATATACCTACGTGTGTTGACAGTCCAAAAGCAGTTCCGACGCTGCCAGTAAGGTCCCACAACATGTCAACAGTAGAAAGTAACTCGCTGTCCGCTTTTTCTCGTACTTCTTTCCGCCGGGCCATCGGTACACACGACCCTTGTAGAAGCGCACACGACACCAGCAAACACGATCCTCGAGAAACAGTTGTAACAACTTCAAACGAGAATCAGGGTTGCATGGACTCGAATGTAAATGATTGTTATGCATTCAGAACTGTTGCGATGCTGTTCAGAAGTATACTGTATTCAGTTGTCCTATCACTGAACCTCTTGCACAGTTAATGTAATACACCTTACTAAGTCCAGTCGCCGCGCCGTCCATCCACTGAAGTAGTCGCTTCTTTGTACACAAGAGATAGTACATAGATACATATATAAATCGGCCCTCTACTGCTTACTGTCGTGTATCAAAGAACTTGACAGGACCCGGGCCCAACTACTTCACCCCATATTTTTTCCTTGATCCAGGTCAGAATCATATGTAGTCCATTTCGTGTTCCTCGCATGTCGATGGCAATGTCCAACATATGCAATCTTCGAACGTCGCACTGTTATGTGTGCGCTCTTCATTGGCATGTGTGTCCCAAATGCTGATAATCAGACGGGGCGCGATAATAAACGGTGCGGTATTGATGAAACCCTCCGAGAGACTGATCACTGCCGGCTGTTGATGCACTTATTAGGACTGATCACCATAGTATAACAATATCATCATACCGGAATGTTGGCCCATAACACCGTCAATAAGACTTCATTTGTCAAATTCCTAGTGGGATATTGTGAATAACAGAGTACCAATCAGACAAGGGTGAACTTACAGGAGGAAGTATACGACATGACATCGAACGATCAGAATTACATATGTGTTAGGCTTCATTTGTATTTCTCTTCGTTCTCTGAGGTGTTTCACGAGGTTAAGAACGGCGAGAACAACCAGGAAGATATCGAAGCATATGATCGGGATGGAAGCATAGATCGCAGGCATAGGCCCTATGTTGAAGGAAGACGTGCAGTAATTGACGTTCGGAGTTACTATTTCTTTCACTATACAACGAGAGGTCAGCTTGCAGACAAATCGATCAACTAGAAAGTCACCCGAAAACGCTTCGGGTCGACTATATAAGTATATGTCGATCCCTATCGAAAGCGCGGCGATAACTAGGAACAACCCGACCAGCAAATATAGTATGAACTTGGATCGGTTGTATAAAGCGTAAAGACGCCAGATGAGAATGACTGCAGATGGAAAATCGGTACGCGCGATGAGATACAAATATATGTGACTGACCTTCCGCCAACAAAAAATAAATTGAAAAGCCCCATTCCAATAGAACGGCAAGAGCGTAGCCTGTTTCGGCTGCGTGGTAAGCGAATGCAAGTTCAAGCCAAGGCAGTATACTTGCAACTAGATGATACGTCAGTGATCAGGCTCAGCTGTTAAATGAACTTCTGACGTACGACTGAATCTGTGTCAACACGAAACTCTTCAAAGAAAGAAAGCGTGGACACACTCACCCCTTCGGGAATATACATTAGACCTCCCCCTAGTGCTAGTCAGCTAATGATGCTCAGTTTGCACAGCATCACATACAGCAGGCGCAAAGCCTAAGGTCAGTGTCAGTTTGCAATGTAGCAACTGAAGGACACAACCACCGCGACGTACATTGCGAGGAAAAGACCAAGGTATCGTGCCTGGCATAAACACAAAATAAAAAGTCGCGAAGCACTTGGACAAGGCGGAACTCACAGCGAGGTAGAGATACGTCATCGGTGACCATTTTCTTGTCTGTACAATGATTCAGTTTCCGGAGCTTGATATCATTGGGGATTGAACACCTACCCAAACAAACTTGACCTAAGGCAATTTGAACATAAGTACTCGCCCAAGAAAAAATATGCTTGTCGTTACCTCTTTCTCGAAGTGAAATACTAGATAATCTCGCGCTCAGTCGCAGTGTAACTTGAATGTTCGTGAAAGCTACGGACTGTACTCATAGGATACCAATCCAAAGATCATTACTAGAAAAACGATGAAATTCAGTATGATGCTTCGTTCACGAACAAGTCGGTTAACGAACTTGCTATATTGTTGTTCCATCGGAGAGCATAGGCAACTTCTTCGTCCGACGACATGAGATTGTGCAGATCAATTAGCGGATCCAAAGGGTGAGCACGGTGCACTGTCGATCATGTAGATACTTATAAACTACAGAGTTTTGTTATCGCGCCAGGGCTGGTGGTCGAATGGAAACTGTACGACATGTTACGAATTCCGTCACCACACTTCCGGTGTCACGACATTCTCAACAGTTAGCTACCAACGGAAAGGTTAAAGACTCACACGACTGACAATGGTCAGATGGGTACAGATTCTGCTTGTGTTCGGGTGCTTATCTAGCCCCACATAGACAGGAAACCATGGGATGAAGTCCCATTACCATCTGAAACTTTGTACGTGCCAGTAAATTACAAACTGGGCGCTTGCAGCCTGATAACAGTTCGACACCGTATGGCAGACCAATCTCTTGGATAAAGATGGATACGATGTTCTCGAGTGTGTGTGAACCTGTGTGAAAGGAAAGGACAGCAACCATCAGCAAAAGGCTCTATCTTAGTTTTATGGGAAAGTAACCACCTCAGCTGTGTGTGGGGTGGGAGTGAGGGCCAGGGCTTTCGGGGCAGGAACGAAAGGCTGATACGATGGGAGCGACACTTGGGAGACGGTAGAGCCACGAGCCATGCGTGAATCGTATCCAAATGTGCATTTGCGCAAGTGGGCTACCGACTTCGACGCCCACTAGGTCAGTTGTTGATTTTTACACCGGCTGGGCAGAGGGCATTTTTTCAAGCAAGATTTGGAGAATATAGTGTACCCGATCAGTGTACCCGAAGGCTAGTGTACCCGACCAGCGGCTGAGCGTTTCCCCTGATATGTACACGCGTATACGTGCTCCCGAAAAGAAATTTGAGTCATAGCAGTCCCTTCGTCAGAGTCGGCGAACGCTAACAATGATGGCGTGAACCGAGCACAAACGTCTTCACGAACAAGGAAATTCGGAAAGTGACATGGGATGTTGATTCCCACAAATGTTAAGTTGTGCAGAAATGATGAGTGTGGCAGGTGCAGACTGCATCAGTCACAATCCTGGGGATGATCATCGTTTCAGGGAAGTGTTTGGCAAAATCTCCCACGCAGTGAAGTCACAAGTGTTAGCAATCTGAGATTTAGCGTCGTCCCCAAAGTCACTGACAGGATGACGTAGCAAGCAAACTCGTAATGTTGCGTTGCAAGTGGTTGTGTTAAACCAATACGCAGGTCAACCATCCCTACGTATACGTAGAGGTACGATTAGTTGGACTGGAATACTCACCAGTCACCGGCTCGGATCCCTGCCGAAATACAAATATAGAACACTTGTGGGGGACTAGAGCTGTGAAGTCATTTGTCTTGTCTTGCTCGCGATATCGGATTCTGCAGTTCAAACTATAAATCATTCTTGGTAATAGGAACGACGGGAAAATTCGTCTCGAACACGGAGTTCAGCATGGGAAAAAAGAGACTACAAGCTCCATGAGTTAGTATGTCCCACTGCTTGACGCCCAGAAATATGTCATCTTGCCTGCTATCATGGTATCGGGCTTGCGTGCACACAATGTTGTTGATTCCCATTGCGGGATCACGAATGTCCTGTTCAGGGGTCGATGACTCGAGGTATAGCATCCTGGCCAATGTTTGTAGTGAACTTAGCGACGATTAAACTAGGTGTTAAGCACGAGGCAGAGAATACGGACGAACTCAACATCACCCGAGATTCAGCTCGACCAATGAATATCGCACAGTTCTTCGAAGATAATCGGCAAAGACGAAACGGCAGACGTAGCTGGGAAATCAAGTGGGTTTTTTTATAGAGAAGAAAATGATTGGTGGCCACGAGCGAATACCTAATCCCTGACATATAAAACATGCCCATGGACTGTAAACGCAGATCAATAAAATAGCACATAACTCAACAGGAAAGAAATGCGTACCACTTCGAGATGTTCATAGCAATTCGAGCCAAGAGAAATCCTCGACCAATCCTTCAACCAATTCTCTATAAACGTGCCCATTCCCCGTTTTTCAGACTCCCGCACCAACTCCACGAGCATTTCAGCAATGTTCCAGAGTTGCTTCAAAATGATATCTCGACTTAATCCAGGGTATTTGCTCATGAGTTTGAGCATATAACATCAACACCCGTAGTATCTGCATCATCACACCGCGATTGATCCGGAAGATCACAGAGCGAACTGATTCGCCGCTCGAAGTGAAAAGGAAGTAATTGACATCTTTGTCGACTTCAAGCATCTCAGCTTGACGCTCCGCAGCAGGAGAATATCTGCCCTTGCCAGGATTTACTGATCATTCCCATCCTTCTTTAGCGACGGGATCTGAGTCACTGAATGCCCAAAGGGAGTCTTCCTGGGAATGACACGTCGCGAATAACTAAAGTATTGAAGGTCGAAAATAAGAGCCCGTCAGGATAAATCGAGAATTTGAGACGATGGCAACTCACATGAATGATGTCTTATAGTTCATATTTTGATGGCCAAGAGGTTGAAGGAGCGGAAAAACACAACTTACTCACACCAGTCACATCTGGTGGCTTTGGGAGAATTGAGAGCATTGTCTGAGTGCGACGTGCGTGACGGTGTTGAGATCCTGAATGAGCCAACGTCTGTTATGTAATTGTCCTAGAATTTTGATTGCTACCGCACTGGCAGTCCGGAGTTTCACTAGCACTGTTCATTTGCGGTGCACCTTCCTGCAGACTCGCCGCCATGAATAATATAGAGACAGAACATGTGGGTTTGGTCGCGACAAACAATAAACTAGTACTGGGCAAGGTCCATGTTGGCAACGCCCCCCCTACTGTAATTGTCCTAGAATTTGATTGCTACATAGTACCGTGCGTAGTTGACTTGAAGATGAAGCAATGGATACAGTGAATATCTAATATAACACGACCAAACTACAGACGAAATATAACATCATGTCATGATTTTGTCTCACTTTCAGCTTTCTTTGTCGCCAGCTCCCTTTGAAGCCAAGCAGAGACCTCTCTAGCCGCCTCCAAAGGCCTGCTCTTCCGCGACATCAAATAACCCTGCAGAGCAGCCATCGACACCTCACGCTCCGGAATAGCTGACGCAAACTGTGCAGAAAGCGCAGAAAGTTGTTCGCTCGAGAGCTTTGGTGCATGTCCGCGGTGACGCGTGCCTATGTACATCGGAGCCGCACCCTCAGATTTTTCAGAACAGGCTGAAGGAGATGAGAGAGGGGAGTCAACAGTGTTTTCTGGGACGCCAAGGTCAATTAGGTTAGAGGAACCTCCGTCATGTGTGGAGCCATTAGGATGGGACTGAGCAGGATTGGAATTTGGTTCTCGGTCGTCATCTACGGGGGTCTTGGGCGAGGAAGGCAGGTAGAAACGCCTGAACAGCTCGTCTGCCTGATGTCTGCTCGCAAGCTTAAATTCAACATGGAGGTCCATACGACCGGGACGACATAGAGCAGGGTCAAGGGATGAATACTTGTTCGTCGTAGCGAACAGTATCCGTCCCTCTTGTGCGCCAATGCCGTCTAATGCGTTAAGTAGACCACTGAGCGAAACCCTGCTGGTAGTGTGAGTGGGCAGCCCAGGGATGGGGATGGGGATGGGCTCGGCGGTTTTGTTCGGTGGTGTGGGAGGGTCCTCCCGCGAAAGACTGTTATGGAGAGCAGCGTCGATGTCTTCCATGAGAGCGATGCATCTCTCCGGCAAATCTGAAATGAGTTCAGAAAGTCCAGTGTCGTCAAGGCCGCTGCGGGAGAGGGAGATGATGTAAACATCAAGTTCCAGTTCGCCCGCGATGCTATGAATTAGAGACGTTTTCCCTGAGCCAGGTGCCCCATACTGCAATGACAATTAAATGAGCGTCATAGAAAAACTCTTCAGACGAAATCATTCTACCAGTAAGTAACCACGGCGGAAAGGAATTCCTAGAAGCAGGTTCAATTGAATATCAACAGCTTCACTCCAAGTCTCAAGCAACGCACCTCGTTCAGCATACCACTGTTTACTGGCAAGGAAATCTTGCGCGTCCTCAACAACAAGTTCCCTAATTCCAGGATCTAGGATAATAGAATCCAGAGGCCGCTTGCGTCTCTTAGCAAGTTCTCTCCAGCAATTCGTACTGCAACACGTTAAAAGGGAGAACATCAAAAATTTGTAGGACTCACGAATCAGAAACGTAGACAGTAATGGAGCTGCCTTGCGCATTCTGATAGGCCTTTTTAGCTTCTTGTAGGATAGTGTTTAGAATGTCATGATTGCGCGCGAGGATGCTGTTTAGCAGCAGATAAAACAGACGATTTAATAAATGTTTGGAAAAGGTTACCTGACAGTCAATGAGTCCCTGTTGTTCGGGCCCCAACCAGGTATTGGCTCCGAAATACGGGTGATCCGCATCCATGTGTATTTGTACCATAGAGTATAAGACCCAGAGACTGCTGGCAGGTAGGAGACTTTGGGCTTCCCGGATGGATCAAGCTCCTCTTCGGAACGAGGAACATTCCCCAAATACCTTTCGCTAGTGCTGATATTTACGTTGCGCACATTCTCTGTGGACCGACAGAAAATATTTAGAAGAATACGAAAATGGTTGATCGGAATGCTTACTCCAGGATGGTTGCTTCGAAAGCCAGATCATCATCCATTCTGTCAAAATAACTTGTCATTGATTACCGCGCAACCGACTAATGGTCACTCACTGTAACTGTCATCGTAATCCTCAAACGAGGCGGTGAGAAAGAAAGAATTGATCATGGACGACCAGAGTGTGGCAAGGAGGCGTCGACATGTCTCAAAGAAGCTACCAATAATCAAAAGCTTTGCCCAGTCTCTCAGAGCAGAGATCGAAAGAATGAACGAGATCAATGAACCGAATCCATTCAAGGCAGCAGGTGTCGTCATATGCGGTGAGGTGCCATTGGTAGTCACGGTAGCGTTTGGACTTGAAGTATTCGACGCTGCAAGGTGCAGGAGCTGCTCGACGAGGTCTGGGAGGGACGCCAGCTTGGACTAAAAAAACTCGGGAACGCGGAAATGATTCTTGGAACACTGCACAGAGACACATTTTATATCGACCCCGTAGCTGCCGGACCCCCTCCTTATTATGACAAGGGATGACTCCGAGTCGAGCGTGACGCCGCGGGTGACTCAGAGCATCGTTGATAGGCTACAGCACTGACCATAGCGCTCGACGTTCACATTGACATGGAATCATCTAGATTGGCTGGTATACTTGGCGAACACGTTTTTGATGCCTATATGATATTATACCAAGTGATGTCGATTGACGAGCAGTCGATTGATACTAAGTCTGGACCCCGGTAGCTAGAGTGTCGGAGCTAAGTTTGACCTTTTGATCCGCTACAGCAACTGATTTTGAGCACCGGGCCATTTAAGTCTCCGCTAGAACCTTCACACCACGGTCATGACAGATCTAGCCACCCAACGTATCTCTTTGGACCTAACACATGTACTCTGTGCGTTAAAAAAAACCTGTATCTCGTGACCCTTGCCAGCTTACAGGTCCAGATGATCCTTCTTCAGACACTTCGTTGGTACTTGCATTGCTGACGCTGAGTCCAATCCTTCTCATGGTGCGAGCTCAACCATACACCGCAGCTTCGCGAGCGCTTATACGCCCACAACAGCCTGCATATGCAGTACTCGCAGTATATACCCGTGAATTGACCATCATCAACATGTGGACAGGACAACTCCTTTCAGAGGGTTTGAATTTGGCGTTAAAGCACATTTTCAAACAGGAGCGTCCAGTTGGTATGTATTCGTTTCCCAAACTATTCCCACATGAAGCTGTGTTTCAGTCTAAAAGGCTCTTGAAATATTTCTGATCAGATGGCCGGCTTCACCTTAATGGTTATGGCTTTCCCTCGTCGCACAGCCAGTACATGGGCTATTTTTCTGCATTCCTGATCTGTCACGTGTATTTTCGACACCGCTTTGCATCCACAGGATCCATCGTGTTCGATCAGCTTTTCCGAATAGTTGTCTACCTTGGACTAGCTGCGTGGTGTGCCATCGTTGCATATTCAAGGTAAGATTCTAGCAGGAATCGTTGACACTGACTTGGGCGCTCAACATTCTGTCAGACTCAACTTGCTGTACCACACGCCCCATCAAGTTAAATGGGGCGTTATGATTGGCTTGGTATTAGGTGTTTCACATTATGTGTGTACCGAACTACTTTCAGCTAAATTTCCGGACTCTATGTTTGGACGAATCCGATTTGCCATAGTAAATCACCCGATAAGCGTGTGGCTACAGCTAAGGGATGGCTGGGGGGTCTGGGCGGATGGTGGGAGAGGAGCTGAGTGGGAGCAGTGGAGAACTGAATGGCTGAAGCAGCATGCACGTCTAGCAGGGAAGAAAAAGACATGAGCTTCATCTTATGTTTTATCCATCAGATACATGATTGCGCACCACATCTTGGCTTTTACCTGCCCCAATGCATATCAAGTTTAGGATGGCACCGCAACCCCAAGGCAAATGATTTCTCATGAACAAAATAAACTTTCCTCGTGGAAGCCTAAATTCAACTAATCTGAGTGCTACTAAAGGAGTTAACGACTTATTTGGTCTGTCTACGGAAGACTAGCCACCTCAGGCAGTTTGTTATCGAACTTGACTTTTTACACACACCGCCTTCTACATGACTCAAACATACACTTTGTGACTCCTTTCACTAATAGATTGCAAAGACTTCTAGTCACATCAACAGATCTTCTGCATCATTGAACATCAAGGATGACAAGCCAACTTCATCCACTCGAGATTAATCCCCAAACTGGGGAACCATTCCTCCGGCTTGCCGCACCACACCAGAACATTATCATCACCCCACCTCGACAGGGAGATCAGTCTGTAACCATACAGCATATAAACGATCCGGCTATTTACAGATGGTTAGAGAACCCCCCAATCCCGTATCTACCGGAACACGCGGACTCTTGGATCCAGATTGTAATAAAGGAATCAGATGTTACTTTGGAATACCTACGAAAGAGCGAGGAGGAATTCCCTGATGGCCTGCTTCAGTTCGTGGATGCGTGCCCTGTGCGGCATATTAGGGAAGTCAAAGAGGATGGGACAGACGTTCTTCTAGGAGATGTGAATTTCAGAAGAAGTCCGTTCGAGGAGGTACTAGATGAAGTGGAACGGAAGCAAATGCAGGAAGATAATGCGAAAAAGCAAGCAGGAGACCCGACGATTGTGTATGCTATTGGAGGTATGTTGGTTCTCTGGACCTATGACGGTTGTCTCAGTGCTGACGAGTTTATCATGTTTTCGTTTGAGATAGACTGGCTCGCTGCGAGCCACCACGGAAGGGGCATCATGACTGCAGCAATCGGTCTATTGATGACCGCTTGGGGGATCCCTAGGATGGGAGTTCGCCATGTTGTAGCGCACACTTTTGCTGGGAATATTGGTAGTAACCGAGTTTTTGAGAAGAACGGGTTTGTGAACAGAGGGCTGTTCGACAACGGGAAAATAGCTAGAGGAGAGAAGAAGATAATGACCCTTCTTGAGTGGAAACACGAACAGTAGAAACGATGTGACTGTATTTCAAAGTATTTATTAGTGATCACGTGCAATCAGATGATCACAGACTGGACGACCTCGAGCACGAAGCCAGCGCAGTATATGCAATATTTTGAATACAGTTGGATGTATCACACCGGTGGAAATATTTGGGGAAAATGTAGATATAATGAGAGTAAAACGTGTAATTGTTGGCAAATTTCTGCGTGATATTGTGGTATATTTTCACACTTCAACCCACATTTTAACCGCGTCGTAATTCGCGCGTTTGTGCTGCCAGAGCCGCATCATTTGGGCGCCTCGAGTATTGAGCGCTGAGCATGAACATCTGGCGCTCTGTCACAAAGGCACTTCATCGATCAATGTCAACGTCAACTTCCTCCCTTCCACCATCACCCATCCCTCTTCTAACGTCGGTCGCATCGTACAGACGATGGCGGCAGAGAGCCTTCGATGAGGGGAAATCTGTGGGCTTCGTGCCGACCATGGGAGCTCTTCACGACGGCCATCTGTCTCTTGGTGAGCACATCCCACACACTTCTTTTTTGAAGTCTAAAAATACCTCCTTACTAATCTCAAACCATGCGATTCAGTTCAGAGGTCACTGGCCGAAAATGAGCTGACAGTTCTTTCCATCTTTGTGAACCCAGCCCAGTTCGCCCCGCATGAAGACCTCGCCACGTACCCTCGCACCTTACCAGGAGACCTGGAGCTCCTTACAGCACAACAGGTTACTGTGGGCGAGACTGTGAGGAAAGCCTCTGCCATATTTCTACCCTCGGTCCAGGACATGTATCCATCTGGTATAAGCCAAGATGTTTCAACACAAAAGGGAGCGTTCGTCGAGATGAAGGGATACGGACATCAGATGGAAGGCGCAAGCAGGCCGACATTTTTCCGGGGCGTGGTGACAGTTGTAACCAAGCTATTCAACGTGGTCCAGGTGAGAGGGCCTCTCCGCAAGACGCAGCTTAGTTTGACAACGACTGTAGCCTACAAATGCGTATTTCGGTCAGAAAGATATTCAGCAAGCCTTACTTCTTCGGAGACTCTGCAAGGACCTGCTTTTCCCACACCCCGAAGCTGACCACGTCCATATTGTCCCCACGACTCGTGACCCGAACGATGGGCTTGCTTTATCGTCCAGAAACGCATATCTATCTGAAAATGAGCGGAAATTTGCACCTGCGATTTACAAGGCCCTACAATACGCCAAGTCCGCGTGGTCGAACGGCGAATCCAAGGACCGATGCATTTCAAAAGCTGTCTCTGTCATCGACGAAGTAAAAGCACAGGCTGCCATAGATGGAGTGGATATGCGGCTGGATTATATAGAGATGAATGATTCGGAGACATTCGATGTCTTGGACGCGTCTTCGAATCATCAGTTGGCAGGAGATATACCTGTGATTCTGAGCGGTGCGCTATGGGTTGGGAAGACCAGGTTGATCGACAATATCGTAGTTGGTGACCTCAAACGTATAATAAGATAGCTCACAAATAGATGCGGGTGTGGCAAGATTATTAAATGCTGAAGCGCATCAGAGTCAGACTAGCTACTGTCCGATCCATTAGCAGTTGCCGAGCCACATCTCCTTCACCTCCAACTACTAGTACCTTCCGCGATCGCCAACCACCGTGACGATGGCCCGGGCGCATTCGAGAGTGATGCTAACCAACGGCACTTTGCCATCCACTCAACTCAACCAATTTTCGGCGGTACACCCTTTCACTCAGCAGGTATAGTATCGTTTTTGTACTTTTTTGAAGCGAAACGCCGAACACTTATGCTTCCTCAGCTAGACATCGTGTTTCCTGCTTCCGATGAACTCGAGAAGGCGCTTACATCCCTGAAGCCCACATACTATAAAAAATGTTGTACGCTATCAGATTTTTTTGAGTTTGCCTGCAACAACCCCGGCAGGTAAGGAAATTCTGAATCGTGCCTTGAAGAAACACTGATACGATCCTGTTATGTGTCAAACAGGAATATAACTGCACTGCCATCTACCTCCGAGTACGCCGATACATGGTGCATCGATCCTAGAGGCGTCCTCACCCTCTGCGTCTCAAAATCACTGTACGAGCAACTCGGCTTGATCGGGAGGAAACTCCCCTTCAAAGGGTGCCCCGAGCAGTACGGTATGTCACTCAGGATTCCAGCTCATGCACGAAAAAGAAGTGATGGAGACCTAGTGCAGTGATACGCATACCGGTTAGGCAAGAGACCGAATCTGTCGCTGTACGTGCGAAGCAGAAGGCTGCCCTGAAACTCTGGGACGAGCTCAGACTCGGAGAAGACGGTCTTGGGAAATGGAAAGTTCTGTACTGTCAAACAGGTGCGTGTGTAAGGTGGAGATTATGTATTTTCAGACCAACGCATTTTGGTGTTCTGTTAAGACGTCCAGCTAGGAACCTCCGACTCGCACGAGGTGGTGATTGTTCAGCCTCAAATCTGTCCTTCCGCCGATATACTTATCCCAGTCCCGGCACTTGCTCCCGTTCCCGAGGAAAGCACAGAGGATTGGGATGAACGTATCGGCGACCTTTTTGAATGGGTGGGCATGGCTTGCATAGGAGCTCCAAGGTTCGTGTCGTCACTTTCTCCAAACTTGTCCTCAACAAACAAACGGTAGACTGAAAGCAAATGACCGTGTCAATCCTTACGTTGCTGTTTACGAAGTTCCCAC
This sequence comes from Suillus plorans, assembly GCF_016647745.1. Classification (NCBI taxonomy): domain Eukaryota; kingdom Fungi; phylum Basidiomycota; class Agaricomycetes; order Boletales; family Suillaceae; genus Suillus; species Suillus plorans. The sequence goes on from NW_024537407.1 coordinate 345,963, forward strand.
TCCTTCATATATCGGTGACGTGACACGGATAACATGGGCGGCTTTCCTTCACCAATCGTTCGTAAAAGACGCTCTGGACACGGTGACGTCAGACATTTTGAGGCTCAATGGTGTTAGAGAATTGATGATTTGCTGTGTACATAGGTCACATTTGGCATCTGCGACCGATAACCACGCGTTCGTTGCAATAACGAGACAAGGTTGTTGCACATCGCCTGTTGGCGCCATCCCTGATGCTTCTTTCGATACGGCCCGAGATCCACCTCTCCGAGTACCGGAAATCAACGCGGAGGACACCGGCTGTTTCATCCTTGGCCCGGGTCAAAATGGGAACTTTGTGCTTGCAGAGAGTATTGGACAATGGGATGCGAGATGGGGCTGATTCCATTATGCGCTGTAGTAGTCGAATCCACGCAAACGTTCTGATCGCAATTTTCGCAATACAAGGGATGAACAATGCTGAAAGCGGATGAATTCAGAGCACCAAGTCTAGTCTATACTTCCGCTAAACAACGTCTATAAAAGCACAGTATAGTACAGTAAACGACGTGGGTCATTTACGGCCATTGTAATAGTGCAATAAGTAATGGATTAGCTGAGTGTATGAAGCAGGATAAAGATCAGGTGAATGGTGCATGCTGGAACGCTTCGATAACCCTAGTCAAAATGAAGGAAAGGAAGACGTTATGTATCAAAAGATTGCGATGATGCGATGATTTACAAGTTAAGCCATGACGTCACGGACACGGACGAGTGCGGGGGATATATGAGTATGAGACATGCGTGCGTTATTGTTAGGAAGAGGACTTGTGGCGGCTGGCGAGTATGTCTGGCGACGAGGCGCCCAGGTGTAAATACGAGGTGAGACTGTGGGAGGCGGTGACGGGGAAAAACGAGAAAAGGATGCGTGGCGTCGTGGTGGTGTTGATGATATATGGTGGTGATAGAACGAGGAGAGAGATAGCCCTTCACCGGATGAAGAGGAGTTTGTGCCGGGAACAGGGATGGGTGCACTGGGGCTCGGAAGAGGGAGTTCATCTCGAGGTTCATGATGACGGTGATTAAAGATATTATGTGGCTGCGTGGCAAATATTGGCTGTGGAGATGGATCTAATGATGCCATCACATCCCGCGAAGAGTCGATCTCTACTGATTCGTGCGACACTGGCGCATCACTCTGGACTTCACCAGGGGTAGCATGGGCCGCGAGACGAACTCGGACGGGAGCTTCCGCCTCCATTGTCTGCCTTCGGTAGGCCTGACCAATGTACTGGGCTAGGCTATCACCGCCAACAGCCATTGGGCTGTCACGGTCGAGAAGACTGCCCTCACCGGTGAGGTCTAGTCTGATAACTACGGCTTCTCTGTCCTCCTCCATCTCTTCTTCATCTTCCGAGTGTTCTACAGGCATGTGGTCAACGAAGGCCTCGTAAACTGCCTGGTCGCTTTCGAAGAACTCGTCAGAGTCTGGATCGAAAGCGTTGATATGTGACCACTTTTCGTATGGGCAAGGAGCCTCTGGCTGTCTGATGATAGGTTCCGTCTGGAAAGCTTTAGAGTAAAGAGGGCGACCCATTTTTGATAATAAAACAAGTAGTGATAAAATTTTTGAGAAAGGGAGGGTATATATACGGAGGATGATGATCGCCAACTTGAACAAGACGCGTTAAAACACGCATTGATTTTTTTCCGGGCTTTAATTATAGGTTCGTGATTTCATGTACAAGGAGTTTAGGGCAGGTGCGGATTTTGACGGTAACTATGTGCTGCTGACAAAGTTTGTCTTGGCTTAACGGAATGTTCCAGTCCGCCTCAATGAACGTTCTTTTCTGATTGTACTCGGACTTCAGTTATGGTATCACTATCCTTTTTTTGAATAGCTCCACGCTATTATACTTTCAGCACACCGAAATGAAGTGTCGAAAGTGGCTATGGCATTCTGATGGACTGCTCATGGTCAATTTCGTACAAAGAACGAGCCAAAAACGAAGATCCTCGCAACAACATTCCGTGATATACTTTCCGGCGGTATTGCATAACCACAAAGTAGTATACGCCGTGCAGCGCCACTTCAGACCCCGTGGTTCATGCCGACATACATCCGCGCTTCACATGACCGGGGTCTTCGGACAGCCGAATCTCGGTCTCGTTGCAGCTTGGCAGGTGATGGCATCTGGGCGTCAGACTATAATAACTGCGAACGTCGTGGGTAAATCCGAGCTTTCTGATCGTATTTCAGCAGCTTCTCGAACGATGGAAGTCTCCCCGGGGCTCGAGCGCTTCCGAGTCAAGGTTTTGTGTATGTAAGTCTCCAAAATTGTTTCATGCATTGTCAGATAGGCTATGATTCATATTGGTCACATCTCCGACCCGGACCAACCAGATATGCTTGAGATTTATACACAGCATGCCCAGCTTACTGGCACATTATTGGAGCATGAAACCCGTCGGTTTTGCTCAGTAGGATTGGCATCGATAGGTAGGAACGATTTTCTTCTTTCTATTCGGTTTGCTTGTCAGGGGCAACTAACTTAATAGCTGATCACGAGGCTCCCACAATCCACTGTGGCACTCGGTATACTACTAGCATCCCTTCCTGTGTAATCGGTACCCACAGAGCTCGGCACTTTCACAAAAGTCGCATTCCTAGTCACTTAAACACTACATTCTTGACCTATATATCATTCTCTCTCTAATACAACTCATTGCGAGGTTGAACGACCATGATTGAGGCAGAATTGAGTAAGATAGTTGAAGGTGCTGAAGTCATGCAGAAGTGTCACCTGCCGATATGTGCCGTGATGCACTCGACAAGCTTGTGCCGAGTGCCGCAACGATGCTAGATATTTTCATCAGCCAATTAAATTTTATTGCAATACAAGTCTAGCGGGTGAGTAGAGGGGGGCTTCTATGCATCATGTATCACTTGATATTTGATGGACGTCCTTTTCCTCCTCCCTGAGATAAAATTTAATTTCTCGTGAACCCCTCATGTATATTTCAAGTGCCCATATCGTCGCGTCGGAGGCATCTAAACGCCGCGGCCGCCCAAAAGGAACAAATGCTTGGAACCTGAAACTTGTGCGTGCCTTGTGTGCAGACAGACCACTGAGGGCGGAGACTCAGGACAAATTCTTGGGTGGATGTACATCTAGTCTGGTGATCAAGTATCTATACTACAACCGCAATTAGAAATGATCGGATATATAGCGGAAAAGACGAATACGTAGCCAGTCGTATCAAGATTAAAACCCATACAGTTATACTAAACGTTGCACTGGAACGAGGTAATTCCCTAGGATGTACGGGTGGAAGGCACTTTGGACAGCGATGCATACACATTTTCCGCTGGTTACCTTGTGAATCACTCATCCCTATCTTGTATTTTATCTGGCAATTGTGACCCTAGCCACCTCAGTACACCAGCCAGCACAATGAAGATAACATAGACTGCATTCCCGTTCAGAATATTGTGTTCCTTTGAGAATGCAAAAAGCGAAGTTGCAAATGCAGGCCCAACGACACGAGCCATGGACGCGGAGGTTTGACCAAGACCATTGACAGTGCCAAGGACATTCTTTGCGGGGGCAGAGGCCGTGATAAACATGAATACGGTCCCTATAATGAACCGGGTTTTAGTTTCAATGGCAGGATGGGTTTCGTCGTAACACGCACCGTATGCCATATCCCATATCATCGTCAGCGCTAGTTGGCTGATTAATGTAAGTGTGATTGCATGATCAACCATCCCCCTTGCGTGTACAAGCCACGACATGATAGGAAACATGAGCATGATTGGCGCGAAGCACGACACGGCACCACAAAAGAAACGCTTTGGACCAACCCAATCGACAATTTTGGCGAAGAACAGTGCCTGGAAGATACCATTTGCCATTGCATATATTCCCATCCACAAGCCAATACGAGCAGGAGTGAAACCAAGGCCGCCAAGATAGGTAGGCGTAGAAAGGAACAGCGGTAAAATAGCCATGAGAGCAATATCAAGCAAGGCGAGCATGGTGTAGTTTGCAATTGGAATGACAATGGTAGGTGTGAGCAGAGATCGCATGGGCGTGTTAGATGTCTGTGAAAGACCTTCTTGATCATCACTGTTGGCATCATTTGAAATGCCTAGAGTGGTTGATGTCAACTTTGATCGACGCTTGGTTGATAATGTCTGTCGATCGTGAGTAACATTGTGCGATGACACAGGTAGTATGTAAAACTCACTTCTTCTAAGAAAGATACCACGATGAGAAAGCCCAGTACAAACGTGCAAGCAGACACTGCACAAGGTAGAAAATATGGGTATTTGCTCCAAAATGGATGCGCGAATAACTTGGGCCAGTTGTCTTGTGGACGCGCAAGTATACCACCTATTAAGGGACTGGTGTGCAGATTTAATTTTGGCCATTTAAGTAGTCGATGATTGCACTCGCCCAATAAAGCCTCCAATGCACCACATTACTGGAAGCAAGGCAAATCCCTGAGCCATATTCGTAGAGTCTGTCAATTCGCCCAACATAGTCTTCAAAACTGAAACATTGCCGTTCAGTACACCGCACATGCAGCGGCTAAAAATAACGTAAGGGTTGTATTTCATCTCTTTAGCTGAAGCCATACCTAACGACAAGGCCCCAGAACGTCGTCGAGAGACCGAAACACAGCATTGACATGCAAGTTCCTGATAGCCCCACTAGTAACACTGGCTTGCGCCCAATACGGTCAGACAACCGACTCCATCTCAGTACTGTCAGTGTCTGTGCGACGAAAAACAAAGACTCCTGTCAATCGTATCCGGTAGTATGAGAAAATTATGATTCTGGCAACTCATAATCTCGGTGCCTACAATTATTCCAGCATAATATCCTACAGCCGCATCATCACCTCCAGTGATGCCAAGTTCTCTGATAAGCTGAAAATAAAAATATGAAGAATGGATACAAAAAAAACTGATGCGCCCATTGTGAAATCATCGTACCTGATTGATGTACGGAAATATGGACATCGAAGCGATAGGTTCGACAAGACGCAATGTCATAAGTATGCCTATCTGAAGTTTTGGAAGAGGTGTTTTAGGCTTTTTCGAGGTCCCTGCTGAGACCAGAGGCGTGGTTTCGCTCGTTGTGCGAGGAGAATTTGAGGTGTCCATTCCGCTAGTCAGCCTTGCAAGTTCAAAGAGGAGATGAAGCGGACTACCTTGACATGGACGTAAACTGTATTTATGGCCTGCCGTGACCAGCTTGTGGACTTTTAAACTATTACCATGCCATCCCTTCCGGCGCATTGGCTACCGGTACCCTACAGACTTCATCAGAAAAGACCAATGATTTTCGCTTGCCAGAAAGAAGTTTGATGCTTACGATGAGCTTCCGGCGTTGGTGACGACACAAAGCGATTTGTGAAGGTTCCAAGGTTGTGATATCATTGGTGTCTGTGGGTCTCTATTGGGCAAATCGGGACGCAAATGATTGCTTGACCTTCTTCAAGGGACGGGCCAGACCTTGGAACCCCTTTGCGACAGCTTTTTGAGTGACTTGACTCTCTCGGAGATGGACGGCGCAATCATTACGTCGTTCATCTCCGAGAGAGTCAAGTCATCTAAGTCTATGACTATAGTGTGACCGTGTAGATGATGCATCAGATGCCTTCTTTGTGAGTTTGCCCATGGAGAGACGACTGGGTGACTGGGACCTCCTCTGTCGTGAAGCGTCAGCTCGATAAATTGTTAGAACGAATGATAGGGGCGCAAAAGACATGACAAAAATCAGTATGTATAGCATTCAGGTGTGAACTTGTCTTTCAGAGAAAGACTCAGTCTGTTCAAGTCCGCATCGTCCGACGATGCGGACTTGAATAGACTTGTTATCCATGGTAAAATGTAAACCAAGACTATGTAGTGTATACAAACACCGTCCAGCTGAGTTACACCAAACCAAAATTGAAGCAGAATTGAATGAGATAGTTAACAGTTGAAAGTGCACTTCGAAACTTGAAATTTGAAAACTTTTACGTCCGGAAACGGCCGAAAAGGGTACCTCCTCGGTGAGTGAGTTTGGGTTAAAGGTTATGAGACTTGCTAGTGGGGGTCTGATGCTTCCTACACCCACTAGCCCTCCCAAACCATAAACCACCCTACCGGTGGGTCATGATTACTGGATGCAGCTGGCCGGTCACATCGGACGTGGTGCAGTCGTGCGACGGAATCTGTACATATACTAGGTGCACCGTGTAGTACATAGACGGCTTGGCGGTGGTATTATTCCTAAACAGAACTTGGAGGGCGCGGTTGGAGTAGCGGTAACCCCAACGAGAATTTTCGCAGGTTTGAAACTACTGCTATCCTCGGCGTTCCTCCTTATCCTACATAGGAGACGGGTGACTGCAGCAACTAGTCGCGCTTCGCTTATCCAAGCTAGTGACTCAAACCCTGTGTGACATTTGCGTGACTGCCTGCCGATTAGGGATAGTATCAATCCAACTATATATGTGGTACCAGCCATGATATTGATTCTAGCCTTTCCTGCAAGATACTTTGTATTGATAACTGGGGTAACGCCATTGGATTCTGGAAGGTCAAGCACAAAACCCATTTGGTAGTTATTAAAATGATGAGCCACAAATCGTTAGACATTAATGTATTGTTACATCCAGTCATAAATCACATCATAAGTTACATTGAGGAAAGGGAAAAAAAACCACACCGTTCACATCGTACCGCAGTTTTCATAGAGTGTATCTGTACCCACTCCATTCGTCTCCCTTTTCCCTCTTGGCATCTTCAACGCTTGCGAAACGACCGTTGACTTCAAAGCCTCCCTCACGTCCCTCGATGATTTCGTCTCGCTCTCCGCGGTCCCGACGAGCGTTCTCCCGCTTTAAGAGGAACCTGAATGTGGCCGTAGCGATGAGACCAGTTCCGATGTACATCAGCACAAGTTCGTGGCCTAATGGGTACCAAGGTGTCTGGTTTGCACGATAGACGTTGGAACTAACGGCGCCTTGCAAGTTACCCCTGAGTCGGTGTCAGTCGTAGATCACGCGCACCCCAAAAATAACTCACCAGCTGATGACCATCGCAAGAGCGACACTACGCTTGTATGTTCCCTCTGAATTGTTAGACATCCAGGCACTGTTTCCGATCGGTCAGAAGGGAACAAATCGTTAGTGGATCACACTTACACCGTGTTTGCTGCGGAATCAGAAGTGATCGGCATTAATGCTAGAGATACCATAGAAAGAGCGCCACTCACGAATGCAAGGGTAAATGCCGCTACATTGTACTTCATCAGGCATAGATCAATTTCATAGTAGAACTGGCTTACCAAGCAGATAAGAATACCGCAAAGTATGACAATGCGGCGTCGCGGGAGACTATCAAGATGATGTATCCAACACCGGCTATAAACATCCCAGATAGCGTGAGCGACGTTGTTACCACGAGGGCGCACCATGCAAACTTACCGATGGAAAGCAGAATGCTAGAAACAAAAACATGGTGGTAAGCAATGGAGCCGCAGTGTAGCGAATGGTAAACCCACAAGTTAAACATCCCACGGTTGCCGTGCCGGTCGGCGAGGAAGCCGACGAGGCAAGTAGATATGCAAGCAAGCGCATAAACAGGGACGGTTAGTAGATTCGCTTTAGTTGCAGAGTATCCTGGGGACAATCAATCGGTGAAATGAATGTCACATCTTAGAGTATGAGAGCATACCGAGCTGTTGCACGAGAGTTAGCAAGTGCGATTCATAAAGACGGAACGTAAGACCATGGACTCACGTGGTTAATGATACTCGGCAAGAACAACGCGAATGCATACAAAGGCATGTCAATTCCGGCGTAGACAATCACTAAGACAGCTTGTTAGCGAACGTAAGTTGCGGATTAGGTGGACTTACTGGCAAGGTAGGTTTTCCATTCGGTCAGTGCCTTTTTGATGTGTCGCCACTGCATCTTCTCTCCAGCAGCACTGAACTGGGCGTCACCCTGCAGGCGGCGAATAACGACAGTCCGCTCGGCCTCGGTAAGGAACGTTGCGTTGTCCGGGAAGTCGACGATAATCCAGTAAGAGACAGCACCTGCCACGACGGTAACAAGGCCCTCGATGATAAATATCCACGCCCAGGCAGGCTTTCCACCGATCCCATTCATCTTGGCTATGCCGACCTGCATGGCACGAAAATTTTAAATTAGAAGAATCGCTAGTTGTAATTGGCACATACAGCGAGAAGGCCACCAAATGCGCCAGAAATGGTCGCAGCCGAGAAGAATATGGCAGCGCGGACACCAAATTCCGAACGCTTATACCAGCTGCACGGACATCATGATACAGATCAGACAACGCTTTCGCACACAGAAGAGCTAGTCGCACGTACCATGAGAGATAGTAGGTGACTCCGGGAAAAAGTCCAGCCTCGAAGGCGCCAAGCATCCATCTCATTACTATTTTGAGTAAAGAATTCAGTGATATCCGACAATCACTAGGCGATGTACCAACCTAGTAGACCGCTGTAGTTGTGCACTAGGCCTTGCACAACCTGTAGAGGGCACGGGATTAGTGCGACTTGATCCAGAGAATAGCGTCGGAATACACACCATCATGATACCCCAAAGAACCATGAGCGTCGAAAGCCATACGGAGGGTTTTAGACGTTTCAAGACGACGTTTGAGGGCACCTGGTACAAGGTCAACTCGCGTCCATTGATCTCAAGATCACGCTCACCTCGAATAATGCGTAGGATATAAAGAAAATCGTCAGGCATATCAAATACTGAGTGTCAGTTAGTCCTAATTGCGCCTCCATGTTGTACAGCTACGAAGAGATTAGATCTCGTGTGAGTGATGTTCCAGTGGATGCATGCTCACCTTTGCATTTCCAATACTCGTTCTGTCGAGGAAGCAAAGTAAATACAGAAAAGATAACCATGGTATAGTCCGCATGTCAACTTTTCGCATTAAAGCGCGTTCGTCGATACCCGAAATGTCGATATGAGGGTTGTAGAGCCCGCCTTCGGCAGCAGCCTTTCCATCCTCGACATGGACCACATCATCTTTCTCGGAGATGCTGGGTGATGAAGACAACGTCATGGTATATGGTGTAGGGATGTCTTCAGTCGATGGGTGGATGGGGTGGCAGTAGGAAAGGGACCTCAACTTTGAAATTAACGGAGTTGCAACCTATATAAGCATCGAGTCCGCATGTTTTCTCGGTGATGACAGACCTGCAAGCGACTTCACCCCACGGTCACCACCCGGTCTCTCTTGGTCACCCCTGGTTCTTTGAAGGTTCTGTCAGACCAGACTCCAGGAACATATCGAGTTGTCCAATTCGGTAAGTCGAGAGTGATCGTTGATCTAAGCACGTTGCCGCGGTTCATATCCGTTATTGAACCAATCACGATGGTTGTTTCAGCGTGATCATGTGCGCCAATCCAAGCTAATGACAACGGTTACAATCATTTACCCCACTGATGAGTAAAGATAGTGGCACATCCTCCAGGCTGTCGAGTCCCAAGTTCACAGAATGCACCCAGCGGCGGGCGAGTCGCGTTCGCGTGTGATCTTTTTGGGAAAAATTGTTGACCTTTGTTGTGGCCAACCTCATCCGAGTCCTGTAGATTTAAAAACGACGTGCCTCAGGTAGGCTGCAGTTCGATGCACTGATATATATAGATCGATATGGAGATCCTACTAGGCTACCGCTAGCCAGTAGGTACTAAAATCAGCTGATTTGCCTTCGAGTGCGACAGCTCAAGAGATGACTCAGACATTAATATTGGCATGTACAGGCGTGTCAGGGCGTGTCGTGTGATCGAGACGCCGACATCCAATTTTTCGATGGGGATTATGTTCCCCAGCTTTCACAGGTGATGAAATTTCAGACGTATTAGAAATTAAAACCCCCACCCCCACTGAACTGCTTCGTATTACTACGAGACCATTAGACGGATGCGCAGCAAGAACAAGTATTCTGGGGTGCTCCGCTGAGGATACACCTGACAGAAAAAGCCAATCGTAGGTTCCTGTGCCTGTAAGTTATAACCCCGGATCAGACTTACTTTGACTTGTAAAATACCGGAAAGAGATCATGTGAGGGATTTCGTGGAACCACAGTTACAAATAAGTAGCCTTGGCGTGTCGTTGCAGATTTGACGTTGAGAAGAACCGGACACTCATGATATACTTGTTGTTGGCATAGCCGAATAACTGCAGCCTGCAGCCTTTGTTTATTTTCGATGCAAAGGGGAGACACCGCCATATAATCCCTCTTGCTCCGACACACACATACTTCCAGTTCTCTTGGAGTAGATGGAAGGGCATATTGATGGGAATGATCGATGAGCGGACCGTCGCGGTATTCAAAAGCGCGCACAAAACTTGGATACCGATGTGAATATCAAATACACGTCAAATAAGCAAAGAACGTATTAGAAAAACACGCACAGGACCCGGATAATATGTCGAGACCAAGAAGGGACGTATCATGGTCACTGCTGTCTGGCAACAGTCTTTTGGCGAGCCATGGCTTGGCTTCGAGCAGCGCCTCCGTACCCGACGACAACCTGCCAACTGTCACCATGCCAGGTGCCTATGTCATACTGATGTCAGATCTTCGACGGATGAAACAAACCTCGTATACTACTCACCCTCGACAGGTTTTGTTCAAATGTCTACAAGGTCTCACTTACGCCGTGAGACTCTTCGAATATGTGGAGATATCGCAGCCCTTCGGTTGTCTCAGCTATGAAGAACAGTCGGACAGCCAGTTCCCTAGTCTAACCACGGAAAGGAAAGAAAGACAAATGCGAATGGGATTACAGGATGAAAGAAAAAAAATTATCATTGGAAATAAGATAAATTGCATATACAAGCACGCATCAAAACACCCAAGCCTCTCCATCAAGAAAGAAAGTGAACGAACATGGATGACAGATGCACCGTCGTAGTAGTGTTAGCTGTGTTGGCCCAGAATTTTCACTTTGACCTGACAATCGGAGTATAACACTCGTATCATGTCGAAGCGAAATATTAATCTCGCACGGACAGATCACTAATTGCGGGGAAACGCTCTTGATATATGTTTTCCCGCGCCGTAAGATCCAATCGCAAGTCACAACCCTCTCGTCAAGTTCCTAGTTCGGGAGCTTTGGTGACGACTTGTCAGCATCAAAGCCCCCGTTCATCACGGACTCATCTTCCAAGGCTGTTCATGATCCTCCAGCCATATCCAAGAGCCCTTCTATGCTCTTGCCCAAATCCCCTCCGTTGGCCTCCAGTACCCAGTCGCGTACCTCTGGGTCCACTCCTGGGAAAATCTGGGCTAGAGTCGCACGAGCAGCAGCGCTCGCTTGTGCATGCGCTCGGTCGATTTCTGCTTCGACAGCAGTAAGGTCCAGCGAGGGAGTGGGCGTACGAGATATATGTTGGCCTACAGAAGGTGGTTGAAGGTGCTGTGGAATAGCGTTGGGGGGAGGTAATGGTTGGGCAGGACCAAGCGCAAGTGCTTGGTGTACATATAGCCCTCTAGAGCCAGGTCTACTTGGGGTTTCGTCGGCTCCGTAAGAGTACCCCATGTGCGTGGGTGGAGTTGGAACAGGCGACGGACGACGGACGCGGGGCTTGTAAGGTGTTTGCATGGGCGCCTGAAGTCCCTCACTGCCTGTCGGTGTGTGCGGAGTACCACCAGCGAACTGAGCAACCTGGTCAGGGTGTGACCAGTGTCTCTCCCGCTCTTCTCTACCAAGCTCAAAGGGCGCAAACGGTCCTGGAAGGTAGCCTATCTTTTCATCTAGTGCCTCGCTGAATATACGACTGATGGCACCGAGAGGTTTTGATACCACATCCCCGGTCTTCTGCAATAACTTTCGAGCATCCTCGCCAATTGTGAGATTCTGGGCTGATGACGGGACGGCGAGAGCGAGCGGTTGTGCAGATTCTTCTCCTGCGTGTGGAGATTGACGTGGAAGTTGATTCGGGGTTTGTGAGCCTTGGGCTATGGTTGGTGAAGAAGGAAGTGACGGAGGGAGTGTTTGGATTGCTGCCTCTACATTTCTGTCAAGAGGAATGAACATGAATCACGAACTGAATGTAAATTATAAAAACCTTTCAAATTCTGCCTGTGATATACTAGAGAGCGATGTATGATCCATACTTTCAACGAATTGTACAGCACCCATCTGAGAAGTAATCATTAGCACGAGTAACCGACAAAGCAGTCATAGACTGACGAGGCTTGAAAGATAGTAACCCGCCTCGCTCTGTAGCTTCGCAGGATTTCGAAAGCGATTTATAAACCTTTGGGAAATTTTGTCAACTTCGTTGGGCCTTGCACGGTGAAAAAACCTGTACACACTCAACGTTCGAAAGCAAATGCTCAGGGTTCGCTCTCAAGACCACGTAAATCAATATCGGCACAAAAGAGTCTGCACCTTCCTCCTTGCGTAAATGTCGTATCAAACCTGGATGACATCCGAGAATGTGAACATGCTGCTGAGATAGAAAGTGAAAAGCGCGAACCAAAGATAATCTTGCAGCAATTCAGAATGCAGATGAGTTTATCCCGTGGAGCCTTGTAATGATTCACTTTGCAAAGTTCTGCCACCATTTAGAATTTGGCTGACTAGCAAGGAGGATGAATACTACATACCCTGTTGAGCAAATTCTAAAAATCCAGTGTTTCCATCGTTATCGTCGGATTCGAGTTCGGGTATATCAAGATGTCGGGGTCGTACCCAGCTAAACAACGCAATCCGTTGAGACAACACACGATCGCGTTCGAGGTCATCGGCTGTGACTGGTCGGGGTGGAGTAAGGAGAGGAAGACAAGGCGTGTACGTGTATTCATAAAGCCGGTTCATCACTAGTTTCTCCATTCCTTCCATTGCGTTGTCAAATTCTTCCTCCGTTGCATTTCTCCAAATGTCCGTTTCCCGCATTTTCGTGGCAATGAACTGATAAACTTGAATGTCTTGATTTTGAATAGAATGAAAGACACGTACGCTCAGGAAATCATTGATTATCTTGATCTGGTCGTTGACGGTAAACGTCCGTTTCGTGAAGTTGCTGAGAAACCTGCAGAGTGAAGGACGGCGAAGTGAGCTCCTATAACGTACACAATGTCACCAGACGCACGATCGCACGTATTTGCCAAGTGGTTCGGCACCCCTAGACTTCATCTGGTCGAGGAACTTCTGGAAGTTGAAAGAAGGGTCCTTATCCTTGCGTGGAGACTCTGATCCAGATGGCGATGTAATAGCTGGAGTCGCGGACCGGGTGTCCGGTGCGCTTTGTGTCTTCGAGGCAGCGTAATCAGACGGAAGAGGAATCTGCTTGGAAAGCGGTGATGGCGCAGTAGACTGAGACTGTTGCTGTGCAAATGAGGACACGGTTGTAGGCGAGGGGGTGGCAATGGGTTTGGCCGCATCCATCGACAAGGGCCGAGGGCGCGCTCTAGTCGCCACGCTAGGGATGGAGAAGGTCCTAGCTATTGCAGCGAGTGATGGGAAGGCAGATGAGGCGGAAGAAGTCGATGGTTGTGGGGAGGGTGAACCAGATCTGGAAGAAGGCCCATCACGTTGAATGTCCTTCGAGGCAGACCTGGAGTGTGCTCGACTACTCGGCCGCGATGGAATTCGGGGAGGTGGTGGATGCCCTTCTGAGCTGGCCCAGGCCTGGTGCGCACTCAGCTCGTCCTCGTTTGTAAAAGGATCAAACTGAGTCAGAACATCCTTGCTAACACGCACTTGGTGATCGAGAGCGTTGTTGATTAAGTCTGCAGGTGCAGCGAAAACAGATGGTGAAGCGGCGTTAATCGCTGTTGGATCTGGGGTATGTGCTGGCTTCAAATCGAGCTTCAGCTGCTCCTCTGACCATGGATTCTGGGCTTCAGTGATAGATGGGATGGCAGGAGTCTGTAAGCCAGGAGGAGGGCGTGAATCAAGAGATATGTGAAGGGAATCAAAGTCGGACGTTAATGTTGAGTTTTCCTGAGCGTCGACCATATCGTGCTACTGGATGACACGCCTGACGGAAACGACGTGGAAGTCGAAGGTAGAAGCTGGCAAGTACAGACACTTAGAGCCAGTGCAACATGATGCACAGCACCACACTATCCATAAAAGTACATCGTCAAATTTAAAGTGCCGCAGCCGTCAGCGTCTAAATAGACTCAAGCTACAATTGCAAGCTTGGCTGGTCAAATTTACGCAAGTCACTGCGAAAGAATCTTCAACGAAGCTGGCATACGACTTCAAGCTTCAACCGCCGGCATATACTTACTAGCCCTGGACCTCACATACTCTCATGCTAAGCCAGCATCTGCCTCCCAGGCTCATAGTACTAAGGGTACAAAACGCTGGTTGTGGCCAACAAAGCCCTAGGTGGTGAATCTCGGATCTCGGTGGGCACCTCCTCAATCAGATTCGGCATGTGTTACCTGCGGCGCGGAATGCCTATTCGATTCGCACTCTATAATGGCCACGAGATTTATTGAGGCAGCGACCACAGGTCGGTCAGTTTGAGTTTTCCCTCGGCATAGTGGCGAGCTTCGAGGAAACTCGCTTTACCATTCTGAAGTGACACCCAGAGGCTCAGTCTCTGAGCGCGTTTTACATAACATGCAGTATTGGTCTTGCACCAATGGTGTTCTTATTCCATGGAACTTTGTGTCGTCAAGTCTCACCTCGGAGGCTCGGACCCTTGAACATTCGACAACTCAGAAACACTTCACTCATGGTAGCCATTTACTGGTTTCAACTCGCTGGTCCTTGCACGAATTAAGTACCTCCTTGCTAACCGGCGGCAATACGACCCAGTCAACAACCCTAATATGCACGTGTCAATCTCATATTCAAATCAGTGGTCTTTTTAGGACAACAGTCCGCGAGTTTTTGAACGAGATTGACTGTTCGATATAACAATACTCTCATGTGAGTTCCAATACACTCCATTCCGATTTAACGGTCCCGATCACTGGTATAGTTTTTCATTGGCATCACACATCCTTCTTTGCCTTTCCTTCTCTTGCGGCCTTTGTCCTGATCAATTTTTCGTTGACGTCCACCACGCTTCATTCCTTCTTCTCCTCCCCTCTCGATACACCGCTCCCAACCATTACAGGTGTTTGTCGATTTCTCCGCATACCCTTCCTTGTATTTCCTTCCCCATACAGCCCCAGCCCCGATCATTACAGTTTTTTGTTGATTGCTCCACATATTCTTCTTTTGCATTTCCTTCCCCATACAACCCCAGACCCAATCAATACAGTTTTTTGCCAATTCTTCCACACGCGTCATTCTTGCCCTTTCCTTCTTCACATTCCTCATGAACGCTCCAATCTCGATCATCAGTCTTTTGCCGACGCCCTCCACATGTTATTCCTTCCATTCCCTATTCCTTCCCCATACTGCTTCGGTCCCGATCATCTCTTTGTTGACGTCCTCCAGCATTCTCCACATGTCCGCCCTCCCCTTTCTTCCCCCATTTGGCCTTAACCCCTAACTCTGCGCCCAACCTTCACTTAGCTGATCGCCGACGATGCCACGACGATACCAACACTCATTGCTACTCACTTGTGGGCGCTTGTATGTACATTTGATCTCGACTTTCAAGGGTGTTTACGGATCAGAGGTTGGGAGACACCAAACCGGAAGGGGAGAGTTTCCTGATCGAGCATGCATCTTGGTTAGCATATCTTCTTTTGTCTACTTACCGTTATCTGAGAAAACAACTGTTCGACAAGTGACATATCTCCATGGCCATGTGGTGCTTTTGTACCTTTTGCTGTCGTATATGTATTTAGTATGTCGTAGAAGTGCATCTGTAAGACCTCTCTTCGATGGCGTGCTGCACGAAGTTTAATTATTATTATTCCCTTGAAGTGCATACTTCTTATGTTTTCCAGCATTCGAGGAGAGTGGTCGCTTATTGTACTGACATTGATAAGCAGCAGTTCTCAAGACCCTGCAGGCACGCACGACGATATTCAAAAACAAAACAGGGTCCTGCTGTCTGATTCTGTGTGTCTGTCGCAAGCAAGCGAAAGACACGCATGTTATGGCCGTGACAGTCGATCATTGGTAGCGGAATTATTCGTCAAACTTCCACTGATTCGACCAATCGATGGGAGCAAGATGAGGCGGCGAAAGCAGTTGTACGGGTACCAGGTTGACCGCTGTACCCCTTCATTGGTTGACGATGGGCCGCGACCTGTCGGGATCGTTTTATTTTTATTTGAGTTATCCGACTGCTGTTAGTGCGGAATAATAGAAGCGGGCCCTGGCGGGCCGTAAATGCAATCTCATTGACCGGATCCGTAGAATAGCCGTCAAAGTAATAGTGAGTAAGTTCCTATTGGTCCCAATGATGATCCTTTGTGTGGTTGGCGGGGGCGGGCAAATTATTTTTACACAAATGGCTGGGTGACGAGATCCGGGGGGATCATGCGAAACTGCCTAACATGAATTGGTTGCTGTATGTGCTCCGTGCCAATCAGGCCAACTGGCTACGGGATCATGGTAGGTGTTTGGCAGATATGCAGCGTGGCAGAAGAAATGCCCAAGTTTGACTTCAGAATATCAGAACACTGGCCAATTGTTGGGAAAAGCCGGTTATTAGACGCCGATATATTTATCTTAGTTCAATTTATGTGGCTGCGTCTGGTTGAAAGGCGTACCGCCGAGCGTTAACGTTTAACGGTCACCAGTCAGAGCCCACGCCACCTGGCAGGTCGTAAGCTATGGAGTAGGGTCATATGATACTTGGCATGGGAGGATACTGGCACCTTGCAACTGCGGGGCTCCAACAAGCCATGTTAATTATGTAACATACGTTTCTAGTAGGGGGTGCGGAGAAGTTTCGGCGAAGAAAGTTGGTCCGAACCATAAAGATGAACCTTCCTGATTTGCATGCTGGCAAAGTTCCGATGACGAAGGCATGCCCACGATCAACGGGCATAACGACGGTCAAAGTTTACATGCGAGTGCGGGCGGATCATATGTAGTGCACAGCGCAGTTAACAGACACCGATGGCACTCCCGTAAGCTGTTGGCGCTGCGGAGGCGATTATGAGCACTTGGAAGTCGGAAGCGGGTAATGGAAAGCTAGGCCAGAGAAAGGATAGCGGTGTGGTCCAGTTCAGGGAATGATGTTATCGCGATAATATTGCAGAGACGCCGTGCTCGTGGATGCGGTGCCAGCAGAATGACTGAGGATGGCAAGAATGACGAGAATATAGGACCAAAAATTTACTGAAAAGGATGATTGATGTGGGGTAAGTAATGCGGGGGGCCCATCTGATGCTGGTATTATTTCTTCGAATATTTGTTATATTTTATTATATTATTATTGAAGCGGACCGAGCCGTGTGAAGAGAATCGGGTAAATCGGCACGAGAGACCCCGAAAAGTGATACGGAAAAAATTGAATTAAGACCTAAAAAAAGTGTTTGTCGTGTGGCATTCGTCTGCCTGGCTGGTCCAGAATCCAGATCTTTCTCTTGCCCTCCATCCATGCAATTTCAAGAAATGAGTAACCTTCATCTTTAAAGAAGGCGTAAGCCGCCAACTTTGCAGCTCTCTAGCATTTAGCCGCTGTGCTAGCCAAGTTCTCACTATCCCCAGCAGCTCCTTTCCCCGCTCCTCCTCTCTCGCTCATTCTTTTTTAATCTAAATTCTCGTCATCTCAAATCCAAACTCGGCTTCGTCCTTAAGCTTGTTCTTAACTAGCTTCTTACTTCTCAAAGGTAAGTCGCATACTCGGGTCGTTCGCTCATCATCTTTCAACCAACCCAACATCCCATCCTGACCCTATTTGTTAGTGCACACGAAAGGTTTGCCACATCATGGCTAACTATATGACCGTCTTACTCGGTTCTGTAAACACCATACCTGATGACACTGCTGTATCGGAACTTCCCCGTGGTCAAGTCGATTATCTCTCTCATGAATGGCGAGAAGAAGATGTATGGCGCTCGTGGCGGAGCATGACTCGTCTAAAGAACGAAATCACAAATGGAATGAGGTTGGAGAACGCTTCCTGGCGCACATGGTGGAAACAACGCAACAATCTCAGCACTGTCAGCCCCGAGACCCTTAATTGGTGAGCTCAATGTTCATTTTTGAATACTATACGCCCCTTCCTTGCTCGCATGGTTCAATTCGACCATCCCTTTTCATTTATGATCGTCGAGCACGAACCCCGCGATTTTGTGGGGCCCTGCATGGCCATGTGTCCAATAATCATTCAAAATCTTTGCCTAAACTGCTCATTGTGTCACCGTCACATCGTTTTTTTTTCAAACCCTTTTGGTAGACTTTTACCCAACGTCATACCTTTTACTTCATCTCGAACACACCCTAACAAATTTTACAGGCTGAAAGATTCTGATGTTACGTGGTTATATGGTCCTCTTCACACGGCAGATTACCCCGCCCCCACCCCCACCCCCAAACCTTCACCCAACACTGCCGCCGCTCTCGATCTCCCCATGCTTTCATCATCCCCGCCCACCACAAAGCCGATTCTAAAGCATCGTTCTATCATGGAACTTCTAACTTCCGACCTGCCTTCTTCTCCCATATTTAGCCCTCCTGAATCGGAAGAGGATGAAATACTTCATATGCATTCCGAATATGAAGCTCCGAAGCATTTGTCGGGACCTGTTGTGGGAGGAATGATCAAGCGGCCACCTCTCACGCATACCAAGAGCGATACGCATATCTCCCGCTGGGGCCTCAATCGTGACTGTAGGCGGGATTCACCTCCGCGGATCATTGCATCTGGAACTCCTGACATTACGAGTGAGGTGCCTCCCGCCTCCAGGCAGGGGTCCTCCCCAGATGCTGTGATTGTGCCTGGCCAAAAGCGGAAACACATCACCTTCAACACATTTGTGGAACAATGCATCGCGATCGAGAAGCCAAAGAAGAAGCGCACAGTATGGAATGTGGAATATACTAATTCCAAGACAGTGGGTTCGAACGATTATAGTCAAGACTATAGCTTTGAGGATGATGGGTCAGTCTTCGGTTGTTCCCTTATGGGTGCATACTTATGGTTCGCCGATCAATCTCTCCCGACAGATATGATGAGGACTCCGAAGATGGGATCGTCGACGAAACTGATGAGCTTCTTTTTGGCGACGAAGACGAACACCCCAACTCACCATCACATATTCATGCATCTTATCCTCGGTCTTCCCCACCACCACAGAATACTTCCCCTGTGTCGTCTTCCACGTCGGAGGAAGATGATGAAGATGAAGTCCTCGAGATGCGTGTTAGGCATGCTAACGCCGGGGCCATGCTACCTCCCCGATCATCCTCGCATTCTTCTTCATCGACCTCCTCCTCTTCCTCGCGGTCCCGTCCACCTAAAGTTCGTTCCGCGTCGTATACGCATTACACGAATGGTTCCTCGGTCCATCATAGACGAACCACTGCCGGCGCCCTCATGCACACGCACAGTTCAGACAAGGAGCTTGTCACTATCGCGCTCATTGCACCAACTATCTTGAAGACTCGGGCGGAAGAGGATGAGCACTACCCGTATACCCATTCCCATGGTTATCCTCATCCACCTTCAAGTGACAAGTGGTATGCCTACGGTGGGCAGGAGTCACCCGTGGAGCTTGTTTACGTACCCACAAGCTATATTTGTGCGGACATTGACGGTGTAGACGGCGATGGGGTGGTCGACGACATGATGGCCGAGCGATATCACAAGAGCTTGAAACCAGCGCAGTTTTTCGACCGCCCTATCGTCGCATCTCCACTTCCGGACGAGGATGTACCAATGAAGGAGGTTGATACTCGCACATACTTTGAGCAGCAGGAGTTTGTTGAGCCTGGGGCTGAAGGCCCAGAGAGACTCCGCTCCTCCCACGGTGGCACACGGAACATTCCTGTTGTGCAGAACTTTGGGCGAATTGGGCGACCTGAAGTCGTCGTGAGCTCTGAGGATACCTCTGGAGAACGTTTATCGCGTTCCGGCTCAAGATCTCGTTCCAGATCAAAATCTCACTCCAGGTCTCGCACACCATCGCCTTCTTTGGCATCCATACAGATGCCTTCCCAAAGTACAGCAGTCCCTGTACCCAGGTCTAGCTCGTTTTCCTCCCCATCCGGATTGCTTCAGCCACCTGACGCGCCTCGTGGCCGATCTGCGTCGTCATCGACATTGTCCTCACAGGCCGAGGGGCAGCAGGCACGAGGACGGAGTATCACGCGGACATCTTCGTTCTCAGATCGTGACAGTGAGAGTACGGAAAGCTTTGGGAACCTCAGCCCTGACGGTGGTTTTGGACTGGCAATCGGAATTGGCAGTGCTTACGTGGGTGGACGAGATCGGGACGCGCGCAGCGATCGCCAAAGGGAGGGAGTCGTACGCATTGCGGAGCGAGGTCGGGATCGTGTCGGGCGCCGAACAAATTCGAATTCGGGCTCAGGTTCAAGTCTGAGCCCAGAGGATCCACGGGCACCTCCTGTGGTTACAGCCCCACTAGAGTCACCGAAGAAGAAGTTTACCTCTGCGTCATCCTCGTCTTCTGATTCTTCAACGATATCAGCTGTTTCGGTGTCGACTATGCGCCCGCCATCGCGGCTTGTGTTGGACACGGAGCCTAGTACGCAGACTGATTTGACAGAAACTGCTTCTGCTTCTGCCACCTCTGTATCATCCTCGTCTACAGTCATACCCCCTACACCTAATCAAGCGCAGGAAATCAAAGAAGAGCAAGAGTGTATCTCGCGACAACCTACGCCTGCCAACTCACCCATCCTGACTATGCGCCCGGCCTTTCCCTCCCCGAAATCCCATTCCACTGCGAGCTCGTCACGGCATGATCGTAAGCTGTCGGCTGGTACGTCGAGAAGTCCTACAAGGGCCGACGATCGACAGCAGGGTGGTCTCGTTGGGCGCGCTGTCGAGATCATGTCGAACGCAGGTGCCTTCCTAAATTACTTCTGGCATAGTGGCCCACAAGCGAGTGTTACCGCGCCGTGATTCTCGTTTCGAATTCTGGAGCCGCCGAACGTCAATGCGCCACCCACCGCAAGCACAACATGTCAATCCCCTCTGTCCCCCCCCCCCCCCCTCCAACTTTGACGCCTAATCACATGATTTACTTATAACCGGTATTTTGGAACTATTTCATCTTCGCTGGGTCTCATCGTCCATCGCTCGTGGTTTTTCGCGTCTTCTCTTCTATCTTGGCTCCCCGTTGTGTTCTTCACCGGTACATATTATATATCACCCCTTGGACTTAGACCTCCAACCATATCACGCCCTTCTGTTTTCTCTTCTCCGCATATTACCAGTACCCCCTTCGTCTATAAGATTAATAGCTAGCTAGCTACTCGTTGCACTTACTCATACTGACTACTTTTGGCTTGTACATAGGATGTATCGTTGACACGCCGTGGTCGCGTCCTTGCAGATGCTTTGTCTATTACATGCGTGGTTGTGGTTATATGTATGATTGCGTGTTTACAGATCATAGATCAGTACTCAACTTTGTGCTTGATCATGAACGGAGTTGTTAACGCACAACCGAGCATGATGCATGATGCCTTGAGGTGACGTCAGTGCGTTGTAAAGTACGCGCTTCCCACCCTTGGCCTACTTGTATCGCACTCTCGATAGTTCATCACCATCAAGTGCTGTTACGATTCCAACCATGCCCGTGCCACGTAGTATAATTAAGCAGATCAAGCAGATCATCCCCCCTCTGAACGGCACTTTGCACAAAGGACAATCAGGTAACGACCGTTCTCCACTCTGCAGCGAATGTACATGATCTCTACCCTACTCAGGCAGAGTCGGTGTGCTCGGAGGAGCTTTGGAGTGAGCGTTATTCAGAATGATTTTGCGATTGTGGGGGTTGATTGTATTGCAGTTACACTGGTGCACCATTCTTCGCAGCAATATCTGCATTGCGACTGGTATACATTCTAGTGTATGAACGTTTTCACAAGTATATACTAAGCTCTTATATGCAGGGAGCAGATCTTTCGCATGTCATCTGCTCGCCCACAGCTGCTCAAGCTATCAAGTCCTACTCCCCAGACCTAATCGTACACCCCATTCTCCGTGAAGATACGTGAGTCTGTTCACGTACTTTGCAGTTTCATCTGACCATCATAGATCATATGAGAAAGTGGAGAGCGATCTCAGGTCTCTGCTTTCTCGACTGCATGTCCTCGTTATGGGACCAGGACTAGGCCGCGAGGATTACATGCAATCTTATGCTCGCCTGGCGCTGTCTATCGCTCGTGAACAGGCTATGTTTGTCGTCCTCGATGCTGATGCTCTGTATATGGTCGGGAAGGAACTTCCTCTCGTCAAGGGATACTGCCGTGCGGTGCTCACTCCTAATGTGGTCGAGTTCAAACGTCTGAGTGAGTCGGCGGGCGTTTCGCCAGATGTACCGACGAAGGAACGCGCTGGAGAAATTTCTAAACTACTTGGAGGTGTCGTAGTGCTGGAGAAAGGTCCGGTTGATTTAATCGCGAGCGATACTACGGGTGAAGCTGCTAGTCTTGAGGCGAGTAAGCTGGACGAGGGCGATGAGGAGCGGCAACGTGTGAGGGAGGTGGTTGAGGTAGATGTGGAAGGCGGGTTGAAGCGGTGTGGTGGCCAGGGTGATGTTCTCAGCGGAACGGTTGGGGCGATGCTTGCGTGGGGGAAATGCTACGAGGACGGTGCCTTCGGGTGAGTCTTGGCTTGGCGATGAAATGTGGCTGATGCTTATTGGTGGATAGCGATGGGAGTATTCCTGCTTCTCGTCTCCCGCTTCTGGCGGCGGTGGGTGGAAGTATGGTCACCCGAACTAGCAGTCGAATGGCGTTTCAGCTACAGGGAAGAGGTCTTGTCACGCAAGATATGCTTCCGCAGCTTGGCAAATCTTTCTCGGAGGTCTTTGGAGAAGACTTGTGGGCTGGAGATAAAGGCAGGCTCTAGGTTTAAAGACAAGGGAGGGTAGAAGACGTCTGCATGTGCAATAGAAGAAGTTCCACTCTGCATTCACCTGGTTCGGGAAGAGGAACAGTTGTGACGTGATTAATGTGACAGAAAGAGGGGGGATTATGGACAAGTCTTCCCAAGGTCGGGCGGGGCCTGCAGGGGCAGCCTCGGAGTGGGGGGAGTTGGACTCCGAGGCACAAAAAGACATGACTAAATCATCACAAAGGAGCAACAGACCCTGAATGATTCTAGTAGAAAGGCACTTAACTCACTCGTCTATAAACCACTAGGGACAACAATTGAATATTAATATTTTTTGGAGGTACGTTAGGATACAACTGTCGTTGCACGGAGCGATGCACGTTCCGCTAATGTTAGACGCGCCAAAACAGCCCCTTGTTTCTATCTCGTTCCTTGATTGCGTGCCCTTCAGGGTCTATGCTATGCACGTGATGAAAATCACGTATCACGTGCTAAATGATACTAAAAGAAGACCATTGCGTCAGTTTTGAGGTCAACTCTCCACCTACATCAATGAGCTATCAAGTGAAGGAGATTTCAACAAAGCCGTTCGACGGGCAGAAGCCTGGTACATCAGGACTAAGGAAGAGGTATTTACTAGGCCGATCACTGATAAGCCATACTAATTTGCATTCCGAAGGGTGAAGGTGTTCCAGCAGGAGGTATGCGATAGTCTGCCGCGATAATTCTGAGAGATGATGGATGTTTTCTCTCTCTTTTTATCAGCATTACACAGAGAACTTCATTCAAGCTATATTCGATTCTATCAAGGCGGAAGGTGCGACGCTCGTCATTGGAGGCGATGGTCGTTACTTCTCCCCCGAGACCGTCCAGACCATCTTGAAGATCGGATCTGCAAACGGGGTGAAGAAGTTGATCGTTGGGAAAGATTCTATTCTTTCTACACCCGCTGCATCGAATGTAATTCGCAAATACAAGGCGGATGGTGGTATCTTGCTCACCGCGAGCCACAACCCCGGGGGCCCCAACAACGACTTCGGGATCAAATACAACGTCTCCAACGGTGGACCCGCACCTGAAAATGTAACAAACAAGATATATGAGATCACGAAGACCATTCAAAGGTACAAGGTTATCGAGGCTAATCCCGTACGTTCATATACACCCATTCGTTGGAATGATCTTCATCAATGATCAGGTCGACCTCTCCGTAATAGGCAAAACAAGTTATGGACCGACTGAAGTCCAGATCATCGACTCAGTAGTCGATTATGTCGAACTCCTTCAAGATATCTTCGACTTCCAGCTCATCAAAGACTTCCTTCAGAACAACGCCGCGTCCTTCCGTATCCTCTTCGATGGATTGCATGGTGTTACGGGTCCTTACGCACGCGCGATATTAGTGGACACCCTTGGGCTCCCTGAAGCCTCTATTCAGAACTGTATCGCACTGCCGGACTTCGGCGGTGGTCACCCCGATCCCAACCTCACGTATGCACACTCACTCGTCGAAGTTGTCGAGGCGAAAAACATCCAGTTTGGCGCAGCAAGTGACGGCGATGGCGATAGAAACATGATCTACGGCAAGGGCGCGTTTGTCACTCCTAGTGATTCAGTCGCCATTATCGCAGACTGGGCGCATGTTATTCCATACTTCAAGAAGGGCGGCGTGAAGGGCCTTGCGAGGAGTATGCCGACCAGTAAAGCGATCGATCTGGTTGCCCAGAAGAAGGGCCTGGAGTATTTCGAGGTTCCTACTGGTAAGTCGATGGTAATAAGATAGCGCTATACGGTGCTCACAGCCATTGAATAAAGGATGGAAATTCTTCGGTAACCTCATGGATGCTGGCCGTCTTTCCATCTGCGGTGAAGAGTCTTTCGGAACGGGCTCAGACCACATTCGTGAGAAGGATGGTATATGGGCAATCATGGGTCAGTCCCGGTCTCACTCACATATACAAATACTCACCGCCAACCAGCTTGGCTGAACATCATTGCTGCTGCCAATAAGGAGTCACCAAATGAGCTCATTGGCATCAAGGAACTGCTGAAGAAGCACTACGCTGTTTACGGACGATCATTCTTCAGTCGATATGACTACGAAGAGGTTTCCTTCGAGGGTGCCAACAAGCTTGTTGCACTGCTGGATGGCGCAATCACTTCATCATCGCTCGCAAACAAAATTTACAAGTCGAAGAGTACCAATCAGAACTTTACCATCGCATCTGTTACGAACTTCAGCTACACAGACCCGATTGACGGGAGTGTGAGCAAGAACCAAGGACAGGTTGTGCTATTCGATGATGGGTCACGGGTGGTATTCAGGTTGAGTGGTACTGGGAGTGCTGGTGCGACTGTTAGGCTGTATGTGGAGAGGTATGTTGGACCAGAGGCTGGCGAGAAAGTGTTGGCGGGTGACACCGCCGAGGGCTTGAAGGGTCTCATCGAGGTTGCCTTGGAAATCAGCAACTTGAAGGAGTTCCTTGGAAGGGACGAGCCTACTGTCATTACGGTGAGTACGTCTGCCGATGGTGGTTGTTAGTCGCTGACGACTTGATTTGCAGTAATAAATTGAGTATCGCATTTCTGTGAATGCAAATAAGCTGATGCCTGTGGATATTTGTACCACCAGTGTATATCGATAGAGTTTCTTTTGCTGGATCAGAGGTGGCTTGTATACCCGCATACCAATAAGTATTCGAGAAATAGATAGAAAATGATACCGTGAACACACAACCGACGAGAGGATAAATCCCCAAAGGTTCGAACTGCCCACATGTGATATCGATATGTGCCGTAGCAGGCAATATTTGATTTACCTGCAGGTCGAGTCTGAGCAGCGAAAGGACCATTAAAAACATCCATATGCGTTCACGATCCGTCGAATCATTGATTGATTCAGATCAATCAATTTCTTTCAGTGTGATCAAGTCTTACATCGTGCCCACTCAGACTCCATATCTATGTCTCCTAGCTGCTGGCTCCAACGCTCGCGGTCAGCTAGCTAATGGTTCTGATGATGATATTGCCGTTTGATAAGCTGCACAGGGCACGCTTCCTCCCAATACGCGCGGGATTTTGCAACTTGCGACTGGAGCAAACCACACTCTCGCATTGTTGTATTTTGGTGACAGTCGAAGGGAGCTTTTGGGATGTGGAGACGGACGCCATGGGCAGCTGGGTCCTGAACACGTGGAACAGTTGACAGAATTCACGCCGATCAGTTGTCTCATCGCTGCCGCTTGGGAGATGTCATACCTTCACGTGCGAACTGTTCTCAATAATGAACATATGTTCATTGGCTGGGGGTTGATGGCCAACTAGGGGACACGAAGATCATGAACTATGACCGCCCTTGCATCATTTCCCTTGATGTATCTCTAGATCTGGTGCAAACATGTTCTCTCGGTCTCCAACATACCGTCGCCTGCCATCAATCAGGGCGACAACAGTCTTTGGATCTAACAATAAAGGGCAACTCCATAGGATGGATTCTTGGGGATGTGTTCGACAAGTTGGGTGCACGTGCACGTGGAATGGGACATACCTTCTCAGGGATGACGATGAAAACACCTCTACTCATTGTCAACTAGATCGAGAGTCCCAAGTCGAGGAGAATGGGTTTGCTGTCGAGCCTGTCGAATTTACCTTATCCCACGATGGCAAATTACCTTCACTGAGATCCTTTGCCTGTGGTAGCGAACATGTGATGGCATTGATCTCTCCACCTGGCTCGTCGGACACGGAAGTTTGGGGTTGGGGGCGGAAAGAGCACGGTAACTTGGGGCTGGATCATACGGATGATGTGCCGAAGCCCGTCAAGGTCTGGCCAGTAGGAGGACATGCGTTGGACAGAAGAATTTGCAGGCTACATTGAACTGTACACTCTTTGAGAGATTGAAAGTCGGTTAATTTGATATGAATGAAACTGCAAGTGTACGAACCAAATGAAGGTAAGTGACTACTAAGAGACCCATGTCGTACGCTTGTAAGCCGCTGTCAGAATGTCGGAGTGCCAAGAACAACGCTACTTGAATGCATCGCAGGACACGATTTGAAGGAACAGAACCGAAGGTTGTCGAAAGTTACTTGTACTGCAGCACGGGTGTGGCTATTTGGACGTGGTACATTCCGCTACAACTGCAGTTTGCAGTGATAACCTGAAAGAGACCGAGCCGGTGACCTCAGGCTATTGCCGAGAAATACAGGAGTTCGGCGCACTGGCGAAAGTGGTATTGCGCTGCGACATACATACACTGCACCGATTGTGTACTTAGTGTACTTATCCTGCTCATCTTGTTTTACATCAGGCGACAACTTACACTCCAGACTCAGTCCTTGCCACAGCTAAACAAACAAGGAGAACCTCATACCAAATCCTGCAGCACTCGATTCCACTCAGCAATCTTTTCTGTCCTTTAAGAAGGATTGGGATCTCTAGGCATAACGTTTCTACGTCTATGAAGATAGCCCACGCAGTCATGAGGAAGTGGTGATGGCGATGGTGATGATGACATTCCCGAGCGGTGACTTAGTACTGGGAGTCGGCTGAAGGAAGGCTTCGAGGGAGGTTTGAGTGAGGTTCGAGTCCTCCATTAAAATATCGAGAGTCATTTTAGTCGAAGTGATGCGGTGGTTCAAATTGCCGAGTGGGTGTGCAGGATCTGCAATAGCGAGATGCATTGCGATAGTGCTGGGGGCAGAATTAGTGTACCTTGGGCCTTGGCACACGGTGATAGAACGTTGATAGAACGCTGACTAGGGCTCTAGGTAAACCGTTATCCAGGGCCATGAGTCAGTGAGTCATAGCCAGTTCGATGTGAGTACTAGAACATTAAGCCTTCCAGCTTCATCTATCGCGA
Source organism: Suillus plorans (assembly GCF_016647745.1). Classification (NCBI taxonomy): domain Eukaryota; kingdom Fungi; phylum Basidiomycota; class Agaricomycetes; order Boletales; family Suillaceae; genus Suillus; species Suillus plorans. Next base: position 373,767 of record NW_024537407.1, read on the forward strand.
ATGCGTTGAGGTCAGATATATACTATAGTGGTTGGGCTGGGACCGTTAGCTCAGCTCGGATACCGGTGAGTTTGCCGCTGGGTTGGCTCCTTTGGACGCATGATGGTATACGAAACTGGTATTATTAGAGAACGAATGATCAGATGTAAACTAATGATGATGAGACGAATATTATGATGTGAATGTAATAAACCTTGAGAGTGGAAAGGGGGGGGGGGAGCAAAACTGAGCGAGCGAGAGAGTATTGTGAAAAACGAGCGAGCGGGTCGTACGGCCGTGGCACCTTTCACGTACAAGCGACAAGCAGAAATAGCAGCCGATGATAAAATTGGCCATGGTCAGTCGGAGCCGAGTTAGGTCGTGTCAAGGGTCGACTCAAAAGGTTTGCAAACGTCATTTTCAGAACATTCAATGTTTCGACCAAGACCTCATGCACATGGACAACGTTACCCACTAACTACTACTAGGCATTATCGTACTGGTTTGCAATCTTTTGGCCCACCGCTTCCCTCTCATTTGCCTCGCGTCGTACGATTAACAATCAATGTTGACTCGGACATTGTCTCGAACATTTATTCGGCTATGAGCGTGGGTGTCGGGAATGACCATACCTGTTATTGTCAAGTCGAACAAGGTTTCGCAAAGATATACTTATTCTTTACCTCAGGCTCATGCAATTCTCGAAAGCCGGCGCCGGCACCCTAACTTTGTGCGCTCGGCTACACTAAAGTACGTACCTCATAGCTCAATCACAGCTTGCGATGGTAACCCTGACGCTGTAAATAAGAGGAGTCAAAGCAAAGCATCACTGAGACTGAGCTGGCTGAAGAATATACCTGGAGGCTGTATCACTGCCGCACCGAAGCAAGGTGGGTTTACACGTCTCCTGAGTCCAAACTGACCTGAGACACGATCAGGCTGCCCGCCGTCTATCAGGTCCGGGTGGCGGTAGTACGTCCAGATATCCTTCCACAAGAATCAACTACCACAGATGAGGTAAGAAAGACATTCCTTTGGCTGTGTCGGATCATGGGGTTTTTAACCACGACCCTACTAGTATGGCCAGACCACCGACTTTGCATGGAATTTCCTCCTTTGCTTCAACTCAATGCACTCTCTCCCTAACTCGTTTCTAGTGGCTTTATCGTTTACCGTTCTAGTTGATGGCAGCCATTACTGGTCCTCGCCTCGCCACCGCACTGTTGCTCATAGACAACTTTCCGGCGAAACCTACATGATACAAGACTTTTATCAAGGGGAAGATTTTTTCAAGGATGTACCACCTATACAGTTTCAACTTGTATCGTGGCTAATCGTTTTCCATCATATAGTGACTGGACTTTCGATGTTGGATCGGATCCCACTGATGGAAATGTCATCTACCAAAGCCAATCGGACGCGCAGTCTAAGGGTCTTGCGTATATCAACGACAGCAACAACTCATTGATCCTTGCAGTTGATTCAACCAGCACCGTTGCTCCTGGTGGTCAGCGTGCTTCGTGCGTAATGCTCGTGTTTATTATGATTTATGAGTGTTCATCATGAATGCAGTGTTCGCATCACATCTCAGAAGAGTTACAATGGCGGTCTCTTCATCTTTGACGCTTCCTACATGCCTGTAGGTTGTTCTACGTGGCCTAGTTTCTGGACCGTTGGCCCGCACTGGCCCATGGCAGGTGAAATCGACATCGTTGAGGGTGTGAATAATCAAGACACAAACCAGATGGCGCTTCATACCGGCACGAACCAAACTTGCACTAACGAAATGACAAATGGTACCCAGCAGTTTACGGGCCAGATAAAAAAGACCAACTGTTACAGCACTGGACGTGCGGACTCAGGCTGCATCATCGAGGACACGGACACAAGGTCTGTATCGTACTTATCTTTTCTTATGTGCCAATCGTGACCTGATGCTTCTGCGTAATAGCTCTTTTGCGTATGGTTTCAACAATGCAGAGGGTGGTGTCTTTGCACTTTTGTGGGACAATTCCACAGGCATGTCAATATGGCACTTCGCTCGGGCTAATATCCCTGCGGATCTCATAGCCCAAACGCCCAGGCCTTCTACATGGGGCATACCAGCTGGATTCTGGTCTTCACAAACCTGCGACATCACGGCCAACTTCTACGACCACCAGATGGTCATTGACACTACTATCTGCGGCCATTGGGCTGGTGGTCGTATCTACGCCCAATCCGGGTGCCCAGGAACGTGCTCAGATATGGTCGCCAATGCTACCAACTACATCAGTAAGTTTGGCAGGATGCTGAATTGTTTCACACTCTCAGCGTTCCATTGTAGATTCCAAGTGGGTCATCAATTACGTCGCCGTCTACCAGTATCATATCGCCAGCGGTGCGTACGCACCAAGTCCCCGACTTCCACTTATGATCATTTTGTCATTGGTAATTTACTTGTTGCTCCTGTAAGTATGACCAAATTAATAATTATCACGATGACTGTTGTAGCAATATTAATACCAAAACTGTTCTGAAGTGATGAAGCATGTTCAACAAAGTGTCTCATTTAGCATTTCTGGTGCAAAGGCCCTCCTGTCCCAATGAGCTGCACTACTCTGTCATTCTCATCGAATCATGTTTCTCAACCATCTTTGCAGCAGCCTTCGAGCAGCAGGGAGTCCCGCCCGACCTTGATGTGAGTCTCCACAATTCTGCCATCAGTCTTTGACTCTTCGGCACAGATTCCAACAGCAGGACGTTCCATCTGTCCTTGATGTGGTCATTAAGCTCAATCGAGCTTCACTACGCCTTCGTCATTCCGGCCATTATGATCGATCCACTTGCAAATTCCGGGTGAAGTTTGGCCTGAGGTGCATGTGACTCGACAATTCAAACGTCCTGGACTCCTGGAGGAGCGGCATAAGATTCAACATCACGATGAGCAGACCGAAGCCGAAAGCTGCTCAGACACATCAAACAGAGATACACAAGTCAGACTCGGTCAGAATACGCGTCACAATAGTGTCAGCCTATAGGAACGGAAGCTAACGAGCAATATCGATTGCAGCGGAAAGGTCAGATAAGCACGCACAGCAAATTATTTAACTAAATACTATAACGAAGACATTATCCAGACCCATGTCTCCTTGAATTCGAAATCCACATCGGAACACCAGATAACTTCGATCAATACCATCACGAAAGTAGGAGTAAATTCCCCTGCTCTTTGTAGAGCACTAGATAGCCGTCAACTTCACTGAGCATCACACACTACTGCCAGTCGATATATGCACGCGCTCCTGGAAAACGATCGAGGTCATACCAGTTGCTGCGTCGGAATCGGCCACAAGCCTAGCGGAGTATTCTCGAACACTAAGGATCAGGCGTGGTCCAAGCACGACCATCTGCACGACTTGCAAAATCTGAAGCAAGCCATAAAAAGCCTCAGTTTCTATAAAATTTTGGTCCTATAGAAATGATGAATTGTGGTCGCATGCAGCGGTAAGTGAAAGATTTGACATACCGCTGAGAGTGTTGGAGAGAAATCGATGATGAGCTCGAAGCAGGAAACAGCAACAAAGCTACCACGTCCAACCCTTCAGTGGCAAAAAAGGAACAACAAGCATGTTATGAGCTTACCTCGCAAAGTAAAGCATATGAGTTTTCATCAACACTATGAGACAGTCCTCTGAAGGTAGTCGCTGTTCACGGAAGTGTTTTACTGCAACCCAGACTGCGAGACATAGTGCGAGGACCTCCCACACAATGAATAGTATCCAAGAGACAGAATTCGGAAGTGGGATATTTTCTCCATAGCTAATCGAACACTGATGTGCCGGAGATAATGAGTTCCTCTTGTATCCATCAATGAGCATGCACATTTGTTTCATTCACAATGAAGCGTACCCCCTGAAGTTTGTATCGCTGTCATTATGGCTACTACTCCGTCGAAAATGTTGACAGCCAGGAAGGTGACGATGAGAAATATCAAGATCTTTCTGGATCGTTGATACATAGCATGCAACCGAGTGATGAGGATGACTTGCGACATGTTTCAGTTAGGTCAATATCACTAAGGTCTCGTAAGTGTCAAGCTCACCTCCCAGCATTGGAAATACCAAAACAAGCGTCCAATCCTGTACGATGTACATAATCCAGCCTGACGAATCCAGTCAGTGACCAGTCTCGGGTAGCACATACTCCAAATAGACTCACATCTGTGGTAGTATAGCGTGGTAGTCACTAGTGAACCAAGAAGTTAGTAGAGAGCCACACCCACTCCTACAAGGCACCACGATTAATTGTAGGGGAATAGTAGGCATCTGAGCAGAAGACTCACTGTATCTGTCAGCTCGATGGTCAGAACATTGCCTGTATGTCGTCGGTCAGAAGAAGTAAAAACAGCGAATGTGTACTAAGGAGACATACTCAGCATGATCAGGCTGATTATGAGAGAAAGACGATCAGCACAATACATACTGTTTAGCCTTCCGGACATACGCAGCAAAGAAGATACCAAGGTAGCGCACCTAGTATAATTTCAAGTCAGCACAACACAGCAACCGCGACAAACAAGATACGTACACCGAGATACAGAACTGTTATCAAGGACCAACGTTGCCTCTGTAATTAAATGTTGAGTTTCCATTGTGTACTTCTGACATGAGACTCTACTCACCCAAATCAATTCGACCTAGTATAAAACAATTGTTAACGAGATGGCTGCTCCGGTCATGGCATCGACATACCTCTTGTGCGAATGTAAGTGCTGGAAATACTCGTAAGATATCAGCATTCCTTTAATATTATCACGCTCACCCCAATCATACGCCACTCCAACAAAGGCGGCAACTGCGAAACCACAGTCAAGGTTAAATAGAGACATCAGCTTCAACATCCCACGAACCTGCAAAATAGCTGTAAAAGCGATACGCAATGATGGTCGACAACCAAGTGGGATCATTTAAGACTATTGTCATAGTATCGGTAGAGAATGGGTGTGGGTGAGAGGCGAACTTGGTGGACATGGTATGACCATTGGCAATGGCATTCATACTAGATATACCACAATCATGTGCCTGGATTGCTGGAATGAGATCAAGAGATGTGGGACGGCATCCATTCCTGCATCGGTTGCCTGAAGTAAGTGTTTCCACATGAAGAAAGATGAACTCAAGTCAGTGGTATGCGCAACTGGCAGAACCTGAGCCAGGGCAAAATCACGTGTTTTTAGGGGGCGGATGTACGTAAGACCCTCGTGGAATCAATATCCCAAGTCCCATCCCTCATCGGAGACTGCGGTCCAATGAGGGTATTAGCCATTGAGCTTGATTCACGCTACCATACTGGAGGTTCTGCCATCCGCCTGACAGTGCCCTGCCACTGGCACGGCAGAATGGTACAGTTCTTCCACAACACTATCAACATATACATATATCACATATGTTGATTGTGAAGCAGTTGCGCGGGCGCAATACTTGAACACTGCAAGAGATTGAAAAACTTCAACATGCATACGCACCTTGCTCTCTGCCTTGATCATCGAACTTTTCTATCATAAAAATGGTGAGCGCAGAGACTTCAATTTGCAACGTGGTTTTGATGCAGTGGTGGCAGGCATCAGTTTGCACAGCCAGAGACATACTGGCCGAGAATCCATTGATATCTGGTATAGATACAATGTCATCCCTAAATTAAGACAGCGCTGAGACAAGACATGAAAAAAAGACTCGGGCGCGCTGAAGGATCCCATTGAACGGTAGGTATGGAATTGATACAAGGCGCACCACACTCGATTGTCACATTCTGATTGATGATCCATGAATGATGCGCGGAGAATATAACACCATCCCTAAGTTACAAACAGGAACGAGAGGCACAGGGAGAAAGGATATACAGGCGTGGCCCTTATGACCACAGGAAGTTGGAAAGCTATCATAAAAGTCAGAAATAAAGTAACTGCCACAAATTGATAATCGACTCACCTCTGGGCTGCAGATACACGTTTACTATTTAATCCCATGCGCTGCTTTCCTCATTCCGCCCAAATCCTCGCTCCTGGGATTGATCGTTGTGTGTACAGTTGGGCATGCCACTTCGCAGTCCCATCCTTGGACAGCATCCTAGTAAGATCCATCAGTTGCAGGATGGATTTAGCACAGCGCGTGTTTTCCACTAATGACTGTTCTCATTCCTGTGATACTACAACCAACCAAATATCAATTTGAATGACCGATCAAGGTGGAAAAGGCCAGGAGATAACAAGCAGGACTTTTAGTTTGCGGTACAGCTGGGTTGTGGACTCCGAGTTCCTCGGGTTGAGTTAGCTTAGTCAGTGGGAAAATACTTCTTTGAGCGCGTCAAGACTGCGTCTAGGGCTTAGACTAGAGCTCCATAAACCTTGTAACAACCGACAAGCAGAAACAGCAGCCGATCGCTTTCTCGAAACACAAAGGGTTGTTGACTGTATCGAGGATAGTTGGTCGGGACCGAATTAGGTCATTGAAGGCGTCAAGGTCGGCTGATAACGAGGTTCGTGAATTTGAACGTCTTTTCAGAATTCGATGGTCAACCACGAGTCTAGGCATGGATCACGTTACCCGCTAACTACTACTAGGCAATCCTTTGGATCACTGGTTTGCCTCGCATCATACTACTATACAATCAACATCGACATTGTCAACATCTATTCGATTCCCTCTAAGCGTGGGTGTCGGGAATCGACCATACACATACGTGCTTGTCAACGAACAAGGTTCCGCAGATATATATTCTTTGTGCTGCTTGCTTCATGCAATTCTCGAAAGTCACTAAAGCCGCTCCACCTTTGTGCGCTCGGCTACACTAGTACGTACCGTTTGACAACATATTTCTAAGAAACAAGTCAATGGTGAATGAACTGATGATCAAACGCAGTGCAATTCATTTCTTACCCCATCCGTGGTAGTTGATTCTTTTCGAATCGTACTGCAATATGTGAACTTACTGCCGCCACCGGGACCTGATAGGCAGCGGCGGCCTCATTGTGTCTTGGGTCAGTTTAGACTAGGCTGGAGATGTGCAAACCGCCTTAGACAATTTGAGTCACTTCAACCTTGCTTCGGCGCCGCAGTGATAGAGCTCCAGGTATACTCTTCAGCTAGCTCAGCTCCAGCGATACTTTGGTTTGACTTCACTTATTTACAGCGTTACTATCGCAAGCTATGATTGAGTTATCAAGCTGCAAACTCATCGGCAAGAGGGGATGACCAACAGCACAGGAAAAATTGAGATTGTGCGGGGCCGAGATATAATGACGTTGTCGATGGCGTGCAAGAAGCCTTCGAGTCGTGAATGGTTTTCAACCACGATCCTACTAGTATGTTCAACCACCGACTTTGCATGGAATTTCCTCCTTTGCTTCAATCCTATGCACTCTCTCCCTAAGTTGTTTCTAGCGGCTCTCTCATTTACCATCCTGGCTGATGGTAGCCATCACTGGTACTCGCATCATTACCCCACTGCTGCTCACAGACAACTTATCGGCAAAACCTACATGATACAAGACCTTTATCAAGGGGAAGATTTCTTCAAGGACGTACCACCTATCTATTTTCAACTTGTGTCTTGGCTAATCGTCTTCCATCATCTAGTGATTGGATTTTCGCCATTGGCCCGGACCCTACTGGTGGAAATGTCATCTACCAAGGCCAGTCGGACGCGCAGTCTAAGAGACTTGCGTATGTCGATGATTGCGACAACTCGTTTATCCTTGCAGTTGATTCAACCAGCACTGTTGCTGCCGGCGGTCAGCGTGCCTCGTGCGTAATGCCTGTCATTATTCTGATCTACGAGTGTTCAATACGACTGCAGTGTTCGTATCACATCTCAGAAGAGCTACAACGGCGGTCTCTTCATCTTTGATGCTTCCTACATGCCTGTAGGTTGTTCTACGTGGCCTAGTTTCTGGACCGTTGGACCACACTGGCCCATGGCAGGTGAAATCGACATTGTCGAGGGTGTGAATAATCAGGTCACAAACCAGATGACGCTTCATACCGGCACGAACCAAACTTGCACTAACGAAATAACAAATAGTACCCATCAGTTTTCAGGCAAAATCGTAGCAACCAACTGTTTCAGTACCACACACGCGGACTCAGGCTGCAGCATCGAGGACACAGACACAAGGTCTGTATCGTACTTATTTGTCTCTTGTGCGCCGATCGTGACCTGATGTTTCTGCGTAACAGCTCTTTTGCGTATGGTTTCAACAATGCAGAAGGTGGTGTCTTTGCACTTTTGTGGGACAATTCTGCTGGCATGTCAATATGGCATTTCGCTCGGGCCAATATCCCTGCGGATCTCATAGCCCAAACACCTAGGCCTTCTACATGGGGCATACCAGCTGGATTCTGGTCTTCACAAACCTGCGACATCACGACCAACTTCTACGAGCACCAGATGGTCATTGACACTACTATCTGCGGCGATTGGGCTGGTGGTCGTATCTACGCCCAATCCGGATGCCCAGGAACGTGTTCGGATATGGTCGCCAATGCTACTAACTACGTTGGTGAGTTTGACAGGGTGCCGAACATTTCCCATTCTCAACGTTCCATTGTAGATGCCAAGTGGGTCATTAATTACGTCGCCGTCTACCAGTAGCATTTGCCTCAATCCTTCATCTCATCTACATCTGTAAGCATGTTCAGCTCCTGTTGACAACGAAGCAGACTGATTCGTTGCACGCTGCTGCTATCTTAATGACCGCTTTGTGATGTTAAGATGTCCAGGAAGCATACGAATTGTAGTAAGTAGAAACAGCAGGCTTCAATGTTGATACATGCCAAAGGCAACGCAGCTACAATTATTAGTATGGCCATGTGGACATGTATTGCCATAGAGATCAAGCCGCCTTGCTTTAGAAGAACGCAGCGGAGTTAGATAGCCACAAGTTACAATAGTGGAGTTAAGCCGTCCAGTGTGTGCACACTACTAGTAGTGCGCCTTCTCGGACAATTGTGAGATACATTCGCGAGCAATTGTTGCAGATAGAGTTAGGGCCAATGGCTTACACTTGAAGTTAACCTCCTTACAACTGCTCCGCAATGAACAATGTACACAAAATGGTTTAAAGGAGCAGAACCGATGATGAATTTACGCCCAGAGTACGCGTTCTCTGGAGAGCAATTTCCGAGAATCAGTGTCAGGGTGGACCCATGTGTTGAATACTTCCGAATCTCTAAATACTAAATTGGACAGTGGCAGCGGGAAGTCTATTCTTAGACTTCCCGAGCTTGAATTTTTCAAGACACTTCAGTTTTCAGCGCCCAGCATTAAAGCACATAAAGCATATGGTGTGTTTCACTTCTTGACTGCTGATTTACGCCAGTTCCACTGCACGCTTTGTTGACGAAAACGTCGGCAAGAAAGATTGACTAACCAGTCTTGGAATACAACAAAGTGATATGATTGGATTGAGGACAAAAGGATCATGTTTAGCGTGATTAGCGATATGATAAGGTCGCCGAATGTGGCCAGCCGAGTAGAGTCATAAATGCAGTGTGGCAGCCCACAGCAACGAGGTTCGTAAAACTGTTACTTTGATGCTTTAAATCCCTTGAACGTTCCTTCAGCGTTTCTTTGTTCCACTTTCCACGTCCCTTCTCTTTAAATTTCCTTTCGTTTAAGTCTTCGGACAACTGCTTTCCCTTACTTTCTTTTGCTTCACGATGCACACTCTCTCTAAGCTCTTTCTAGCCGCTCTTTCGTTGACCACCCTGGTTGGTGCTCACCATCCGTCGCGCGCGCACTCGCGTCACCGCCGTACTGCTGGCCGTAGAAACTCTGCCAACAAAATCTACAAAATTCAAGACTTTTATCAAGGGGAGGATTTCATCAAGTACGTACCACTTGTCATACTATACGCAATTTCAACGCGACTAATTAACCATCTAGTGATTGGGACTTTTTCACTGGTTCGGACCCTACTAGTGGCAATGTCAACTACCAAAGCAAATCGGAGGCACAGTCCAAGGGACTTGCATACGTCAATGACTGTGATAATTCGACAGTTCTTGCAGTAGATTCAACCAGCGCCGTTGCTCCCGGCGGTAACCGTGACTCGTGCGTAATGCTCGTGTTCATTATGATTTATGAGTACTCATCATGAATTGTAGTGTCCGTATCACATCTCAGAAGAGTTACAATGGCGGTCTTTTTGTCATTGACGCCTCGAACATGCCTGTCGGCTGTTCTACATGGCCCAGTTTCTGGACTGTTGGCCCGAACTGGCCCTCGGCGGGTGAAATCGACATTGTCGAGGGCGTGAATAACCAGGCGACAAACCAAATGACTCTTCATAGTGGCACGGGCCAAAGTTGTACTATCGCAAAGTCAGGTGTTAGTGCCGATCTGTTTACTGGCCAGGTCCTCGGGACCAACTGTTACAGTACCGGTAATGCGGACGCAGGCTGCGGCGTCGAGGACACGGACACAAGGTTTGCATTGCATCTTTCTCATGCGTCAGCTGGGACCTAACGTGTCCTTGTGGCAGTTCTTTTGGACATGGCTTCAACAATGCAGGGGGCGGTGTCTTTGCCCTTCTGTGGGACACCTCTTCTGGCATGTCGGTGTGGCACTTCGCTCGTTCTGAAATCCCTGCGGATCTTACGGCGCAAACGCCCAACCCTTCTACTTGGAGCACTCCAGCTGGTTTCTGGTCTGCACAGAGTTGTGACATTTCAGCCAACTTCTACGACCACCAGATGGTCATCGACACTACCATCTGTGGCAACTGGGCAGGTGGTGCCTACTCGCAATCCGGATGCCCAGGAACGTGTTCAGAAATGGTCGCCAATGCTAGTAACTATGCTGGTAAGTTTTCTTGTGACATTTATTCATGTCGCACCGCTCAGTGTTATTTAATGTTGTAGATGCCCAGTGGGTTATCAACTACGTTGCCGTCTACCAGTGAATATTCGCCTTAAACCTTCATTATTTGCATTGCATTGTATCATACCCACATCATACCCTGCATTCGTCACAGCACATCAGCACATCATCATCTATTCTTTTGCTTTATTGGCAGGATCAGTTACAGTTTGCATATGCTGCGCTGGTCGCTTTCTTATTTGCTGCGCATTTCGAGAAATCCATGATACAAGACCTATGGCCTACTTACGAATAATTAGACTCAAAATATATTGATTGTATGCTTGAGGCTTGTATGTTGTATCGATCTTGCACATGTTCTGCGCTTGCTGTGAGGGAGACTGAGGCTAAGACTGGATCATGTTAAATTCCGACTTGACAATTGTCTTATCACCTATTCTGCTAATGTGCAATTGAGCAAATAAGTGCGCAGTGTCCTCTCAGCAATATAGCCACTGCTACTATGTGCGACTTTGCTTCAAGCACATTTCATGACCATAGTACTTGGTGAAACAGGTCGGTTGATCTTCACTAACTTGATCGTCTCTAGTGCACGTGGCCGCCTATGTACTACTTGTTTCGGCTGCACGCTCCTTGTGAGATTTTCAGAGCTACATGAGAACGAGAAGAACTCCGATGCCTTCATCCCCTCAGCCCTGGCCTATGCGTAGCCGCCGTAGCGCCGGTGACGAACAAACGTCACAGTCTTGAATTCGAAAAGAATTCTGTTCGTAACTTCATTGTCCACAATTGTAGGACTCCTCAAACACCGATATTTGTCGACCTTTTTATCCCACCTTACCCCACGCCCTGCACGGCTTGAATAATTTCAACACTGTCGAAATCTCACCTCCTCGGCCATTAGTCGTTGCACCGATTCGTTCATCACTGGAACGGTGGAACCTACATCCGTTTTCATGTTCACTGGGACATCTCGGTACCCAGGTACCCTCGTTGACTTCGTCATCGACCACAATTCGAAAGGAGGATCATGATGCGACTGCCTCGCGCGTTTTCAACGTTAATTTTCAGACCATTCCCCGAATATCGGAGTACGAGAGAAGTGATTCATGAACTGCCGCTACAACATACAACCCGCCACTTGGAGATACATATTTAAACATAGTCGAGTCTCCCATAGCGACGTTCTGTCCCTCAATATTGACAATTGTCGTCGTTACGATCATCACGTCCGTTTACTGTTCGGTTCCGATGATTCAACCCTTTGAGCTGTTGGCAGAAAGCTGCCGCTCTCTCAACTGGTTTGATGGCTCTGCCAAGCAGATACGGCAGAGTGCTGCATCCGAGTCGCAGAACCTGTCACGATGATACTTATAACGTGCGTCTCGACAATTCAAAATCAGCCGACTAAAAGGCGAAATAGGACCATATCGTACGTTGCCAAAACGCGCCGCACAGTAGACGCAGTGCGGTCTTTGGAGGCTAATTTTGTTCAACATCAATTCCATGGTATTCGCGCCTCACTCCTTCCCTGATCGACCTAGCTCGGACTGTTTAAAAAACCGGCTAATTTGGAATAATCTAGCGCCGCTCTATAGCGCTTGAGCTAAGTAAGAAATTCTTTCAGCCACCATTTTAGCCATGAATCTTGACTCCTGTTGTTTACAGTGTTGCAATTGCAATCTATCAAATGCAAATATCGACAAGGAGAGTGATCATTTCCAAGATACAAAGAGTGACGGTTGGATTGAGATAAGGCGCTGAGATCAATCAGGCCCGCGAAGATGACTGTCGGACGCGAATACAAAGGAACGATTGATCTTCTTTCGATTGGTTTGCTTATAGTCTGGGGCACTAGCCAAAGTGAGGTAATGGTGCAACCATGAAGCAACGAGGTTGTGGGCGTCATTTTTGATGTCAAAAGCACAATAAAACCCCGTGGCCGACGTTATTATCAACGTTCCATTGACTTTCTCCCTTCTATTTCACTTACTGCTTCATTGCTTCGGACGACTGCAGAGCTTCCCTCATTTACACCGTGACTGTGCGATGTGTTCTTTCCATAGACTCTTTCTAGCAGCTTTCCCATTGATCACCCTGGTCGGTGCTCGCTCGTACTCACGTCACCGCCCTATTACTGTTGGTAGACTGTCAACTGACGGAACCTACACGGTCCAAGACTATTACCACGGCGAAGATTTCTTCAAGTACGTACCACTTACATAGTTTCAACTTGTAACGCAGCTAATGATCTTCCATCTACATAGTGACTGGGACTTCTATACTGGCTCAGACCCCACCGGTGGAAATGTCATCTACCAAAACAAGTCGGCCGCACAGTCTGAGAGACTTGCATATGTCAAATCCGATGGCACGACAGTCCTTGCAGTTGATTCAACCAGCACTGTTGCCGCTGGCGGCGATCGTGATGCGTGCGTAAAGATCGTGTTTATCTATATTATATGCGCCTCACCGCAGTTGCAGTGTTCGTATCACATCACAAAACAGTTATAACGGCGGTCTCTTTATCTTGGATGCCTCCAAAATGCCTGTCGGCTGTTCTACATGGCCTAGCTTTTGGACCGTTGGACCAAACTGGCCATATGGGGGTGAAATTGACATTGTCGAGGGTATCAATGACCAGGCGAAAAATCAGATGACACTTCATAGTGGCACAAGCCACTCCTGCACCATTGATACGGATGATTCTAATGAGTTCACAGGCTCTGTCCTCTCGAGCAACTGTTACAGCACTGAGACCTCAGACTCAGGCTGCAGCATCATGGATAGTAGCTCAACGTTTGTGTCTCTTATGTGCATTAATCGCAACCTAACGGTCCTGGGGCAGGTCTTTTGCGTATGGCTTTAACAATGCGGGGGGCGGGGTCTTTGCGCTTCTGTGGGATAATTCCACTGGCATGTCGATGTGGCACTTCGCTCGGGCTGACATCCCCGATGACCTCACGGCCCGAGCACCTACGCCTTCCAATTGGGGCACTCCTTCTGGTTTCTGGTCTGCACAAACCTGCGACATAACAGACAACTTCTACGACCACCAGATGGTCATCGACACTACCATCTGCGGCAACTGGGCAGGTGGTGCCTACTCGCAATCTGGATGCCCAGGAACGTGCACGGATATGGTTGCTAATGCTAGCAACTACGTTGGTAAGTTTCCGCTCAATGCTTAATCGCTCCGCATTCCTCAGTGTTCTGTTGTAGATGCTAAGTGGGTCATCAACTACGTCGCTGTCTATCAGTGACTATTTGCCTCGACCGTTTATTTGCGTTTGACTGTCGGTTCGGGCAGGGTCCGGACTATATTGGACATTGCTGAATATCTCAGCTCGGACTATTATAACTCGTTTTATTTAATCCATTAAGTACATGAAACCTCGGGGGACAGGAAATAGAAGCCCGTTGAAGCGTGGATGCTTGACTTGTTTCTGATGTTTGTGTATCGATGTTGTTCTGGTGGTCTCGGAACATAAGCTTATCATTCTGCTGACAGATGATGCATCGATGATGTTCAAGTCGCGTGAAGCAGCATGCAAATATTATATCCAACAAGCGCGATATCGATAGCTTCGATAAGGGGCTTATATTACGCAGCTTCTATCCACGGCAGTACATTGGTAAAAACACCTGATCAATGAAAGAATGGCGCATCTGGCACATCCAGTGCCAGCGTCCCGCATGGCACCAGGCAAACCACGATGATAGATCCCTGGAGACAACTTCACAAGAAGTCAGACTGTTGAGTCTTACGATTATAAGAAGCAGGCTACAGAGGTTTTTGCAGCATTATATCCACGTGATGGTGGCGCGTTCGGAAAGTACACGACTGTTTGCGCGACGCGTTCACAACATGCACGTGATGCTGAGTTTTTTTTTCGGAGACTATAGTACTATTTCCAAAACCCAAACTTTGAACTTTTGATTGAACCTGGATCCTGGACAGTGTAACTGATCTGCATCACCCTAGAGCTGAAGCGCTGAAGGCTGGATGTTTCTCTTTCTCATCGTGCAAACAAGCCAGTGGTTTTTGCTGATGTGTCTATCAGGATGATCCTCTCATCTCCATAATCACTGCTTCGTAGTCACCTTACTTCAAGAAGTTGCACGTGCTATGGGTTTGTGAGATCTACGTGAAAACGAGGAAAAGTCCTCCAAGTCCTTCATCCCAGCGCGCACGCAGTGACCAAACCCCACTCGATTGTCACTTAGAATTGACCTCCTTCGATGATCCGCGCCATTCTACAACGGTTGGTTCACCTTGACTGCACGCACTTCGAATTTCAGACACCCTGCATTGATATGATTGGTTCGTGAACCGTTTCTTTCCGTTTCCGTTACTCTGACCAATGTCCATCAACCTGGATAGTGCCCTTCAAGGCTCGACTACTTTCAATGCTGTCAAAACATTGCCCTCTCGCCAGTCACCCTCAGTTGTTGCACAGATCCATGCTAGAACGGATCTGGACTTGTTTACGCTTGAACCCGCTCAAATGAGAGGTTTTCCAGGCTGCAGAATTGAAAAGTGCTTGTGCATGGGGATTGATTATGGAGCCACATCTAACCTGTCTCGTCGCCATTGTGCGTGGCGGGGGATCCTTTAAGGGTCAGCCGTACTGGACAGCTCATTACCACCTGAACATACATCCCTAATGTCCATGTCATGCACGTTCTTCGGGTTGATTTCAAGGTATTTGCCGACTCTTGGAGCTCGACAAAAAGGAATGCATTACTAGTTTGAGTTGGCGCTTGCACACAACGATATTCTCGGGGCATATTCGCTTGATGCGACTGGAATATAACCGAGTCTCCTATTACGATTATCACGTACGTTGAATTCGCTGTTCGCTTCCTTCCAGCTTCTAGATCTTATTCTTGCTGCCGCTCTGCCAACCAGTATGGCAGATGCGGCAGAAGCTGCAGAATTTGTGAGATCATGTGAGTCTCGGCAATTCGAATATTAACCACTAAAATGCGAGTTAGTAACATATACGACACCGGAATGTACCATACAATGGAAGCAGTGAGTTATTTGCATGTCAACGTTCAAAAGGAATTGACGCCTTACCCATCCTTTGATGTCCCGACCTGATGAACACAGTCCGGACTTTAGGGGGGTATAAAGCTGTCTTATTCGAGCTACTGTGGCGCGGCGGGGATAGCGCTTGACGACGATACTCTTTCGGCCAGTACTTCAGTTTCAGCTATGCATGTTTTGACTCTTGTCATTTACAGGGTCGCCATTGTGGCCGATGAAGTCGCATTGACTAAGGTAGACGAGGAGGGAAGGCCAAGCAACTCCCAGAGTACAAAGAGTGGTGGTTGCATTGAGGATAAAATAAGATCAATCAGGGCCACAATGAGGTGCGGTTCTGAACTTCGGTGACCAACGCGAATACGAAGGAACGACGAATGATCGGTTCGCCTGGTTAGGAGAGGCTAGCTGGGGCGAGGTAATGGAGTACTGCCCGAATCAACGAGGTGGGTGAACGTCATTTTCCATGTCGAGTACAATAAAACCCGATGGCCAACGTTACTATCGGTATTGCATTACTTCCCTCCCTCCTGCTGTTTTTTTAGGACTACTTGCGCTTTCCTCTTGTTTGCATCACGTCGCACGATGCGTTCTTTCTATAAAGTCTGTCTAGCGACACTCCCATTGACCATTCTGGTTGGTGCTCGTCAATACTCGCCCTTGCGTTACAGCCGTACCACTGCCTACTCCGTTAAAGACTATTATCAGGGCAGTGATTTCTTCGAGTGTGTTAGCCATTTTTTAACTTACAACTCGGCTAATGGTCTTCTACCCATCTAGTGACTGGGACTTCTACACTGGCTCGGACCCCACTGGTGGGAATGTCATCTACCAAAGCAAATCAGACGCACAGTCTAAGGGACTTGCATATGTCAATGGCGACTCTGACAATGATAATGACAATGAAAACGATAACGGTGACACCGACAGCCACTCCTCTTCCTCCTCTTCCTCGTCCTCAATTGTCCTGGCAATTGATTCAACCAGCACTGTTGCTGCCGGCGGCGATCGTGACGCGTGCGCAAAGACCGTGTTTATTGATATTATATACGCCTCACCACAGTCACAGTGTTCGTATCTCATCTCAGACGAGCTACAGTGGCGGTCTCTTTGTCTTGGACGCGTCCCAAATGCCTGTCGGCTGTTCTGTATGGCCTAGTTTCTGGACCGTTGGACCGAACTGGCCATATGGGGGTGAAATTGACATTGTCGAAGGTATTAATAACCAGGCGCAAAATCAGATGACAGTTCATAGTGGCACAAATTACACCTGCACCATTGATACGAATGATTCGGATGAATATACAGGTTCTGTCCTCGCGAGCAACTGCTACAGCACTGAGTCCTCGGATGCGGGTTGCAGCATCATGGATAGTAGCTCAACGTTTGTATTTCTTTCTTGTTCGTCAATTCCAACCTAACGGTCCCCGGGGCAGGTCTTTTGCGGATGGCTTCAACAATGCAGGGGGCGGTGTCTTTGCTCTTCTGTGGGAAAATTCCGTTGGCTTGTCAATGTGGCACTTCGCTCGGTCTGACATCCCTGCTGATCTCACATCCCAAGCACCTACGCCTTCCAATTGGGGCACTCCGTCTGGTTTTTGGTCTGCACAAACCTGTGACATAGCAGACAACTTCTATGAACACCAGATGGTCATCGACACTACTATCTGTGGCAATTGGGCAGGTGGTGCATACTCGCAATCTGGATGCTCAGGAACGTGCACGGATATGGTCGCCGATGCTAGTAACTATGTCGGTAAGTTTCGGCTGGATGCTTATTCGTTCCGCAATGCTCATTGCTCCGTTGTAGATGCCAAGTGGGTCATCAACTACGTCGCCGTCTACCAGTAAACACCTGGCTTCAATCCTTTATTTTTCCCCTGCTTTGCTACTCTGGAGCGTCATCTGTCTCAAAACGTCCTTCTTTTCTTTTCTTTGACAGTATCGTTCTCTGTTTGTATATGACACTTTTTTGTTTGGCATTTAGAGGAATTTGGAGAACTGCGTTGATCGGGCCCATCTGTATAATCATCCTAAATACAATGGACCCTATTGGTAGTATTTACTATTATGTTATACTGTTTCCTGTCAGAGACGGTGTCACGGTGATAGATAAGCCACTTACGTAATGGTCCAACCTCGTTTGTTCGAAAAGGGGATATGTTCACACACCTCTTTTGTTAACTGACCACATCCTGCAGACCGATGGATTCCCAGCAGCAGCCGCCGCCAGTCCCGATATCCGACATCATCACGACAGCGTGGCCAAGAAGAGCAGTCAAGGTTTGTGCTTAACGTTCACGCTACCTTTTAATGTTAGCTTATCAAGAATATCGCTAGGCATGTGCTAGTTGCAGGTAATGATCTCGTGATTGAGGGGCACTCCTCGTGTCCTAATCTTCTTCCCCTGCAGGCGTGACAAAATACGCTGCGATGGTCAAAAGTAGGCTTTGCCTCTACTCTGATTTAAATCTCCTTTAATTCATGAATTGATATCCTCGTGATCAACTAGGCCTTGTGGAGGCTGCGTTAAGAAAGGTTACACTATTGAACAGTGTGTTGCTGGGTGTGAGAACTGTCGAAAGGCTCGCGCGCGCTGTGAAGGCGGAAAGCCTTGCCTCAGGTGCCGAGAGGATCAGGTAGAGTGCACCGAAGGCCATCACCACCCGGTATTGCGTGCAGAACCTCCTCCCGTCTTAGTTCTCCGCGGGCCACATCGCTCAAAGCCCGATCGTGCAAAACTGGCTTGCCAGAACTGTCGTCGGGATAATAAGAAGGTAAGCTTGTGCTGTGGTCGTGGATGCGATTTTGACATACCCTACGTCTAGTGTGATGATCAGCGACCTTGCACTCGATGCATTGCACGCGGGGAAGAGTGTGTTCATGTGGGAAAGGGACCCAAACTTGTTAAACTTCGTTGCGAGGGTTGCAGGCAAGAAAATAAGAAATGCGAGGATGCACGTCCATGTAGGCAATGTGTTGAATGTGGCAAGGAGTGTATCAGTGTTCAGAGGAAGGGCAGAGGTCATGGTACCCGTGTCAAGGCGGTCAGTCTTTGATTGGAATAAGTATACTTCTTCTGACGCTATCTTTTCAGGCTTGTGTGTATTGCAGGTAAGTCATCAACTACGATCTAGAACATCACTTCGACAACTGCATAGACGTGATAAGGTGCGGTGTGAAGGTGTGAGGTAGGTGGCCTTGATGCGGATGGTTTCGCATTGGTTGACAACCGTTAGGCCATGCCTACATTGCGTGCGTAAGGGGTATCAGTGCCTTGATCGCATCTGTCAAATCTGCACTCAGCAAGGTGTTAGTGGCGGATGCCCACATCTCGGTGAAGGATCGGATAGTGATGGTACGCAAACATCCAATAAAACGTTACCTCATACCTCATGATCATGATCTTCAGCAGTGGTTGCGATGGGGAGTATGCAGCCTCCCCATCCAACCCCAATTCAAGTTCAACAGTCCTCCATGATGATGGCACCTCTGCCGTTCCCCAATCAAGTCTATGGTCCCATACCATACCATTTACTAGCTCAATCAAACCATGAGATTGGGTCCTTACACGTACCTGCGCTACCTCGTCCTGTTGGATCTTTTTATCCTATAGTCGACTCTCCTATCAATGGCCCTCAATCAAACATCTCTTCAGAACGGTACGACCCATTGCTTACGGGTCCAAGTGACTTTTCGAAGTCGGGGGGGTAAATACGTACGTTGTAAATTTTGGACTTTTGCTTGGAGCAAGATGGTTGTAATTTTAGCCTCGCTTTTCAAAGCGATACCTAGAATATCGTACTGTAGTTCTGTAAGCTCTAATGCCTTCGACTCGTTTCTCTGGGGCAAGCTTCTAGAATTCATTCTTATCGAAGGCAAACCAAATGGGGGATTTCCCTTGTTGATGTTGACTTTATTTGTACATGCTTGGCACCGAACCTTTCAGTGATACCACCACGTAGAGTTCATTGTCCTTGTCCCGTATATTTCTTTTTCTTTTTGAGCTGACCCGATACATTCTTTCACCATGAGCGATAGTGTGAATTCATCCCCGGAGAGGTTGTTTTCAAAAATATAGGCACTTCATACGTTTCCCGCTGACATGACACTTAGACCAAAGGTTGAATCATCCAAGATCAAACACGCTGGCAAGGCCAAGGTCAGCGCGTAATTTCACGCGACACCACGCGAATAGTTCTCTGACGAGCCTTTTCAGAAGAAAAGAAGTGTTCCAAACATTGCGGAGTACGCCACAAAACATATTAGACGCGTTAAATCACCTTACGCTTCGACAGAGACAGGTCAGATGAAGAATCGGACACGCATCAAAGTATCGGAACTAGTGACCCCCAAGAATCACCCGTAAGCTGGTTTCTCTACGCTTGGCTTGTCAATTAACGATGGATTAGCCGTCTGAACCGAAAGCTGCCCCCAAAATAGTCGAGGTTCTGTGAGTTCAGAGTATAAAACTGTGCATCTATGATTCATGATTATCTGTATATGCTATTTAGTCTCCCTGGACCTTCGCCACCACAATCCCCCCGCAATTCCCAAGAAACCCAGGTGCTTTCTGCAAAACCTCTCAGCAAAGCCAGGGGATCCCGTAGTCGCACTTCATCAGTGGTATCCTTGAGTCGCCCCATCCGTCATGAGAGCCCCTCCGTCCTTTCTGTTCGTGCGAAATCATCAGATAAGAGTTCCCCCGCATCCAAAGCCAAGTACGTATCTCGGGTTCCTTGGCGCGTAATGGTCACTCACCACACTGGATAACCAGGTGTCCTGATACCCCTGACGACGATGCAGATGAGACCTCGTCCATTGCAGAATCATCTGCCGGAGGTCGAATACGCCGGTCTGAATCCGAGCGTATTCAGTATTTCAAAGACCAGTCACAATGTGATGATATGGAACCGCACCGAGTGCATTGCGCTCGATGCGACAAATGGATCAACCTTGGTAGAAGACAGACGTATGCTGTTCGTCCTTGGGAGATCCATCGACGGAAATGTGACCCACGGTCCCCTGTTTCGAAGAAGTTAGTACATTTCACACCGAAAATTAAACACTACTTATCCGAACAGGAGCCACCGAGACGAGACCGAAGTGGAAAAACCCGAAGGAGATGTTTCGGTATCAGAATTGAGTCAGGAGATTACTAAACAGTCTTCACCTCAGTCGGCTCGGCAGGATGACGTCGAAAGGAAAGCTTTACTGGAAGAGGATCCTCGTGCTCAAGAGGTCAAGCCTCACGAAATTCTTTGTCGATCCTGCCAGAAATGGATCAAGCTGTCGATCGATCATGCCTACGTTCTTGGAAATTGGCACGCACATCAACAACGATGTTCAGGTGTCGTGTGAGTGATTCTTTCTTTTCTGGATTTTACCATACTTTTGCTAACTAATGATTTAATCAGACCCAGCAGCCGAGTGGCTACCGCGGAGAGAAAATATAGTCTGCTGACTGACCCTCAAGCGAAGTCGTCCTCCGCTCGACATGTCGAGTGTGCTTTTTGCAGGACAACTGTCGAGCTGGATGGCGTCGCTCAGTATGATTTGACCAAGTGGCACGAGCACAAAGCAAAGTGTTCTTCGTAAGTGAATATCATTTTATCAGTGTTCTTATAAGTAATAGTGGCTGTAGTCATACTGTTCAACTCACTCCAAAGCCTCTTGGTTCTCGACTTTCGCGCGTTTTCCCTCCACCATCTAGTCAGGCTATCACTCAAACGCCTATCAACGAGGTACACAAACCCCCTACATCCTCGAGTTCAGCGCCTACAGACGCCATAGCCATCAATGACAACTCCCCGTATCGCATTGGGGAGAAACGTGCCCGGGACGAAGAAGACGCTGGAGAAGACCGTCCTATGAATCGTCCGAGAACCGTGGCCTACCAAGTGCCCGAGAATGAGGCGCCAAGTCCGTGGGGTTGGTTTATACAACCTCTTAAAGCTTTCGTGCGTGGTTTCCGTGAAGGTTTAGGCACTCCATCTACGTAAATGTTGATACTAGTGTGTTGTGCGAGTTGTGTTGATTGTATTGTACCCCGCTCTATCTATTGTGCTTTGTTTTCTTTATAATGCCATTCAACTATTCCCCTGGACACTTGGAGTAAATGTAAACACGCGCGAACGAGCATGCATGTAAGTTGACGGAAATTTCCGAAGTGTGTCCCCGCTCTCCACTTTCTTCCCGTGACGTTCGCTCTTACGCCTGACTGTCGCGCATATACAACTAAACCGTTGAGATATAGAGGTTTTTGTATTGGCGCGTAAAGTGCACGCAGCTCTTCGGCATACACTTCCAAATTTCCCCCCCACGGAATTGGACTACAGGTCAGTGGCCACCACCACGTCCAGACCGATAAAGCTCATTCCACACTCTAGAAAATTGGACATTCATACCCGCTGAAAATAAGTTTCTCCCCCCACTGCACTGTCTCATCCCCCTGCCATCAAAGTCATGTGGGTATTTATCGCTAACCGATGTTATTGTTGCTCATTCTATTCGTGCCACTCCCGCAGGGGGTCGTCGAGGAAAGATTCTAGTCTAAAAGGCATCCATGAGTAAGCATCTCTGTCGTCTCCGATTAGCTACATATTCATCCAGCTGCTTTGAGCAGCGGAGATGCGCCTCGCCGAACTGTAGGCGAAATTGCGAGAGAGAAAAGGCTACGTGACGACCCGATGGCAGAGGTTCTTGGCCCACTCTTTGTCACCTGCAAACGCTGCGGAAATCGTATAAAACTATCCCCGAAGAGTCTGTATGATCCCTTCCATTGGCTGAAACACCGCGAACGTTGTTTAAAGAAGCCAGTCGGGGGTACCCGTGCCACCAGTCGTCCATTGAGGGAAACAGTGAGTCGCTTCGATAGCCCTGTTTTATTTGGTGGAATTCATGTGACCCGTCAGATCATGGTCGAAAAAGCCTCCCCTGCTTCATCGTCTAACACAGACGCCGACAATCTCACACCACCACCTCCTTTGACTCCCAATGACGATCAACGGGGAACTCCTGCCGTTTTCAAAGAAAGCTCGTCTTCGCCTGATCCGGAGGAGGTGGTCGTCGATACCTCAACTAAAGTTGTTGTACGTCAATTATTTTTTTGTTACACAGGGAAGATCTAAACGCAAGTCCTTTAGGACTTGCCTCTGGTAGATCATGGACCCTGGCAATCTTGGTCGTGGTCTGATTTGAGACTTCCAACCTGGTTGGTAAATACCAATCCTATGCATGAAGATGATGGCGACGACGACGAGCCTCCTCGAGTGACCATAATAGAGCGCGGCTCAACTCCAACTCTCTCCCTCCAGCCAAGCACGCATCCTCAAGACCACTCCTAAAATCATTTACGTTTTTGTATTGCATCTATTTGGTATAGGTGTTCTCATTTTTGCTTTGTTGTCTCCATTTGCATCGCTAGTACTTTACCACATGCATATAACTAGCTACCACATTTGCCCATACCAGCATACCACAGTAGCCAGCATTAATCTACGCATTCTATGATCTTCACTACTATTATTATGGATACCATCTCTTATCCACGTCTAAGTATTTCTTGATACGATTTCGTGGTCTGGTGCGGGTGGCTGGTGAATGCCGCTCTGGAGAAGATGAACTATCGCAGAATCCTGGCTTGCACGAGAACCCCTGTATAATTATCAGTATCTTTTTTTTCTAGACATGACCATCTCACAGGATGGCTCGCACTACGTCTCGCAACACCAGGGAACTCGATATCTCAAGTTTCTCCACACCTGGAAGTTCGTCAGCCCTCGTTGGCCCTACATTCAGCAACATGACTGGTTTTCGCAGCTCTAACGCGTGTTTTACCAGCCTTGGGGCACAATGTCATCAGTGTCATAGTCATGTCAGGATATCGGACAATTGCAAGCACCTGAATGCGGAATACGTCGCCAGTGTGGTGCCGAGGACGAAAACCCTTTCAGACTGTTCAATATCATGAAACCTGCGTTGGGGTCACTACTCCAACACGGGGAAACAAAAAATGCCCAACTTACGAACGGTCCTTAATCCGACTTGGTATCGATTCACCAAAGAATATCAGCTCTGGTTTGTACTATTTGCATCAGAGACCCAAGAGACATGGCAATCAAGCTGCCTCTTACGAAAGAGCTCTGTTGACCATCCAATGTACACTGCGGACACTCTGGGACCACGAAATCGGTATAGGAAACGCCTTCCAATTCCACCTTCAAGAGAAATCAATCATCAAAATTGGTCTGCAAACGACGGACGAACATCACCGTCAGGATTCGTGCGTAGTTTGCTCCCGGTCTTATCTAGATTATCAACGAATGCCTTCCATTGCGGATTAGAAGCAGAAAGCCAATCTTGGAACACGTCTCGGGGGACTACATGACCGCGCTTGCAATGTACTCGCTGCAAGTGAAACGATGGGTTTATTGTTCGCTGAAACACCGGAAAGCGGATGCATCCAGAATGGCCCAGAAACGTACATGGAGGGTTCCGTGGAGTTCAAGTATTTGCTTTCGGGTATGATCCGGCTCCCAAAGGTGCGCAATCGCTTTGTGGTGTAACCCATCTACATTTTGCGTCACGAGACGAGGTAAGTATGATGCATATTGGAGTGCGGCAATTGCATAGTGGCTGGTATTAGGCAGAGCGTCCCGGACAGAGGGGTAGCCCAAGTATGATCGAAGCCTACCAAACATCAACCTGACGGACTGACCACATGATTTGATTTCATACCAATACCGTTGCCTGTTTGATCAGTTCAGAAGCCGTGTAACATGAGGGGGATTAATCAACTTGCCTGAAAACAAAACCCTTTTCACTCTCGTCGGTTAGTTCGTGATACTAAGGCGCTCGTCAATTGGAAACGTTCTGTGCCTGAAGCAACTTAAAAGCGCGTACAAAAATCGGTCTATGTCATAATCAGAAAGAAACAATTAGCGTGGTTCCTGGCTTCGCATGACGAACTCACTTGTAATTGGGGTTCATATATCTACCGTCTTTTCCCCGATATGCTCTAATCCCCGAAGCAACGCTAACGCCTGCACCGGTAAGTAGCGTCACTTTTCCTGGCGCAAGGAATTCTGCGATACGTTCAACCGCCGCAGCTGGTGAAATTGTTCGTCTTGGTGCTCCAGAGCCGCCGACAATGGTTGGTACTGAGATACGCATAATGTCAGTTTTGTTCAAGTTAGTTTCCTGCGGGAATCCGAAGTAGCCGTAATAGCCGGATGGATATACAAGAATATACAACTTGTTTCTTGATCACCTCGACGAAATGAATCCTGCTCGACCACCTCCTGCTGTGCTGCAGACGCCAGGATTTGCCCATTACTCTGTGGCATGGTCCCCTTTTCACAATTCTCGCATCGCACTTGCTTCAGCTGCCAATTTTGGTCTTGTGGGTAATGGTCGCCTGCACATGGTATCGCTAATTCCAGGAGTCGGTGGCTCGTCTGCGGTGAAACTTGATAAACAGTCTGTCTGTCGACTCGACTAATAAGCTGGTGCTTATCTTTCTATCAAGATACGAGACCCAGGATGGAATATACGACGTTGCATGGTCAGAGATTCACGAGAATCAACTGGTTACAGGCTCAGGAGATGGAACGCTGAAACTATGGGACATATTGCTGAATGTACGCCAATATCAACTCATTTTCAGATCTGTGTAGATCAAAGTCGTTTTTCATGTCTAGGACTTTCCAATACGCTCTTGGCATGAGCACAGTCGTGAAGTTTTCTCCGTCGATTGGTCGAATATCAAGAAAGACACGTTTGCGTCCTCCTCGTGGGATGGAAATGTCAAACTGGTAGCTACATCGAGTGTCTCGTACTGAATTCGGCTTACAGAGAATATTTTGTAGTGGACACCAGAATTACCTCGTTCAGTGACAACACTGCATGCACACCTGTCATGCGTGTACCAAGCTCTCTTCTCTCCTCATCAACCAGATATCCTTGCCACATGTTCGACGGATGGAACTATGAAAATATTCGATCTTCGTTCCCCCGCTTATGCCACCGGCCCCGCCACAAATTCCTTCACACACCCCTTATCTAATGCAGTCCTGACCGTCCCTGCATCTGGCACTGAGTTGCTTTCCCTTGATTGGAATAAGTATCGACCTTTTGTGCTGGCAACCACTGGCGTTGACAAGATGGTGAAGGTGTGGGATTGTCGGATGATTCAGAGCGCCAACCTGAGTGCTCAGACAATTGGTGGCGTTTGCGAGGTCCAGCTTCCAGGTCATGAATATGCAGTGCGAAAGGTCCAATGGAGTCCTCACCACCCAGACATTTTGGCCACAGCCAGCTATGACATGACATGTAGGATGTACGTGAATTTCTGCAACAGGTCGTGCATATCTAAGTGGTCTGGGTTTATGCAGATGGTCGTCTAACCCATCCGCAGGGGGATCCAGTCTCCTTCAGGTCCATGATCCTCATACGGAGTTTGCGGCTGGTTGTAGTTGGTCCCTCTATGATGAAGGGTTAATTGCAAGCTGTGGATGGGATGGAAAATTATTTGTATTCCGTGCTTAGATGAGCATTGTTACTTCTATGTTGTGCCTTCATGTTGCTGTGACTGGACGCAGAATTTTCTGCAGAAGACGGTGGGGCAATTTATATTGCAAATTTTCGTGGTGTATTTGACATCCTTCAAAACTCACACTCACCTAGCGCTTGATATGCGTCAAGTGATTTGTCGACACGTGTCCCAAGTGCTTTCCCCAGCGTATGGTTTCCACCTAATCTGTGATGCCACTCACGGACAACCGTGTCAAATGCATATCATCGACAAGAATCTATGTCCTTAATGTTATCCGCCGGTTCTTCCTTCTCCTATTGAATTTTCGTTTGCGTTATAAGTATGGATTCATTCATACAATGTTAAGTTGCATGCTACTAGGCGGTATGTCATCTTCTGGGTATACGCGTCAGACCCACAATTGACTAGTCTTTCGAAAGTCGAAACTTCCCAATTTTTTTCCTGCCGACCCCCCCATATCAGGCGCAACAATTCACCTCGCTCGGTTCGATTGTAGTTCTGGTTATGCAAGGCTACATAATCTCCATAATATTGTATGGATAATTTTTTTTTGTATTTGTATGCGTTTTAGCAGGACACCCACACGGCGAACTTGTCGATGCAGCATCTTTGCTCCGCTGCAGGATTGTATGGTTGAATTATTGATAGGGGTTTGTCCTTCTTGAGCAGTCCCGACCACCGTGACATGTTGGTGACATCAATGAAGTGTATGAGATCTCGACTTGATTCTGGCCTGTCCTTGACCAAGATCTTGAACTGCTTTATTCTTTTCATCTTGAAATCGCCGGGATTCAATGCAGGTACCTTCAACACATATTGCACAAGGGTGTTATTCGCGTAATACTAGAGTCTGCCAGGATATCATAGAGGATGATCCTGAGGATATCATGTCTGCTTCTCTCCATACTCTTTACGACTATGCCCCAATCTCCCACTCAACCCCCGGATCGATATTTACTTACACGATAAAACGTAACGGAGGAAACTCAGCACTAAGACAGATCACCCTTCAGGTACCAGACACGCAAGCAAGCAACTGGTCTTTGCATGCTTCATCCATCTGGCAAGCCTCCCTTCACATTGCAGATCACATCGAATATCTGCAGCTGGATCGCTTCAGCGATCGAAAAGTATTGCGTGTCTTGGAGCTTGGAGCTAGTGCTGGGTTGCCTTCGATCATGATCGCACGGACTACGCCAAATGCTGTTGTTGTTGCCAGTGATTATCCGGACGAAAACCTCATACGCACACTATCTGATAACGTTCGCCGCAATCATGCCTCAGAACGTTGCTGGACTGTCCCTTACGCTTGGGGCAATGATACATCCCCACTCCTCATGCCTGCCCAGCAGAACCCTGAAGGTTCTACTCTCTTTGATATAATCGTCGCAGCTGATACGCTGTGGAATCCTGAGACCCACGTTCAGTTTATCAACACGCTTTGCATGTGTCTCAATCACACCCCAGACGCTCGTGTACATCTTGTCGCTGGTCTACACACAGGAAGATACACCCTTCAATCTTTCATGAATGCTGTTGTGATGCACAAACTTCAAGTAGAAAGAGTGGTGGAGAGGGAAGTTATGGATGGCGTTCAAAGGCCATGGGATGTTACGCGCGCTGAGAGTGAGGATGAAAGGGAGAGACGAAAGTGGGTAGTCTGGATGGTCTTGAGATGGGCATGAAGTAACGAGATTTGCAATGTGAAGTACAGTCCAGTCGTGCCTAAATTCGATACTAGGAGTACAACTAGTCATTAGTAGGAGATAATATTAGCGCTAATAAGCATGATCGTTATGTAACAGGCTATCATGATATAAATCTCATGGACATTAAGGTACGTTAGGGGCATGCTGGGGTGTCCCGAAGGTTAGCACACGAATGACAGTTTGACCGTCGCGTTCCTGTGACGAATTTCAGGGGCCAGTAAAAACGGAAGGCAGGAATACGTACGTTGTATAAGATCACCGCATCTTCTGTGGCATCAACCCAAGTGATGCTTTGCACTTGAGTGGTGCTCGTTCTAATAAACTCAGCTGCGCCAGCCTTGAATATTTTACTGGCAGTAGCCCATTTCTCATTCCACGACCAAGTAGAGGACCGCGGGGCGATTGATCGTAGGCACTCTGCCGCATGGTCGTTAAGGTCGAGCACGTGAAGGCGACTTCGGGAATCGGCCACAAAGTTTTCTTCACCGACACTCTGGAAAAAGACCAGTTTTCTCCCCACAACCTCGAAGGCATGGGAATCATCTGGTAAATGAATCACCGTACAGTGGTCCTGCCATTCCTCCCATGATAGAGACCTATCGCCAAGACTAGGTGGCTGAAAGAGCGATTCCTTCATCACCAATGCCACTTTCTTGGAACATCTTGCCGGTATTGAATGGGAGGGGAATTCGACGAGGATAACAGTTGCACGTTGAGACGGATCAGAGTGGAAGAAAGTTCCCGCCGGAGGAGTAACATTGGGCTTGAGAGACGTGTTCGGACAAATTTGCAGAAATGATATTGCCTTCCATGATTCTGGTAAATCATATGATATCACCTGGGCTGAGCACAATCGTCTACCATCCACTATATGGTGAATAGTGATTTGAGGGGAGCGCTTGCCACGTTCGTGAAGATACAACCCGTCTGGTCCGCGTTCCCAAGTAGAAGCGGCAGATTCTCCACTGTCGTTGTCCTCGTCCTCGTCAGGATGGGATAGCACCATCAAGCACGATTCGCTGAGGATGTCGAACGAGAGGAGGTCACCAGTAAACTGTCACAATTTAGAACCTGACGGGCCCTTGTGGACTAGGGGAACACATTACCCGCTGTCGTTGATCAATGCCAGTGTGCCAGTTGACTAGAACAAGTTCTGTTGTCCCTTCACCTTCCTCAACTCCAAGACGCACAGACAGACCGACCATGATTCCATAGATCTGGACCCGTTCAATAGAAATGCGATGGCCTGGAGGCAAAGTGCCCCACCAGTCTGTCTGAAATTGAAAACGTAGGTTTTGAGCCTGCGGGTGTTGCTGGCATGTCCACATATCAAGAAAGTGAAGTGAAGCAGTTATGGGTCCATCCCTAGTGTATTGGTCAGCATGGACGGAGACACCAGCCGTAATCATCTTACTGTGAAGCAAAATGAAGTTCTGCAAGCACCAAAAGATTCTGAACAGCATCAATGGCAACCTTGCGGATTTCGAAAGGCAAATTAAATTTGCAATATTGTAATTTGGCAACCGGCGGTGTCCTGTACGAGCGTAGCTCATAGATATGAAGTGACCACTGGAATATCCCGTGGTAAGAACTTTCGCTAGCGTGATAAAGGAATCTTCCGGAGACACCAACAATCGTTGGCGTTGTGATACAGAGCCTGTCCTCTGAGGTCCAGTTTAAAGTCAACCATCCTTTCCTGTGGTGGAGGAGCGGGTCCAGCCGCGCGCGCGGTGAATAAGAGCTTGAAATTCCGTCCTTCATACCAGACAAAGCAAGTTCGTATCGATATAGCAACGTCGAATAATTTACGACGATGATATGTATATATCGAGAACTCTATTAATGAAACGTTAAGCAGACGCACGTTGACTAGCATCTCCGGCAATCATACCTTGCAGAAGTGCAGTAGTGAGATAGGATCGAGCTCTTCTAGAATAATTAAAAGGAGCTCCCTAGAGAGGCTAAAGAGGGACATGACCAGCACGCTGGTAATTAACGTGGTGTTCGTAAAGTTCGTGGCCTCCCGTTCTTCGTCTTTATAGTGCAAGGCCGCCCTGAGGTGCTTGACGCTGGTGACCAAAAGACAAAAGCATTGAGGCGCACAGTGTGTTTCGTCGAGAAGGATCCAAGGGGCAAGCCAACAGAAATCTTATTGACGCAAAACATCAGTACGTAGAACGAAGCCATCATCCAGACGATGTGACCACACCCTCGGACAGTAACTGCCTTCTCCGTTCGAACAAGTTGGAAGTGGCGGGACCGAATCAAGTTTTGCAACGCTCGCCATGTCAACCATTGAATGGAGGTGTCATCGTTGTGATATTGCCAAGATCTAACATAGGTTGACAATAACGAAGTTGGCTAGAACTGGAAAGAAAGACGGTATCAGTAACCCTGGAAATTTTGAATACTTATTATTTCATCCTATCGTGGGATGGTGTTCTAGCGACGTAACTTGCCTTGGTGAATTTGACAACTAGAGCTAGTACTCTCAGACTGGTCACCGAGGGCGCTCAATGAGGCCTGGTCTTGCTGATAAGTTGGAAACCGGCGGACATGATTACTAATGTATTACTAATCATTAGGCTATCCTTTGCTCGGTCATCCTGTCCAACGACTCGGACATCCATGGTCTGCAAGAAGTGTGAATCAGTATGTCACTGTTAATGTTTTATGAATGTGGGTCTCATGAAGTTTCTTTAGAAACTGTCCAAGGTTGCCGCTCCAGATCCGTTCACCTCCACATCTCAAAGTGTAAAGGATGGATCACGAAGAGTAGGCGAGAACAAGCTACTAAGCCGACCTGGGAGCTCGAAGAACAGGTTTCAGGTGAGTGAGTTATGGCCCCCCCTTGGCATGTACTTAGCGAGTAAATGGTTGTCAGCCGTATCAAAGCAAATGCAAGGATTGTAAGCAGCCTGTGACGCAAAATAAAGCAAAGTATTGCCATGGTGAGTAGCGCAGCACTATCAGGCAAACCTGGAGCTCATTCCGTCCTAGGTTGTGCATATAAGAAAGGTCTCTGCTCTATCTGCGGCAAACAAATATTGGATACGACTGGGTATGTGATGTCTAGCAAGTAATTGAAATCCGGTGTGTTGTACTACAAGATACCATTGTAATATGATCTTTAACAATAATGTCGCACCTGGTGTTTTGAACGTGAGCGCAAGGGTCAATTCAGGACTATCAAGGAGGTGCTAGCTATCATGATTCACGCACATCCTGCCCTATATACTTCTCATATGGGGTCAGTCGCAGCCCACGCTTGATTCCAGAGCCCAGGTGAACTTGACTGACTACTTCCAGTAAATATGATGTTCACTGTTATAATATCCAGCTCATCTCAGCCGATGACGCAGAGGCTGCATCTGGACGAAAAGGACCCCGCTGGAGTGAATCAGCAGCATTGTTGCACGTTCAAGTTGTTCGCCAACGTCCTGCAGATTTCATTCTAGAACATCGTGTTTACAACACTATTGAAATGTCTGGTCGGGCACGTTTCAGAAGGGTCAGTTGTAAGCTTCACTTGTACTAATCCTAGGAAACCTGATTGTCGATGGCATTTCAATTGTCCTGCGTCTGCCTGTTCAGATAGATCTCCTTTAGATATAAAAGGTATGGAAGTCGTGATGACCGCACCGATAAACGGTTTCGTGCTTATGTACTGCGGAATGGCCGAGCTGGCAGCCATTTCTGGAACTTGAGAGATTCACGATCAAGACGTGAATTTCTCAGTCAGTGTTAGCTGAGAACTCACGAATCAATGCAGTACGACTTGTTTTTGTGGCGCGGTGACGCTCAACAAGGTTCTGACTGTGACATAGACCACGTTTTTTGCAGTATCACGAGTTGTTCAGGGGCTACGAGTTACGTACGTGAACCCTTAAAAAGACTTGCTGTGCTTGCCTCTCTGCAGTTCGTTATCTTTGTCGCCTCTCCAAGTATTGTGCCACAGCCATGCAGCCAGGAATTTACACATTCATAAATCGCCAGAGCGGTACAGCAATGGCCCTGAAAAAACATGACTACTCGTGTGTCGTCGGTAAGCGTCTCTCAAATGGCTTCTGACTTGGAAACATCTCACCTACAAACCTCTTGGATACAGGCTCTCCACCATGTGATGATTCTGTCCAAAAGGTAATTGTGCCTTTCTCTTCTACATCCTGAGTAACGGGATAATTGTGAAACCAGTGGGAAATAGCACCTTCTGGAGCAGGATATACTATCCGAAATATGCAAACAGGGACTCACCTTTCTGTGAAAGGAATCAGTCGCGGTACTGCCATCTTTGCGGGGCATTTTCCCACAGCGTGGCAAATTATCGACGTGAAAGTGGATGACGAAAACTCTGAATTGGTTGAGTACGTCTCTTTCTAGCAAGTATCGCAGGCTTGCTTTGACGTCACGAGTCAGAATACGCTGGCCGCATACAGAATACATGTTTGATTTGGCTGACTGGGGAAGCTCTACTCCTGGAACAAAGGTACGGTATAGTCTCGACCGGCGTCGGAATTTACTTTATATTGTTGCCTTGCTCCAGGTGCAGCTCATGGACATTAAACTAAATGCTGTACAGCATCGTTGTAGATTGTGGAAGCCCATTTTCATGCAACACACCCTTTACTCTGGTTTGTCGGAGCGTATGGACGATGACACATCAAGCACTTCTACTATAAACGCTGCTGATGTGCCAGAGGGAGGGGAGCTCGTCTTGGTCACGACCACCACCACAAAAACAGTGGTAACAAAAGTTCCGAAATACTGAACTAGGGGTTTTATGGTTTGGGGGGCGAGCGCAAGCTTCGAGAGCCTAGTTAAATTGGAGACGAGGTGTAGCACATATCCAAAAGGCTGCATCGAACGAATCAGCGGCATTGTTGCACGTTCAAGTTGTACACTACTGTACTGCAGATTTTTTTCTAAAACTTCATGTTTACAACACTATTGAAATGTTCGCTCGGGCACGTTTCAGAAGGGTCAAGACCTTCAGTTGTAAGCTCCACCTGCCTTGTGATTCTAGGAAACCTGATTGTCAATGGCATTTCAATTATCCCGTGTCTGCCCGTTGTGTCAGTAGGTGGTTGGCAGCTAGGGGCTTTCGGAGGTTTCGAGGGTCTTTCAGAGGTGCCAGGGGTCCTGTCCAGGCCTCGAGGCACCTAGGTAGTGCCTGTCAGTAGCTTAGCCTTTGCTCATTCCACTTGCTTGGTTCCTTTTGCTTGGTCTGATGCCACCGACTCACCGTTCAGACAGATCTCATTCAGATATAAAAGGTATAGAAGTAGGGGTGATCGTGCCGATAAACGGTTTCGTGCTTAAGATGTACTACAGACTGGGCGAGCTGGCAGCCATTTCTGGTCATACCTGGGCAGCGGGTATCAGGCCGGCTGCCGGCAGACTGATAGCTCAGCGCTTAGCATTCATGCCTCGAAGCAGCAGAGTATGCACTGTCGTTCAAATCCTCACTGCAACAAATGGCTAGTGAGGTAGCGAGCTGATGAAGACAAGTCGATCAACACGCACCAATTTTGATCGCTGAGAGATTCACGGTCAAGACGTGAATTTCTCAAGATAACGAAATAAGAGAGAACCCACGAGTCAATTTGGCGCGGTATAGAACAGACTGCTAAAGCATGTCCGATCTACTCGTAATAAATCGATACACGCTCAACAAGGTTCTTCATTTGTTTGACTGACGTCTTGGACCTACAGTACCACGAGTTGTCAGGGTGTCCAGACTCGTGTACTCCACAACCCTTAAAAGACGTCTTAGCTTGCTGTGAGTCTCTCTCAAGTCCGTTCTCTTTGTCTCCTCTCCATCGTGCCACAGTTATGCAGCCAGGAGTTTACAAATTCATAAACCGCCTGAGCGGTACAGCAATGGCCCTGGATAAACGCGACTACACATGTGTCGTCGGTGAGTGTCTCTGAAATGGCTTCTGACTTAAAAATATCTTACCTTCAAACAGGCTCTCCACCTTGTGATGATTCTGTCCAAAAGGTAATTATGCCTTTCTCTTCTATATCCTGAGTAACGGGACAATTGTGAAACCAGTGGGGAATAGCACCTTCTGGAGCAGGATATACTATCCGAAATATGCAAACAGGGACTCACCTCTCTGTGAAAGAAATCTGTTGCGGTACTGCCGTCTTTGCGGGGCATTTCCCCACAGCGTGGCAATTTATCACCGTGAAAGTGGACGACGAAAACGCTGAAATTATTGAGTACGTCCCTTCTAGCGAGTGTCGCAGGCTTTATTTGATGTCGCGAGTTAGAATCCGCTGGCCGTATACACACTACATGTTTGATCTGGCCGACACTGGAAACTCAGCTCCTGGAACAAAGGTGCGGGTCTGTAGTCTCGATCGGTGTCAGAAATCAGTTGATATTCTTGTCTTACTCCAGGTGCAGCTCATGGACACTCAATTAAGTCCCATGTACCATCGTTGTAGATTGTGGAAGCCCATTTTCATGAAACACACCCGTTACTCCGTTTTGCCGGAGTGTGTTGAAGACGACACATCAAGCACTACTACTATAAGCGCTGCTGATGTGCCAGAGGGAGGGGAGCTTGTTTTGGTTACGACCACCACCACAAGAACAGTGGTAACAAAAGTTCCGAAATACTGAAGTAGGGGTTTTAGGGTTTGGGGGCGAGCACAAGCTTTGAGAGCCTAATCAACTTAGAGACGGGGTGTAGCGCATATCCAATGGAACAGCTGTCCGAGTTAGCCAAGTCCGACGGTATCAGCGGAGAAGATTCTGCGGAAGAAATTCACGTGACTCCACCGCTCCTGTCACTGTGCGTGTTGCCACGGTCAATGGTGCCGCAGTCCAGCCACATCAGGGACGGGATGGGCCGAGCTGATGTGTTTCTTGGCAAGTATCGGCGTGAATTTGAAAGTGGCTTTATACAGAAAAATATTCTTTAACATTCTTACATCCCTTGCGATAAATTGTTGCATGACACCGTGTGTGAAGATAGTACAATCACGTCAGGTCGCAGTGGTTTGAATTCGTCGATGTAGAGTGGATCAGCCAGAGATCTCAATAGACGCTTGTTGACAGCGCAGCGCATCGCCGCAAAGAGGGCGCGGTGTATACTAGCTTGCGCAGCAGTTAGCTCGGTGATCTCGCTCGACAATCAGTTCACTGATTAATGATTTAGTATCGAACAGTACTAACAAGTAGGCAGGGCAGACGAACCGGGGTACATGACAGTTGAACTGCGGCTGTCGTCTGATGGCCTCGGTATGATCCCACTCAAGGGAAAAGTGCCATGTGCATCATCATGGTGCTCAATATGACAACATCTATTGAGGTACTAGCAGGACGTTTTGATTAGCTCATTGAACGCGCTGAACAGCTGCTACAGCACAACTAGTACAGCAAAGCTGAAGATGGTTGATTCCAATCATCCAATTTAGGTTACATAATCATATCTACCTCGGTTCGGGCCAACGCAGCAAGCTTGGCGGGGTGGGCCGAGCGAGTAATTACTTGGCGACTCGTATTTGATAATTAATGTCAGGAAATTTCCCTGAGGGTCGCAGCATGTGCTGTTCTGAACGGTAAACACGCACTGCCTGGGCCACCGTCGGGTACTATGAAGTCCTCATATTTAATTCAATCTTCTCTCCCTTTCTGCCGGAACACATTTCCCTTCCTTGCAACTTAGGATGTTTTCGGAATCATCTCAAGTTTCTAAAGCTGATATAACCATAGTCACACAAGACCTTGACAAATACCCTCAACAAGTATGGATTTTCATCGGCGTGTTTCCCCTCGTAGTTGGCTGCTTCCAGTGGGGCTCACACATTCACTCCAAATTCGCCAGGCGCAGACACCATGAGTCTGACGAAGAAACGGCTCCTATCCATAACATTCAATACAAATTTTCACTCCGTCGTATCCCGCTCGCGATCATAAATTTCTATCGCGTTGTTGCTTTCCGGTGGACCCTAGAAATAGGAAAGTCTTATACCCTCAACATGGCAGAAGTTTTCGTCACTATGGCATACATCGCCCTTCTGTTGACCTACGCCTTCATTAACAGTAAGCTCGCAGAATCGTATGCGTCCCTTTGATACTGCATTAACAACTAAATCTCACAGCCACCTCAGTCGAGGGTCAGAAGCTTGATGTCTTCTACTGGAGCAACCGCATAGCCGTTCTGGCGTCTAGTCAGTTTCCCATCGTCACGGCTCTCGGCACAAAGAACAATCTCGTGTCTCGTAGGTGGAAAGCTACGAATCCGATATGTTACTGAGTTTTTCGCAACAGTGGTCACAGGCATCAGCTATGATAGGGTATGACCCTTAATTACTCTCGACAGGGCAAATTACTCATGGGTATGAAGCTCAATTATATTCATCGAATGATGGCTAGGACGTGCTTCATGCTCCTTTGCATACATGGAGTGGGCGAAGTGATATATCCCTCGTACGTACCTGCAATTCATGCTTGCACTTTTCTAATGAAGTCTACCGACAGCGCCCAGAAAACTTCGAACGACGATTGGGTTCAGGCTGGTACCATTGCCCTGATTGCCTTCGCTGTTGTAATCGTAGTATCACTGCGTCCCGTCCGCAGTAACCTCTATGAGCTCTTCTTTTACGTCCACTTCATTGGCGTCCTGTGAGTGCAGCACTTCTACTCGCTTTTGATTGTTGTTGACAGACAGAACGCAGGATATTTTTGGTGGCAGCATATTTCCACACCAATGGTATTTTGTAAGTGGAAATTAATACAGACAGTTAGGTTTCTGACTTGCAGCGAACAGTGGGTCGTACTGGATATGGCCATCGTTTGTGGTCTGGGGTCTCGATCGCTTCATCCGAGTGGTTCGCCTTGTTGTATTCAATCACTCTTACTTTGGCTTCAAGTCAGGATCTGGGACGATGGATGCAACGACGGAAATGCTTTCCGAAGACATCGTTCGAGTGCGCTTACGTCGACCCCCGCATTTCCACTGGTCCCCAGGACAAGCGGCATATCTAATCATGCCCTCGGTTTCGACGCTGCCATTCGAAGCGCACCCCTTTACTATCGCGAGTTTCGATTCTAGTCTGCTCTCAACCGCAGAAACCGAGGATCAATTGGGAAGCGGTGAAAATTACGAAACCCAAGTTCTGGGATCAAGCAATTCACTCTGGAAGGAGCTAGTATTTTTGGTCAATGTACATGGAGGGTTCACGAAAAAGCTGAAGGAGGTAGCTGCTACGAAGGGCACAGTTAAGGTGTTTGTAGATGGTCCTTATGGCCCGTCTGCTGACCTCGGTTCTTACGACACGTCTGTACTCGTGGCAGGTGAGCTGTGCGTCGTCTCATAATCACACAGGACTTATCGAAGGCAGGAGGGTCTGGTATATCGTATACCCTTCCAGTCTTGCTGAGCGTTATCGAGTACGTGAAATAACTTAATCGTCGTCATTGATATCTCATTGTTTCCACAGGCAGGTACGCAAGGGGAAAAGCTCCTGCAAACGAGTGGTGTTCATTTGGTCAATACGCCAGGCTGGTGCGTAGATTTATGATTCATCCACAGTTCATTCTATGAACAATACAAATATCATATGTTATAGGGTATGTTCAATGGATCGAAGAAGCACTCATCAAGGCTGTTCAGCTTGCCCCGCCTTCTTTGACAGTATCCATCCGTATCTTTATCACTGGTTCTCCATCAACGACACAGTCGATGGAAGAAGTTTCCGGCCTTTCAAATCCAACAGAGAAGAACGTTACTTTCGAACAAGTTGTGACAAGAAAAAGTCCTTTAACGTCGTCAATGTTACTGTCGTTACGCGGAGTCAAGATGGAAAGTGGTCGATCGGACCTGGATGCACTGCTCAAAGAAGAGGTTAGCATGGCCTCGGGGCGTATGTCTGTGAGCGGTAAGCACCGATTCCGCTGGCCTCCCATTATGTACAACTTACGGGGATTACATTAGTTTGCGGATCTCATGGTATAGCACGCGCGGTCCGTCATGCACTTCGCTTCCCTGTCTCTGGACCTTCCAGTGTTCTTAGTGGAGGACCGAGCGTGACCCTATATGTCGAATCATTCGGATACGCATGATATTATCTTTTTCAGCGGCTGTTTGACAAGTACGGTGGACGATGGTTACGACTTATTTAGAGGTCTGATCGATGTTTGTTCTGGACCTTCTGGTGCGACTATACAAGTTTACTTAGAGATGACATATTCACCCCAAGTTACTTAACACAGAGAGATAATTGGGATCAGTACTGCTTGGCTCGCACCGAATCTGGACATTTTTGCCAAGAAGATCAGGGATTGGACCGCAGTCGTTCATGTGTCAGGCCTTCAGGCCTATTGTCCATGATTACATATTTGTAACTAAGGCTATCGTAGATTCATACTTGTCCAACCAGATCAAGTTCTGACTGGGCTTCAGGCGGGGACCTGATTTGTAGATTAGTCAGCGGATAGCTCTGGCGTTAGTGGCCCAACACGGAAAGAGGTCCCTATTAATTTAGACAAGTATATTCCGCAGTATTTGAGCCACCCAATACATGTTGTTCAATTCGCAATCCACGTACTGCAGTGGCTTATACCCGTACCTTACAGCTGCTTGCATAACGCTAGGCCAAAATAGAATTACTACATACACAGCGGTATTTAAATTTTGATGCTCCGATATGATGAGTAGTAGGTTCTAGGATGCTTGTAATCGGATGGGCGAAATTGGGCTCACAGGCACGATAGGAAAAATAGCGAGAAACTCATGTCCATCAGCAAGCTCACCCAAGCACCATTGACCTTTATTCTGGTAATGCGACAGCACCCTCAAAGGCTCCGCATGGTCAACATAGAACTGGGTGAACACAGACGAGATGGATCCATTGCGGCAGACATCTTCAAAGAGTGTGCCCCTCAGTTGAGCGTCATTCAGATAACTGATGGGGGAGGATTGCAGAATCCCCTTGGCATGTGCACGAATGAAGTCCAAGTCGACATCTTTGAGATCAGCCGCTTCATGTTGTTAGTTATGCTATCCGAAATCCATGAGTGATAACATCAACTTACCAGCATATTTCGCCAAAGCATTGCAAGCAGCAGGGTGGGATGAGACCAGACCAACAATGTTGATGCGGGAGAATGGGGCATGGACTTTGAGTGTTTGCAAGAGCTGTGTCGCAACATAACGCTGACGGACTGCTTCATCAACAACAAGTTGAGTCACCCAGCCAACTTAGACAAAATCAGAAGGTGAACCTCGCGAGAGAAAGTTGTGCGACACCTACTTTTGTTTTCACCATAATTCCACATGGAAGCAAACGCATGACCACAGAGTTTGGGACGTTCACTCTCAGACGGATCAACCTGGAGGTGGCAGGTCACCAGGACAGTATTCTCTGGGTGAGACAAACATTGGGCTCGAAGCCTTGCGCCGGTCATCTTCACCTTTTGCCCTATATAAAAGACTCAGCAATGACCAAGGATGTATATTGATTACTGACCAGCTTTGGTGAAACTAGAAATTTTGCTTGCTTCATCACCCCAAATACCGTAGTTGGAGCTGAAGAGCTCAGCACACGCCTTCAGTGTATCCTCCGAGACTTTATTGCCTACTGTTATTCTATAAGAGAACGAAGCATTGGAGGGAGAAGTCGGATTACTGGGGAGGGTAAGACGTCTGTTTGGTGGAGTTACAGGTGATGACATTGTTGTAGAAGGTGATAGAAAGGTGTTGTAATCTGTCGTGATATATATAAGCAAACATGGTCCGTGCGCGCGCTTGACACTCGCCAGTAAAATCGACTTAAAAAACAAAACAAAGTGAACATTTTCTATTCCGACGGGTTCACAGACATATGTGTCAATTATTATGGTACAATACAGTGAAAAAAAAACTATAAGAGCCTCCTCGACACACAAGTTTGAAGCCCATCTTCCCAACCATGTCACCAAGTACTCCTCTGGGTTCTGGCACAGGCAACGCACCTAATATGTATCTTCATCCTCGTCACTATCCACCACCACAGCTGCCGCAGCACCAGCAGCAGCCGCCACAGCACCCTCAACCTTTCATGCAATATTACCCGCCAATGCCGCACCACTATGCACCACCTTTACACCATTATGCTCCACCACATTTTGTCCAGCAATATGCTGGCCAGCCCCAGTATCCACAGTACCCACCAATGCGACCGAATACTGAAATAATCCCAGCATCATCGAGAGCGCCGGCAGCACCAGCGTCGTCCCAAGCACCAGCGTCGTCCCAAGCACCAACGTCGTCCCAAGCATCGAGGTTGCGACCGAATCCTGAACCGCGCCCTGGTGGTATGAGCTTGAATTTGCCACCATATCAATACTGACCGACTTACAGTTTTTAGTTTTGATATTGATGTTATTGCTGATGACATGAAGCGTGGCTTTCGTGGTGAGACAGACATGCCTTGGGAGGACTTCAAAAGTCGTGTTCTTGCATTCCTTGAGAGCGCTGCTGATGACGTCCAACTTGTGTATAAATTTGTGGGGGACAACAGTAGAGCTACTCAACTGAATGATGCGGAAGCATTCAGTATTGCCATGGACCGTCTTTGTCACAAAGCGTCCAATGCGCGCACACGAGTCGTTGCCCTAGAGGTAAAGAATGCAGCAGTAAGTGATTATCTGCGTCACATAAATGAAAATAACTTACAGTTACCACAAGGTCAAACAGACTACTACCGCCAAAGCAAAAAAGAGGACACGCACAGATGATATCCCTCCAGCATCAAGTGACGAGGATGTGACGCAACTCAAAGCTTACAAACAGCTTGAGAGCCAGATTCGATGCGAACTTCACCACGGTCATTGTTTCGTAGATCGCACGAGTGGCTATGATAACCATCGTCGACTTGATCACGCTGAGATGACTCTCTGGGCTAAAAAGATTGTAAGTCTCGCATCCACAAGAGAGAGAAAAAAACTTAACTGGGTTAGGCTCTTGGTCACGCAACAATCTACAACCCACCTCACTGCCTCAATTTCGACCGCGGCCCAACCAAAAAGCCTCGTCACTCGAGGTCGGCATCATCACCTGAAGTCCATGTTACCATACAGAATATAACAGCAGATCCTACCGCAGCTAAGTCAAAGACACCCAGTCCTCCGCCGCTTTCGCAGCCACGCCACTTTGATACCACAGCTTGGTCGAAGACTCCCAGTCCTCCGCCGCTTTCGCAGCCACGTCACTTTGAATCTGCAAGCCATATCCCTAGCGCATCATTTCCAGACTATCCAAAAGTTGGGGTGCTGCTTGAACTGATCAATGCTGAAAGACCAGAATTGCGACTTGCCGAACTTGAAACACCCCTGCTAGATGCAGGGGTAGTTTTATCGAGCCAAGTAATACTTCTACCGGAGGATGTGCTGAGTGTGATCGGCAATATGGGACAAAGGCGAGCCAGAATCCTCCGCAATTATGCTAAACGGACTGTTCTACCGCTCCTTGGACTCGTCAATTCCTACGAGGAACCAGAGATACCCAGCCCAGGGACTCAGAATAAAGGCAAGGAACGCGCTGTCGAGGCTGAGGATGACACATGGCAGGAAGGAGAATCATGGACTGATGGGTATAGAAGTGGCGAGTCTGACGAGTACACGAGTGATGATGAGACCGAGGGGCACGAGGAATTCCTGACCTGATACAAATTAATCACTTAGTAACATAGCACTGCTGGCAGTTTCAACACGCCTGCAAGGGTAGTTTCAACACACTCCATAATGACCCCACCATTACGCGAT
This sequence comes from Suillus plorans, assembly GCF_016647745.1. Taxonomy (NCBI): domain Eukaryota; kingdom Fungi; phylum Basidiomycota; class Agaricomycetes; order Boletales; family Suillaceae; genus Suillus; species Suillus plorans. The sequence continues at coordinate 415,679 of NW_024537407.1, forward strand.
ATATTCGCTATGCTTGTACCAACCATGAGCCTTTTCACTTGTGACAACACCATACACAGCTTCCCATATCAAAGTGTATGGGTCGCAAGCTGGACCCTCAGTCTCACCAAGGACATAGTCACGGTTTGAGCGAAGCCAAGCCTTGATGGCCGAAAAGGCCTCCTCGATAGGATTCAAATCGGGTGAATAAGAGGGCAGGTACAAGAGCCGCATACCACTATACACAAAAGAGAATCAGTATCATTGAGCATGAGATAAGGACTAGCATACCGCTCTTCAACCATGTCACGAATACCTGGGACTTTGTGGATGCTTGCGTTGTCCATGACCAACACCGAGTTTGGCATGGGCCAGGGCTGCATTTGGTCTAATACACCAGAAACAAAATGCGCGAATTCTTCACCAGAGAACGAATGGTCTAGAACCTCCAAATGCAGGATACCGTTGAGTGATAATGCTGGAAGAATTGAATATCTAACAAAACATCAACGCATTGACAAGAGAATTTCTACAAAAGTACCTTTTGCCACGTATAAAAAAGTCCCGCCGTCGCGCACGCTGTCCAATAGGAGCCCAAGCAAAATCACGGCGAAGGGAAATTCGGTTGAAATGACATTCATCTGCAAATACAAGGTGTTCTGGCTGGAAATGTTCCCCTATAAGCATCTTGAAGGCAGCACGATCATCTTCGTCACGTTCGACAGAAGGGCGTGTAACCTAGACAGTGCTGTATTGAATCATACATATCAGTAAGGACAAGTGAGTGATGACCTACCTTCTTCCGTGTAAACCCTCGCCTACGCATCGTTCTTGAAATTGTTGCAATCGAGACTTCAGAACCACAGATCTCCCGCAGCTGATCTTGCATTTCGGTGAGGAGAATATCTGGTTGTCGCTCAATGCATGCCTCGAGGAACTAAGGAGTCACATATGAGTAATACTAAAATTAAACAATAACTCACATTTGCATCGAGGGAATCGAGGACGCGAGGTCGACCTGCACAAACTGGTGTCCTCACGACTTCGCCAGTCTCCCGAAATGTCTTCCGGATGTAGCGCAGTGAACGCTCACTTATGCCAGTGTAACGACGGATCATTGGATCCCGAATGCCCAGCACGCTCATTTGCAGAGCAATCTGCTTTCGTTCCTTGGATATGTGTCGTCCCATCGTGGATCAAGATCAAGCGTCGGGAGTTGAAATGTTCAGGATCCGACTTGTTGCCGAGTGTATGTATTTTTTTTGCTTAGGCCTAGCGTTATGCAAATGGCTGTAAGAGCTAGTTCGGAAACTCGATATTGGCCAATATTCACTTTGGCAATGTTTGCAGAATGTTCATCGGCATCGTTCCGAGATGTCGGAGCTTGAATTTGGCCGCTTATCGATATGATCAGTGATAGCGAGGGTATTGATACCTTTATATTGACTCATGGATCAACCACCGGGGTTCGCAATGAATCGTCAACACCTAGCTGCGCTCGTGACGAATAATCGGCCAGAGGTCCGGGAACGACTACTGAAATGTATGGTACTAGTCATCAGCATTGTTGTTGCTGCCACCCATAGTGTACTACAGACCATATATCCTAAAGACCCGGAACCCTACCATACTTCAGCTCTATCCGGGCAAGACTGGGTTATCGAGTTGCTGACAGGTCACCCAGAACGCATTAGGTGTGAGCTTGGCATGCATGCCAATGCTTTTGTGGAGCTTATCTCCGAGCTTCGCACCATGGGCCATTCAGACTCCAAGTTCGTGTCCCTCGAGGAACAACTTGCGATTTTTCTCTACACCTCCGTGACTGGCCTATCAATCAGGCACGTTGCTGAGAGATTCCAACGCTCGAACGAAACGATTTCACGGTAAGTTTTTAATTTTAATTTGAGCGACAGTATTTGATGTTATGCAGTTATTTCCGCAAGATGCTTATCATTTTCACGTCTGACCCTTTCTATCCAAAATACGTACGCTTTCCAGATGGTTCAGTCTCTCGCAAAGTTCGGAAGAACCCCAAATGGTGGCCCTTTTTCAAGGACGCTATTGGGGCGCTTGACGGCACTCATATCCACGTCACGCCTAAGGCCATCGAACGTCCCGTCTATCGTAATCGCAAAGGCTTCGTATCCCAGAACTGCCTCTTCGCGTGCGATTTTGATCTGAACTTCACGTACACGCTCACGGGCTGGGAAGGGTCGGCCACTGATGCGCGTGTCTACGAGGATGCATGCTCTTTCGACTTTCACACTCCTGCTGGAAAGTTTTTTCTTGCCGACGCAGGATATCCTCTACGTCGCGGGCTACTGGTGCCCTACCGAAGTGTGCGTTATCATCTTGCCGAATGGGGCCGCGCAAATACACGGTAAGTTCTCAATTGATTTGCAAACGTTGTGCTAAGTTCTACGTTTTACAGGCCCTCAAATAAAGAAGAATTGTTCAATCTGCGTCACGCGTCAGCACGAAACGTCGTTGAGCGCATCTTTGGCATTCTCAAGAAACGATATCGCATACTACTCCTACCACCTGCATACGCTATGGAGATTCAAGCACAAATTCCAGCCGCGTTGTGCGCCATGCATAACTACATACGTATAAATGACCCTAGTGATGGTCAGCCACCCGCTAATGACGAAGACGATGAAGACGGCTTTTTTGAGGATGGTCTTGACGCTGACGTGGTTGCAGAAGATGATGCGGCCGCTATTGAAGAGGATGACGAGGATGAATTCCGTCAAGGAGCTGCAATGCGTGATCGCATTGCAGCAGCGATGTGGACTCAGTATCAGCGTGTTGTACTGGAACGTGGTTTAGAAGGACTTGATATCATGGACGGTGATGAAGACGAGGACGTTGCTGATGACAATGAGGATGCTGCTAGTGATGTGTAGTTATACTTAGTACTTAGTCTGCTCCAAATCAATGAACAAAGCACTTTGTTATTGCCACAAAACAAAAGATATGCGGTCACAGCTAGTAGTACAAAGTATAGTGAAACAAGTAACGAGCGAACACAGCATGATTGGAAACAAACAAACATTGTCCAAGTGAGACGACTCAGCCCGTCATTTCAGCATCAGCACGCGCTGGACCAGCCGCATCACCAGCAGCAACTGACTCGCCAATCAGCTTCTCCACAAATGCACGCCTCCTCTGCTTCTCCTGGAGAGTCACGTAGAACTTGAGGTAGTGTTCATTGCCCTTTGAGCCGATGATAGCGATCAAATCGGCCTGCTGGTCCGGCGGTATGTCAGAGTCTTCGCCTTCCAAGATTTTGACGGCTCGCATGACCAAGTCCTCACTACCTTGCGCACCATCAGGCCCTCCTCTAACGAACCATTCAAAGACGTCTGTGAGCCGATTAATGGTGCCCTGCATCCCCACAACTGCCGCTGCCGGTGTGATCTTCGCAGCCTTGGCGGCACTGCTGATCTTGGTGATGCGGCTGTTCTGGGACACCACTGGCGTCCGTGGTTTCTTGGATGGGGGGGATGACACCAATGTGGTGGAAGGAGGTTGCATGGACGACATGTGAGTGGAGGCGATTGACGTTGTCTCAACGTCCCCCATCACATCTGAATACGGTCGCTTGCTGGCATTAGAGCCAGCAGCGGTAGAGGCAGACATAGCGGTGGAACGCGCAGGAGTGGAGCTAGCGATGGAAGTAGTGGTGGGGGCAGCGCTTGATGAGCCAGCAACAGCACTTGATGGGCCAGCAGCAGCACTTGATGGGCCAGCAGCAGCACTTGATGAGCCAGCAGCCTGTGGGGCAGCATCCGCGAGGTCGCTGTCAGGATTGGTGATGGAGGGAGCAGTGCCACCTGGACGGAAAACATGACGTCCTCTAGCGCCACCCAATGGAATAATGGTCTGCATTTTTTCGTAATGCTCCCATCCTTTGTTGCGGAATGGACGCATGAGATTGTTTGTCTAACAGGATGTTAATTCTCAAATAAATATAAAAACGAGGGGAAATACCTTGATATACGATGTCCATACAGTCGCAGCCGAAGGTCCTTCAATTCCACCTCCAGTCTCATTGTCCCAGTGGACCCCTGTCTGATTGCGATACTTCTCAATGGCATGAAAAGTGGTTTTGAGCTAGAGGACTCATTAGCTTAGATCAAATTGGATCAGATCGGACATACTGAAGTCCACTTGTTTCGAGTGGATTTAGCTGTCTTCAGTGGGCCTGCCCGAGTGGATTGAAGTGCCTCATGGTTGTTGATGTACTCTGCAGCAGAGCTAAGAACCTGTTGCTTGAAGTTGCCTGCCCCTTCAGCCTCTGAGCGATGATCATATAGATAGTCCACAAGGGCTGCGGTCTCAGCGTCATTCCACTGGGCAGGGGGGGCTTTGGACTGAGGGGGAGCATTAACTCCAGGTTGGGCCATGAGAAGAGTAGTGTATTGGGCACAGATCGCAGTGATCGCGACAGCACCAGCAAAAAGCCTCTTGCGCCGTTCTAGTGTAAGATGAGGGTAGACATCCATCGATAATATGTACAGTAAGGAGAGAAGCAAGGTTCAAGCTCCGACATCTCGGAACGATGCCGATGAACATTCTGCAAACATTGCCAAAGTGAATATTGGCCAATATCGAGTTTCCGAACTAGCTCTAAGGTCGGCCGAGTAGCCCAAGCCCATCAAGTATCCCACATGAGTGATATTATGTCGGTGCGACATCTGAACATTTCTAGGAAAGACACAACATCAAATGAACGTAGCGTACAAACATCTCTTGTAGTCCGTGATACTGAGCTTGATCAACCTTTCAGTCGTAAATTTACGTAGATTTATTGTACATAGATGTGACATATTTGTGCTAAATGATAAGTATATCTCTCCTTGGTATCCTATATGCTAGGGTTGTGCCAGTCCGTCAATTTGCTGTGCCCAAGTTGCGTGGATTCCATACGCAATGCTTTACCGTGCCCTAGACTTTCACCTTGGCCCTCTCCTCGAATATCTCAACATCGATCGTGTCCGTCGTTATGAACCGGTGAATGCTAACATGCTTGATCTGCCCATACCTCCTCAGTCGTCCAATTGCCTGGATCTCGCAAGCGTCATAAATCTCCTGGCTCTGAGCAAGGAGAGGGGAAAGAAAGATTCCATGGTTGGCAACCGTCAAATTCGCACCGCTGGCGCTCTCGTCCATGACGTTCAACAGAAGTACACGCTCTTTGCTGTCGTTCTGGAACTGCTCCAAGTTCTTGCTTTTCTGGGTTGCAGAGCCGTTGATTTCCAAGAACTCGATCTTGTGCATCTTCAATGCATGAGCGACTTTCGCCATAAGATCAGGGAACTGGACGAAAATGAGAACACGGTCCTTTTTCGGGATTTGGTTCCTAAAGCCAAAGACCGTTAGTATGGTCACGAAAGCACAACGGGACCACGTACTTGACAAGGTCCACAACCATCTCCAGTTTCTTCCCGTAGTGCTTGCCGCGTCCATCGCGGGCTTCATCATCAACTCCCAGAGTTTCTCCCTTGACGATGTTGAGAGCACGAGCGGCAGCGTTGCATTGACCCGAGGGATGGTAAACACATTCCTCTCGGTTAGCAGCTTCCTTGACACATGACATGCAGCCCGTGTGGCCGCATGAAGACAGTACAGCAACTTCGTCCATGGGTATCTCGCTGCGCTCGCATGCTGGACACGAGACGACAGGAGGCGTATCTCTTTGTTTCTGCAGGTCGCGCACAACAGTGAAATAACGAAGCGACCGGACGCGTCCAACGAGTTCCTTCGTGAGCTTACGGATAACGTGCGTGTGCTCACGGTGTTCCCAGACAGCCTCCTTCGTTTTCTCCGCTAGGTTCATGTCGCCTTTGGCCTTGTTTTTCCAGTAGGTCGAAGATAAAACTGGGACTTCAGCCTTTGTGAGAAGATCCCGAATCGTCTCCGTAGCTTCATGGTCTCCGACACCGCCTTCATCTCTGGAAACGCGAGCGTACTCCTGGAACATGCTCTCTTCTGGGAGCTTGCCAATGGATTTCTCTTTCTTGACTGCCTTCTGGAGCTCCTTCTGCAGTTCTTTCTTACAGGCCTCCAGCTGCTCGGTCCGCTCTTCGACGATGATCTCACAAGCTTTCATGGCATTCTCCTTGTCTTTGGTTTCAAGGTCAAAATGAGAGCAACGCTTCAAAAGAGCTTCCTCTGCGGTCCTGAAAATGAATGTTAAGCAGTGGTTGTAGCAGCGCATGTTTGTTCTTACTTGCTCTCGCCAAGTGCGATGTTGAGGCGCTTCTCTCGGTCGCTCTCTGACTTCCTCGTGCGTTTGGCAACCATGTCGATGGCACGAAGGTGATGTTCCAGTTCCAAGTAGATCGCTCGTTCTGCGGCAGGCAAAACGACTTTGACGATTTTGAATGTGCATGGTATCTCGTCGATTTCTGCGATATTCTGAAGTGCGAATTGAGTTCAATTACAAGGATCATGAGAAGTATATCTGACCTGCCGCACGAACATGTCAAGGAACAATTGGCCCAGACTGTGACGATGTGCATGCCACTCTTGCGTGTGTACCTCACGGAATGAATGGAACTCTTCAACCTCTGCGAAGATGGTCAGCACGTCCTATTTGTCTGATCGTAAAAATCTCACTCGTTTGTTCACGGATGCGTTTCTTGATCATCGCTGACCTGCCCTCACCACTATCATCAATACCTAGATGAATGTTCAGATGTGCAGCAATGGTCTTCACAGAGCCGAAATCGTGAATCGGTGGGGTACCAGATAGCACCCAGCGTCGATCGCCAGTCAGTTTGGTGACCATTGAGTGTACCTTTCCGCTCAGGTAGGTATACTCGTCGACGACGATTCGTGAGAAATGGAATACTTCCAAGGGTGGAGCGCGAGCTTGTGTCCAGTCTTTCTTGACTGCGGTGGTTTCGAGTTTCCATGGGTCGGTATCTTCTCGCCGCTTCTGCTTTTTGGCAGGTTTGTCGTCAGAAGCCGTGGTCTTGCGCTTTTTTGAGGTTTTAGAAGACACAGGAGATGAAGGTGGGTCATCGACGTCCATACTGTCGGTATCTTCACCAGAGCTCTTGGCTGCCTTCTTCGTTGCCTTCCTCTTCGGGGCTGCCTTGATACCATATTGCCTACCCTTACCCTTGCTGCCTTTCTTCCCAACATCATCATCCATATCGCTCATCTCTGCGTCAGACGAAACTCCGACCGAGTGTCCATCTTCAGATGACGAGGTTGGCGGGGGTGATGGTTTCCGTGACGGTTTGGTGGTAAGTCGTTTGGTTTTCGACGACTTTTTGGCGGGAACATCATCGGCCTCGTCTGAAATGTCTCCGGCGGATTCATCATCTGCGTGATCATCCTGGGGACCCTCGTCTTCATAATCACTCCCGGCATCACATCCTACCTCGTCATCTGAATCGATTACTATGACTTTCTTCGAAGCCTTGCGTTGGAGTCGCTTTCGTGGGCGTGGTGAGTCCGAATTCTCGCCGTCCGAAGTCTCCGGGGCGACCGTTTTCGTCTTCTTTCGAGGCACTGTGATGACAACTTCGCAGATTTTGCCAGACGAGGTCGGTTTGGCAGGGAAAACGTCTCTCTCCGACGAAGAATCGCTGATATCGACCTTGACCAGAGAAGACTTCTCTTTGCTTACAGCTTCCTGATAGGCCTTCCCCTTGAGACGCTTTGGTGCAACAAATAGTTGCGCCTCCAACTCTTCCTCTATTGCTGGAAGTGAGTTACGTCATGCAGAAATATATTCAACCTACCGCGTTTTCGAACATCTCGGATATTTGCCATGACGCTCGCGGAACCTTCGGTTTTCAGCCGTTCGACTTGATCCCGTAGGGCTTGCAGCGTGATGTCGATGCGTACATTGAAGTAACGCCCATCTTGAGTAGGTAGGGAGCCTCCAGCAGCGAAGGATTCCAAGTTGGCAAGATATACTGAGCTCTGGAACAGATTGGAGGCGACGATGACTAGGTCCGCATCCTGAATATCTTCAATGGTGAGATTGTTGATCTGTGCGGCGGTGGAAATCTCCACAATGTTCTTGAATCGGTTGCGCGCGAATTTCTGTGCTTCTGAGCGCCATTGTCTTGTGAGATGGGGAGGAACGATGACTAGTGTAGCTTGAACAGGAACCTTGCCAATGATATCGCCTTTCTCCTGGAACTCCTTCTTTACGCTCTTTGCTGTACAGTCGATAAGCCCCAGAGTGATTGCTGTCTTCCCATAACCAACTTGGTCTGCCAAAACACCACCTCGAATATGCACAGGCCGCTGTGCCCGACCTTCTGCTCGCCACCCCAGAGGCTCCAGTACGGCCTCCGATATCTCTTCCTCGACGAAGGGTTCGGAGTTTTCCGTTTCTCGAGCGATCATCCAAGTGAGGGAACGGAGCTGTTCAGGACGCAAAGGAAGTTTGTCCGCATCAAAGTTTGGCGGCTGCGAATGCTCGGAATCGGATTTATTACTGAGGAGTTTGAAAGGATGGTTCTGGATCTTTACAGAAGAAGCAAAGTCAGTATCTAATCGCCAACTGAGCACCGGTTGCTCAGGGCGATTCGCAGCAGGAAGTCGTGATAGAGCCCTGTGCAGGATAGAAGCAATATTGAGCCCCACTTTCACCATACCGACTTGCTTATCCATCTTCAACTGCGTGACGAAAGGGCTCGGACGAAGCTTGAGGTCCCTTTCATACTGCCCGGCCTCCTGGCTGTCTTCAATAGCAGCTGCTTTCTTGCCATTCTTGGTCCACTTAACAGTGGGAGGGGTGGGGGCACAACGTTGGCAGTGGAACAAGTCATCTGGAACTTTGACGGTCTGCCAATGACCGAAATTATCATCCACATGTCGTATACGCTCCAGCAGCCAAGCCAAGGCCTTGAAAGTACCACGCTCGTGAACCTTGTCGACTTCTCTCCAATTGCCGCGAGGCCACTCTGGACCCGCATCTTCAAGAAGAGGGACAGTGCACGTTAGTAGGGCATTGGCACTTGCGCATGCGTCAGTCGTAACGCTGGCCTCAAGGGTGCCTCTAGGCACAGCAAAAGATGCATTGCCAAGCTCGAGGGGCTATAGTTCGAGAGTGAGACAAAATTGGGAGGCAAGCAGGTTGTGTTGACATTAACTCACTTGAACTTTGACCGATTCCGAGTCCATCCAGTGAAGAGGGACATGACATTTGACGCGCTGTTCCCCCTGAACATCCGACTGCCTCCATGAAGGGTCGAGCTTGCAAATTATGGGGCGGAACTCTCCGAAATCATATCGCCGCATGCTCGTCGTAAAGACGAATGGATCTTCCGCAGGACTTCCGCATCTTGTGGGATCCAGCATCATGAAAAGTGGCGGCAAAGAGGCATCATCGTCACTAGGCAGCTTTTTGTGTAAAGCACCGTTGGCTGTCCCACACTTGTCGAGGAGAACATACACTCCGGAAATATCACGATCAAAATGAGATATTTGAGATTCGGGGATGGCGATATGAAGCTGTGAGTGCACCTCCTTGTCCTTGAACTCGTCATCTAGTAAGCCAAGACGAGCTTCCCAAGAAGGAACCATGCCTCCACTGCCCTCGATAGTAATCGTGACCTCACGTGCAACAGGAAGAGCAAACTGCCAAGATCCCTGCAGAAGATCCTTTTTGCATCTGAATCTCGCGACGGGCATCTGGAGTAAGCGACGGATCTCTGCATTCGCAGGCTCATTGTCATTTGGCTTCGCATAAAGGCGCCACTCGGTCTGTCTCGGCTCGAGGTATAATTCGAAAATAGCGTGAGGTGATTGATAGACAGCAGACCAAATCTCCTGGCGCTTAGGTTCGACAAAGCGGAGCTCTGAGTTAGTCGCCCTCAACACAGCGGAGGACCAGCTGTTCCAGCGTTTTTCTGGGATTGTGACGCCTAAAGTTTCTCTAAGACTGTCAAGAAGCTTCTTATCGACACCGGTAAGAGAGATGCACATAGGCAGAGTGGACTTCAGCCCCCGCACGAATGCCGAAGGACTAAGACGTGGCAACTGCGTAACATCAAGAGGCGCGAAACTGTGCTCAGGACGGCCTGCACATCTCTTGCAAGATGACGAGTCGCAATCTACGCAACGCAAGAGATCACGCGTCGTGATGTCCTTGCGGCCCTCGCATTGACAAAGACGGACACTCTTCTGTGCATCCTCCAAAATACGGGCAATGGAGTCCGTCTGCGTGGCAGCCAAATCTAACGGTCTCTCCACAAGGTCCTCGTGTCCTTTGATGCGTTCTTCAAGACCAACGGCGGCAGATAGGCTAACGTCAACATCCATAGCACGGTCGTTGTTCTTGTGACCGATATCCTTCTTCATCTCGTACGTCTCCGTGTCGTTACCGGCCTTGAGTAACTTCTGACCAGCGACTAAAGCCGAGAGTATGCATGCACCAACAACGGTTGATGACATGGCATTTCCCGCAAGGTCAGCCAATTCGTCTTGGCTTTCCCTCGTCAGAAGCAATTTATCAATGGGAAGCCCCTGCATGGCCAGTGCCTCAACACCAACCATGGGCCCACCGCGATTGGTGATGTATGGAATCATGGACGGGGTTAGACAAGGGCAGATACCGGTCTTGCTCGATCCGGTTGAGCGATCGACATTTTGCGAAAGGTTCCACACGAGACTGTCAGTAAATTAGCCACTTGGGAACGTGTATAAGACATGCTACGAACGTCTTGTATGATGGGTCAACACCCATTTTTGCGGATCGAAGCAGACTGATATCCATTAGGTCCCAGACTCGTTCTACCTGTCGTATTCCCCAATCTTGCCATGCAAAATCAGGTAGTCTGCAAGTACCGCCTGTTCGATGTCAGCGAGGGTGAAAACTACGAAACCCAATAGGTGCTTACCTTCTTCCCAACCCGTTAACGGTCGTTTCTGCCCCAACTTCTCATCTAACCTAGCACGTGCGTGGCGCGACTCGCATCTAGTCCAGTCAGTGCGACCGGCTCTGGGTTCTGGGCCACTGCCATCTTGAACAAGTAATTGTCTTGCTTGATGAATGCGAGAATCGTCAGATGGAAGAAGGAACGCGTCCAGTGTCGACGAAGCGGGCCGCTTCAACTTGTTCATCACTAAGTCCTTCCATTTTGCGGGTATGCCTGACCCTCTCTTGTCAACAGCCAACAGATACTTCCGCATCCGAGTATGCGGGATATAGTACTGTTTCGTATCCACCTTAATGTGTTCTGCGCTGTACCCCTGCTTCTCGAAATACTCTTTCACCCTGTCCCACGGCGCTGAACAAACATTTTCCAGGATGACTAATGGAGGTCGGTGATTTGTGACCCACGACATCATGCCATGAAAAGTGCGACCAGATTCGCCTCCGCCATCGATTGTCTTCTTCTCATTATTGAGGTTAGAGTAGTCAACGCAGGATGTACCTGCAACGAGGAGATCGGCATCTCCAGGGACAGTGGCCAATGCGCCATAGGCCGTCGTTCTAAATGAATTAGTTTGTTCAACGGACATAACACAAATAAGTATAGGGATGACACACGCTTGAGATTCTCCCAGTTCGCATACATCTCTAAACAGTAGCGGCGGTTGAAAATTGCGTTCGATATATGCCTGCTTGAATGGCTCGATCTCGCAAGAGAATACGTGCTCAAATTCAAGAGGAACGCCATACTGTTCAAGCATAACCTGGCCAATGAGATCGAGAGCAAGTAGAGGTGATTCTGTGCCAGAACACATTGTAGCTACGCGCAGTTTTCGACCTTTGATATGCTCAGCGACACCTTTGATTCCTGGAAGGCGAGACACCAGGTCACGGAACATGGCGGGAGTTTCATAGATGGGTGGTAAAGTGGATGATTCGATTTTGCCGTCTGTCTTTGAAGATTGAGCAGGAACATCATCATCAGATGCTTCTTCTTCATCGTCCTTGACTTTCTGCTTCTTAACCTTCTTTCCAAGTGCTTTCTTTACAACGGCTTGAGGTTTTCCACCATCATCAGATGATGTCTCCTCTGCGACAACTTCATCGACGGATTCCTTTGGCTCCTTCTTCCCACCAAAGAAGGAGGTGATGGCCTTCTGCTTGGCGTTAGCTTTGGCCTTAACCATGACTGAAAAATGTGATGGAGTAAAAAGAAAACGAACACGTTGATTCAATATGACAAACGCGTCGCGTCACGTTATGGACGCGTGCCGTAACACTCGTGACATCGTGACAAATGAGTGCTGTCCCCGGACCGAGGTCCGCAAGATTACAAAAACAGCAATTTCACTACCAATGGCGGTGAGCGGTAGAATTGGAAGGAATCGCTCTATAGGTTTTCCTCCTGAGTAAACTATGAGATAATGTACAATGTGCACAGCGAACATGAAATCCGATGCAATACAACTCGACAGCAGACAAAATTATACGATCCGATCAACATATAGAGAGGGTTACGGCACGGAAAGATTGAACGGAAGACAGTTTTCGTTGACTACAAAATTACCACAGGGTCAGCGAAAAAAAAATAACCGCATGCTTGAGTTGTACGCACCCATCTCCATTCCCAAGCAATTCCTCGAATCTGGACCGGAGCTCCTCCACTCTTTTATTGAGCCCATTCTCAGCGGTTCCATATTCGTTGCCGTGATCTAGCTGGAACGCCCTGCAGTCTCGTAGAAATTGGTCAAGGTCTTTTACTCGGGTGATTGAAAGCTCTGGTTCGTTTGAACCACGCATACGAGCAAGGTATGATGCGACTAGAGTAGCAAGCGCCCCTGAAATGAGTTAAACAGTCAGCTATATATAGAATACTATTATTCCACGCGTCGCTTACCAAGTATTACGATCACGACAGAGCCCTGTGGTCGTTCATCAGTGGAAGACATAACAAGTTCCTCAAGTCGTTCACCTGTTTTCCAACTGCGACAGCAGATAAACCAGTAGTCAGGCTAGCGAGAAGAACCTGCAGACCGATGGCAATGTTCAGCGCATAGCCTGTCCCCATCGCTGAAGGCACAATTAGGCGGTAAAACATATTTCAACTCGAAAAGGTGAGAAACATAAAAATGCACCTTTTCTTGCGTATTTGGCTCTTTCATCTTCAGCTGCGGCGATAGTTGGTTGTAGGCGGTCCCCGACGGTGCGGTTGGGCTGGAAGATAGACAGTTAAAGATGTGTCCCCTAGAGAAGAGTGATTCGAGCTCACCTGCAAGGTAGTCTTTGGAACCAAGTCACTTGGGATACTGGGATACCGCTGTGCCAACAAAGTCGCCCTCCGGGGGAGGAAATCTCTACCCCTACTCGTTCCACGCGCGAGGTGGTCAAATTCTCCCGAAGAGGCCCGGGTTGGGGCACCGTGCCTTGAGTACCTAGCAGGATACTGGTCATCTGTTTTCGACGACAAATGCTTCTCTGATGGTTGAAGAGTAGGGTCCGCCTGCGTTGAACTAGAGCCAGCGCCAAACTCTACGGCTTGTGTGTGTTCGGCGTACGAGAGAGGTCTAGCGGGCAAGGGTGTGACAGTAGACTCGGATGTAGTAGGCCGCCTAGGTGTCGCGACTTGTCCATGCGTCAATATAGCGGTCCCTGTCCTAGACTCTTCGGCGGCTTCGCGAGCTGGAGAACTTGAATCCGTCAGCATCCCATGGACATCAGACTCAGAACTTTTGGTCGCTGGATCCATGATAAACCGCCCAAAATGAACCACTTAGATCTCGTAGTGTCGTAGTACTTAGAGGTAGTGCTGGGTGCTAGCGCTGACCTCTGGCTCGCACCCGACACGTTGTGAATTGGAACGCATTCAAGTTGTGCATGCAAATCAAACCACCTCGGAAATTAGATTGGCGAATTGTCTGCCCGGTTTGCCTAACAATAGATAGAATGGCCACGAGTCTAGCGTGCTTGAAAATGGACAGGCTTAGCTCGCGAGACTTGCAGTCATACTCGAGTTAAAGTCGTGCTGGACAAGCCTGGCCTCCGAGTCATGGGCCGCCGTGGTACCATGTTCATACTAAAAGATAGCACCCGATTCGCAGCGCTGTTTATATATCAGACATAACAGGATAAAATAACTATATTTTGCCAATGTTTGTGTATACATGCAAAGTGCGACATATTAGCTATCTGTGTAGGCTACAAATGTAGTCCTCCCTCTCCATCCAAAGGACTTCGAATTACTCCCAGTACCTGGGCATTTTGTGTTCACTTTCACCAGTGACATCTAAGAAATCTGAGGGACGATCCCGCTTCAAGTTCCGGCGGCGATTGTTGACGGGCAACCGTTGATAAGCAGAGTCATGGCCAACTGGTTGTTGGCTCGGAAACTGATTGGTCCACTGCTGACTTTGCATCCCGTAGGCCAAGGGATTGACGTTCTGCTGCTGCTGCTGCTGCTGCTGTTGTTGTTGCTGCTGCTGTTGCTGCTGCTGTTGCTGAAGACTGGTCGCAACAGCAAGGGTCGCGGCGATAGCTTGAGCTTGTTGTAGTTGCATCTGGAGCTGCTGATACTTGATTTCTGTGGTCTGCCGCACCTGGTTCGGTAGGGATGGATTCTGAAGCATGATTGATATTTGAGAAATCTGAGCTTGAAGGGACGGGATGTTGTCAACAATCATCTGGGACATATCCATGCTAGGTTGCTGATCTGAATAGAAGTCGTCATTTATAGAGTTGTCCGCATCACCCTATGCGGGATATGTTCATTCTCTAAACACAACAACGTGAACAGTGAACATACCTGGCCGTTAGAAAGGAAATGTGTGGAGCTCTCTTCACTTTCTTTTCTACTCTCTTCCATAACCTTATCGATATAGTCAGCGACCCTCGTTCGCATTGGCTTATCCATGACAACTTTGTCAAGTGAAGCTATCTTCTTGCCGCACTTGGGGCAGGTAAAATCGCGCTCAAGTAAATATGTCTGGATACATTCCTCGCAATATGAAGTGTCACAGCAAGGCGTCTTGACAGCGTCACGGAATAATCTGTTGTCTATGGGACAGGCAAGGGAAGCATCGGTAGGAGGGCGTTCCCGAACGTCAGCAGCAGTCAAACCCTTCGGACGGGATAATTGTTTCTGCCAAGAAGCCCTGCCGTCGAGTTAAAATGCATCCCATTATAGAACGAATCAAAAACCCACAAGTCAGGCTGGGCAACGACATAACCACCTTCTGGTGTGACCATCACACCTTGCGTGATCTCGCCTTTATTTGGATTTTCAACAGCTTTCAAGAAACTTCGCGGAATACCAGTAGTCCTTTTGATTCGAGGCTTGTTGTCGAACTCACGATCGCTATTCGTAGGACAATCTTGTATCCAATGACCTGTGAGGGGTTTACGTGTAAGACAGTCAGTCTACAATTGTGCAGCGACCGACCTTTCTGCCCACATCGGTAACAAACATAGCTAGGAGGTAACGGTCGTTCTGGCTGGGGACGTTGGTGAGGAGTAAATGGTTTCCCACCACGACTAGATGTTCCCCTGGGGTTGTTATATATGGGCACAGCGCTGTTTACACCCAATTGATGGGCACAAGAAAGCAAAATCACGTTCATGAGACTCGTTCTACTACTAAGACAAAAAGCGCGAAAACGCGATACCAACTGAGACATCTTTTCCTGGGTTTCTTCCCAGTTAGCAGTCTGGGCCTGGAACATAGCAGCCATCGCGGCTGCCTCATCGTCCTTTGTGACAGCATTTTTGGGAATAGAAGTTGGCTGCATTGGATGTAAGACTCGCTCTCGAGCGAGATGTGTATGTTTCATATAACAACTACGCACGCCAGCTAATTTTGGTGTAGGAGATGATTCCTCTTTGAGGTCAAAGCGCTTCGACATCGCACCCTTGTGCCATAAACCACCACTTCCACCAGGTCTCTGGATAATATCAGAAGTAGGAGTGTGGGTACCACCATTGGTACCACTAAGGTACATGGCTGCTTTGCCCTTTCCTGGGCGCGATGAAGGGAGACGCTTCACAATGACAGACGAAGAACGAGGAATGATCTGAGAATCATCTTTATACTCTGAAATGCACATGAAGTCTCAGATGTGGGATGATGCATTTACAACGCACCTTGCTGTGCCGAAGCATCATATACATATAGGTCGAAGTCATTTGCCTTACCCAAGTTATTGGCCAATATGATTTCCTTTTTCAGGTCAAAAACAGAGATCCCGGTGCCATCAAAGGTCACCCGAGACTCATCCCTCTGGGACTTGAACTTGTAGAAAACTGAAGAAGCCATGAAGAGGCAAAGAATGGATTGTTGGACGGCTGCTACGATATACACAACAATGAAATCAGTGCAAAACTGACCAACACGTTGACTACAGACAGATGAAGTGGGCACGCGTCGTCTGGTCTCGCCTGGGTTGAAGATGATGAGCGTTTACACGAGAAACGTGGCTATCGGGAAAGGAGATCAAAAACAAAGTTCAAACGGAGATTAAAGGATAATGCTAACTCCGCGAATTTCAATATTAATTCCTGTCTCGTTCCACTTTGAGACTTGCACGTTCTGTCTCGTTTTGCAAAATGGTTCAGTCTTACGGCGGCACAGGGAACGAGTTGAGACAGCGCAGTGTCGACGCGTCTGCAAAGTCACTGACGACTACTGATGAGGGCCGTAAAGTGGACCAATTGCTCGACGAGCATCAGACGTACGTTTTGCTTCCGTTGCGCGTATTTACTGTTTCACATTTACGTCTGCTAGGTATGAATTCGGTGGACCTGCAGGAGTAACTGCAATGATGCTTGGCTTCCCCATGCTCATGTATTATCTCTGGATATGCTTGTGGTTTTATGACGGTAAACTTGTGTACCCTGCATCATTTGAGGACACTGTTCCGTTCCTTGGGAGGATGTGGGCACACATTCGCGATGTATGTACTCACGAAAGTTTGAACGTCTTCCTAACCTCAACTGACTACAGGACGCAAGCCCCAATGCATACGCTTGGAAAGTCTATACCGGTCTCGTGATCTATCAGCTCTTCCTAGCATTGGTCATGCCAGGGTACCAACAAGAAGGACTTCCTGTACCTTCTCTTGGGTATAAGACCCTCATGTATAACTGCAATGCGCTCTACTCTCTCTACGCAACTATGCTGACTGCTGCTGCTCTGCACTACTACCACATTTTCCGTCTCACCGAAATTATCGACAATTATGGCCACATCATGTCCGTCGCCATGATTTACGGTTTCGCTGTGTCCTTTGGTATGTATTTCATTACAGTTGCAGCCGGAAACGAGATCCGCATGTCTGGGAACTTCATCTATGACGTCTTCATGGGTGCTTGTTTGAATCCCCGTATCGGCTCTGTTGATCTGAAGATGTGGGCTGAGGTTCGGATTCCTTGGGTAATTGTCTTCTTTTTGGCCGTGTCCGGAGGCTGCCACCAGTATGAACAATATGGTTATGTCACCCCTGTGCGTCCTTTTTTTTGGAGCTTCAGTCACGCAATAACCTACAAACATATGTAGAACATGGCATTCATGATTCTGGCAACATGGCTCTACCTTAATGCATGGTGTGTCTCAACGAGAGAATTTAAAACTAGCGTTCCTGATCCAATTTTCAGCGCGAAGGGCGAAGAGTGTATCCCCCAAACGTGGGATATGTATCATGAGAAGTGGGTAGTAATTCTTATGCTCATTTATCTGATTGTCATTTTCTTAGATGGGGTTTCATGGTCATCTTCTGGAACTTTGCCGGCGTTCCCTTCGTACGCAACTCCAATCATGTTTTAACTTTTACTGATCTGTGGCGTTGCAGACTTACGTGTACTCTGTGGTATACATGGCTTCGCACGATCCCTCTAACTATCAATTCTCTACACCTACATACGTCGTTCTTTTCACCATTCTACTGACAGCATACTACATGTACGACTACGATTTCATTTTCCGTCATTCAGCTGACATCTGTCCTCATAGTTGGGACACCTCAATGTCTCAAAAGAGTCGCTTCAAAATGCAAACACAGGGCATCACAACTTTCCGCAACACATTCCCGCAGCTTCCGGGGGGAACCCTCAAGAAGCCTGAGTTTATCCAGACAGCTCATGGGCAAGTCTTGCGGCAATTCTCAACTGATCAACTTTCTTACCTTGCAATTTTAGAAACCGCCTCCTCATCAGTGGGTGGTGGAGATACTCTCGCAAACCTGTAGGCTAGATCCATAATAATGTGTTCGGCCTGCTAACCTCGTTGCTCTTTCTCAGAACTATGTCGCCGACTGGACCATGAGCTTCTGCTGGGGTGTTGTTATCGGGAGTGCAACCATCATTCCTTACTTTTACTCGGTTTTCTTCATCACAGTACTCATCCATCGCTGCGGGCGTGACTTTGAACGCTGCTCGATCAAGTACGGTAAGGACTGGGAGCGTTATTGTTCTATCGTTAAATATAAATTCATACCCGGAATCTACTGATCTAGCAAGCTTTCGTATATTTATACCCGTTTTTACCATGTAGGTTTCTTGTAACATACTTTGGATCATGATACCCTAAACCTTCTTGTGGCAATTTGATTTGTTGCATATTCGATGACAAATAGATGTTATCCCAAATCACATCGAATGAAATTAAAATATGCACTACCGCGCGCGGCCGCGACCCTCCCTGTTTTTGGTACTTATCTAAGGAATAAAATAATAAAGGCCGTACCTAGCCATAACCCAACCATACCGTCGATCCCACCTATTTTTGTTGTTTTGACCTGCCTGCTATCTCCCGGGAAGAAAAGAAAGAGAAGAAATAAAAGAAATAGGGCTTGTCGTTCTCTCAGAAAAAACGAAAAGAAAATCAGAGAGAACGTTCAAAGAAAAGAAAAAGACGACGAGATTGTGTCAAAGATGAAATAGCGACCCTGAACTCCCGATGAGCGGAGACATTCGAAGAGGAGTAGAGATGATTACTTACAGGTTTTCCCCACAGCGACGCTGTCCGATTTTGCCATGTCGTCGGGATGGGCCGTTATCTTGAGAGGATCCACGTTACGACGTCGAGGCTGAATTTCCGGAGGACCGCGAATGGGGCTAGGAGCATACATACGTACCACTGACAGCATCGAATAGAGGGTAGCCAAGCCATTGCCTTCCGCTATTACATCCTCGCTCGGTTCCAAGAGTAAATCCACGCCATCGTCACTGAAGATTGACACCGTGGAGATATCCAAGTTGTCGTTGGGAGGATCTCGTTGAGACGGCCTAGCGACAGGAGGATTGTTTGATGGTGACGAAAGCATCCCACGGGCGTGCTGTGAAGTGACGCCATCAACCTTGTGAGTGGAGGAGGGCGACGAAGAGGAAGTGCCAGTAGCAGCAACAGGAAGCTGGACTTTCTCATTCTTCACGATCTCTTGAGTGACGAGTGGGGATCTTGGATGTAATACTTGACGAGGTCCGTTCTGCGACAAGGGCTTGCTGAGGTTTCGAATTATGTTAGCGTGCGCCTTCGGCGGGGTACTATGGAGTAGCTTGGCGTTCTCCTGAGCTTGTTGGGACGTAATTTCCATTTTCTGGAGCTTGAAAATATAAGCACAAACTGTGAAAGGCGTAGATACTTGCGTACTTTGCGCTTCATAATCGCTTGTGCATTGTTCGCAAGGTCCAACCGAATATGCACCTTCTGGAGCGTAGTACGTTGCTCTGCGAAATCCCTATTGAGGGTTTCGATCAAGTTGGCCTGCTCCGCATTCTCCCTGAAGAGCATGAGCGTCTCATCCAGATGATCTGCGTGGTTCTGCGCCGACTGTGTGCGTTCAAGCTTGAGCTGCTCTTCGACCTCTAGAAGTTGTTTGCGTTCCGCTTTGTAACGTCCCCTGGCTCGTGAAGCTGAGGCAGTGGTCTCCTCGAGTCGGATCTCAAGTTCACGAATTTGTTGCTGCGAGCGTGCCTTTTCCTGCTGGTGCTCAAGGATAAGTGCATCATGCTCGGAGAGTAGACGTTGAGCTTGCAATTCTACGCTATTGAGCAAGAACGCATTCGAGTTCGCCATTCGAGTACTGCGCTCGAGCTCGCGAGAGAGCGTATCACGTTCCGAAGTAAGGGCAGCGATTTGATCCTGATACACTGCGAACTCCGCTTCGTGGCCGTGGCAAGCTTGGGAAGGACGCTGTTTATCTTTCTTTGGACGAGCATCCTTCATTTCCGAAATGGTCGCCTGCGTCCTGGCTCCAGACTCCCGCACATCTGCCAGTAAGCGTCGAATATCCTGAAACGCTGTAGACTCTATCCGGGGGCCGTGACAAGCTTGGGAGGATTGCTGTCCATCTTCCTTGCGACGAATGTCCTTCAGTTCCAAGATTGCAGCAAGTGTCTTGTCTCGCGCATCTGCCAGTATGTTTCGTATCTTGCGATGTGGTGCTAGATTTGGCTCTGAAGCGAAGGGATCGTCATCCTTGCGGCGCTCGGATGCATCATGACCAACATTGCGTTGTCGTTTGATTAGGTTTCCCCGGCGCTCCGTCTCGTGCTTCGTCGTTGAATTCCTTTTGACAGCCACTGCTGGCTCGATCGACTGAGGTTTCGATAGATGTTCCGCGATGGCTTGGACCTCCAACACACAGCCTTGGGAACCAATGTCCGCTTGAGATCCGCTCGAGATCTTTCTGGTACTGGTCTTGCGAGAAACAGTTTCAACCAAAGGACTGGATATCTCAAAGCCCTCCGGATGGGCAATCTGTTCGTCCTGGTTGAAGAGCTTTGACTGGAGCTTGGTGACCTGAGCACCCTGTCGCATATTCAGCCCGTTTATGTTGAAATCGTATGACCGGATGATCTCAGGCACCTCTGACTGCATCATTTTGAGATGATCTTGAACAGCACGGCTATGGCGTTGCGCCTCATCGAGGGCTTGTGGAGCAGCCTTCCGTTCCTTGTCGACAGTGACAAGCGAAGTGCGCAGAACCCTATTTTCCGTTCTTGACTTCCGCGTCTCCGTGCAGTCGAGTTGTGCTTTAAGGTGAGGAAGGATTCGAGACTTTGTTGCAAGATAGTCGACATTAGTGGCAGGGTCAACCTCTGGATGCAACTCAGCAGTGTCACGATGGGCAACTGGCTTGGCGCGGAAGATGGCTCGATCGACGAAGCTTGGAAGAAAGGAGCGAACTTTGCCCTTGCGCTGGCCTTTGGCTGGACTAGGCGGTCTGAACTGGTCGTATGAGGGAATGCTGGTGTGTTGTTGCATATCTGGAGGCATAGTAGAATGAATAAAGATGTTGAAGATATCGATATGCTGGATGTGTAAAAAAACGTGAAGCGACGATAAAAGACGGACTGAAGAGAGAGCAGGTGGGTGACGAGCCTTTTGTAAGAGTTGGAGGCTGACTGAGGCTGACATCCGGGAGTGAGATTTGAGGCCGGTCTGGTCTTGCTGTCGCACGACTGTTTACGCGACTGCCAGAAAAGACTGCTTGTGTATATTGCAATAGGAGCAAAATCATTGTACCGTGAATGTCGGTTCCTAGTAGCATTATTCATGAGGACATAACTAGGAGCGCGCCGAGTCGCAACGTGTCAGTTATATTTGCAAGGCGGATTATTACAAACTGGGAACCGACGCAAGTGTGGACTTATGCGAACTTTGTAGCTAGACCAACGCCTTCTGTAAATTCCGAAAGAAAAGAGGACAATGAAAACGTACAAGTCAAAGAGCTGAACGCACAAGATGAGAACGGTCGAGTTCGCATTAAGCATTGCACTGCACTGCATTAGCCTGCGATATGAAACATCAGTACTTCAGTACTCAGTGGATGATCATGATAATCTATCAACAACCTCAGGCTGTGACCTGCAGCTGCCAGATACTTTTCGTGGCTCAGGCACTGCAATATTGAATCCGAAAGGCACTTGCCGAATAGGGACACGTTCACTCTTACCGACTCCCGAGAAGCCTCCCAAGTACCCAACTCACCAGCGACGTTGGTTTACTTTCAAGCGATGGAAGGTAACAAAGACGAAGCCATCAAGTGTCTTTCAATCGCACAAAAATACAAGGATGCTGGCAACCTCCCTTCAGCCCGCAAATTTTGTCAAAAATCTATAAACTTGTTCTCCACACCTGACGCTGCAAAGTTTCTTGAGTCTATCGAGGCCGCGGAGGTATCTGGATCGTCTTCCTCGTCAGCTGGGGCAGGCCCTTCAACATCAAATGGCAATGCACAGGCGTCGTCATCTTCTACAGAGACACACCCATCCGCTTCTGGTGCTAAGCATCGGAGTACGGGCAGTGCGAATGGCACGGCTGGAGGAATGGGAGGGGAGAAACGGGAATTCACTGCTGAGCAGTTGAAGGTTGTGAAACGGGTAAAGGCTTGCAAGGTTACAGATTATTATGAGATCTTGTCGGTCGAGAAGAATTGCGAGGAGGCTGAGATAAAGAAGGCATACAGAAAGGTACATTAACATGCATGATCTCGCATGCCGACTGATATACGTTCTAACGCTGTGATTTATCATAGCTTGCCCTTGCGCTACATCCTGACAAGAACGGTGCTCCTGGAGCAGATGAAGCATTCAAGAGTACGTCTAGTATTGTCATCACGTACGCGAAGTGTCTCATGTGAACTCACTGCAGTGGTATCCAAAGCCTTCCAAGTGCTTTCAGGTATGCTTAACTTATTCAATGCGCTAGACAGTTCTGACGTTCACTCAGACTCCCAGAAGCGAGCAATTTACGACCAATCCGGGTCGGATCCAGAATCGCGTTCTGGTGGCATGTCCTCCCGCGGACCCGGCTTCTCCACAAGCCCATTTGGTGGCGAGGGCGAGATGAGTCCAGAAGATCTTTTCAACATGTTCTTCGGAGGAGGCGGTATGGCGATGAACCGTGGATTTGGAGGCAGTCCTTTCGGCGGCGGCCCAGTATTCACTGCATCATTTGGTCCAGGGGGCTTCCGTACGACACGTATGCGTACGAATACGGGGGGTGCGCAAGCACAACAGCAGGGTGAAGGGGCACAGGGTCGTTCGCTGCTTATGCAGCTCCTGCCCCTCATATTGCTTATCGCATTCTCATTCCTGAGTGCAATTCCGGATATGTTCTCTACGTCGATACCCGACCCGCGGTATTCCTTTTCACCATCAACACGGTTCAATACTGAACGGCAAACGAATGGACTGGGCATCAAATACCATGTTAACGAGCATGAGTTCAAGAATCATCGGCAGATTGCAGCTGACATTGCTGGGGGCACCCATCGACGCGGATCTGCTCTGTCAAGATTTGAAGGGCAAGTGGAACAAGTTTACACCAATACTCTCTACAACGATTGCCAGCGTGGAGTTGATGGGCGGCAACGGAGGAGAGACGCAGAAGTTGGTTTATTCGGTGTTGGCACGGACTGGGAGAAGGTAAAAGCAATAGAGGCGGAGAAAATAGATAGCTGTGAAGAGCTGAAACGTCTGGGTGTCTTAAAGTCGTGAAGGTTACTTTGACACCTTGAATTACCCTTGGACTTATGCACACTGCTGGCTTAATTAGTATTACCCTGTTCGATTCTCCATCGTATTCCGCGCCAACGCGGTCGCCCTATGCTTTATTTATGCCAACAATGTGGTCTTCGCTTGCTCTATACTCGCAATGTCACCATGGCTGGATTTCCACCGCCAAAACTAGTGATGACTAGTTGACTACCTGGTCAGCGAGTAAGGAAAAGTTGGCGGCCCTTTGCTTCCGAAGTTTCGGTACCGGCGGTCACAATTAGTAGTATTAGTAAAAGTAAGAACTCACAAGCGCTTCCAAATTATATTCTGACTCTTGTCCAACTAGCTGAATATCAGCTTTCAGGTGTGGAATGAGCGCAGGGCGATCAGATATACTGGCACCAGAGCAGGAGCCCGTAGAACTCGCACGTTTTAGAGAACAATGGAAGGCAGAGGTCAGGGAACGGCAGACTGCTACGTCGGGTGTGCAAGCTCAACCCGTTCCCGGTGCCAGCACTGCTGCAGAACGCACCATTCCCGCAGCTCGGAGTGATGCCAGCGCGAAAACCGCTACTATCACTAACACACACTCGAGTCGGGGGCCTGCCACCCATGTCGTCGCAGGTGCGCCTGCCGTCACAACGCACGCATCTCACGGCCACTCTCATCTCAGTCCCAATCTGGCTCATGCCATCGAGGTCTACCGCAAAGCAGTTTTTCATGAGCAGCACAGCCAGCTAGATGAGGCTCTTCGGCTCTATCGTCAGGCATTTCGTCTCGATGCGAACGTCGACCGTGCGTACTTCATAGAAGAACAACGCACACATGAGCGTTCTGCTGCTCAGCCACCTAGTCACAAGAAGGCTCCATCCACTGTCTCTGTAGATGAAGTTACACGGGATGTGCAGAAGCTCGAAGTGCACAAGGATAGCAAGGATAAATCCATTGTGACGTCAGGGTTTCTGGCACAAGTGCTCAAGAACTTTCCTGAGAATCTTGTCTTTCAACCGGAGAATGAGAAGGAGGGACTACCCATTAATCTCATCCCTGACGAGCTTGTGCTCCAAATCCTCCGAATTCTTGATTACACCACGATTGAGCGGTTTGCGGCTGTCAGTCGTAAGGCACGAATGCTTAGTTTGGATTCTGCGATTTGGAGGTATAGTGCTTGTCTCTTGCATGTACTTTGCGTTATAAATATTTGCAACAGAGATTTTGTCCATTTGGCATATAAGCCTCCCCAAATTGCTGATAATGAGTCTATAACGAATATCATGGAACTGTACAATTCGGACTACCGGAGAGCTTATATTGAACATCCTCGCTTGCGGATGGATGGAGTTTACATTGCTGTTTGCCATTACATGTAAGTCATGCTGTCAGAGATGGATTGTCTCCACTTTCTTACAACACCCGTAGGCGGATGGGCTCTAGCGAGAACGCCTGGGTAAATGTATGTAGAAAACTCTTTGACAATTTTCGATGTACTGAGTTTATCACTCCCTTGTAGGTAACTCACCTCATCACATATCATCGGTACCTGTAAGTCTCGTGCCCGAGCCATCTCTTACCTACGTTGACATTATCCCAGCCGATTCTTCCCCAACGGACAGGTGTTATCCCTCCTCGCTAATGAGGAATGGCAACCCCAGACCGTAATTCCAATGCTCAAGCCGAGCCTGCGCATGAAGGTATGCACACGCCCATATCATCCCAATCCCAAACTCAACCACATCTATCCCAGGGTTTCTACATTGGTAACTGGTCTCTGTCCGGTAGCACTGTTTACATCACAAACCTTGTCGAGAAGCACCTTTCGCATGCGCACGCCACTACAGAGCCGCAGCCGAACAGGTATTTCTTCCAGATGACGCTCGCGTTGCGTTCGCGTCCCCTCGGGCGGTGGAACAAGCTCGATTTTATTGGGTATGACTCAGTCAATGTGGAGGATGGGGAAGCGGTGCCGCTGCCGCTGAGGAACGAACGGTCGTTTTGGTTCTCGAAGGTGAAGAGTTGGCCGGGGTATTAGAATGGGTTGATATGCGAGTATGGGCTAGATGAGCGCTGGAAGTTTCTCATGCACGAGACCGAGTATATGCGTTGTAACATTTAATATTCGATGGATCAGTATCGATCAGTCGACATGTACGCGTCCAACCAAACATCATCACCACTCGTAAGCTAAATAGCAATTCAATAGCAAGCTGCAACTAAACCCTGGCCAGGATAACAAGAATTAGAAAACTGCACGAAACGTAAGCGGACGTAATGAATATGAGGATATAATCATGATGCAATACAGTGAACTTATTCCGCGAATAGCGATTCTCTATGTGCGACGGTTCTGAATCGTGATTGATGAAATATGAAAAAGTGCAAAGTGAAAAAAATAATTCAGGTCTGATGCATGGGTATCCGTTCCTTGTTCAAATCTACATGCCTGACTGACGGTTGAGCATGTAGAACTGCAAATCTTGCCAGCCTACAAAAATACATGTTAACACCTTACACTGATAGAAGAACAGACCAGGTACTCGCCTCCTCCAACCCGACACATAACCTTCTTCGACATCCCGCCACCCCTTGCCCCGGAGCGCGTCAGCGTGGTCAGCTTACAAGTCACCACTTTCCTACTCAAACTATTCGAAAACGCATACGACGCCCTAATCTCCTCTCCCTCCTTGGGCGGCGCCTTGAGCGGGGGATCTACACGCTCAATCAGCAGCCCGTGCGGAATCGCATTCACAATCGCCGCCACCTCCACGTCGAGTGGGTCCTTGTCACTCGCAGGGACGTACAAGTGTATTGGGTCGCGCTCCATGGGTGTGTACGATCCTGACCGCGACCCGGGACGCGAGTTGGGCGTCCGGGTCGTCGACGAATCACGAAACGATGAAGGAGGGAGCTTCGCTGCGACAGTCTGCCGCGCAGATGTACGCATCCCGCTGTTTCCTGCGCCCCCGTAAAACGGGACCTGTTGAGCTTTTGCTTTCAATTGTGATTCGGGCGTCTGTGCCCTGAGGAGAGACCCTGGAGTAAGGGGGCTTTGGGGACGGTAGAAGGACATCGTTGACGAGGGACGCGATTCAGAGGAGACGTGCACACTGGGAAGGGGTATTTGTGATCGGCTTGGAGGGCGTGGTGGGGGTATGCGTATGCCGCTCGAGGTATACGAACAGAACGTGCTGGGAGATGTATTGGCATGCGGAGGCGAGAATGCGCGCTGCATTAGAGTCGTAAGCTCTTCGTCGTCATCAGTATCAGACTGCCGCACAGACACGGGGCGCCAGTGTACCGCGGGGGCGGGAATTTGACTTGGGGTCTTGGGCCGTGGGCGTGGTGTCGCCCCAAGGCTGGGCGTTTGAGCTCGTGATGGTGGATGT
This sequence comes from Suillus plorans, assembly GCF_016647745.1. NCBI lineage: Eukaryota > Fungi > Basidiomycota > Agaricomycetes > Boletales > Suillaceae > Suillus > Suillus plorans. Next base: position 442,439 of record NW_024537407.1, read on the forward strand.
AGAGGTGGAATAGAAGGGTTTGTGGATGCAGATGAGGTTACGGGAGACCAAGGCCGCGAAGACGCATTTGAACTACGGCTGAGGCTCCTTCGTGAAGGCGTGCTCGGCACAAGAGGGGCACATTCTGGGATGAGGACAGACTTTGCGTTTGGCCGCTTTGGAGGAGTGGGCTTGATGGTCGCTGCAGGATCCGGCGCTTGTACTTTTGTTGAGCTGTTCCATGGTTGTTTAGACGTTTTCAGTTTCACGGTTGAATTCGGGTCGTCAATACGGTCAAGGCGTTTGGGGGCGGGGGAAGATTCGGGCGTGAGGCTGCGGCTATACTTGTGTTCCTTCTCTGGTGTAAGTGGGGCACCACTGGTAGACCGATTGAATGCGAATATAGAGGTGCGTTGTCGTCGAAGAGCCTTAGCTGGCTCCGATGACGGACCCTGTGATTGTGAAGAGTCTCTTGACACCGAAGACAATTCTCGTGATACGGGCAAGGGAGTGACGGGGACCGGAGGCGACCGCACATGACCAGCAATCTTCCTTGCAAACTTCCTCAGTGGCGATATGCTCCGCGAAAGAGTGCTCGTAGAACTCGTTGCTCGACTCGGTGCACGACCTTTCGAAGAGCGATTCGCGGGCGTTGCAAGGAGCCCGTTTGCTGTATATCCCGATGTTATGGAACCTGATTCGCTTGGCACCACATCACCACCCGTGAGGATCTTTCGCACGGCTTCCATCTCTTTTTCTGTCTTGGCCATTCGCTCCTTGAGGATCCGCCACCTCTTAGCAGATTCCCCGTGACGTCGGAGTGTCTCCCCGTTCTTCGTGACACGGTTCTGCACGCCATTGTCAATGATTGCAAGTACCTTGGACGTGGCTGGGACGTAATGCCTAGAAGGAGTGTGAGTGAGATGTAAAATGCAAAAGGAGAAATCCACTTTTTCTTTGCTTCAAACGAGCTGAGCAACTCGTTGAATACTTCGATGCTCAATGGATTCTTGTCTGAACTAACTGAGCCCCTGTATGAGGACTGCGAGAGTGAATCTTCTGCACTTCCCCTGTGTACCTGCCAAATAAAATCCTGCGCTGTGTTTGCGAAGATGATACAGATATCAAGAATAAAAGAACACACCTGACAACGATTGACTGCCTTCTCTAAGCTTCCCATCATTCCGTCTGCCTGTTCTGTGACGGTTCTGAACACAGTAAGCCATTTATCCTCTTTCAACTCCTCCCTGAGAACATCTGTGTCACTCTGTACGGCCTCCCACTCGGTGACGAGGACTACATGCTTGCGGACCAGTACAACTTGTTCGGAGTCAGGGGTGGTACCATTGGACTGGTTCTGAAAGGGGGTGACAGATTCAGACACGGATTTCATGCCATGGGCGACAGCCTCAAGGCGTTCGTCAAGAGTCATAAGAGCTTTGTCGATGACGATGGTCGTGGCGGCCGCATCACCTGAGGACTGAGATTTATGCCGTAGTTCCTGTATTTCTGAGGGTTGTGTGAGTAAGAAATGGATGGGGCTAAGAAGTCGCGTACCAAATATACGCGTCTGGATGTCCGATATACTATACGAGAGTTCGGTGATGTGTGTGGAGATGGCGAGGAGACGAATGTCTCTGCAATGTGCGCGTTAGGTCACGAGCCAGATTGAGGTCAATTGGAAGAGAACTCACTCATGGCTCTTTCGCTTCCCATTGTTTCTCGCAAGCAATGAACGCGACGCGGTGATGGTGAGATTTTCTGTTCTGCCGTAAACACCTGCCTCGAGGCAACGGACTGGAGAACGGAATGACGCGCCTTCATCTGCATGATTCAAGGAGCCACCGGATGATGAAGAACTTGAGGATGGTGTTGGAGACGGACGGAGAGAACGGTACTGAGAGAACGGGGTAGAGTCGGAGGTAGACATGGACAAGGCTGGAGAAAGAAGGGTAACCATCATCGACAGGGACAGCTATTATATGAACTGTTGATGTGAACTGCAGCGACTGGCTGTTAGTTGATGGGCCACGGCGGTTGGAGGACCACGCCGGACGTAGCTAAGGCTAGCGAATAATTCAAGGACAAAGTTCAACTACACGGTCACTGATGCTTGTCTCTGCCGTTATTAGCCTCTTGAAGTTTCGTGAATGGTGTGCAGCCAGTACCGTAATGATGATCCGAGTAGTAGTCTGTCGAAGAGCGATATTTGTAAACGATTAATCCTTATAAGCTTGATATTTGTAGTTATCAATAATAACGAAATAGCCTATATAGCAACCTTTTGACCCAAATCATCATATTCAATCAGTATTAATATTGTACTGTCCCCCACAGCGACATTGCTGGCGTGGCTCGTGCATCATGAGTTGTCCAGGCTAAGCTGCGCTGAACAATAGGGGTAAGCCATCGTCGTTGCAATCGTCGTCGACAATTGATTATGTTTCCACTTGTCATCCAGGAATATGATACTTCGACCCACGCCTGGGCCAGCCGCAGAGAAGTTGTTCCTTTCCCTTTGCTCAATACCGTTTGCCACTTTTCAATTGTGGCAGTGATCAAGTCGACGCCATCGAACGTTATGAAGGAACTGAGACGGCAAAGCCATCAACAAATGAGCGCTCAGCTCTGCCCTTGATCCTCCGAATTGGACTTCCCACAAATATTCAAGGATCTTTCCGTTTTGCGAGATCATCATGCTGCGGACTGCGTGTCTGTTGACGAGGTATGCATCCAAATTATTCCATTCATGGTCAGTGAAGTCCATTCCCTAGGCCTAGCGCCACAGAAAGACCGCACTGCGCCTCGGGCCATATCAGTAGTGAGAGGTACTACGACGCACTTGCCTGATTTGCGCAACCTTGAAGCAATTGAATTCCTTCACCTGCGGCCTCGGACATCTAATTGGGATGAGTGTGTGTAGTACATAATTTTAACGCCGCAGCTTGTCTAAGGTCCGTCCGAACTGCGACGTGCTCGAACTTCGTGTGCTCGTATCTCGGCATTAAACTTGTAGCTTCTCGGACAACATTTCAGGCAATGCTGCCCTGCGAACTAGGTAAACCATTCAGAAGAAACTGCATATCCATGAGACTGCTTTTTCGGATGGACTCTAAACGGTGGGCAGGGAGCACTGCGGTCTCGTCAACTCGTTGCATGGTCTCCTACTTAGAATAAAAAACAGTGGAAACCAGATATTTACACAGAGAGTGATAGGCCCAACTCATCTATGTAATGGGATTGGTACATCAGAGACTGATTTCAAATACCCTAACCTGCCCAACTCACAACTCGCCCCATTGTTGCCTCGGAAACTGGTTAAGTCAATCGGGAGTGGATGCTTTGGTAGACGGACAAGTTTCATCTGGTACGGTTGCAGGATATTCAAGTTGATGGTTGAAAGGAAGTTGATGATCGGACCGTCACGTTGCCGTACTTGCTTCAAGCGCTCCCAGGATTTAACTGCGCTACACCTACTATAGTTCAACTTCGACCGAGACAATGTGGTCCCCAGGGACATTCCTACTCCTCCTCCTCCCAACAGTCCTCGCATTTAAACCATCCGACTTCAAGACATGCTCCCAGTCCGGTTTCTGTCGCAGAGGACGTGCCCTCGCAGAACGCTCCCAAGAATTATCATCATGGCATTCTCCGTACTCAATTGAACCCCCAGAACTTAGCCCTCATCAACCAGGCTTCACCACAAATGTACATTCGTCTGTCTATCCCAATGTCAAATTCGTGCTTGATGTTATTATACACGAGGAGGGCATTGTGCGCGTGCGAATGGACGAAGAGAACGGACTGAGGAAACGATATAACGAAGCTACTCAGTGGGCGCTCATTGGGGAACCTTTGTTGAGTGATGATGTCCTCTGGACCGTCGACAGTAAAAAAGCCAAGGCTGTTTATGGATCAAAGAAGGATATGGAGCTCGTTGTCGACTTTAACCCTCTCAAAATCACGCTTTTCCGGGGTGGTGTGGAACAGGTCGTATTGAACGGGCGCGGTTTACTGCACATGGAGCATTTCAGGACAAAGGAGGACTCTAAATTAGCTGAACATATCGAAGGCGAGGGACAATCTGTCCTCCAAGTCAACTCTGCAGCATGGTTCGAAGGCGACACCCAAGACGCCTTCTGGGACGAAACCTTCTCCACGTGGACAGACACAAAACCCAAAGGTACGTCCCACACTCACCATCAACACTGAGACTACAGCACCCAACGTCCACAGGCCCTGAATCACTTTCCCTCGACATAACTTTCCCCAACCACGCCCACGTATACGGAATCCCCCAACACGCTACGAACCTTTCCCTCCCAAGCACAACAGGCCCCACCGCAAGATACACTGACCCCTTCCGTCTCTACAATGCAGATGTCTTCGAATACCTCGCCGACTCGCCGACTTCTCTCTACGGCTCGATCCCGCTCATGCACGCGCATTCTGCAACGTCGACGGTGGCCGTTTTCAATGCCATTGCGTCAGAAACATGGATTGATATCACTCATGTGGAAAAAGGCGGTGTAGAAACGCACTGGATATCCGAATCTGGGATCCTGGACGTATTCCTACTCCCAGGCCCAACACCCGCCGACGTCTTCACCCAATACGCACATCTGACAGGAACAGCGCCCCTCCCAGCCCACTGGTCACTCGGATATCACCAGTGCCGCTGGAACTATGTCAGTTCAGACGACGTGCGCGGTGTACAGGATAGGTTCGATGAGGATGATTTTCCGGTGGATGTCTTTTGGTTGGATATCGAGTATGCGGAGGATCACAAGTACTTTATGTGGAATAAGAAGACGTTCCCGGATCCGGTGGAGATGACGAAGGATGTGGAGGCTGTCGAGCGGAAGGTCTGTTTTGTTTCGCTCATTCATTGATTCATCTTTTGTAATGAATCTTGCGCTCACGCATATACGCGCTAGATGGTAATCATCGTCGACCCCCACTTAAAACGCTCAAACGACTACCCGGTATACAAACGAGCATCTGAACTAGAAGTCCTCGTTAAACCCAAGAGCGGCGAGGGCGAATATGAAGGATGGTGTTGGCCCGGCTCCAGCTCATGGATCGACTTTTTCCATCCTGGTTCTTGGGACTTTTGGATCTCACTGTTCAAGACGGATACTATCGATAGTCAGTGGAGTTGGACAGAGAGCACCAACAATGTCGGTATTTGGAACGATATGAACGAGGTACGTTTTCTTCGATGTTGGAGTGGCTTGCTTATTTATCGGCGAACACGAACTGCTAGCCGTCGGTGTTTAACGGACCGGAAATCACGATGCCAAAAGATAACATCCATTACGGTGGTTGGGAGCACAGAGACGTGCACAACATCAACGGAATGCTCTTTGTACGTCCCTCATCTTCTTTCTGAGACTGTCAGTCAAACTTACAATACTAATTCCCTGCAGGCGAATCATACATTCCAAGCGGCAGAAGCCCGCACAGACCCCCCACGACGCCCATTCGTCCTCACCCGCGCCTTCTACGCCGGTTCTCAGCGTTTCGGTGCGATGTGGACCGGCGATAATCTTGGTACGTGGGAGCATATGGCTGTTGGGATTAAGATGGTACTTGCGAATGGAGTTGGGGGGATGCCTTTTGCTGGATGTAAGTCTTTCTTCCTTTCTTCTCTCTCACCTTCATTTCTGATTATCCACTTGCTCACAGCTGATGTTGGCGGCTTCTTCGGAAACCCCGAACCAGAAATGTTAGTGCGATGGTACGTAGTAGGCGCATTCTCGCCCTTCTTCCGCGCACATGCGCATATCGACACGAAACGCCGAGAACCGTACCTTCTTGAGGAGCCCTACAAGAGTTTAGTGAGGGATATTTTGAGGTTGAGGTATTCGATGCTTCCTGTGTGGTATACTGCGTTTAGGGAGACGAGTGAGAGTGGGGTTCCCATTCTCCGGTGCGTTTTTTCTTCCTCTATTGGACGATGTGATCGATGTGTGCGTGAACGCGCAGGCCTCAATATGTTATGTTCCCCGAGGACGATGCTGGGTTTGGAATTGATGATCAGTTTTATGTTGGGTCGTCGGGGTTACTTGTTAAACCTGTGACGGAGAAGGGGGTGAAGGAGGTTTCTGTGTATATTGCTGAGGATCAGGTTCGTTCTTTTCCTCTTGTTTTCATTTCTCCACACACCCTGACACTTACGCACACCCAATTGCCTAGGTCTACTACGACTACTTCACCAACCAACCCCACCGCCCCAAAAACCGACAGATAACCCTCCCCGCAAACCTCGACCAAATCCCCCTCCTCATCCGCGGAGGCTCTATCATCCCCACCCGCGAACGTCCGCGCCGTTCCTCGCCACTGATGAAACACGACCCGTTCACACTCCGCATCGCGCTTGATACTTCGGGGAATGCGCGCGGGGAGGTGTATCTTGATGATGGCGAGACGTATGGTTACGGCAAGGGGGATGTTGTTTGGCGTGGGTTCGGCGCGGAGAGCACGAAAAGAAAGGGGAAAGGGATTGGGGCGGTACGCATCTCGTCCGTTGATCTTGCCGTAAGAACGCAAGTGGGTGCGTACGATCCCAAGAACGAGTTCGCGCGCAGTGTGGGGGATGTGAGAGTGGAAAAGCTGGTTGTCCTTGGACTTGAAAAGAAGCCTTTGAGCGTTGGTTTGGAGGGCGGAAGTGAACTTGAGTGGGAATTTGCGTCGAAGGATGGGGCGGGGGTGTTAGTCATCAAAGATCCTGCAGTGCGCGTGGTGGATGATTGGGCTGTTGTTGTGAAGTTGGAGTGAGATAACATGGTATATTTTTTCATATCACTCGTGCATTGCGTCGTGAATGTTCATTTGCTTTCATGTTTTCATGCATAATCGAGAGGCATATGACATGCTTGTAAAATATTGGCACATCGACAAGTATGGGCACATGGTAAGTCAAGAGCCTACTTTGCTTTTGCGCTTCAAAGCTTCACTTAAGTACTTGCACTTGGGGTCTTCAAGACAATTCAAATCGTGTCCTTAGCATTCAATTAACAAAGTAGTGAGGGCACATGAGAGGTACTGCGACACAGTGCACTTACCCGATTTGTGCAACCTTGGAGCAATTGAATTCCTTCACCTAGTTCGTGGGGGGTGACCAGTACATGATTCTAATGCCGCAGCTCGTTCCGACAATCCATCGCTATTTTAGAAATTCCTATAGCCCATGTCTGATCAACTGTGCCATGTGGTTTCGATATATCGTGTGTGCATAGTACAAAGAGCATGTGAACCGGACTCGGTCTCCACTCCGGAGGGATTTTGATACGGTTGCGGGACGTTCAAGTTGAACGTTGAGGTGTTGAAACATTGATGGTTGAAAGGAAGTTGATGATCGGACCCGTAGTCACCGTACTTCAATGCTGAAGCGCTCGCTACGCGTCATGACAGTGCTACAATGATATGAGTATTTTCTCGACGTTGACTGGCGATTGGGTACGGTAATAACGAATTACCTTCTGCAAGCCGTTTGTTTACAGATATTTTGTTTATTACGAGAAAGGGAAGTTCTCCGTAGTAACTTGTTACGAGTCTACGTTCTACGTCGTGCATGTGACAAGTAGCTACAAGATCCAAAGTGAGTGGTTATATATGAATAACGATTTTGATAATGGCTTGCTTTGACCACATACCACGTGGCCAATCTCCGCCTCCATGCATTGCTTTATGCGAGCATCCACGATTTCGGTATATCTCTACCGAGCCTATACGAGGCAAAGGTACCGATCACGCAAATACGGGAGTCGCACAAAAAAGCAGAGAGCTACGTGCCTTTTCTCCTTTTCTTATTCGTTCTAGCCTTGTTCTTTACCAACAGAACGATCTTCCGACTGTTGAGAATGCGGGAATCATTGCTTGAAGTCTGCACACTGTGACAGGATTTGCGCAAATTCGGGAATAACTAGCTTTGTTCTCGGATTGGAAGGTAAATTAGCGCACACTGCCGCGCTTATTGTTAATCATCAGTGGATTGTCCACGATTGATTTGTGGATACGCGGTGCCAACATACTTATAAAACGAAGACTTCTGAGTCAGTCTCTGTCCGACACCTTGCTAGGAGTCACGCCTTCAAGTCAGTCAAAGAGTGTGTGCTACTTATTTTCGCCTCTCTATCACGAACATGCCTTCTCTTTTTTCGAAACTGTCTGAAGCTTTAAAGGTGGATATATATGCTTAGATTCCGTGTTCTCTCTAACATTTCTTAAAGACTGCGACTCCGCAGCAGACTGGACGTCCCAAGAAACGACGACCCTTCAAAATTGCCCGACCACCCCTGGCGCACAACATTCAGTGCTACGGATATGCAGTCTCTTCTGAATGGCTCGTCCGGTTCGCGGAACAACACTGCACAGAGGATTTGCCAGATCGCGATCACACAGACTATGAAGACATTGCCACGACACGAGCCTATGAACTCCTTGCATCTTTGTCGGGCATCTATTACTTGGACTACAGAAATTGTTTGAACCCCCCGCCGGGAGGTGTCATCCCTCCAGAGTGGATCGGTGTGTTCCGCGGTAAATACGACGATGCACCCGACGAAGTACTGGATGCCATTCAAATTGACACCGTTCAGGTGTTTTATGTGTGCTCGGATAGAGGAGATTTTGAAATGCGTCCTACGCAGAAACAGCTCAACACCTTGACCAAGTTGATCGGGCATCCACCGCAATGGTGGGTGGCTTATGGGCCTGGACCCTGGTAGGGGTTTTTGGAACGCCCTCTGTCCCTCTCATCGTGTACTCTACCCCATATCCATCACAGTTCACAATCATATGCGATGTACATACATCTTATACGATTTCACCTAGTTGGCAAGCTGAATACATGTATATGTATGGACTAGACCTGATGTAGTGTCCAACATAGGGTGTATAAGTACTCTCATGTATAGAATATTAATATTAGAAGTTTAGAACGGCCAGGCTCTTGCGCACTGCGCAGTAATTGCTAGCAGCGTCGACCGACAGTACAGTACCTTGAAGGACAGTGGACGTTGCAAAGCCCCTCGGGTAAAATGGGAAAATGGAGAAAAATCAAGATCATCAAGTCAGGGGGACACATGCACATCGATATCGCACTAAGTCAGTCGGACTCGGAAAGGCTTTGGACCAAACTGTGGCCCTGTGACACTGCGGCTCTGTACAGAGACATTGTAGTTTACTGATCTGAGGTTGGCATTTCGGTCACGTGGCCCGTATTTGCAGCATTCAAATTGCTCCGAGACTTCCGAGTCTTCCTGCTCTCAGGTATTGTTCAGCATGCAAATGATGTATTACATTTTCTCTCAGCATATTGTTGGTTGTGCCTCTATCCGAGACGTTTGACTGACATCAATTGCATCGACAGCCGGATTCATATGGCTAGAGAAACATAATTTACTCAAGAGCGGCATTCTTGATAACGAGCCGACGGTATACATACGGTTTGACTCCCGACGGAGAACGCAAGTACCTGCAAGTACTCAGGCTGTCGCAGATTTACATAAAAGTAAGCTGTTGACATCGGATCGGTGACTGAATACTTACTCTATAATATCTTGATCCTGGATATGTTTCCAGATCTAGATCGAAGGTCTGTGGTTATACCGATTCAACCTTGAGCTTGGGTTTGTTGAATGAGAACAAAGAATGGTGGTTCAAACGTTTCATATTATGTACATCCTTGAACGTGCGATGGCCCAGGTACGTAGTAAGTGCTGACGAGAAGTAAACTCCGTGGGTACTTCACTGCAAAGGTTAGCACTTTGCAAGGCACACGTCACTGCTGCGGTCCATTCGTAACAGATCTCCATCTCGTGATTTTTATCTACAACACTCAACTTTAAAGTAATTGCTTGGTTACTTCACTGAGTACGTCCTACATACTATACTTTGAGCATTAAATTTGGCAGTGCGTTTCATTGCAGCTGCAGTCACCATGACTAAAGTGATCAAGTAAATCTAGAATCACTTCGCGCTGATTCAGGACCTTGTGAGTCACTGACGCCCGTGTTAACCTAACGGTGGCCGCGTGGGTGCAGAGGGTCGCGAGAATTCCCAATGGGAAGGATGACGATGGGGTCATGATATCATCCTGAGCACCATGAGGGTCGTGGCGGCCCGAGTTCATAAGAATTTTTTGAATATCATGCACGTTTCTGGGCAGGTAACGAAGGAATACCGGCGATCTCGTGTATACTGTCAATATTTTCTCGTGGCATGGTAGACTGGTCCGCGACCATCGAATCACCACTATACAAAAGATAGAAGAACTACAGAAGAATTATGAGGCAGGTTAGCTAAAAGTTAGTCTATCACTAATACATGCAGTCAGTCGGAGATAGTCACTCCGACCGAAGGATACACCTGATACTGGATATTTAAAAGGGGCATAGGAAACGTAAAAGAAATTCTAGGAACAAAAGTGAGCACAAAGGGTCGTCCATGTTCAGTCGATTTTGGTACAGAACAACCACCCTACAACATATGGTTACCAAGTCAACCAAGATAAACCTTGAAACCATATTTCCGATACTTACCTACTCCTGCATACCTTCCAACTCTTCTACATCATCCAGGCCTGGAGAGCCCCCTTCAGCAAATGCTTGTAGTTGCCGGTCCACTTCACGGCTGAGATCGCGAGTTTCGTAGGAACGCGTTTGAAGACTCCGAAGGTTCAGGACTAGGCGCTGGCCAGCTACCGAAAGTAACGGAGTTGCGAACCTACATGCAATATCAATATCTTGACCGAATGCGATGGGGTTGCATTACGGCTAACGTACCCTTTAGCAAGGAAATATGTTGGTTTCTGTAAATCAGTCAGAAAGAACGACGGTCCGCTAAGGATAAAGAATACTGACGGTCCTGAATGCAGTCCTGGACATAATAAGGCGATAGAACGAGTCAAGAGTATGAGCAAGTCTCACCAAGAGATAACGCACAATGCATTACTGAACATACTAACCTATTCGTGTTGTCAGCAACGAGATACATCATGAAGCTTTTTTACGCTCACGATGAAAAATAAGGTCGCTATACAATTGTAGTCAATTGCGAATTACTCCACAAAGCACGCTCACCGTCTCGAACGAGTATATGGAGGAGACTAGACGGGTAGAGTTGCTGAAATTCTCTAGAATATATCCGGAGACTTCGCATCGTTAGGACGAAGACTATTATATCGAGAATAAAGCTTGATTGATGGTTTTCAGCAAGCGCAAGCACACAGAATAGAACATCTTAACCTTCCAAAGTAGATTATCCACTAACGTTACAATATCATCGAGGCCGACGAGACGTCCGTCAATATACCAAACACGATGTAAAAGCGACCAACCACATATGCTTTGAAGTAGCAAACTATCAATATGCTGCAGGAGCCAAATGACAATCACCTACTAGGCCCTGTCGCCACGCAGACCTGAACCACGTCGAGGAACTGAAAATGAACTACCGAAGCGAAACCATTTTTACAAATGAAAATAAAAACGGTGCAAAGTGACCTACTATTACCGGCGTATAAACCATATGCTGAGCTAGCCACCAGCACAACGATGTAGCCCACGTAACTCCAGGTGAAGATGTTCGTTACACGCCTTCGAGTTCCCCAGATAGCCCATGCACGCAGGAGCACGAGGACTGAGGAAAACCAAAACCCTCAGGCCTCAGGACATGCAATGATCATCGAGTAGATGGACGCACTGTGGATCGATTCGATAGACACACGCATGAAGCAAGTGGTGAAAATTGAAAACCCTTGACAGAACTGGCACGAAATTAGCCACTCGATAAATGTCATGTCTACTCACGAAACTACAACATACCTTTTGAGAATTATGTGCAAGGAGACCAGCCTCTTCCAGCCGGATGGTAGTCTGTCCAATAAGGTTTCCATACCTGTTGAGAAGAAACATGATTTTGATAACCGTCCAGGGGGCCTTCCAGACGTAGACGAACTGCAATCAAGGGTATATTGTGAACATTGATATCATGCATATCATATGAACTCACTTCTTCTCTGAAAGTTAGGAGATAGTCGTAGACTAGTAGTGTATGGCCAGCTGCGGAGAACGACCTAGACAATATTAGGTGAGAATGACGATGTGTACAATATATAGACATACCTCCGCACCCATACCTCTTCCATGAACTGGGGGGACAAAGGCATGGTCGAAACAGTCACAGCGTCTAATGATGAGGAGAGCTAGTACGCTTTAAAAGGGTACCCAGACAGCCACAAGCCATCCAGCGCTCGACTTTCACTGGCAACGAATGGACAAATATGGAGGGGAGAAACGAAGTGAACGGACACGAACCCTGAAACCACTGGCAGTCGCCGCGGTGTTGGCTACAAATGCATATAATTGGAGAGGGTCGCCTTGAAATTAAGATTATGACAGGCTAGCCATGGCATCGAGGTGTTTGGTAGGGTGTAAGATTTACGTCAGCGCTCAAATTGAGAGTGAGACAATTTTTCGAACACTTGACCTGGGAGGCTCCATTAGAAAGATATCGGACGGTTTACGTCAGGCTCAACACGTAATACTTATGTGTCCACCAGCGAACATATCTTTGAATCAGAAGGCCAGCCGCTTGCACACTAAACGTCCTACAGCATCGACCACGCGTAGGAGGAGCGGTCCGGAAAATAATTAAAAATGATAACGATATAGGCGGCAAAACTGAGAAAAGCTCTTGGTGAGCAATGAAATAGGTATCGACGAGGAGAGGTCGTTAACTGGCAAGTAAAAGCACATTCGAGCATTGAATGATCCTTCACAATGGTAAGAGGTCACGGTGGTGCAGGGTAGTCGCACAGCGCCAAAGGGTAGAGGTGTGTACGTGACGGGTTGAGGGGAACCTGACAACCACACAAACACCGGCAGGCCAGCATGCGCAGAGAAATATACAGGAACTAGAAGACAACAATAAGATAAAGTAAGTGACAGATGACGGGGTGACGGGGTGACAGTACAGTTCGAAGACCGCAGAAAGCAGGAACATGAATAGATAGAGTTGGATTTGGTTGCGGCAGCATCGCCTTCTTCGTACACGGTGTATGCGGTATCGGGCCGCTTGGCATTGGTGTTATCTCGCCTGCGGGACGCTGGGACCGGCTCAGGTGCAGACGTTATGCTAGCGGCAGCAAAAGGTTCGACAACGTGAGCGGAGAATGGGAGACGAATTATAAGGTAGTTCGGGATCGTCCACAAGGATGGGCCTGGATGGCAGACTGACGTTTGAAGGCTGAAGCGTTACATTCGTCTTCATCGGACTGGCGTTTGCGGCGCTAGAATGTAAAATGAGAAGACAGAACAGATCTTCAAAAATGATACACCACTGGAACGGGCACGGACTGCAATGGAAAGCCAAGCCCAAACCTCTCTCTATAGCGGGAGCAAGTTGCGTATATATGACGAGCCGGGACTCCTGCCACTGAGCCGGGACCTCTGGACCCTGGTGCTTCCGCCAGACCACGTGCCACATGAAACCTAATAGGTGAGATCGACAACAATGGATGTGATATATTTGTGGTTGGAATAACTAGCACTATGAAGACGTAGGAAGGGCGTGGCCTACTCTAGCATTCGGGCGCACGACGCACGTACTAGTCACGGTACAGTAAACCACCTACAATTAGCTACCGAAGACTTATAAGTGACTATGCGGAGTCGAGACTCGAGAGTACTCAAGAAACATCCAGATATTCACATACAGTACATTCCATGGAAGCAATTAGTGGGGTACTTAGATGGCATGCAAGGGACAAATATGGAAGACAGCCCCCAACTCACTAATCAACCACCATCGCGACCTCCTCCGGCATCCCATTCTCCGCTACTCTTGATTCCATTCTCTCCTCTTCGCCATTCACAAAACCCTGCCCGTCACCGTTTGATACCAGCACAGTAGCGCCAGAACTTTCACCCAGCCCAGATCCCCCTTCGCCAGTATCCATTCCCGATGGCGGCAGCGGTAGCAAAAACGCCCCCTCCAGTAGCTTCGCCTCTTGACGTTCCTTCTCCTTGTTCTTCCAGTGCTCCTCAAGCCCCACCCGCGCATCATGGCTTGCCTCCCGGACCATCGCCGTGCGAGTGGGCTTCCACTTCGTCGGGTCCATCGCATTATAACACCCAGCCGTCAGACCCTCGAGAGCCCATAACTGCGTCCCACCAGCAGTAAGCGCGCGTTCGACGTGCCTGTCAAGCAGCCGGTGCTCGAGAAGGCCTGGGTAATATCGCCCCGCGATCCACGTCAAATCTACAACAATCTCATGGCCCGGCTTCAGGATGGGGCGGAACTTAAATCCGTCGGGGGCCTTTGGCAGTGGGAAGGAACTGAGGACTGGATGCGAGAGCGCGCTGTTCGCGTCACATTGTGGTGCGGTAGATGCAGAAGTGGAAGCGCCAGCTACGTTGCTGTGTGAAAGAACGTCTGTTGTCGTGCCTTCCACGGGAATCGCTGGATCTGGGTTTGCGAGTGGAGGCGGTTTCAGTGGGGATGGACCATTCATAAATGAAAGTCCAGATGGTACAGCATCCAACTGAAACGACCCATCCACGTTTGAATTGCCATTTTCGATCGCCTTACCCTTTCCTTTGTCAACTATCATCTCCCGACCGTCCCAGTCTTCCTCCCAGTCTTCATCCACGAGTTCATAAAGCGTCCCTACTGCATGGCAGACTTTGGATCCTCTTCCACTCGGCGGATCGGCAACGAATAATCCTTCGAGGCGCATGAACACGCCCCGCCCCTCAGCGCCACCGACTTGGCCGCCCATAGATCGCGCGTACTCCTGCGCCTTCTTACTTGGGCCAGCAGGTGCATCGATAAGGTCATTTCCTTCAGGAGCGATCTGGCCTCGCGAAAATTTGAGCCGAATAAGCTCGTCTGTCCAGATGCGCTCTGCACCCCACCACAAGCCTTGGTAGCGTGTCTGCACGACTGTCTGGGCCAGTGCCAGTGGGGGTAGCGGTGCAGAGATACTAGGCGTATGAGAGCCTGAGCCAGAGGGCGTCGCCATGGACGAGGCAAGGTTAGCATTATGTGCCATACTTGAGTTCATCACTGAATCGAGACTTTGGAATGTGTTGATTGATTGTGGTGGACCGGAATTGGGGTATTCAAGGCTGAATTTGAACTCCCAGTCGTCTGTGGGTGTCCAATACCCAGAAATATTTGCGCCGATCTGCAGCGCAATACCGTACGGGGCTGCAGCTTTTGCAAAGGTAACTTCTGATGAGGTGGAATAAGGGTTGAATGCGAAAGTGCGTGCGGGGTCTGGGTCGAGGTCCTCATAAGATACTGCATGGATAGCTTGGATAAGCTCATCTGAAGGGGCAACTGATTGATACGGAAGAACAAGTTGGTCTGAAATATACAATGATTGGGAGATACCAAGAAGTTTCATTTTGTAAGAAAGGTCGTGCCGGATGATCCAAGGGACTCCCTCATCACCATTGGATTCAGCGTTCGAGCTCGGATGACCGTTTGATGGACCATCAAGGATATCCATATCTGTGCCCTTTGGAATAGGCGTAGGCTTCATTCTTGTCTCTTCGACGAGACCTGGCCAGAAAAAGATGGAATCGTCGCCGCCTGGGCCACTGGGCCCTTCGATTGGGTTGTTCAATGCGCACCAAAGGAGTTCGCCGTCACGGAACCATCGACGAACCTTGACTTCGGGGCCATAGGCACAGCTCAAATCGGAGTTACGCTCCCTGAGCATGCTTTGCTTTGGTGCAGGCGGTCTGACTGGTTTTGGCATGCGACGTACACCGACATATGGTCTAAATCTTTCTTTGTCGCGTGAGCTTTTCTCTTGATCCCGAACAAGCCTGTCTTTAGGTGGCTGAGGCTGGCGTTTCAATTTAGGGGTTTGAACTGTCCGCGTGGGTGTGTTTGCGGCAGAGGGCGCGGAGCCGCCGCGCTTTGGAAGAAGGCCCATGGAGGCAGTTATTTCACGTTGGGGTTTTTTATTGCAATACTTGCAATTGCAGTTGCTACGGTCAAGCGTGGGGTCTGTGAGCAGCCATAGGGCGTGGGGAATAAACTCTGGGACAGAGCGGAAGCGCTTGGCATAGGTAGAACCTAGCATTTTAATGGTAAACACCAACTAATTGCGTTGACGGGGAAGCACAGCTCACCTATAAGATAGGCATCATGACGAGGACTATCCTTTGGTCCTTTGTTGTGATCGAACATCTGATAGCCCTCAGGCCATCCTTGCAAAACATAGTTGCCTTCTGTTGAAAGAATGAGATAAATGATCGGTGGCCAGTACATGAAAGGAAGCACTCACGAGGCATGTTAATCTTTGAGGCAAGGGCTGCAGCGACTTCGACACGCCATTTGATCGATAACGATTCATCGAGGGAAGCCTGTCGCATGAAGTTTACATGGCCCTCACTGTCAATGTGGGGGGTAGTGTTTGTGGGCCAATTGCTTGGGTCACCGTCAGATCTTGGGAAGTCAATAAAGGTAGGATTAGGAGGGATGGCGTGTGATGAGCCGAACCCCTTGTGGGTGTTTCTAGCACTCATCCCGCGCGCTGTGAGTGCGACCAAGAGTTTGTGTACTACGACACGCTGGATCATATTAATAGGCGATTATATCAGCAGAATAAATAAATGCAAACACTGGCAGCGCTTTATTATCCTCCAAAACTTTTGTTGGTATACTCATGTATGATGCTCGCGGCTTCATGCGATTTTCAGTCAGCATTTTTCTGTTGAAGACGCTTGACGACGAGATCATCTTGCATGAACTGCCGTTGATTATCTACGTCCTGCACATCCATTTCTTGTGGCAAAGGCGTTAAACAACACGGCAAAAACGAGATACGTAGTATCGTGGCCAGGTTCAAGAAACCATCTGCCTGTTATTTTTGTCAGGAGGATGGTTTGATTCTTGCCAGACATTTTGTGTACTTCGTAGATCTTTGAGTACATGTTTCATTCATACAAGCAATCTCCTTCGAGCGTGCCATTCCAAGTAATGCCAACATGTGCGTTGCTCCCTAGGTCTGTTTTCTAAGACAAAATTTGAAGCTGAAGTGTACGGGAGACCCGCCCCGTTCGATGTCGGACAGAAAGTCGAGCATGACACACGCAAAGAATCGCCCAATCATGCACCAGCACAATAGATTAAAACCATACGCAGGCGAGGTGGTCTCTCCTAGGCAGTCCAATAGAAAGGCGTTCCTTCTAAGGAGGATACAGTCCATTATTTGGAAGAGGTTCGGTGTACACTAAGGCGCAATTATCACTGCAACTGCTGCACTTTTGCCCGCTCCAGCTTGAAGTAAAACTCCTCCTGCCTTTGTACTGCAGCGAGTCAGCGTTAACGAATGAGGTGCCACGACAACCCAGACGTACCAGACTTGAGATGTACGCCATACCTATTCACATATGAGCATGCTTTGAGAAGCCGAAATACAATCTACTTACCAAAAAGCATAAGCAGATGAGACGCCGAGACCAAGGGCGACCGAAAGGTCGAGCCACAGTCTCTTTCTAAGTTTGCCAGTGATTGGTGCAATAGGCATTGTTGGATTAAAGATTGTTTTCAATGTTGAACGTTACGGTGCAAGCCGGGTCCAGGTAGTGTGGGTGTAGCCAAACAAGAGCACAACAAAACGGCTCATCTCATCCACTTGGCTAGCATTGGCATTGTACGAGCTCGCTACCCTGAACCTTTAAACTCGTACAATCATCAATCTAGTTGTCTTCCATCTTGCGGTACAAATCAGAATTAGATCAAAAAATCAATTCTAAACTACTCTTATAACAATCACAGCGAACCCCCTCTAGCCACGCTACAATCATGGATATCGACCCATCAGGCTCTGGTAGCTGGCGCTTTGCACAATGCTTCGGTGACAAGGGTGAAGTGGACGACATCACAGAAGGTCCGTGCACCCACTCTGATCGACTCTCTGGTTCAACTGACCCGCATCGATGGGATACCGCAGCCGACATCATATCCACAGTCGAGTTCGATGCAACTGGAAATTACCTCGCCACAGGCGACAAAGGTGGTCGTGTCGTTCTCTTTGAGCGCAACGAGTCTGTGAGTATCATTCTCATTCCATTGTTCTCATATTAAAACCCTGATTACGCCACGCGATCATTAGAAAAGAGGCTGCGAGTACAAGTTTTACACAGAGTTCCAGTCACACGAGCCCGAATTCGATTATCTAAAGTCTCTTGAAATCGAGGAGAAGATCAACAAGATCAAGTGGTGTAGACGACAAAATACCGCCCACTTCCTACTTTCTACCAACGGTTTGCCACCCCTTTCCCTCCCAGCACTTCTGACTAATCCCACACTAGACAAGACAATCAAACTCTGGAAAATATTTGAGAAGAGTATCCGTGTAGTCTCTGAGTCAAACCACCTCGATGGCCATCGTGCCCTTCCACCCCCAAGTCTTGTCTCCCATCTCAAGCTCCCCCGCATGCAGCCACAGGACAACATTATCGCCGCAGTCCCACGTAAAGTCTACGCCAATGCACATGCCTACCACATCCATTCCATCTCTGTCAATTCCGACCAGGAAACCTACATCTCCGCAGACGATCTACGCATCAACCTTTGGAACCTCGGCATCAGTGATCAGAGTTTCAGTAAGTCTCCTTCATCTACTACCCTGATCTAGAGAAGACGCTCATGACTAATAGACATCGTGGATATCAAACCTGTGAATATGGAAGAACTCACAGAAGTGATCACCGCAGCGGAATTCCACCCTCAGCAATGCAACCTTTTCATGTACTCGAGCTCAAAAAGTAATATCAAGCTCGCAGATATGCGCGACTCCGCACTATGTGACCGTCATGCAAAATGTACGTACCTCATTTAAATCTCTAAACCCTTTGCCTCTCACATCGAATTATGTGCAGGCTTCGAAGAAGAAGAGGACCCCACATCCCGATCCTTCTTCTCCGAGATCATATCTTCCATATCTGATGTTAAGTTCAGTCATGACGGGCGGTATATCTTGTCGCGCGACTATCTCTCCCTCAAGATCTGGGACATTAATATGGAGTCGCGTCCTGTGAAGACCATTCCTATCCATGATCACCTCCGCGGCAAGCTTTGCGATCTGTATGAGAACGACTGCATCTTTGATAAGTTTGAGTGTGTATGGAGTGGAGATGATAAGTGCGTATTCGCTCTCATCGTGCCCTTACCCCTGTGCCTTTCTTTATCTTCTGCTCCACCGTTCTCCGATCGATCCCTTTTTATCTCCCGAACCATTACTGATTGACTTGCAACCCAGGCACGTGCTAACGGGCTCGTACCACAACTTCTTCCGCATATTTGACACAGACTCGCCAAATGACGTCGTGCTGCAAGCGGACAAGTCTGCTTTCAAGGCCAAGAAGATCGGTGCACCCGCAGGTAAGAACGGGCTCAAGAACGGCCCGCGTCCCGGCGGACTGCGGGACGCAATGCAAACAGATACGCTTGACTTTAACAAGAAGATCTTGCATGCTAGCTGGCATCCACGGGAGAACACGATCGCTGTGAGTGTTACGCTTTGCATATAGTTCGTGCTTTGCGCCGTTAGTTTTTTGTGCTGCCGATCTTTCCTGCTTTGCATCTGTGTTCCAGTCTGTGTACTAACACTTTATAATTAGATCGCTGCAACGAACAACCTATTCTTGTACAGCGCAGCATAATACGTTTCTACCCCCACCCACATTTCTCCGGCAAGAGAGGGCAAGTCAGCGGTGTACAAGCGCCCGAGACACCGTATTACGCACGGACTTATTCTTTCTTACACTACACTACCATATTACTGTGGGCGCTCTTTTTATCCATCTTGCTTACGATACGAATCAGATACCACGTACAACTGCGTATTACCCTGTTTGTGTTTTCGGGACTTGTTTCTCATCTTTGGGCGCCCAGCCTTCCCTCTTCCTGTCCACCTCACTCACGCGCAACTTGCATATCCCTCTATCAGACTACCACCACGTACATCATGTTTTCGAAAAAGATTCGTGTAGAATGAGATGAAAGAAGAAGTAATCAATGACAAGGGCTTGTATCATTTATGTACATTCGCGGATGACTTCATGCGAGGTTTACTAAGAGCATACTGGTTTATTCATTCCTCTACCGTATGAATTACTCGCAAGGCGACAAATTTTTACTCATCCTCATCTCTATTCTGCAATTCCTTAGGTAGGTAAGACGCTAACCACAACATCCCAACCGCAGGTATGCACAGAACAACAAATACCGCGTGACCACCCAAAACATTGTGATCCTTCGAGAACGCGAAAATGGACCCGGTGAACATGGGACCGATTGCACGTGCGATTGATACTGTCATTTGACCCATACCATTGATCGCACCCAGGACATTTTTCGTGGGTGCGGACGCGGTAATGAACATTAATATACTCGCTGGTTGTAAGTGAGCATGGGACCTACGATAGAGACACGCGCAATGACAGAAGGCTCACCTAGAGAGATGTCCCACGCTACTATCAGAAGAAGGTGGCACATCAGTGCGATCGAGACCATGTAGTCAGCGCCTCCGGAGAAGACGAGCCATGACATGACTGGAAACGTGACCATGATAGGTATAAAACACGATATACCTGTGTAGAATGTGCGTTTGGGACCTAGCCGGTCAACGATTTTGGCGAAGAACAGCGCCTGGAATAAACCGTCGATGATGCCGAATAGCGCCATCCATAACCCAATCGTTTGGGGTGCGAATCCTAGTCCGCCGAGGTAGTGAGGGGTGGAATAAAACAAGGGCATGAGAGCAAAGATACAGATGTCGAGAAACGAAAGAAATGTTTGATTCGCTAGGGGAATTATGATGCTACGAATGAGCAGCGAACGTAGGGGGACGGGGACGTTGGCCATATTCTCCGAGGGTGATTCATTACTCCTGTATTCTTCCGAAAGTTGTTCGCCCGTGGCATTGCTATTGCGCTTGCGCTTGGTTGCTAATGTCTGAAACAGGGTTAATATTTGTGACCGGGATGTCTATCTCGAGTCTGACTTGCCTCTTCCAGGAGAAATACGAGCATGAACGACACGGAAACAATCGATGCAGCAACAGCACAGGGCAAGAAATACGGATATTTTGCCCAGAATTGTCCAGCAAAGAGATTTGGCCAACGGTCTTGAGGGCGAGCTAGAGTTCCCCCCATAACGAAGCTGCAACACTCTCAGCACGAGTTTGTATTCAGAGAAAGACTGACCCGAAGAAGCTCCCAAAGCACCATGTGATGGGTATAAGAGCAAATCCTTGCGCCATGTTGGTCGAATCCGTGAGTTCGCCCATCATACTTCTCATGACTCCGCTATTACCATTGAGCATTCCACAGATACAACGGCTATTTGGCTCATTGTATAGAAATACTCAACCATCTACACAAATTAGATTGACTGACCTGACGACAAGAGTCCAGAAGGAGGTCGAGAGACCGAAGCAGAGCATTGAGAGACCCACTCCAAATAAACCGATCATAATGACAGGTTTGCGTCCAATGCGATCAGAAAGACGGCTCCATTTCAATACCGTCAGTGATTCTGTGATGAAGAAAAGTGATTCCTGGTATCACCGGAGTCATATAACTCTGTGTTCGCTCAAATAACATGTCAGACCTACTATAATTCCAGCGTAATAACCGACTGCTGCATCGTTACCACCAGTGATATCAAGTTCTCGGATCAGCTGCGATTAACGTTCAAATTTAACCCCCTGAAGAAGCTTCTGATATTATACCTGGTTGATGTACGGGTATATTGACATGCAAGCAATGGGTTCTGCCATTTGGACAAGCATCAAAATGCCGATCTGCAGTTTTGGAAGGGGCGTCTTTTGCTTTTTTTGCGTGGTTTCGTGCAGAAGGGGAGATGTTTCCATCTCAGAACCCTGGACATCGAAGATACTCATCCTGTTACAATTGACCTTGGGGGCGACGTGATTTGTGAGCAGGCGCTGCAAAGTAAACAATCAACATTGAAATTTGAGAGTCCGCGCCAGCACACGCAAATGATAGCAAGAATAGCTATGAGCGCTGATCCATCTGACGCATATAACGCTTGACCGGTTTAACCGCGTGCTGTGGAACATGACTCGTTTTTAGGGTGTTGTTTGGCAGAAGCTTCAAAAATAAACAACCGCTTTCGGGAATGTTATTTCGTCTGAAGTAGCACACAGTAACAACAACAACATATGGTGTTCAGGTCAGATAATGATAAGTGAACAATGGCCTTTTCAAGTTCCGTGATGTAGAAGGTATAGAATATATCCAAAGAATCACATATATTTCAATTGGCTGCGTCACGGGTCGGCATCGTCGGACCGGTAGGAAAGAGGGTAGAGGATCGTACTGGCCTCAGGAGAGTAGTGACATGATAATGGCTACGAAAATTGTGATCACGGACAACTTTACACCAATACTACCAAGTAATGATCTTATCTTCAAGCTTCAGTGAGGAACACAGGATTTGTGCACGGCGACATTCGAACGAAAATAAGTCTCATAGTAGTGAATCTAGAAGGACAGAGGCATTGTGAAGAATAAATTATATGAATTCTTTCTGATGGTCTGATTACGGCTGCCAGTGAATGTAAGTATAGTGGATGTAACAGCTTCTCGACACATACGTACGATAACAACTTAGTACTTAACTCTAGGCAATTGCGACAACACCGAGACGGTGGCATTATGTCCAAAGGATTATAGTGGCTCGACTTGACAGGAGGACACTTTTGAGGAATCTGTTCCTTCTTGCATTGCCGATATTTCCTGCAGCCCGGATTTCTTGTCTGGCAAGCCCACATGAATCGCCTGTGTGAAGCGTGCAAAACTGATTTCGGAAATCTCGGCTTCGTGGGCTGTCTGTGGCTGCAGGTAGGAATCCCGAGCGATTAAGCTGAGCAAGATATCAGCAGTCTCTTCTATCACCGTTAGGAACAACTCACTTGGCGAGAAGACATGTAGCATATACTGTCACGCCAGGACGTCAGAACATTCCGTGTACTCGAGTTGATAACAACAAGACTCTCACAGCCTCCAATAGGAAAACACATATGTAGATGATACACATCGAAACGGCAAGCTGCCCACTGCGTCTTGGTCAGAGACATAGTTATTGTGCGCGATAAGCACTCACAATTCCCATAGTGATAGATGCCACCACACTACACAGGAAGCAGTGAGTATATATCCACTGTCAATGCAAAGGAACTTGCGTTGTAATCAAACCCGTTTGCGAGCAGAATATGATAAGTTTCGTGATCATTCGGTTGGTTCTGAACACCAAGACTGTCAGTTAATTTCATACTCGAACTGATTAATCACCTTGGCGATTCAGTCCTGTGTTTGTGGAGAATATAGGCCGTAGTTCCAGCGATAAGAACATCATCGATTGCTGAACAACCAAGCGAGATCAAGGTAGACCACTTTATCCTTGTGAGTTGCTTCCCGATCAAAGGTAGAACAAGCTTACATTAACCACGACATTCAAGTTGTAATGGCTTAGTCGGGAGCTGTTTCCCTTATTTGAGAAAAACCTAACAGGGCGACACTGATAAAATTGGACCTACATGTAGATTGTACTAAGAACACCAAAAGCTATTTTTCGTGATTAAGTAGCGATTATCCGTTGCAAGATAAACTATCGCACCTTGCTCCATGACACAAAATGCAATCTGATTGACGCAATCAGTCGCTGTTTCCGAGGCAGCCAAACGCAGTGCTTACCAGGACGAATGTTATTCTCCGTTTACCATAGAAACTCTTCTCAACTTTACGCACGCATCAGAAAGAAGTGTCATAGTAGTACGTCAGCAGCACGCACGTCTGAAAACCCTAGATATGAAAACGCCATGCACAACAGACGTGGTCAACGACTATGGAACGACAGTGAGTTTGATTAGTTCGAGACTGGCGGAAGAAAGGCGCCACTTGCACATATTCCGTTGTAAAGCGCCAAGTTTCTGTCGTTCTGTCAGAAAGTGCCTTGATGAATAACCTTAAATGCCACCAACATCAACATATGGCGGAGTGTCATATTGAACTTTAACGCATGAGCGAACGATATCCAAGTAGCAACTGCCCTAGCAGGACTTTCAGCGGCTTGTACAAATATTTCCATAGAGACTCACATTTGAACAGCTTGGATTAACCTGTAACGCAACGCCAGTCTTTCCGTTAATTGTTGCATGCATGACCAATTGAAGATGTTTACCAGATGAAGGCAACCTGTTCTGCACTGTCAGCGATGAGTCTGTGATATGCGACGAAAATTCATACGAGAGCTTTAGACTGCCTGTTCTCCCCAGATCGAATTGTATTTCTCCGGAAATAGATCCAAACTTGCGCAGTCAAAATCAAGAAAACTCTATAAACCTTCGTTAGTATATGACTGCCGCCAGTATGGCTCTCGATAACAATCATACATAGATGATATACCAAAACCAGTCATCACCGAAGCCACAATCCTGATAGCGGAACTGTATGTCAACACGACCTGGGTCATGGCGCAAATGTAGTTGCTGATTCTTCTTTGGAGGATGAGATGTAAATCGAAGGAAGTTCAGAAGAGTAACCAGCAATGTGCATCACTTAATAGTACAGGTGGCCGCACAAATCCGGTGAATGTTCTGGGAGAAGATGTGAGCATAGCGCTAGCTACTAGTACTAAGTAGTACTGAGATACTTAGAGCCATCATATCCGCCAAGGCTGGATCAATCGGGCTTATAAACCTGGTTACCCGCCGGGGTCCCGGCCGGGCCTTGCAAGCAATTGTATCTAAGTAGTCCAAGGCTGTGCAGCTGAAGCGCCTCTAGTTTGTTTATATCATTCCGTGATCAATATTATCTCAACCGCATCCCTCATTCACTGATGACTCGCAGCACGAATTGTGAATTCTGGCACAGCTAATTCGATGTGTCGCAATGACCTTTCAGAAATAGTCAAAACGGCAACGATGTCTGTCCTGAAAAAGCATCATGGCGCCAATTTCCAAATACCTGAAATAACCGAGGCCAACGTCTGTAGACAACAACACCCGTTGGATGATGATGCAATACCCAGGAGCTGTTGCAGGTATTGCATTTCGTGGGACCAGTGCCAGTGATTCAGTGCCGATTTACATGTGTATCATTTCGTGAACGTGGTCACCTGCTCAGCTGGGCTTCTGTCGTCAAAATCTTCGTAACGATGCCGCAGTCGACTCAAAACCGACGATACCTGCGCTTGCCCACGTCGATAATCACTCGAGCTTGATTTTGTACAAATGATCATTATCTTCCGCACCTACTCATTTGTCCAGTGGTCTTATCGCAGAAATCGGGCCTCGGGAACAAAAGGAGATCATATAGATTTTGGACGAGACGTTTTGTAAACAAAGGGACATGGACGTTCCGTGCTAGTAAGTGCATCAGGCAGAGAGTTGATAAGCGCATTCTGAATCCACCCACAATATTTAAGATGAAATGAATTACTTTGTAGCAGCGTACCAGTACGCCCATCGCCTTTTCTCCCCCTTCTCTGCTAGAGTTCGTGATTTGAATCATAGTATTACCGTCAAGGATCGACTTGCTGCGGAATTCAATCACCTCGTCCGCTTCAGACTCTCCATCTTCCCGATCTTCACCGCTCGTGTCAAATGAGGAAGTGGCTGCAGAAGCCACGCTGGACTCAAGGGTAAGCTGGTCTCTTCTCCTGGCCAGATTTCTTTATCCCTCTATAAAATTTAGTTGGTTGCTCGTTTCATTCACAGAAAAGCGGCTCACCCCTATCTTGAAGATACCCGGGCACTTGCCCCTGCTTGACCCGCAGTCCAGGATAGTAGCGCTCGTTGGCAGTATAATAGGGGCTCCCGATGCATATAGCTGGTTGGTAGAATCCCAGCACCAGTCGTCCG
Source organism: Suillus plorans (assembly GCF_016647745.1). Taxonomy (NCBI): domain Eukaryota; kingdom Fungi; phylum Basidiomycota; class Agaricomycetes; order Boletales; family Suillaceae; genus Suillus; species Suillus plorans. The sequence continues at coordinate 468,339 of NW_024537407.1, forward strand.
AAGAAGGAAATTGTGCTGGGAGGCGAAGTCTAAAGGAAAGGCAACTATCAGCTGGATGGGTGTCTGGAAGCGCAATGATCATAAAGATGTAATTTTGCGAGACTGTCAAATATCGTGATGACTCGAGGGAAAGACCAGACAAACAACTAAGACGTGTATCGAATGAAAGGCATTGACATACAAAACATACGTGCAAAGAGTGTTGGAAACACTGGATGCTCATGCGCTCTGGGTGAGTAGTGGGAGGCAGGGCTGCAAGAGTCCACCTGGCAGCCGGTGTTGGAACAAGCGCACAGTCGCTGCAAGCCACCCAGAGTACCTCATCCGATGGGCATAACACGAACGTTCTTCTACGACGAATTGCGCATCAGAAACTTGTGAGCACTCAAGGGAACGTGACCGGTCGAAAGTGAGTGGCCAGACTTGGTTTCTCATATGCAGCCCCCACCCCTTGCTATCTTCGTTCGTGCACTATAGTACTTACCTGGTATCTAAAGGTAAGTGATGGGGCTTTCGTGCCATTAACTTCCAAGTACTTACGTATATGGGGACCTGTGTGAGGGGTTTCTTGAGACTGGGTGGCAGGGAGTGGACAGTCAGTTTACAGGACCAAAACCAGTTCATCCCATTCATATGATACAAGCCCAATATATAACGATAGAATCTGTCATGTAGACGGCATCTTCAAGCATGTCGTCTTCAGTCCATCTCCACTCCACTTCGCCACCTCGATCAAAAGGTCGCGTTTCTTCTCTACAGCCGTGGCTGAGTGAAGCTCATAGAGCGTCGCTGTCAAGACTTCAGTATTCAAAAATTTCCACAATGGGATTGATGATCCACGCACAAAGATTAAAGAGGTACGGTTCTGCCACCACGACAGCCGACGGGGAGCTATGCATTGCAGTCTCAAGGACTTCGATACTCTAGGAAAGCCGTCGAGCACGAAAACACGATAAAAGTCAGAGAATATTCACCTCCTTGAGTTTTCCCTGGCTCAGAAGAGCCACAGACAGATTATTGATCGCCTGAGTGTGTAAATATCAATTGCAAGCAAAACAACGCCAATGAAGTATTTACCACAAAGTTATCCGGCTCTGCCTGTACGAGGGCTTGAAGCAGTTCATCCGCCCGCGTCCAGTTCCCCTCAGCACATGCAAGCAAGGCAGCATTCATATCTTTGAGTGTCTGCGGGACGCTGGCATCACTCTCCACGACAGCAAAATGCGCCGCAGCCTGCGCAAGGTAACCACTCTGCAAGTAAATGCGACCCACAGCAGACCGGATGGCAGGGGAGGGTTGTTGCCCAGTACGTTGTGCGAACAGTGGCTCTAAAAGATTCGTTGCAGCAGTAAAGTCCTGCACATAGGGGTATCAGCTCGCTTATCGAGATATGTAAAGATATACATGCCTTCATCTCGATCATTTGAGACGCGATGATCAGGCACATCCGTGCAGCGCGCTCAAGCCACATCGATAAACTGGAGTCGTCGCCCTCTGTTTTCGAAATCTTGGCTTGAAGCTTGCACTTCTTGAGCAAAGCGTAAAGAATGTCCAGGTAGCCCATGGGGTCGCCTGCCCAGTATTTGAGGCGTGCGTGCATGACCTCGAGCTCAAACGGAAGGATGCGGTCGAATAGGTATGCTCGGGCGGACGGGGGCTCTGTGGCATTGAGCACTGCAAAAAGGTTGGTGCATTCAGCAGATGTTTGGTTGTAGAGACGGAGACGAGCGAGGCTTGACAGGCGTAAAGACCAGAGCTGTTGAAAGAGGCTAAGTCATAGCGTGCATGGCCGTCATGTACTTACATCGAGAACACGAATGAGGTCCTCAGGATCACAAGTTATTAGACGATCTCGCGCCATTCTGGCAAGCGCACGCCAACTGTTTGACATCTAATATTCGGGGCGCACTCATTGAGATCTTGGATTAGCACAAGGCGTACACTCATACTCACAACCATGGAGTGAAAATCAGAATGCTGCCATTCGCCAGTGACATCTCGTACAGGACGCTTCTCTAGCGGAGATACATATTTCGTGAGGAGAATATTTAGAGGGTCCGTCTAATAGTACATGGGATATACATCAATGGTGGGCGTTGATGGAACCACCAGGTGAGAGTGTAAGATAAAGAGAGGCGTACGTTTGGGATGGGTAAGAACATGGTAGGCATGGTTAGCCCAGGAAGATACAATTCGGGTGCCTCAGACTCGGTGTCGCTTGGGGGAGGCGGGGGCACGTCTTTGTTGACGTTGGGGGAAGGTAGCGAGAGGGGTACAGAAGGCGTAAGAAGTGCTGATTGTGCGAGGGCGATCTCTTCATCTGCAGGGGGGACACTTTCACTCTCGAGCGAAGCAGCTTCAACTTCAGATGAGGCATCCTCGCCTTCGGACGAGGCATCCTCTGAGCCTTCAACTATGAACGGGTCCGGTAGCTCAGGCTCGGACACTTGTGATGGTGTACCTGGACCCTCCCCACTATCCTCAGGTAAAGTCTGGAGTAATTGTGGGGGGCGATCGATAGAATCCTCCAGATGCATGGACTGAGCAGAAGCGTAGAGAGAGCTCTGGGAAGGGTGGGAGGAAGTGGCTGATTCTGCAACCGAACTATTTCGGTCGAGGGATTTAATGCGTGCACGTGGAGAAGCAAGACCCCAGTCGGCGGTGACAAAGGTACCGCTGTTATCCGATCCATGGGTTTCAGCCGACATCATGTCTTCTGAGAGTGTTCTGGAGTGCTTTGAGCTGATATCGATAACGTCCGAAGAGTAGCGAGAGCCCAGAGTTGCACTGCTTGACGCACTGCGAGGGCTGGATGGTGTAATGATTGTGTTCGGTGAATAATGATCATCGTACAGAGGAGAGTGGTTAGGAGAGGGTGTGGATGGGGCAGAAGAGCTTGTTGTAGTGGTTGTCGATGTGGTGGTAGCTGATGACTTTCGCTTATGTTTCTGGGATAGCCTTCTCTTGACGTCTTTCACAAACGTTTTGATCGACTTGACCTGCATTGTCGAGAAGCTGGGTGGTGCTGAAGTATAATTGCGAATGTTCTTGATGCTTTAGGCTTGGATGATGGCACTGCGGTTGGATGTTTAGAGAAGGTAGGACTGATGACGGATGGGTGACTTGCCTTTTAATGCTTGCTAAAGATCCGCTTTACACGTTGCAGCACACCAGCTGACAATGCTTTCTGTGCGTGTATTAGTAATGATAAAATGGACCGTCGGATGTCTCAAACTCACCAATTGTTTGTACTACGTAGTAGGTCTTTTTAAATTCCTAGCGAGACGAGTGCTGCTTCATACATAATAAATGTGCTAGCTTGAAAGCCCTTTTTATACCCGATCGAGTCGGCACAATTGGCGACCCGAGTAACAGGCACTCAGGTTTCTTTGTTCAAACTTATCCGCTTTCGTGTCGGTCGGGATCCGCCCTTGCCGTGACCCAAGGGACGCATGAGTCTCTTGGACTAATACAACGGTTAACGTTGGCTGTCAACTTCGTCACTGCCTCGATTTGCCACGACTCTCGTAATTAGTATCCAATGCCCCTCTCACTATCGGATCTCACCCCTTCGGAAGGCGAACTCTTCCATGTGAAACTCTTCTCTATAGACTGTCATTGCCCTCATACGTTTCATAGTTCACTCTAGACCCTGGACGTTCTTTTCATAAAAGCGTCTAGACCTGCACAGCGCTTGTTCGCTTTCCGATGTCATTTTACGACACAGTAAGACCCCAGCTGCATCCCTATCATAACACACAGCCATGGGATAGCGCTCAACTACAAGGACTCATGGATACGCGAGAGCCGATGACTCGTGACACCGTACATGTGATGTCCCACAGGTCGCAGAGACTGCCAGACACTCGACATACCTTCAATCGTAGGTTGACCGACGTCCGAGTCGTGGCTTGCAACTCGTGATGCCGTGAACCTAAATGAATTTGGTACTGGCAACGACATGTAAGTAATACTGGTTCAGGTTGGTCACTTCGTTAGAAGATTTGGTTTGCACTAACTATTTCAGTATGCCAAGCGTGTACCTAAATTCGGAACAAGTATTGAACACCTTCAAGACTTTTCTTTTCTTTTCTTTTCTTAGTTCTCGGAAATGATAAGCTGCACCTTCTCATACATAAGTCACCGCTGTAACGGCCCGAGTTACTCCAGACGAATGCGAGTGCTTCCATTGCTTTCCAGCATGACGAAGCTTCGACTGCGCTTATGCAGCAGTTGGCAAATTACCGTTTACCAACTACGACGCATCCCGACTATGTCACATCTCACTGTATTCTCAACGATTCACAACAATTTCCTGCGTTTCCATGCAGCCGATATCAATGATCAGTTACTGCGCATATCTCTGCTATGATAGCGCCGCTGTGTTATCAGTTGTTATCACAGATCACTGTGAGCTAGGCTTGATGCGGAAGTAGCCGCTATCGACGCACCATTTAATACTTAGTCACGCCCCGTATATCCGTTCTGTTCCAATATTAATAACTTCCACATACAAAAGTGCAGTCGTATTACGCCTCTCGTATGACTTACTCTGGACTCGTTCACTCAAAGTCCCTCCGCCTGCACCTTATTGAATGTTATCAGAGTTCAGAATGCATTCCATACTCCATATTAAATTACACATGTATAGTAATTTACGGTAGCGAAGAAATCCCTCTTGATAACTCCAGATGTCTGTTCTTCTGATCGTGTATGGATCATCGTTCGCCTTCTCCTCCGTCACATCCTTAATATGCAACATACGCAACGCATAGCAGTGGGAAGCCAGCATACAGTCCCAGCCAAAACACCACGTTCCCCATGAGCTTGTTGCGCTGGATCACTGGTGCTCGGCTCACCAAGATCAATGGGATCTGCACGAGTTGCATCAGGAATAGGTACATGCTGCATCGGCCACGCCCGCTCATAAGTATCATAATAAAAACGAAAAAAAAACAGATTATCTCACCGAATCTTTTTCGTCACAATTGCCATGACCAGCTCATGCGCCATGGCGCTGAGAAAAAATGTGACAAACATTGCTGTGGTGCGCGATAGGCCGTACGAGGCCCGTGTTGAAGCATACACATGCCGAAGAAGGAAACTATGCACCGGTTTGTTCCATTTACGTGAGAATTCCTCCCAAGAAGTAGAGTTCCACTGTATAAAACAACGTTGAGTCACTCGCGATGCAGTTGGGTCCCAAAATCATCTCACCCAGTCCTCGTAGAACAGGCGATCGGCAAAGCTACAAAGGACACATCAGCTATATCAGAAGGTGACAAGCGCAGCAATCTTACTAGGACAACTCAGCGAACGCATTACATATGCATTCTTAGGTGTCCGTCAGTTCAAGACCACATTATCAGCTCCAGCTCAACACTCACCAAATATGATATAAAACAGAAGCAGAAAGGCAATCATGAACGGTAATGCAAGGTCAAGGAGGGAGCGGAAGAACGATTGATCCGGCGTAGGGGTAAGCGGTATGATGAAACACTCCGCAACTGTATATAGCAGCGCAAATGAACCCATGAACGCAACTGTCTTTTCAAAAATGTACACCGGCCGTATTCTGCAACTCCTTATCAGTTCATGACGTAGCATTGAAGTGGATTGCAGCGTACCGGTCGGTTCTTGGGTATTCGAGCTCGTATACCAAGGTTGGGATCAGTTGATAGACCGCAAAATTCCGGTATGTGACGTTATCGGGCCAACGCACTTGTTCCGGGCCCGTACTCACTAGCTCCGAGTCCAAGTCCAGGAATTCCTTTGCTAGACCTGCGACGTGCTCATCCGGATGGTACGAAAGAACATGCGCAATCTCAACTCCATCAACTCCGCGCCCATTTCCATTGTCTGCACCCCGTTCTGACTTTGTATTCTCATCCAAGCTGCTAGAGATGGCAGCAAGCCGTTGCCTCAACGCAGCAGCAGTCTTCACATCCGTGTACGACTTCATCAATACTCCCTCGGTGTCGGGGGTGGACATTTCCATCGGCGTTGATGTGACATCGGTAGCCGGAGTCTCGGCTGCCGGCTGTGCCTGTGCCCTCTTCGACATTGCGTCATCCAACGCCTGTTTCAGACCTCCAACACGGGCTGTAGCACCATTGAGCTCTGCAAGAACACCAATCGAGCGTCTAGAAATCGATTGGAGGTAGCCGTTCACAGAAATGTAAGAGTACATCTTCATGATCATGACCTTTGTTCCTCGCCCTTAGTAAAGCACTTGAAGCACTAAATGATGGGCGCACAAGTGAGTGGAGAGTGAGGAAGCCGGATTGGACCCAGGGCCATTGTCTAGGGGTGTTCAGTGGTCAAAATACGAGTGAGAGAGAGATGGCATGGCGCGTACCTATGAAATGTCCACGTGACTGTGATAAGTAGCACACATGTCTGGAATGCGTGTTGTAGAATGGCGCCTGTCCAATAGTAGTTGATCCAGCCCTTGCTAATGGCCTTGGCAAACGGGACACATAAAATCGTGGTGGAAACCAGGAGCAAGTCACTGAGTGCTAACGTGACTGCGTGCCGCGAAAACATTGTCGCGAAAGCGAACGATAGAGCATAACCATTAGCTTCAACGCTACTGACATAAGTCTGTACTGTGAACAGAAACAATGACATCCAGAAAAGCGTGAAGAAACCCTGGCAATTAACGTATTAGTTTCCACCGTATGCGCCCGCAACGCAAGAGACGAACTCTGAACTCATTGGTGCCAGAAGTTTCGTTAGTAGTGTCAAAGTGCGTCTTCCTGGGTTCAAATGTAATCATTGCGCGAAGCTTCTTCGTCGATCTTGACCGGAATGGCTTCGAAACGTGGAGTGTGCCTTCTGTTGTAGAAAATCTACCGTCTTCCGTGCGGGTAGTCATTACGATGGACTCGGTGTCCTGCGCCCCATGGAGCACTGACGGTGGTGTCTTATATTTTGTCGTGCCAGACGACTTTTCTTGGTTGAGGGGTGGAGCGGAGAGCATTTGAGCTCTGCTAGCAAGGACTTGGTGCTAAATGTTAGCAACAACGACAATGTGAATCAGACTGATCTCACTTAAGAAATGCTGCCTCAAATATGCCTTAGTGTTTTACAAGATATCAATAGAAGCTGTGTGGTATTGCTGCGCCGTAGCGTCTGCTGACGAGCGACAACGTTGGTGGTAGGCTAGTTAGTAAGTTAGTGGACACCGATGTCCAATTTTTAAACCCAGCGAAGCTTTGATTGTCATTCACAATTGATTCCGAGTTTCCGGTCCTGGTCCAAGACTTCTTCGACTTTTTGATTCCCAAAGATCATGGAGGAGGAAGACAACAACGTTGAACAAACCCATATGAACATTGCGTTCATTCATCTAAAATGGATGCGAGAAGCAATGGTAATGGTGAGGATCCGTGTCTAGAGTATTGCTTGATCATAACACACTTCAGGCAGAAGAAGCATTAGCACATAGCGAAGTGCCGGTGGGCTGCGTCTTCGTCCGGAAAAACTGCATAATTGCGCGTGCAAGGAATCGCACCAATGAATTAAGAAATGTGACCATAAGGTCATCCAGTAGCATCCGCTGGTCTAATTCCTGCTTTACAGGCTTCTAGACATGCCGAGCTCGAGGCTATCGATCTTATCCTTGCTGATAAGGAGCTGACACCAGAGTCCACTCGTTATCCTCTGGCAGATACTGTATTGTATGTCACAGTGGAACCATGCATCATGTGCGCATCTGCACTTCGTCAGTTAGGCATTAAAGAAGTCTTTTATGGATGTGAGAATGATAAGTTTGGCGGGTGCGGGAGTGTGTTAGGTGTCAATGCCAGGTCTGTTGTCACGATGCTATTTTTCGATTCCGAGTTCGACTAGTCACGTCAGCGGGAGACATCCAGTTCATCCATCCTACCAAGCTACCAGCGGGTACCTTCGAGAAGAAGCCATAATGATTTTACGTCGCTTTTATGTGACAGAAAACACAAACGGCATGTCCTGCTATTATCACTAATCAGGTCATCACACTGACGTGTCTTTTTGCCAGCTCCGATCCCAAAGCAAAAGTCAAGTCGGGTTCTCAAGACAGAAATTCCCCCGAAGATCCAAACCTGACCGCCGCTCACGATGGTATTACGTTCCAAACGTTTGATTGTCAGCATGAGAAGGCTGTGGCGCTGATTGCAGGCCTTTTTTTCACAAGGTCATCCAGGGCCACAGCATCGGTATCACCGCCGCGGCACGTCCCCGACTCCCTTTGGCTTGCATATTCCGTGGTTGATTACACACATTCTCCGTCTCAATGTCTATTCTATACGAACATTACTCCTTCAATAAACCCGATATAGTTTCCGCCCATTCAACCCCAGAATCAACCCCGGCTAACGGACCTGAGCAATGTCAGTTGTTAAATGTGCCGTGCGAAAAAGTGCTCACTGTTTCATGATACCATTGGCCCATGGACTGTTCTCATCGCAGTCCATGACCTCGTTCTTTTTGCTCTGGCAATGTTTCATCACCAAGACGTTGCCAGTAACGTCGTCTGGTTTGCCGTAATGCCTGCTATTCCCCGAATTAACCTGTTGGGCGCAGCGAACACAGCAGGATGCTCCCGGAAGAATGTGTATCCGACCGCAGGTGCCCCCGCCAGTATTTCCGCAATCAGATTATAAGTTTCACGAAATTGTCCAGTAGATGAGTTGAAGAGGTCCGGTCCCAGCTGATTCACCCAGTGCATCACCTGCAAGTTCAAGATATTACCGACCTTTTTGATTCCATCCCTGAACGGCACGGATACCACAATGGGATTCCGGGCGCTCGTCGCGTAAAGGAGCCCTCGCACGGACCCTTCATAATGCTAGAACCATTCAATGTCAGCAGGATCTCAAACTGCCCGCTTCGACCCAACTTACCGGCCACTGCTCATTAATCTGTGCCTCTTTCATCTGAATCCTCGTGATGTAGGCTTAGCCGAGATCAAGAGAACAGAACGCTCAATATTCAATATTCATGCCTTGTTTCATAAAAATTTTCATGCCGATCATTATGTCAATTTGTCTGTATGATTCCAAACGTGTACGCCCATCTTCAATGTCTCCTTTATCACCAGAACACCAATTGCCTGACCTTCGCGAATTATGTGTGACGCTATGTACTCGTTGCTGAACGTGTTTGCTGGTCGCGCTGCCTTCATCCTTAGTATGTGATAGTTGATCGCGTTATGAGCAGAGTGCCTCAGTTCCACGTAGTTCCCAGCACCAATATTCGGGAATCACCATCTCGACCGTCCTTTCATGACCCTGCTAACGTGAGTCCATAACCACGATGCTCTGGAGTCTGGACCTATCTGACCTCCGCAGGGATCGTTCACTCATTGATCTACAATTCGGCGGTCCACACTGTATGCGTGGAGGGCCTAGCACTTGCGGAGGCTAGTGATGCAAGGAGGCAATATTGTAATGAATGAGGGGTTATTTACGAGCGCATCGCCGTGTAATACACTATCGCTCTTGTCCTTGCTGGACATGATCAATCTTGCCATTCTAGCCCGAGAGATTGGGCCACGAAACCCCACTTGTCTGCCGCATCTTGGATCCTGTAAAGCCACTATGTCACATGTTTTTGACTTCCCAGAAGAACAAGCACGTACCTCTTCTCAGTAGCCTTACCTGCGCCATGTCCTGCTTTTTTGTCAATGCGAATAAGGAGGGGGTGATGATTATGGGCAAGTGTGTGTTGCAACGTCGCGGCATGTTTGAACGAGTGAAGGGGGACGACTCGATCATCATCTGACATAGTTTGATCAGCTAAAATTCAATGATTCAGACCAAGCAACACACGATCAGCAGTCATGAGCAACAGCGGAGGTAGGCTCTTGTCCGTTGGGACATTATGGAGCGGTGAAATGGGATAAATAAAATCAAAGTCATGTGGGTCATGTGGATTTCCGTAGTCAGACGTCCACGCTTTGCCTGCAGACCAATACATTAGATCGACGTCAAACTCTGCGATGTAATGTGTTCTTACCGATTGTGAAGTCAGCGAACTATAAGTGCCACGGCTGAGCAGGGATAGATACTACCAAAAACATGACGCTCACCTTCAGGAGGTCAAGCACACCAACTTCGGCCACACCTGCCCCGAATGTGCCCTCTGGGGCGATGTTCACGCAAGCGGCCACGAGCAATCCTAACATCATGGTTAAGAATCACTACAAATAGGCGGGTGGAATGACCTGCCTCCATTGGATCCACCGTTGATGGCAACCTTACCGGGAGCAGCAATCTTGTTTTTAACAAGATACTCACTGCACACGTGAGTTGTCAGATTGCGATGGCTAGAGAACTCCACTCACGTAGCAGCAATGAAGTCATTAAAAACGTTAATCTGTGGCAACCATTAGATATGGTCTTTAGCAGTAATGAAGTTTTGCACCTTCCGTTCTTTTGTGCCAGCAAGATGCCATTCCTCGCCAAACTCGCCTCCTCCGCGAATATTGGGTAAAGCATATACAGCACCATATGCCTTGATGAAAGTCAGGATGGTAGGACTAAACGAGGGGCTGAGTGATATACTAAATCCACCATAACCTGATTCATAGTGTCAAATATTGATTAAAACGGACGATGGCATCTTACCGTATTGAATGGCAGGTGCGGTTCCATCGGACTTTGTTGACTTATGCTTCACGATGAACATCGGCACCTTCGTACCATCCTTGCTCTCATACCAGACTTGCTCAGCGCTGAACTCATCCGGTACCAGCCTCTCCATTATTGTTGACCGGTATATGCTCCAACGTTTGTCTTCACCTGGTTCATCGAAATCGTATCGTGCTACAATCCCAGGGTTGGTGAACCCAGTCAGGAACACGAAAAAGTGCGACTGTGCTCGGCGGCCATTGACTTCTGTAGCACCAACGAATTCTGGAGCAAGCCGAGTAAGCTGTTTGCCCTCCATCGAGTAGAGATATAATTCATCGATGACCTGCAGTCCTCCACGACGTTAGCTTCCGCAATATGGGAGGGTGTGGAGCAGCTCTACTTACATTGCGCTTGTATACAACGGCCAGTTTATCACCTCCCACGGCAGTAATGTCGTCCAAGTATGCATCTTTGACTTCCGGTATTAAGACCTTGTGCTGGCGCGATGGGTCTGCGAGGTCGATCGTGATAACTTGACATTGAGGCGCGTTCTCATTTGTCCGCAAGTATAGTTTAGTTCCGTCATTCGCGATACTGATGGGAGAATGGCATGGGGTGTCAGCAGGTCAAGTGGTTTCCATCAAAGATTAATGACACCACTGACACCGTGTATTCCGATTCGAACTCGTTTACAATCTTGTCCCATTTCATGTTTGGGCCAATTTCATTTTCTTGCAAATCGGCCACCCACAGCATGTTTTTCTAAGCCCCAAATAATCAAGTAAATCGGCGATGTAGGACAAGGGATGAGCGCAAACCTTTCCAGTGTCTTGGACGATATCAAGAAACAGATATCTCCCATCTACCTCCGAAACCGAGGCACCCCACATCCATTCGGGGTGCTCGGCATCTTTGATAATTAGGATATCTTGCGCTGAATGATTGAATTAGTCAAAAGAGTAGCAATACAACCAGATGTAGATAGCTCGAACATTGTGGAGTTCCGATCCTGTGATAGTAGAGCATAGCATCCTTATCGTCTGTGGTTTCTGTGCCAGCTTTGTCCTCCGTTGCAAGACCATGAGACTCTCTGCTTGGAAACCGCTGGGGAGAGTACCTTCGGGGTCAGGTACAAAATATAAATTACTCAGGACCTACCTGGTAGAAAAAACCTTTAGAATCATGAGTCCAAGTGATGGACGAAAATTTCACGAAACGAATCTCCTCTGCAAGCCTTTTTGCATGGTGATCGTTAGGTTGCCCATCAATCGCAGTGAAAGGTTCGCTTGTACGTCGCACATAAACTGTATAAAAATCGCTTCCCTGGAATGAACTGGAGATTAACGTCCTGTTCCGAATGACATAGTATAATCACGGACCGACAACGAGATGCCATAGGCGAAGTATTCGCCACAGCGAGAGAATGCCGTTACAGAGAGGGCCGCAGTGCCGTCAGTGGACAACAGATTGGGCTATGTAGTCATGTGTCATTACCCAAATCCGCTTAAAGTAGACGGGCATTTCGACTTACATCAAAGTAGACATCTCCGCCTGGCCCCTTCTCCCCCGACCCATCAGGGAGATTAGCGTCTTTAGAACGGCAAATCACTGTGAAACTAGATATTTGGCATCCAACATGTTCATGGTGTCTCAACCTACCTGACTGAGGCTGAAGACCGCTATTGTAGTACCAGTACCAACGACCATCATACTTCAGCGATGGCGCAGAAAACTTGGAAGAAGTGAGAATAATAGAAAAACAGCTAACTGTTATGATGACTGACCTTAGCATAGTCAGTATTTGCCCTGATCTCCTGCTCTAGTTTAGTTCGAGCAGGATTTTTATCTAAGTGAGATCTAGTAAATTGATCTTGCGCCGTGGTCCACTGATCAGTCTCCTGTGACTGTTGCTCGAGCCACTGATATGGATCAGAAACGCGAACTTCGCCCTGTTTCTCGCTCTTGTAGATATCGACATGATCGGACCGACGAGCTTGTGGATATTGGTTAGGTGTCCAGGGAGTGGCCATGGTTCTGGTATGAGTTGAACGTGAAACAAAACTGAAGAGCTTATAAATGCGAGTTGTGGGACGAAACGCGCGGAAACCCAGGATGAGCATTAAGAATCTAGATGCCCACCTCCGCTTTAATCTAAATCAGATCAGGAAGTGCCAAGTGTCCCACAGCAAACGACAACATGCCAAATGATTAAATCGATTAAATCGATAAAAGCGGCAAATCCAGGTTGCTTTCCAAGCCTTCGATACAGAAACGGACACGGTGTTTAAGTCCAAGGTGGGTCTACTCAGCGTCTGGAGCGACTCGGGCCTGGGTTCCTTCTAAATTGTTGAAATATTCAGGACCCTCAAAAATTCGAGCCGGAATGGTACCCGGCAGTGGCACCTGTCCTGACTCCCCTTCCAAACAGAAAAACAAGAAGTCTAGAGATGGTCGACAATGAGCGATAAGTACTCACGAGTTGTTGATATTTTAAAAATTAACAAGGGAGGCTGATTAGTAATTAGTAAGCGTTTCTGACATTGTAACCGACGGCCACGGCAACAACCACCAGCAATATTATAAATACTAAATGTGAATACCGGGCCTCTGATTCTAACATGTGCAAACAACGCCTCCTCGAAAGAAATAGTTGAAAGTTAACGCCTTCACTCCTTGCTATGGATCAGGTTTGTAAATGGATGGCCTATCGAGCTCTCATATCTCTGATACTTGACACAGGATTCTTTCAGGCAACTTCTTCAGGCACCTCGAGTGCCCGGTGCGACTTCGCAACTCAAAGGAGCTCGGGGAGCATCCGATCTATTCAAGCAGCATGTCCAATATCTCGAGTTTAAATGCATGTAGTAACTAAATTGACAGGAAAGCTTCGGGATCATCTACGCCAACATTTAAGCCACGCAAGGTGAAGCAGACTGAATCTAAATACCGTGATAGGGCCGCGGAGAGACGTGATGGCGGGAAAAGTGACTATGCTCAGGTACACCTGCCCTTGTCCTGTGCTTAGGACACTAATAATGAGTGCAGGTCGAAGCTGTTCTCGAAGTTTTCGAACAGCGGACTGCAAATGAAGATAAAGATACGGTGGGTGCTATCCGATGTATTTTCATGTTTCTACTGACATTCCCTAGGTCGACGAGCAGCGCCAGTATCTTGGCGGAGACAGAGAACATACAATTCTAGTGAAGGGCCTAGATATATCCCTGCTAGAGCAGAACAAAGCTCGGGCAGCTGCTTCTACCGAAGATGATGATACCCTTGAACAAGCTTTCATTGAAGCCTCTTCGAAACCCACGGCACATAAGAAGAGGACTCGCGAAGACATCATCCGTGAGCTGAAGGCCAAAAGGAACGGCGAGGGCTTGCAATCCTTCGACACCACCGCGGAGCCTCTCGAAGATGAGGCCCGTGACCTTGAGAAAGCAAAGAAGGCAGGGAAATTCAAACCAATTGGTTTCAAGCCAATAGGAGTGCAGAAAGAGGACAAGGGTACCAAAAAGCGCAGCAAGGAAGAGAGCGCAAGCCGTGACAAGAAGAGGAAGAAAAGGAAAGTGGAGGGAATTTTGGGTTCACCTCAGCCATCCAACACCATTCCCCACCCAGAAACTAAGCTTCCAGCGGTAGCGCCACTTTCTGTTGCCAAAGTATTTTCACAAAGCCCTCCATCTCCACTCGACGACGATGTAGATATTTTTGCGGGGGCTGGTGACTATGAAGGCTTTCCTGGGGACGATGACAGTGATGAAGATGACTTAGTAGATGCCGACAACACCGAATCGAAGCATCGTATCAATGATTTACATCCTTCATTCGAACCTGCTCATTCTAAAGGATGGTTTGGAGACGAACACAATGACGAAGGATCAATACAACCACTAGCATCCACTGAGAGCGCTGCACCTCAGTTGCCTTCATCAAACCATATACCTCAAGTGGATGAAGAGGAAGAGGAACCTTTGCGTCTCAAACCATTAGAGTCATCCGCATTACCCTCGATCCGCGATTTTCTTGCGATGGATGCTGCTGCCGAAAAGGAGGATCAAAGGAAAGCCCGAAAAGAAAAACGGAAAACCAAGAAGAAATCTGGCGGGGATGATGACGACTGAGGCTAGTTACAACGTTGTGCAGTGTTATGTTATATACCCGCGCAACATTTGGCATGCATATGATGAACAATTTATCGGCAACACTTCATATTTTACCATCGTGTGGACTCGCAAACAAAAACTTTCCGCGAGACTTGTAGTGTGCGAATCCCAGTCGTGAATCCATTCCGTCAATTGTCCTAAAAACAGGACACTGTTTCAGCGAGTAGATCAACATTCGAAAAATCACCCACCGTTTCTTCATTTCACTTGCCCAAGTGATATCCTTCAATGGTGGAGCATTCAAGGATGCTCCAAGCAGCCCAAGAATGAGCGCAAGAATGCTCTCATACACGATCTACTCCGAGCATACTGTTATTTATGTTGTACTTGACGTGATGAGTTTACTTACATCTAGAGGTAATGATCCTTCGGGCTTTCCCAAAGCCTTCAAAAGTGACAAATCTGCAAGTAAATTTAGCCCTAAACTCAAATCCTGGCGCCTCGGGCTCTAAGCTTTATTATGATGCTCACGTTCGTACGTGGAATATGCAGCTATGGAGCAACTTGAGTAGTGTGAGATTTCAGAAAGGATGTTCATACCGTGAAGAAGCGCGAGCGTAGCCAAAGTAAGGAACAACTTTTCAATCATAACGGAAGCGAGACGCAGGTGGGTAAGGCCAAGGTTGTTTGTTTCTAACGCTCTTGCCAAACACAAAAACTATAATTAGACGTTTCCATCTTAGGCTTAGAGTCATTTCTGAAATTATTCATCATGACGGTGACTCCGAGGCCCTGACGCCTGGACTGATATTAATATTAATGTCATAAGTATAAAAAATCCAAGATGACTCATTCACAAGGCCATATAAATACAGTCCCGGCAGTTTGCTCCATCTTCTCTTCTCTTTGGACTCCCAAGGCTGATTAGCAGAATGGACACCTCAAATTCTCCTCGTATAATAAGCGAAACCACGCCTCTGGTCGTAGTAGCAAGGACAAAAAAGCCTAAAACTCCACTTCCAAAACTCCAGATAGGCATACTTATGGTATTGCAACTTGTCGAACCTATCGCTTCCATGTCCATATTTCCATACATCAATCAGGTATGACGATTTGACAATGGGTCATCAGATTGTTTTACATTCATTCTTCATATGTTTATTTTCAGCTTATCAGAGAACTTGGCATTACTGGCGGTGACGACGCGGCCGTAGGATATTATGCTGGACTAATTGTAGGCACCGAGATTACTATGAGTTGCGAGAATCATGATTTCCTCATACTACTAATCGGATACAATTGACAGGAATCTCTGTTCTTCGTCGCACAGACACTGACAATGCTGAGATGGAGTCGGTTATCTGACCGTATTGGACGCAAGCCAGTGTTATTAGTAGGGCTATCAGGAACTTGTATCTCAATGCTATGTTTCGGTCTCTCCACGACGTTCTGGGGCCTTGTCGTTAGGTATGATTTCAACTGAAGATATGAAATACAATCCTTACGATGTTTTCTAGCCGCTGTATGTGCGGTGTACTGAACGGAAATGTTTCAGTGATGAAGACTATGGTGGGCGAATTGACGGACTCTACGAATATGGCTCAGGGATTTGCCTTGATTCCAATAATGTGGTGCATTGGAGGCTTTATTGGGTAAGTGCAACTATCGACCATCTGAATCGCCACAATTAAAGCCGCACACCAGTCCTTTAATAGGCGGAACGCTCGCGCGTCCACAAGATAACTGGCCCGGATTATTCGCTAATCCATTTTGGAGCAAATACCCATATTTTCTACCCTGTGCAGTGTCTGCTAGTGGGATTATAGTGGGCTTTTTCGTTCTCTTATTTTTCTTGGAAGAAGTAAGTTTGACTACCTGTGTCATCGCAAAACATTGCTTATGATCGGCAGACATTATCAACCAAGCGTCGGCCAAAGTTGACAGCAACCACTCTAGGTAATTCAAACGGTGTCGACAGTAATAATCGAGAAGATCTTTCACAAACATCTAACATGCCCCTGAAATCTCTGCTCACACCCACTATTGTCATTCCAATTGCAAACTACGCCATGCTCGCCTTGCTTGATATTGCTCTTATGGCTCTTTTGCCGCTGTTCTTTTCTACGCCAACCTATCTTGGCGGCCTTGGTTTTACTCCTTCTCGTATTGGCATGTGGATGGCAACGTTTGCAATAGCGGATGGTATCTTCCAGGCACTGTTCTTCGCCAAAATTATCGACTGGGTTGGTCCAAAGCGTCTCTTCTGTGTGTCCGTGTCGTGCTTCGCGCCAGTCATGCTCATGTTCCCGATCATGTCGTGGCTTGTACACACAAGGGGGATGGTTGATCATGCAATCGTATTTACATTGGTTAGCCAACTAGCGTTGACCATTATATGGGATATGGCATACGGTACGTGTCACAACGAAACCCTATCCTGTCATTGAAACTAAAACACACATAATTATAGGGACTGTATTCATGTTTATCACGGCCTCTGCCCCCACAAAGAACGTCCTTGGCACCATCAATGGTCTCGGTCAAACCTCCGCGTCCATGGCTCGTGTCATTGGGCCTGCATTTGCAACTTCGCTTTTTGCATTCTCAAAGGAACACAATATTCTCAACGGGAATGCAGTCTATGTTGTCTTTATTGTGCTGGCTGGTATATTGAGGTGGCTAGGGTCACAATTGCCAGATGAAATACAAGACAGGGATGAGTGATTTACAAGGCAACCAGCGGAAAATGCATATGCATCGCTGTCCAAAGTGCCCACCCGTAGTATCTCGTGCATATTTACATTTGTTCTAGTGCAACGTTTCGCATAACTGCATGGGTTTCAATCATGATACGTCTGGCTAATGGGTAGTCGATGTTATTGTCCAGCTTCGACGACACTGAATCGTTCGTTCGTGCCATAGTAATCCTACACCACATGAACTTGAGTACTGAAATTCAAATAAGACATTAAAATGATCACATTGCCTGCACCTTTCCCGCAGATGAAGTTCATCACCCCGTGGTATTTGCTTTCCCTCGACTCATTAGTACAATGTAAAACATTCCGTCGCGTTATCGTAAGGTACTAAAGTACTGGATGAGGCTACGGGGTCAAGGGCAACATTCAATCATTGGCCTTGGACGGAAAACAAGTTCATGACACTTACAGACATCAATATTTCAAGTGCCAGGCCTCAACCACAACCTCACAAAGTCGGTCAATCAACTCGTTTATGTAGTAAAAGCATCAATCCGTAGAACGATTCATAACATGCTCATTACACGACCAGTTTACATGACACAATTGTTGGCTACTCTACACAGCAGGAGGCTTTGCACCAGGTTGGAAGGTGTAGGTCATATGGCACTTGCCACAGTATTGACGGTCTTTGTGGAAAGCCATCTGAGATGGATCATCAGCCCCACGTGACAGGTTAAACTCAAGTTAACACTTACAAAGACACCAGCACCGCACTCAGCGTTGGGGCACTCACGGCGAAGACGCTTGATCTTCCCGTCCGAGTCCACCTTGTAGTATTTCAAGATCGACATCTTAACCTTCTTGCGCTTGTGCTTGATTTTTTTCGGGGTCTGTTAGAGTAGGATGATGAGCATAAAATTTCAATAAGGATATTCAATGCTACTCACGTTGTATGTTTTCTTCTTGCGCTTCTTGGCACCACCACGGAGGCGAAGAACCAAGTGAAGAGTGGACTCCTTTTGGATGTTGTAGTCGCTAAGAGTACGGCCATCCTCGAGCTGCTTTCCAGCGAAGATCAGACGCTGCTGGTCGGGGGGAATACTAAGACAGTGATGAGTATTGATGATACGTATGTGCCATAGAAAATCTTACCCCTCCTTGTCCTGGATCTTGGCTTTGACATTGTCGATGGTATCTGAAGACTCGACTTCAAGAGTGATAGTTTTGCCCGTGAGGCTGATATCAATGTCAGGTGAAGCTACAGAAACTAGTCCTGAACTGCACGCACGTCTTTACAAAGATCTGCATTTTGCCGGACGCTTCTGTCTATCCAACGAATGATCGATGGAGTCGTTGACGAAAGCAAGAGCCGCAGTCGTGGTGGTTGCAATTGTAAGATGCGGAAAAGATGATTAATCCCTGAAAACCTTAATCAACCTGATGATGGTCTGTGCGTGAGAGTACTCTCGACTGACTAATCAACTTACTGCTTTCGACGCGTCGCGCTCGACGCGCCAGCCAGCTAATTCATAATTTTCATTGCTTTGGGACGCGTCATGACTGGTGATGGCCAAATGGATGTTGACTCTACGCCATTACTTGACAAGGGTAAAGGAAAGGCTGTAGGGAGATATGAGCCGCATGAGGATGAGAATTTGCCTTGGTTGCGTCTTCCATTTTTCCCCCTCGGCGTCTTTGCTCAATACGCGATAGGGTAGAGAAGTATCGACCAGTCACACTGGACGATGTGGTTTCACACAAGGATATCACAACGACAAGTTGAGTTCCGCCTGGCTCGAGCAATGCATACACTGAGCTTCACTCAGTTGTGAAATTCATTGAGAAGAACCGCTTGCCTCATCTTCTATTCTACGGTCCACCTGGGACTGGGAAGACGTCCACAATTCTTGCAGTGGCGAGACGAATTTATGGAGCAGAATACAAGAAACAGATATTGGAGGTGAAGCCCCTCTGGATCTGCACAGCGCAATTTTAATCTCGTTCAGCTCAATGCATCGGACGACAGAGGTATAGATGTAGTGCGCGAACAGATCAAGCAATTTGCCGAGACCCGAACATTATTTTCGAAAGGCTTCAAGCTCATCATCCTCGATGAAGCCGACATGATGACACAGCAAGCTCAAGCTGCACTACGTCGTGTCATTGAACAATACACCAAGAATGTGCGGTTTTGCATTATCTGCAATTACGTGAACAAGATCGCTCCGGCAATTCAGAGTCGATGTACGAGATTCCGTTTTTCGCCACTGCCCATTGCAGAGGTGGAGAAGCGTGTGAATACCGTCGTGGTAGCTGAGAAGTATGTAGAGTGATTTCTAAAGTTGCTACTAAACACCCAACTTTGTAACAGGGTGAATCTAACTCAGGACGGCAAAAAGGCCCTTTTAAAGCTGTCGAAAGGAGACATGCGGCGAGCCCTTAATGTCCTACAAGCATGTCACGCAGCATATAGCTCTATCGGAGAGACTGAAATTTATAACTGCACTGGAAACCCTCACCCGTCAGATATTGAAACCATCGTAAACTCCATGCTTTCCGATGAATTCACCACTTCTTACCAAAGTAAGCTCTTTCGCATTCTGTTTTTAGTGTTTCACAAAACCTCTGTCAGTGATCTCGGCCATGAAAACAGAACGTGGACTTGCACTGCAAGACTTGATATCGGGTACATATGAATACGTGGAAACGATTGAATTCAAGCCACAGGCCCGAGTATATTTACTTGACTTCCTAGCTACCACCGAGTATGTCTCGTCTACGTCCAGTTTCGTGATAAATGATTGATATCTTTCTCATTAGGCACAGATTATCGACCGGCGGGAGTGAGAAGATGCAATTATCTGCTCTACTTGGAGCGTTCAAAAATGCTGTAGAGCTCTCTGCGAAGTGATACGTCGTACAATTGAAGTACCTGACAACAACCTTCCACAAGGTTTCCTGTACCCTAATCTAATTTCCCGAGTTGTATTTTGTGTCACATTCACAATATCCTAGTAGATCACCAAATTCGAAATTACCGCAGACGTGGCGTTCACAATCTGTCGAGTCGCATACTGATAAGTTTCAGGGGGCTGCTTGAATTGCAGTTTCTACTGGCTACTTGTCATTGTCAGTAACTTGACACTTGGACGTCAGACTCCGAGCTGAAGTAAATTACCGTCCAAAACCTAAGACGCAACGAATCACGTGAATTATGATCACCTGACTCAATAGCTAGTCGTGGAGGCGTGCACTGTGCAGAATTACTAGTGTAGACTTACTCTCCTGATTTCGACGTCGGTTGGACGTATGTCTTTTCCTCTCCCTGATCATCTCCCGCGGCAGCTTGATGTTTCATCGAACGTTCTTTCCAAGTTCGACTCTATAACATTACAGTCCCTAAATTCGTCCTTTGCATCCTCATGTAAAGCTGAGCTTGACGAATCCATTCGATTGACCAAGGTATTCTCTCGTTATTATATCAATTCTCCGTTGAGTAATGATTTGGAGTAGACACAAATCCATGACAGAATATGTGCAGACTCTTCTAGCTTCCAAAGACAACTGTCTTCGGCAAAGTCTCTGAAAGAACGACTGAATGCACTTTCTGGACATGTCCAAACCCTAAGTGTTACACTTTCGGACTCTAAAGCATGTATTCTCTCTGCTCTGTGTCATAAGACGCATCACTAATACTTCACTAGTCCGGTCTAGTCCCAGTCTTGCTTGAGGCTTTGGAAGCTCACCAATCACTTGCCCAAGAATCCTTGGATGCAGATGTCTTGAGTGATTCTCTTTCACACCTTTCTGAATGTAGAGCACAACTGGATGCGCTGCAGAAGCTGGTTGACACAGGGGATCTGCCTCCGGCTGTAGTCGCGTGTCATGCTTTGAATTCCTCGCTGATCTCCGTTCCCGGACCACTGAAAGACGCATCGGTAGTGTCTGAAATACAGGTAAGAGTGTAATATCATTTTGTTCTGTCTCAACTTGCTTGCTTGTAGGCTCGGCTGCGTGTGCTTAGCAATTGTGTGGAGGAGCTGCTCAGCGATGCTTACACCAAGAGTATTATTGTGAACCCGTCTCAAGTTGTCATCAAACCATTTGTGCTTGGTGAGTGACAGAGCAACATGGTGGGGGGTATCTAAAGTAGTTTTCCAGTGCCTCGGTCACTGAAGCCCTTACCCCTTTCGTCCGTCCTTTCATCGATCAGCTCCGCATCACTGGCATTGCATCTTTCCACCCTGAGGAGGGATATTCTAACACACTACATCGAGTGTTCTTTTGACCAGCCGACGTCACTCACGGTCAGCACTATGAAAGATACATCTGGCGCTTTGATGCACGTCCTCGGCCGATTCCCTTCGTCGCCAAATACCAGTGACACAGGTTCCCCACTTGCCAACGTATCCACGACCCTCGACTTCTTACACAAACAATTATTTCCCACCCTCCCATCGACCCACAAACACAGTTTTCCGCGAAGTCTCAGCAAATCCATATCCACTGCAGTCCTGGCCCGTTTACTTATTCCTGGTCTGCCTTCACAGCTTGAAGCTCTACCTGCTTTTTTACAAATTGCACACAAGGCAGTGGACTTAGAAGACAAGTACATCATCGGGATGCTCGATGCTTCTAGCGAGAGGGAAATCAAAGCTTGGGTCAACAATGTTTGTACTCATTATGAGCGACAACGGCGCTCACACATTCTCGATTTTACTCGCAAACTTATCGTTCAAAGTATATCTTCTTCTGAGCCAACATTCTATGCCCAGTTATCCCTCTCACAAGACGCCCCTGACAAGGTTGGGCTTGTGCCTACAGATGAAGGTGACGCATGGGGACTGGATGGCGATGGTCAGAGTTTGAATGCAGGATCGAGGTCTGCGCCAGAAGAGGAGAATGTTTGGGGCTTTGATGATGATCTGGAGGAGGAAAAGGAAAGTCAACAAGCTAAACCTGTGGAAATAGTCGAGGAAGACCCAGGGGATGCATGGGGCTGGAATGATGAAGAGCCTGTACCTGAAGAACTAGGGCAAGGAGAAGACACATGGGATGACCCATGGGGTGAAGAACCTTCCCTATCGGAGGTTACTCCCGCTGTGCGGACAGTACCTGTGTTATCCCAACGCCCGTCTGCAGACTCTGCACCTGCGACGCAAAGAGTCTCTCGCCCCACGGACAGCACTTCTCGTCATCCTGCTACGTCAGGGTCCATAACTGAGTCATATTTGGTATCTACTCTGGCGAAGTCAATCATTCGTACGGTCGAGGACGCGTTGCGCGAAGGACAAGAACTATCATCGTCGGGTATCTTTTCCACCTCACCAACATCTACAACGACGCCTGGGGTACTCATTATGCAGTCAGGAGCACTGGTATTAGATTTGTATCGTGCAGTGTACCCCATCGTCGCTGCAGCACGACTCGTTCGCCCTGGTGATGTTATGAAATTCTCCAACAACTGCTGTTGGCTCGCAGAGGAGGTTGGTCGCTTGGTTACACACGAGCGGGGAATGCTTGTTGTGAAAGACAAGTTAGAGGAATGCAAGAGTGTCTTGCAGGTGTTAGCTGACAGTTGGTATCAAGATGGCATCGTGAGTTCTCGACTCTTTACCGTCACTGACATTGAAGTAGTCATGCGTGTATTGGAACAGGACAGACAACGGACGACCCTGGGTGACATTCTAGCGAGTGCGAAGGGCTTCACAGACACGTCAGACCAGGATCGATATGATGACTGTGAGATGGCCATTTCCCGTGTCGTTCGCGAGATCCGAAGCGCTGCGAATGCGTGGAAGGTACGATTGAGGCGCATCTTATGATGTTGAAAGCAGCTGATTGTATACGCTTACAATAGCCCATCCTCTCTAAGGGCAAGTATTACACCGCCGTGGGAGCAATAGTCGAAGTTTCATTGCAGCGGATCCTCGAGAATATACTTGCAATTCCTGATATCCCTGAGGTAGAGTCGCACAAACTGAGCGAGTTGTGCAGAATATTGGCTGCTCTTGAAGGGCTCTTTGTTGAAGACTTCAGCGAGGTAGGTTTATTGTACTTTTCAAGATACTTGACTCATCAATGCCCAGTCATCTTTCGTGGTGTCATACGTTCCGTCGTGGTTGAAATTCTCATATCTTTCTGAACTCCTGGTATATCTATTCGGAATCAGGTTATTGGATTAATATCTCATTGCGCTTGTTTTTCAGGAAGCTTCCATGGCTGATCTCACATACCTTTTCGAAGAAGGAGCTCTAGTGGACTTTGGGGTGGACGAGTTGGTGAAACTTGTGCGTGCCTTGTTTGCAGACACACCGCTGAGGACGAAGACTCTGGACAAAATCATGGGTGGTCATCCAGTCCGGTGATCATATACTATCAAGTACAATAATTGCGGATTACCGGATGTATGACGGCAATAGGTTCGTGGCCAGCCTGGCGTATACTACCACGGATGCTCAAGTGGCGCAGCCAGGCTGGTCGATCTCGGAGGGATTTGGCATCGATACTCATCGCTTTGCCATCTATGTGCTTACTATTCGTGCATATCAAGCGATCCGTTCGCCTGCGGACGGCTCAGTTATATATTCCTTTACAGTAGTAACTATGGGAATGTGCCAGTGAGTCCTTGGCAACCGTTGAACGTCGTGGCATACGCAAGTCGTAATGAAAATTGTTTTTGGTTGACGGCCCAACTCGAGCGTGCGGGATTGTAGCCTACTACGTGGTTCGGTGGCCCATGGAACATTTTATGCGCCGCGAACGTTGCGAGGCGCCGGGACTCTGTTCAAATATCCACAGCTTATGCCACACATTTCAACTAACTCTTCTTAAGTGGTCAAAGCTTTTGAAGGGTGGCCAGGCTTGCGATGCGGATCGGTGGGCAGCGTAGACAGACGCCATTTACAAGTAACCGGCCGGTTTACAAGTCAACAAATACATACGTACAAAACGAATATTATTCGAGGCAATCCATATCAAAAGTAATAACTTATGTAAAGTGCGATAATCACGCAACGTACATCACCACCTAGGATGAGGCTGACCGTCCCATTGGCCTCGTTGAGGCGAATGTTCTTCATAGTCTGGTCCGCTACGAGTCCGACTTCTTTGCCATCCTGAATCCTGAGGACGGTGTGGTGCATCCCCTCTCCCTCGTCCCCGGCCTCTGCCCCGTCCACGCGTACCATTCGTCCATCCTCCACGATCTGGTCTATCGTGATGGGGGACCGGGCCATGACGAAACTCTCGATCCCGATTGTACGGCCCATTGTTGAAAGACCCACGTGCAGGACCCGTTGGTGGAGATATGGGATTAGGGCGCATAGGCGATGGAGGTAGAGCCGCCCGTGGATGGCTAGGAGGATGGCTCACAGGAGGAACGCTTCCTGTAGCGAATGGTTGTGATGGAAAACTGGGCGGGGTGGTGGTGTTCCATAGCTGAGGCGGTGTAGCTACTATAGAGGCAGCTGGTGCGGTTGGTGGTGTGGAATAGTTGCCGACACCCATGCCATAATCCGCAGATAGGGTTCTTAATACAATGTGTATCTGTTCCTGCGTGAGGGAAGCTACCTCTGCTGCGAGGGACGTGTTAGCAAGCTGTGGATAAGCTTGTTGTAGGGCAGTAAGTGGGGGCGCATTAATGGTTGCAGGTACAGGTAAGGGTGTAGGTGCAGACACATGTGGTACAGTAGAGGCTGCAGAAGGGCTTGGTTGGCCAATAGGATGACTGGTAGCAGTAGGCATATGAGGGGATTGTGGCGGGATAACCGAACCAGGATGTTGGGACACAGATGGTGGTGGCGGCGGCGGCGGGGCAAGTTTCCCTCTCGTTAAGACCCAGATACCGATAACATAATTCGACTTGCGGGTTTTTGGAAGGCATAAATTATCCATAAGCTCGACGAAGTCAGGCAAAGGATAGCTTGCAAGCAGCGGGACCATGTATAGTTCCTTGCCGGGGTGGTAGTCCTTCGGTCGGTTACCCCAAGGAAACACTAATCCATGGCGGCTGAAGAAAGTTGTCGGTCAGAAATCTGGCTTAAAATGCACGTGAGAGAATAGAGAACATACTTTTTATTGAGAAGGAATTCGCTGAACGTCTGCAGCATTGGGTTTCCCTCCACTGTGGAAAACGCGCAGGCAATGAGCTCCTTTTGTGAATTCATTCGCATTTGGAGGAGGAAATGCGAAGAGTTATCTGTAGGAACACGGCCATCGATGCGGAGAATATCGGAAGGGAAGAGGGTCTTCCATAAATCAGAATCGTGACCCAAAATCCGTCCTCCGACTTGCCGCGCAACCACGGGTGCTTCCTGAAGAGCTGAGGATTCTAAAGGCATAGATATCTAGTGCCCGTGAGTTAGCGCTAAGAACTACAACGATCAAATGCACCAACCTTGCCACTCCAAACAAGAGGAAGGGCGTCGAAGACTGCTTCAGGATCTTGAGGAGGCTGCTCCATCTGCGAAGGCTCCAGATCATGTTCCTTCTCTAACAACATATCGAAATCTTCATCGTTAGCTTCTGCGGCGACGAGATCTGCCTCCACTTGCGACTCTCGTGAAACTCCAAGGTCTGATACGGGCTCAGGAGGTGCTGCTGACGAAGCTGACCATAAAGTGTTGAGGTCGAAAGATGTGCGAACAGGTGTCTCAGGTTTCGATATAAGCGAGGGGGCGGGTGTGGATGTAGCCGAAGTTGCACAATGGAGGCCAGGAGATTCGGAGGGTGCAGGTGCAGGCTCTGAGGCAACAGTAGGCGCAGGGTCTGTGGCCTCAGAAGGTACGGTTTCTGGGGTCGCGGGAGGTGCGGACTCTGGGCTTGCACAAGGCGCGCCATCTGTAGCAAGCATGGGAGCCTCCAATGCTGGAGTCTCCAGCCTTTCTGTATATGAATCTTGCGGGCCTGGCTCATCATCTAAATTGATGAGATCCGCGATATCAAGCTCCGGCTCCGGGAGCATCGTATGGAAATCAGATGCGAACAAAGGATGTACGGGAGGTCTGTCATCGCCTGCCGGAAACTGGTTGATTGAATGCACGGGCACAGATGGATGCCCTCCCCAACTCGACGTATGAGGTACGACTGGAGACTCAGGTGGGGCTGATCCCTGAGCAGCTGCAGACGCACGCTGCTTCTGCTGCTCCTCGGCGGCCCTCAAGCGTGCCTGCCGCTCTCTCTCTCGTCTTTCTTCCTCCTCCCTCTCACGCTCCCTCTCACGCTCGCGCTCGCGCATCGCAACATCACCATTCACATCCTCAATGTCCTGCAGGCCCTTATGAGTAATCTTTGCACGAGGAACAGTTGACTTTTGCAAGATTGAATGTTCCAGAGATTCTTTCTCCAATATTTTGATCGACTGTTTCGTCTCTTCGTTCGCTAAGTCAGTCGAGCTCATGAGGGCAAGTTCCTTTGGTGTGATAGAGGACGAGCTAATGCGCTTGTGAATGACCACACGATCTGGTTTGCTAAGGTTAAAGTCAAGCATACGAAACCTCTCCCTGTGAATGCCAATCAGCGCGTCGATTAAAAAACCAAAATAGAGTACGGGCTCACTTATACTTCGGCCCAACACTGAGCTTGTTGTGCTTGTCTGGTTCGCAGTACATATCAAATACGCATTGCTCAACCTCAGAAGCAAACGCCTTCGCCTCTTCCTCTAAGCGCGTCTTATCTTCATCACTTAATTCACCCTCTTTGAGCTCGGCCTTACTGCCATCCTCTGTCGCAGCAGCATGTGGGTACTTCAAAAAAATCGAACAAAACAGCTGATGGAGTTTTCCAAGACAGTACTTTCTTGCTGGATCATCTTCAGCAGCGGCATCGCTGGATCTCCTACGTTTAGGAACAGGAGGCTGGGTGGCGCTCGTCGCCTTTCGCTTGAGACCAGAACTTGGGACGAGAGACGCCTTCCTGGCTGATGATTCTTGAGATGGACCAGCTTTGTGGGAAGATTCTCGGGCGTTGGCACTTTCACGGACGTTGGAATGTGCGTCCGATTCGCTGGAACTGGAAACTCTGCGACGACGCTGACGAATGAAGCACAAAAAAAACGATCAAGCGTCAAAAGGTGACGATATTGAATAGGGTTGTAGAAACGCACCTTGGCAGATGATGACCCTTTCCTCCTGAACTTCTCCGGCTCCGCAATGTATTCGTCCTCGCTGTCTGTATTGTCCTCCGATTCTGATGGGGGAATCGCCGGAGGTGGCGTCGGGAGCCTGACAGTTTTGGCTTCGTCATGTTCGGGGTCGGCGTGTTCTTCCGTTACATCAGGTTCTTCCCACTTCACTGAAAACACGAAAAAAGTATTAGCACCTCAAGTCGTCGATTGACAGTGTAAGGAAAAGAGAAAAGAGCACATCATTCTTTTTCCCTGCGTGAGAACAGGACGCCACTGTGACATAGGTTGTTCCATCTAGCGCCCGTTGACCACCGTGCTCAAGCAATCGCTCACATCGAAACCTCTTCAGACAAAAATTGACTCAAGAGGAAAAGTCGCGCGCCTATAACGTAAGGCCAAAGGCACCGTTGTACAACCATCACAGCGGCACGCAATTGACTGCAACAAAGATGTGGCGAACAGGAACAGATATGCCACTAACGATAGACGATAGCGAAGTACTTGCAGGACAAGACTCATAGGATGGATATACATGAAGAGGGATACGAGCCCACAGAGACAAACCACAAAAAGACCGGTGACACTCACTGACTGTACGTCGGCCAGTTAATTTAGTGCATGTAGAACATACATAAATATCTGCCAAGATGGGGGAATAATCAGTAATCGATGGTAAAATACGATAAGGGAAAACTTACAAAGTTCAGAAGCCTCTACTTCATCAAGCCTCACACAGCGAAAATGATACCTACGCAGCGATTTAGTGAAGTTAGGTATTAGAATCTGATTGCATATACGCACCACTCATTACAGACAGAACAGCACACCATGGGGGTACCATCATCTGGTTCATGGCAAATACAAAATGTACATTTATCTTTTGGCTGTCTGTCCTGGGCGTCTTGTGTGGCCTTGATAGGCGTCTTGGCCTTCTCATGGCTGATATTGGTCTCTTTTTCCATCTCGCTCATATGGTCCTCGCTCTTCAGGGATCTCGCGCGCAACCTGGTAGATTTTAGCTGACTATCCTTGTTTGAACGTGACTTGACATTATTCGTAGTAGACACTGATTTTGTTCTTGAGCGGGTCGACATCGTCGGTGTCGGCGTCCCTGTTTGCAAGGTTTAGTTGTGAGTCAAGAACAGAACGACTTTGAAACTCCGACATTCCGATGAATTGTGGCAGAGAACCAACGTTGCACTTTGCAAACCAACCGTAGAAACTTGGCTCTCGAAGACCATCTGGCGCGTTTGGCACTGGATGACCAGGACACTGTTCCATGGGCCCTGGCAACTCACAACTACTAGTTTGGGTGGGTCACCACGAATGTCATATCAAGCGCTCGCGTGAGGCTTCAAACATGATATCATCGGCCTTAAAAATACCGTGTTCTCATGCTTTCCTTGTGATTTCTCGCCGTCGGGAAGTCAACGGTGACTGAGTGAATGTCGCTCTATCTACACCTATTAAGTGATGCGAGTCCCTTTGGTCGGTCTCTCCGGAATGGTCTGGGAAACATTAATACGGGTGGGTGTCCCGCTTTGCGAGGCAATGACCTAATCTAATGTTTCTAAACCAACCAACCATATGGTCTCATCCAGGATAAGGCAAGTCCAATTGTAGCGATCACTGCTCGAATACCTGGCAAGATCATCATTGGTCATCAGGACTCGGAGCTCAGCCAACATAGGTCAGCTGTGGTACCGTAAGAATGGTGTCCATGACCCGAATAACCTTCCGGGTGACTGAGGAACAAGCCGGTGGGTTGTCAGAGAGTACTAGTACAAATTTGACGTGTACGTCGTGTCTAGCAGCTTGGGGTACTTTCGAGTCGTAATAGCTAGTACTATATGGCCTGTCTTTTGCTTGATTTCATTTTACGACTACTTATCATTAAGAACGTTCCTATTCCCGGACTGCTGCTTCTCCCGCCGGAGATCTCGATCGATCTATTACTAGCAACAGGTCTCTCGGGAGGAATATCTTTGTTCTTTCGAATCTACTACCATACTTTACTCCATCCTTTTCAGTCGCCGCCTTTTTCGTCTGGACCATCAGGGTGACAAGCCATCCGTGCAAGTAATGTACTTGCTATGCTCAGGCCACGTTAAACTGACAGAATTTGCAGTGTCTACTGTCATTGGTGGGTTCGCCATCAACTTGTTCGTGGCTCCTTGCCGCTTTGTGAAGTATGTGAATTCATACTTTCGTAACAAGTGTCCGCACCGCTCATGACAAGTACTGACTTTGGAATTGCAGGGTCACTTACCTACTACTACTAGTAATACTAGTACTATCGTGCAGCGTTAGTCAGACAGTTTCCTCGAGATCTCGGCATTACATGAGGCTTACACATGGCAGCAATCGCCCTCTCGAGCGATCCAAAGACACAGATACCCAGTCCCTTCCACATGATGGTCTCTCCCCAGCTTGCTAACCAGAGGTGCGACTCGCCACCGAAAGCATTGTCCCGTACTCCAGAGCCTTCCTCTTCCTCGACATATGCCTCTGCTCAAGAGATCCCTGAGACAAAGTACATGACTCTTAGGCGACTCCGATCGTCATTGGAGCAAAGTTTGAAGACCGCAACACGTTCCAGAGCAAAAGTCCTGCCACCTGTTGATGACTTCGCAGCCGTCTCCGTCAAGGGTAAAGGCAAGGAGAAAGAGCCTGAAAACCACGTTGCTGTGAAAGGGCAGGAGAAGGATAAGATCCTGTCCGGCATGCTGAGACGATTGGAATCAAGGGTCGGACTGCGTAGGACTGCACGGGTGTCGACATCGACATCGATCCCCCTTGACGCAAGTCACGTCAACGCGATTGGAGCGCCTGCTGCCAGTGGTAATAACGCGGATGTAGTCACCAAATCACGCCAGGCTGGATTCACGAGTTTTACTACCCCATCCCTGTGGCAGGCATCTGTGTCTTCACCAGTTCTCCATCTCTCATCCCAAAATTTGCCGTCGGGTCCGTCGCAACCTGCAGCAATGGCGCCATTATCAAATACAGGCCCTATCACACCTGCACGCGATCGCACGCGGCGCGCCAGCGTTCAGCCCATTAAGTTCAAGGAAATTAGCGGTCCTCAGCCATTAGCAACGCGGCATGACCATCGCAGTGGCGCTGTAATGCCTGACCGCTCTGGTGCGGCCTCCCCTCGGGCAGGTAAATCTCGTCCATCTCCAGTACTCTCTACACCCAGGGGACGTTCGTCGGTTGACGCACCTAGGCGGAGCCATGATTCATCGAGCCCGCCGGGCACCCTGTCTGGCTCCCGAGCGCGGTTTGGCGACCTGTCCAGAACGCCTGTGGCTACGAGTGCCACTCACCTGCCTCTCCACAGCAGTCCACCTTCCTGTCCCACTCCCAATCGTGCTGTGAGTCCTGCACGCGCAAGGACACCTCTTAAACAAGTCGTGGCTCCCGCATCCTATCAGGGGTTTACTTCTGCATCTACATCTACATCACATCTTCCCTTGAATTCCTCCAGTCCACCGACGGTATCAACTTCAGCCCGTATGCCTTCTGTGGATGCACCAAGGAGACCCTCAGTTGATGCGCCACGGAGAGGTTCTGTTGATACCCCACAGAGACCTTCTTTTGACACCTCCCGAAGACCATCTGCAGAAGTGCCGCGAAAAGCATCTGGCGAAACCTCTCGAAGAGGCTCCATTGACGTGCATCGCCGACCCACGGCCTCCCCTGTGCCTAGAGCATGTTCCCCTCAGTCTACCGTGCGTCCACGTGCTACATCACCTTCTCAGCGCACGCCTGCATGCACCCAGACTCGCTTTAATACCTCAAATGCTTCCCTCATCTCTCCTTCCACTCCAGAGCAGCGTGAGGTTATACGTGCTGCAACTTCGCTTCTTTGCAAAGAATTACGGAAAGCACCAGCGCATCTTGCACGTAGTGATACACAGAAGGAGTGGGCGGAAGTAGAGGTGCGCATGCAGCCCTTAATAAGGCTTGAACGCGTTTGGGGGAAGAGTGGCGGTGCCAGTACCAGTTCTAGCCAGGTTGCTGGGGGTGTTGGCTCCGTGGTGCTTAGCTCAGCTGGGGAGGAAAGAGAAAGGAAGCTCTTCTGCGAGGCCCTTCGAGATGGCGTTGTTCTCTGCCAGTAAGCCTTGACAGTCACTCCGACTGGTGTGCTGTTTAATGTTGCGTCTTTTCAGGCTGATAAACAAGCATTATTCTGGGGCCATAACTCGCATCGACCACCGTGAAGATGGTCTTAAGCAAACCAGCAACATCACCAGGTTCATTGCCGCATGCTCGCAACACGGTGTCCCTTCCGACGACATTTTCTATCGTGACGACCTTATCCAGGCGACCCCAGAAACCCTTTGCCGTGTCGCATGTACCATCATTTCGTTGATTAAGCTTTTTGAAGACCCTGGAGTCGGTCGTGCCAAGGTCATCACGGGCCAAGGCAGGAAAGGCGCCATCGTAGCTTCAAGCAACGACCCCTACTCCTCGGCGATTTCTTGCGCCGCTTCTTCCACACCGAATCTGCTGCCACGACCAACCTCTCCAGTTCGCAGAATGCAGAGTCCACATGAACGATCGCTCCTCCCAGTGCGACCTGATAGTCCGCAATCGGGAACATCTGCTGGCACAGCTAAGAGAGTCCCCATCATTGATAGAAGCACGACACCAGCCAGTAACAGCGATCATGAAATTCACCAGGTTCCCCCTCTTACAAGTCCATGTCCAACCCCTATACCTCCCCTTCGTGCGCACTCTCGAACTGGACTTCCAAATGACAGTGGCGTTAGCCCTCTCTCCAGTCTTCAGCCACTCGACATTCCCTTCCCTCAATCACCGACTTCGCAGGTGTCCAATCTGTCGACAGCGGGCTGTGACGCCGACTATCCCCCACGACAGTCAAGAACCTCCAGCAATCTCACTGATAACACTGCCCTCTCCAGCATCTTTGACATCAGACGGGTGAGCAGCAGCAACCAAAACAAGTTTGGAACTATCAGGACTTTCACAACTGAAGCGACCTCTTGCTCTGAGGCGCCTTCGTTCACCCGAACGGAGGCTAGCTCGGTGGCAGCACTCATGGCAGAAGAGATGAGTAGGAGACGGGGTAGTGGAGAGCCTGCACCTCGGTCGAGAGAGCGACGCCCGAGCGAGCCAGGTGTACTTGATCTAGTTAGCCTCGCAGAGGAAGAGGAGAACAGTGCCTGTGGGTCGAGCTCTAACCACCATCAGAAGGAGAGTTTACAGCCTAAAGAACCCTCGCGGGTGCGGGAAACGGACGCGCAGAATCGTGTGCGACTCGGTAAAGGCAAATGGCCCGACGACTTTCTGGACGCTTTCAAGGCACAAGCTCCAAGTCCGTCTCAAACAATTCCAATTACAACATCATCGAACAGTGTAGATCCGCCCCCTAGTTCCAGTCCTCTATCTGTATCCCCGACCAGAAAGCCTTCCATTGTTGGGTCATCACGTCACAACGACAGCCCAGAGTCCCGAGTCCGAAGGCCATCTCATCGGTCAACACATAGCGCGGATGTCCTGATGCCGAGGAATTCAGTGCTTCGTTTGGATGCCAGTTCAGAGAATTCACCAGGCTCCAAAGTCATTCTGCGTCGTCAGAGTACACGTAATGGCGTTCGCAGAAATGGGGTCTACTATCCTCGTAATAGCGCCGACGACCCTGGGACTCCAAAGGATGACGATCCTCGCATTGTCCCCTTCCCGCGTGCCGTGTCAGGGGAACATGCTGCTCGTGCCACACCATCTCCCGATTCTACTGCCAAGGGCGATGTCACGAATAACCAGGATGCTCCCCGTGTGCGTGGTCGCTTCCAAAGTGATGTTGAAGATAATCGAGCTCGAAGATGCAGTCGTCCGACTTCGCTTGATGAGTTGGGTAGAGCGCGGAGGTCTCGATATGAAAGCATGGTCAATCTAGGGGTGGCCTCTACGAATGCAAGTGCGAGCGACTTGCTATCAAGGGACTCCGGCGACGGAAGCGCCGTACGACAGACCGTAATAATCAAGGAAGAAGGGAAACCCGCGACTCATTTCGTGAGTTCTCCTATTTATGCAAGGCAGCGCCCAGGTTTTTGACTTTACCTTTATAAGCAACTCGGAAATTGCATCGGCCGCGGGCAGTTCGGCACAGTGTATCGGGCTCTGAATCTGACAACCGGACAAATGGTGGCAGTTAAACGAATCCGATTAGAAGGTCTGAAAGAGGACGAAGTTGCCCAGCTCATGAGGGAGGTGGACTTGATGAAAAGATTATCACATCCAAGTATTGTGAAGTATGAAGGGATGGCTCGAGATGAACAATACCTCAACATCGTTCTTGAGTGAGTACAGTCCATTATCTTGTCGGATGTTTCTTGTGATGAGTTCAATATAGATATGCTGAAAGCGGCTCATTGGGCCAGATGCTCAAAGCTTTCGGCAAGTTGAATGAGCATCTTGTGGCGGGCTACGTTGTCAAGATTCTCGAGGGCTTGCATTACTTGCATCGTTGCGATGTTGTCCACTGCGATTTGAAAGCCGCCAACATTCTCACTACAAAGACGGGGAATATCAAGCTCTCGGATTTCGGCGTTTCCCTGAACCTGAAGGCTATAGAACGAGAGAAGGACGTTGCTGGTACTCCGAACTGGATGGCCCCCGAGGTCATCGAGCTCAAAGGGGCTTCAACGAAGGCTGACATTTGGTCGTTGGGATGCACAGTCGTCGAACTTCTTACTGGACGTCCGCCATTTGGGGATATCACCAACGCAATGACAGGTATGATCATAGTAATTGTTTCAGATGCATGACTGATGTAAATGCAGTCATGTTCCGCATTGTCGAGGACGAGATGCCCATCCCTGAAGAATGCTCCGAGCCGTTGAAAGACTTCCTTCAGCAATGCTTCCAGAAGGAACCCTCGATGCGACCTGATGCTGAGTTATTGTGCGAGCACCCCTGGTTGAAGAAGAATTGGGATGCCCTCAAGGTTCGTGGGTTTCTGGATAGTATGTAAGATGTTACCAAACGATTCCATTTAGGAGCTTCGTCTTCAGGATAGCATACCCTTTCTCCGGCGTGTTAGTACTGATCTACAAAAGACTGACATTACGCACCTTGCATCTATGGATATCAACAGAATCGAATCACCTTCTTCGGTTCAAGAGGAGCCATCAAAGTCCCCAAGGCGCAGATTATCCAGTGGACCGTCTTCGCCAATTTCGCTTTCGGAGAATACCTCATTCACCCCCATGGATCATTCCTTTATCAAGACCACCTTTGGGAAACGTGAGCCCGAAATTTGCAGCCGGTTAGTCTCGCTGATCGTATTTGTAGCCATGGTCTGCAGAGTGTGTATGGGAAGTATCAAAAGAAGCGCCGTCATTTGCGACAAGTGTAATCTCATCACTCACTCAAAATGTGCTCCTGAAGCTCCTCCCACATGCGACCTTCGCTCTCAACTGTTGCTTTACGCACAGTACGCCGAACAAGGAAGCCCCTCTGGTATCCCACTCGATGGATTAAATGGGTTGCATCCTCCTCGTCCATCGACGATTATTCCTTCTGAAGTCTCCTTCGCTACACCTTCTCCTCGACCAAGCACGGACGTCACGCCGTCATCGCCATCACCATCACCCGCTCCTCCCAATGTCTACAAGCTTATAAATCCCTTCAAACGTTCTCGTTCTTCCCTAGCAGCAGATAATAGGTCTTCCCCTTTGGCATCGCCGTCATCGATGCCTCAGCCTCTGTCTCACGATGATGTCACTCCCAAGCGAAAACCCTCTAAGCTCTCACCGAATATGATCTCGAAAGAACGACCTCATTCATTGTCAAGTAATAGTACTGCACCCAATGCCGGTAGCATGAAGAAGGCTGACAGCCAGTCCAGCCGTCAAGAACCAGGCCGTAAATCCTTCTTTTCGATAGTTGAGCCTGATACAGATACAATTCCACAACTTGGTCCGCCAGTTCCCGACAAGAAACCATTTTATGCCCATGGTATGACCGCCACTCTCAATGATCGTATGGACAGTTCATCACGCCACATCCCGGGCACAGTGCCCAACGAACCTGACCGTCACAAAAAACGGGCAGCAGAGAAACCATCAGGCTGCACTGTTCAGTGACTCTTCTCTCACATCTACTGTCATCCTCGCCTGCACCGATCATCCGAACATAGCATGATTCAGATACCGTCATGGACACTGTACCACTAAAGTCCTTAGTGCTTTTACCCATTTATTACTGATCACTACCATACTGTTCATTAAGACGTATCTTAATATATATTCTATTTTAGCACTTATAGCCTGGTGCAGTATCTAATCAGCAACCACGTCAAGTTCAGTGTCCTGTGAGCAAAAATAATGCGCCCCCTTACCTAGCCCGTAAACTGATTCGACCTTCTTAGGATATATCCGCTGACATAATCTCACCGTGCGGCGCCGGTATCTGCCCAGGTTCGGGTCGCTCCGTCGTCCAGCGCCGTTCAATGGATACCAACTTCAAGGCAACACTAACCTTGTACCACCTTGTTTGGATGGCAACGATGTCAGGGCTCTTTGCATTGCAATATATTAGCATGAAAGTCCAGAACGACGATGGTCGACGGACTCCTGGCATATAAAGGGACACTTTCGGAGATTACTGAAGGTGGGCATTCCTCGATTTTGGTCCTCTCTGTAATACACTTCATTGAAATTCTTTTACTATTGAATTGCACTATTACAGCGCTGGCAATACAAACTTCCAGACCGAACTGGATCAGTCTGGATGTGACAACCACACCCCGGGGTTACATGTCCATTGCCGTTTCGCGGCCTGATCCATTTATGTCACTCACTCTGAGGGCCAATGAAACTCGCCCTCAAGGTCATTAGGTATGTTCCACTTATCTAGCCATATATTGACTGAACGTGCAAAGCCCTCAACAACCCAGCTGAATTCCCTACTCAGCGTCAGCGCTACCCTTCACCTTCCCCTGTCACAAGTAGTTCACAACTCACTCGGCGTGAATTCGACCAAAATGCCATACCATTGCCAGTCCCGTCCTCCGTCCGCTTTCCGACGGTGCTGATCCAGACTAACTGTTGTCGGGATGAGCGCCAAAATATGTTGCAGACTAATTTGATGTATTGTAGAATTTCGCGAAGCCGGACGTGAGCATGAATGTGAATGTTTCCACGTCAAAGCCCATGGTCTTAATGATGACTCAATCGTTTTTGGTTTACAGATAGTACCACGGGGTACTCATCCGTGGATTTGGAAGGAGCTGAGTCGTTGTGGTTGACGTCTATGGATATATTCTTTTCGAGTCTCACCACAATGAGTGTAGATTCTTCTTCGTCGATTATCTCTATCAGCGTTTGAGACTGATATATGATATCATCCATCATATGCATGACCAATGACTTACGTATGGTTTGGTTTTCGTGTAGGATGTAATTTGGAAATTGTTTTTCAAAGTCCGGCATATAACAATCCGACGGGTTTACTCTCAGTCCTGAGCTCGGCGGTACATTTAGCATGGAATGTAGTGTGTGTCACTTTGATTTAACTTTGCATGCTCATCATTTTATCTGGCTTAGGTACCTAAGTACTTCAAGGACCAATCAAAAACTATGACAGCAGCCACATCATGATAATATGCCGAGAAGCGAGCCGCAGTGCTGGCACAACTTCTATATCTTCGAACCATTAGAGAGAATGGCTATCACCCTCCCAAAGGTCTGGTCAGGTGAGAATAGTTTTGAACCGGCCTAACCCGGACATTCCTGTTGGTAGGTTCGATTTGCGAGAAACGGAAATTGGTTGGAGAGTAGAGACAACAACATGAAAATTCACAGAATCACTCCTGCCAGCACTCATCAAATATAATTTCAACACTTAATAGCGTCATCGTGTATCAATCATGAGTCATGAGTCATGACCCGCATTCCCGAACGTGATTTGCACTTGGCATAGTACCAACTTCAAGCTTTGGGTGCCACTGCGACTGATCCGGTCTACTTGGAGCTGAAGCACCTGCAGACATGCCCAGTTCCGAGTTGCGATGAGGCCACCTCGAACACAGCCGCTCGTCGGTCCGGTCTTACCGTGTATCAATGGTCTGGCAGTTGAAACATAGAGAAGTCGACTTGTCAATCGACGGAGCAATCTCGATCAATTTGTACCTGAGGTCCTTCTGTCATTTTTTGACAAGGGGTCGTGGAAACACTGGAAGTTTAAACTCCATCATATATTAAAGGTAGGTTCAAAAAATCACAATAACTGGTATCGTCTTGACTTTCCATCATGCGGGTTTTTGTGCTAAGCTGTGTCGTTGCATTGCTTTTCTCCGTCTGTAGTTCAGCTGCAGCAATCACGAATGCACAGCGACTAGCTCGTGGTCTGCCACCTTTGCCTCCCAAGTTTGGTCGCGCTCTGCCAGGCTATGCAAGGACGCCGACAGTAGCTGGTACTTCTGAACCAATATCTCAAAACACTATAAACTAATATGTCGGTGCAGCAGAGAACTCATCCCCGTCGTCCGCTCCGCATAAGACGTGAGTCCGTTGAAAATTTCACTGGAAGTTTGTCTCAACCCTTTCAGATTTACTGGTCGGATCCTGGTTAAGGGCCACAATGGCAAACAGTTGGGACACCTATCTAACCGGGCCTCAGGAATGTAAGAACCCCCGCCGACTTGAGTGTTCCTCCTATTGAAAAATGTGCTGAGCTTGTGACTAGAAATGGCGTAAACTTTGGTGCCTCAAGCGCGGACCTGCACGTGTCGTTCACCTCTTCTCGATTTGAACATGGGCTTATCGACATACAGGCCGTCGTACGGTCCTCCTCGTTCTTTTGTTTTCTAAAATTCACGAAGCTTTTGGCAGGACGCCCATGGGCATTCCTATATCGGGACAACGAGCAACGCCGTCCTCGCCACTGGCTCTTCAACGTTGGTATTTTCACAAAAAAAACTTGAATACTAGACACTGATTTTGCTCCAACAGATTCGTCAGCTTTGGCAAAGTCATCAAAAGTGAGCCTGCACGATTGTCACGAATTGAATGTTAATAACAAATCGTTCATAGCACCCGCGCATTCCCCACCTGTCCCTGTGGGCAAGCATCATGCGGACGAGTCAGCTATTTGGACATTCGATAGCAGAAGTCATGAACTGAATGGTGGGCCATCTCTATGTCCGAGTCTACTTATCATTGACATGTCTAAAGTGCACTATGTAAATCCCAACGGTCACGGGGCAAAGACGACTATCGCTTATAACAGTCATGACAACACGATATTCTTTGTCGGCGACATCGGTGCCTATAATGCTGCCCATCCTGGTGGCCACGTTTCACCTATTGTCAGTCTGCTCAACTTTCTGCCCCGAACTCGCCGATTCACCGATTTACAGACATTTTATATTGATTTGACGGATGACAGTATAACGGATAAATGATCCAGAAATGTTTTCCCTCTTTCCTCTCTTTTGACATTCCCTTCATTTTCCATGTCGCTCTTTTGATTTCAGTTCAAATCGTGGGTTCACCAGATCTCTCGTTCGGAGTTTGAAAACTGCTGGTCTTTAGATTCCTGACACTTACATATCCCTTATTCCTAACTTGTAGTAGCTGCATATGCTCGATACATCTGGAATACATACCTAGACTGTTGTTACTTTGAGTTTATTTGCCAAAGGACTGAGTTCAAAATCAAATAAATATTTAGAGAGCAATAAATTATAATATAAAATTTAAGGAGTCTCAGGCGCTGTTTATTCTGGGAATGCGAGCGACCGCACAGCTTCAATCCAGGATGCTGCGGCATCGGGGAACTTGGTATTACACGACGGATTAGCGACATTCATCTGACAGGTTAACTGAGCTTACCTCCCACACCATAACACCAGCATCTGGAGACTTTGGTTAGCTCCTGCTGAACAGCACGTGGAACATTAAACGCACCCCATCCTTGCTCGTAGGCCATCTCCACACACTGGGCGAGTAAGGTGGTGTTCATATAGCCATTGGTCGCATCCGCAGTGGTGGCTGGCTTGCCGATCACCAACTTGTCTAAAGATACTCCTGCTGCTGCAATCTGGAACACTGAAGTGTCTGGCCACGCCGTTGACGATTCTGTAATAAGGCCAGTACACGTTGTGTACTCAGTTGTGCCCTCTAGTATTGCCAGTCAATAATTAGCAAAGAGACAGGACTGCGTGGCTTACGATTGTAGAACTGTATAAAACCGGAAAATCTGTCAGCATCATGAAATTACCCATCGTCAAAAAATGCTTGCCTGAACATTGTACTGTAAGGTTGCGAATGAGCTCACGAAAAATTACACTGGTTTTCTCACTTACCCAGTCAATTAACGACCCAACATTTGCGTTGACCGTCAAATAAGCACCACTGGTGTACGATGCGGAGAACCTATGAACAGGGAGATAAATTCGGACGGTTCGCATAAATACGATTGATTCAAATACCATGGAGCAACAGCTAGATGAAGGCCGAAACTTAGTCAGGTCCAATAACTGGATTTTAAGGCAAACTCACGTGCGTGGGTTAAAATGTATTGACCTGCGGCATGCTGTCAGTACGTCCTCGTCACCAATAATGGAACCAGTAAACATACCTTGTGGAAGCGCTGCACGAAGGACTTGGGTGAAAGTGGTCAACCAATCTTCTGCAGATCCATTCTGAGCATTCATGGCGTCGAAATCCTGTTACAAAGCCAATATTCAGTCGTGAACTAATGTACATCAAGAGAAACCCACTTCGTAGTCAATATCAACGCCGTCAAGATCATATTCCAACACGAAAGCCGCGAGATCATTGGCTATGGTTGTAGGATCATATCCGTCAGTCGTAGGCGTATCCGTGGACCCGAAAGCAGATACAATAAGAGAAATCCCGGCATCGTGGTATGTTGTCACGTAAGATGCTCGTGTGGCATTGTCAAGCTCAACCCACTCTTCAGCCTGATCAACTGGGCCGGAAGTAAGCCAGAACGAGAGGGCACTGAATAAAGTTAGACTGCGACTCTGAAATACTCATGTTTGTCACCAAGACTTACAAGACGTTGTACCCCTGAATCCCAAATAACAAAAATAATCACTACGTGATAATGAAGTCATTAACGAATACATACTGTGATTTCGCTGATAGCAGGAGGACCGGTCTCACCAGAGACCCACTCATCGCTGTAAATGACGAAGTGGGGGGCCGCAGGTGTTGCACGGGCTGAAAGTGCCGTGCTCATAAGAGGCGCAGACATCACGCCGCCGATGGCTGCGAAGACGCTGAGAAGACTCGAGAGTATGAAAGACACCATGATGAGAGTGGGGTAGAATGAGGTACCGGGTAGGCATTTATACCCTTCACCGAGACCTCATTCTAGAGGTTAGTGTAGCATGATGCGACCTTCAATGGCACATGCACCAGAGATCCCGTACTACTAATAAAAGAAGCAAGTGTCATCATCAAAACGAAAACCAGGGGGTGGCTGTATATTGCATGGAATACCGCCAGACGATTTGTCGATAAAGTGAGACCGCTTTGGCGGGAGGTGGCACATGGAAAGACTCGAAATGATTACCAGCAGCATCACCCTTTGCCCGCAAGGTTCCCAAGACAAAGGATGGGTCAGGCGCGGGATCTCCGTATTGGGAATACGGGCGGTCGATGCCAAAGGTCGCAAGAATGGTGAGCATGCGGATTCAGAAAAACATGCGAGGATATCAGGTACGTGCGAGAATTGAAAAAATGTGCCGCATGTGTTCCAGAGGTATTCGAGATTGCATATTATTGAGCAAGAGAGATAATTGCTCAGAAGCACGGATTTGGAATGTCAAAATTGAACGAGTTTGCATGTGGAAGCAATTTGTGGCGAAAGCAATTTGTGGGATAGGCTCCAGGGTAAAGGGAGGAACTGGAACCTCTTGTGGAAGGATTGTAATTGGATATTGAGCAAGAAAGCTTGAGTGTGAGCTATGGAGCTGTAGGTTAACTTGGCGTTGTGGGATGAACAAAGTGTCATAGACCCCCTCTATTGTTGGGACCTTGAATATACACCGAGTATGCGCTGAATGTTATTTTAGCGATCATTGATGCTTCAGAGTAGCACTTCCATGCTTGCATGTGCGCCTCGATAGTAGCTGTATCGGCGCCCAGTGATCACTGTGCCGCGGTAAGAACAATAGAACTTCAAACTTCTGGCTTACTGTCAACAAAAGTTTCGGAGCGCAAACAGCAGATACAGACAGGCTGTCAAAAATATTGACATCGTTCGCCGCTTTGCCGAGAGATCTCCTGCATGTATATGGCAGAATTAGCCTGAAAAGGGGGCAGCGAGACACGCGTCGAAGAATCGTCGCGTGTGACTCTGTTCTCTGAATTCTCAGCAGTTCTGCAACAAAGCCAAGTTTTAGAAATGTGGAAATGGAGAGGACTGTGAGAGAGGTTAGAGAGCATAATAAGACTTTGCACCAGATGGTACTAGCTGGCAACTTGAGCTGTATCTCGATTATGAAAAAAGGGGTATGTGACACAAGCCGACACAAGGCGAAAAGGTGTAGGTTAGGCTGCCAGCCACTCAACACAGTCCGTTCCACATGCACGTACGCTTAATTGGAACCCATGGACCGTCAGAAGTGACATGTGAAGCTTTGAAACATCAGCACCTGATAAGACAAACCAAAGGCACTTACTACAACGATCCTAACTCGTGCCCAGCTGGCCCCTTCTGGCAGTGTATGCAGTGCCTGTATGATAATCTGCACAAACTTGATAATCGGTAAGCTTGCGATCGTCGTCAAAGTCCAGCGCATATGTAAATATCTCGTCCCAGCTCCGCTTTGTCACTACTCAACTAGATGGATTTTGCTCCGCCTTCCACCGATATTTATGAACGACGTATTCCGAAAACTCCATCGGATCCACTCAAAGCTCAAAGCCGAGGCAATGTTTTAGAATGTCCGACAAGGTGACGACCCAGAAATGGGAAAGAACGGGTAAACCATGTTCATATGCCAAGCACTGGTAAAATGTATCATGAGAGTGAC
Source organism: Suillus plorans (assembly GCF_016647745.1). Taxonomy (NCBI): domain Eukaryota; kingdom Fungi; phylum Basidiomycota; class Agaricomycetes; order Boletales; family Suillaceae; genus Suillus; species Suillus plorans. The sequence goes on from NW_024537407.1 coordinate 510,935, forward strand.
TGGATTCCCCTTGGATGCGAATTAAATGCATATATGCATAAGGCATGAAGCAAGTTGTGGCATCGCCGATATGTATTACTCCCACACTTCTTACCATCAACACGTTTCCACGCTCCGTGGCACCGCTGACGCGCCAGTTCCCGACCGACCCGCCGCACTACACCTACAACATTTGTCCCAGGGGCTAACCCATTGCCCAGAGATTTCCTGAAGGCCCCAAGTACTGGTACACTTCTCTATGACCGTAATACCAATTCTCCTCAAGCATGGCCCACCTTTGAACCTCCCGACATTTGTTCCTCAATGCTTGGTGTTGCAAATGATCATGGTTTGTCTCTTTTTGCACGCTGTTGTATTTTATACTGCTTACTCGTAGGCTCTCTGTTTTGTTCTTCTGTGAGCATTGGCTTATTCTTTCCCGCAGTGTGTGACCAATGCTCTGATGTGATATCTGTTATTGCATTCACTGCATGAATCGTTTGCTTGCTGGTTTCCGGCACAGCCGCTCAGCTGTTATCGCAAAATGTTTCGGTTTGACAGCCCCCCCCCCTTCTGATTCTGTGGCTCCTGGTAGCAATGTTCGTCGCACGAAATGCACTACGTTGGCGCTACCTGCAGCATTTTCTCGATATTCGTGAACGATTTGGGCTTTGGTCGATGCTGTTTGGAACAGTTGGCTGATGCTTTGTGCCTCAGATTGTGCGTGCCTGCCGAGTCTGCCCGCTCGGCCGCTCTATGTCAATCTTCCATATATGGATAGCTCTACCTTGGTCTTGATGTCTTGGTCGTCCGCCTTTCTATTGACATGTTACCTGAGGCTATCAAAATGTTTACCAGCACAAGGTCGTCCTGTTGTCTATCCTCGTTCTCATACTGGAACCGGTAATGGATTGGTGTTTTACATTCGGGAACGCCTTTGGTTTTTGCAGTCAGCCGGCTCTCAAATTGTCGGCGGTCATTTCGCAAGCGAAGACAAGATCACTGCGGAATAAAAGGGGCCTGCAATACATGGTTGTGAAACCGCATGACGGCCAGTTTCCCACGGATAGATTTGTAGAGAACAGCACGTTGGCTGCAGAACCCTCCCCCCCCCCCCCCCCACCACCCACCCCACCCACTTGTCGCGAGAGTCCTTGAAACATTGTACGCTTTTGGGAGAACCGACGGGGCGCACCGCCAACCAATATTCACGTTCCCCAGTACCGCCATCCCAAGTGGCAATTATGTAACGGCAATACTACGTGTCAGGCAGCGAGCTCGCTATCTCTCACTCATTTCTGCATTTTTTTAAAAAAAATTCCAGAAGGAAGACAGCTGCGCTGAAGCGGCCATTTGATCTGTGTTGGACTTGTCTCACGCTTACATACCTGGCTTGTACTGACTTGAACTTTGAGTTTGTATGTGTTCCACGCATCTGGAGTGAACACATAGACTATTACTTTGAGATAATTATTACACGAGGGATATTCCCTGAAAACCGAACTCAAGATCTCACTTTAATTATGACATAAATGACAGCGAGAGAGTGGGTAATTACTAATCACAGGCGCTACTTATCCTGGGAATGCGAGCGACCGCGCAGCTTGAATCCAGGATGCTGCGGCGTCGGGAAACTTATCACACGACGGATTAGCATCATTCGTCTGGCAAGTTAACTCGGCTCACCTCCCACACCACAACGCCAGCATCTGGAAGCTACCCCGGCTGAATAGCATGCGGGATATTGTGCGCACCCCATCCTCGCTGATAGGCAATGTACACACACTGCGCGAGTAGGGTGGTGTTCATATAGCCACCTCACTGGTGGCTGGCTTTCCGATCACCAACTCGTCTTCCACCACGTCGAAGACGTTTCTTGAGGGTTCTCAAGACTAAAGATGGGTCAGACGCAGGATCTCCGTCTTGGGAACTTCCGATTAATTGATATCGAAAGTCGTCAGAGTAGTGAGCAAGATGGGGTGGCAGTTTCAGAAATAAATCCAAGGTGTTAGGTACATGCATACCAGAATTACAAAATTCCCTGCACGCTGTTAGGCATCCGAGGTTATAATTAAGCAAGAGAGATGATGCTGACGAAGATTTTCGCTCGGAAGGACGTATTTGGAATGCCAAAATTGAATGAGTGTGCATACGGAAGCAATTCGTGACGAATGTAGAGGTCGGAGTGGACGACGGGATTTCCTGGGACTCTTGAAGGGGATTTGTAACAGAGGAGCCTTGCGCGGAAAATGTCACCGTTGACCGCAAGATATCAAGTTATGTGATAGCGTTATGGGATGTCAGAAGCGACATCCTAGGTCGCCTCTAGTTTTGACTCGGAGACCTTGACATACACCGGGTTTGCCCTGAATTTTATGTTAGCGGATCGTGCATGTTTCAGAATAGCACTTCCGTACTCCACGTGTGGACGTTGGTAGTGACTGTATCAGCGTCTAGTGGTCACCGTGCCTCGGTCAAAACGATACAACTTCAGACTTGTGGCTTACTGTCGATATAATTTCGGAGCACAGATAGGCTTTAAAAATATTGACATGTTCTGCCGATAGATCCCCTGCATACATATAGCAGGACGATTGAAAAAGGCGACAAAGCGAGTACGCATCGAAAGATCGTCGCATGTGACTCCGCCCTTTAAAAAAGGGGTTTTTTTTTTGGTAGCTCTGCAACTAAATAGATTTCAGGAATGCGAAAATGGAAACAAAGCAAAAGCCTGAGAGCTTAGAAGGGCAACGATAAGACTTGGGACCGGATCATGGTAGTACTAGGTGGCAATTTGAACTGTATCTCGATTCTGACGAAGTGGTAGGTGAGACAAGGCGGAAAAGGTGTAGCCAGGTTTTACCAATCGGATGTACACGGTCAGTCGCACATGCACGTACGGCGCTTAGTTAGATCCCGTGGGCGCATACGTCAGATGTGACATGTGAAACTTCTGAACATCAGCGCTCAGCACCCTGATTACAGAAATCGAAAGCACTTACTTCAAGTTACTTGCAATCCTAGCCCGTGCTCAGCTGACCTTTGCTAGCAAGGTATGCAGCACCTGTATCTGCCCAAACATGATAATCTGTGACCTTGCAATCGTCGTCAAAGTCCAGCACATATGTAAATATCTCGTCCCAGCTCTGCTCTGAGCTCAACCAGGTGAATCTTGCTCGGCCCTTCACCGAAACTTTCTGGACTTCTGCATCGACGATATACTCTGAAAACTCCATTCTATCAAAACTCAAAGTCGAGGCTATAGTTTTGAAGTAATCTCGTACTCCATCACGTCCGACGAAGTAACGTCCCAGAAATGGAGCAAGAATAGGTAAACCATGTTCATATGCTACGCATTGGTGTGTCGTAGAGAAATGTGTCATAAGAGCGTCTGGATCTTTCTTGGATGCGAAATCAGTGCATAAGGATTTGGCAGCGTGAAGCAAGTTGTCTCTGGTTATGCGCATCGTATTATTCGGATGATGGTTAAACGTAAACGTTGGAGCACGCTGCTTAGCAAAGACAGCCTCGAACTCACGGACATGTGAATTCGGACGACGGAGGTTCCTTTCTTTCACCCTCATTCACCTTTTAGGATTCTCACTGGCCTCTAATATGCTGAGCGACACGCTGATACCAGTGCCAGAGGAGGTTCTGAGACACCCTAGAAACAAACACAGCAGTACCCTCTCGTGAGCAGGCTACATAGAATACTTGCGACCATATGGTCGGGGGTGGCTAATGAACGCCAGGAATCACGCACAACCTACTTGCAGTCACAACATAGAGGAAGCAGTAAAGAGTACATCAAAGCGAATACTGCAGTACGAAAGTCAGATGCAAGAACTCAGTGTCAGTCTCTCCAAGTGCCCCGCTCAACGTATTGACGCTTCCACCTGCATCTAGACTAAGCTTACAGAAGGCTTGAGCAACTTTCGAGCTATGGACGGCTTGATGCAGGGCTCTCTCGATGAACTAAAGGTCAGCGATTCTCTCGTTTCTCACAGTGACTGAAGACAATGACTTGACTCTCCGAGCAGAGAGATACACAGCATGCTAAGCATGCACTCGAAGAACATATACCGTGCATCCACGAGGAACTTCACAACTCTCTTGTCTCCCTGCAGGAATTGTCACATACACTTCCACAAATTCAATCACATGTAGCTGAAATACGACGTTTATACGATTCTGGTCGAGAGAAAGTAAGAGATCATCATAGTTCTTCCCATCGAAGATTCGACTTACCAGTAAGGATAGGCCAAGACTCTCGTGACAGACCTCAGTTGGTTGAACACCGAATGGCACGAGCGTTGGCGACTTATCATCTTCACGAATCACTCCCCAGTTTCGAGGTGGTGGACTGCCACAATGCGCGTCTTGTTTGCTGCAACTTTTATAACATTTGGATGGATTGCTTGGGTGGCAATTGCGGGTGCCTATACAGCTCATAGACAAAGGCTTGTCTGGGGGGAGAGGCTGATGTCTTAGATTCGCGCTTTTCTCCGCCTCCTAATTGTAAGTAAATATTCAATTGCTATACCGGCCTCTTTTGGTGACCTGCCAACCTGTAGCATTATGTGCGATGGGATGTGCAACAGCATGTATTTAAGTTGTGGAACCTCTTCCTACGAATCCAAGGGTCTCCTGACCCAAAACAGATAGTTGCATTCCACGGCACCCCAGGGCGTAGAAGAGCGAGGCATCAGCTTCCATTCTCCACTCCATGGAATATACACTATTCCTCGCACATCCGCTTCCAATCGTGTGGGTAGACCATGAGCATACGTACGTGTTATCCAAGGTCTGGGAGATGCATCAGAGCCGAAATCGCCGAAGTCTGTTGGATTGCTGGAGGAGGAAGGCGAGGACCGATAGGTTTGGAAGAACGATATAAGCTCGGACGGGTTGACGAATTTTGAGTACGTGTGAGTCCCCACAGCTACCTTGCGGAGGACATATTCGCCAGCCAAAATTGTAATAAAATAGGAGAGTGGCGTCCTCGCAATCGTGGAAAGGAAAAGATGGCCTCCAGGCTGATATGAAGCAAATGTTAGACCTGTATTTGACTAGGTGTCCAGAATGAGACTTACTTTCACCAACTGGGCACAAGCAGAAAGGAACGCCACCGGGTTATCTACGTGCTCAATAACTTCCATCGAGCATACGACGTCGAACCGCTTGGGTTCTTTGACAAGCTGCTCTGCAGAAGTATGACGGTATTCCAATGAATTGCCCGAAGAAGACAGCTGGGGATCACCACTAGCATGTGTCGAAGCTATCCCAATGTTGGATTCAGATGCATCGATGCCAATAGTTCGTGCTCCCAGCCTAGCGAGACTCTAGTCCAATTCGTTAAGTCGTATTGAGCTGAGACTGATGGCGAACCTCTGAGAGCAAACCACCTCCACAACCCACATCCAATACATCCATACCAGTCAGCACCGCGCATTTTGATTCCAACTCTCTCCTTGCATCCTCTCCTTGGTCTTCGTATGTGGCCTCAAGGATCTTTTCCCGGATGTAACGTACCCTTACAGGGTTCATTCGGTGCAACAGCGAAAACTCCCCTTGCTCATTCCACCATAGTGAGGAAAGCCGGGAAAAATGGGCAATCTCAGTTGCATTGACAGTCGAGGACGTTGCTGCTACCGACTGGAAGCATCGAGTGCTCAGGCAAAAGCGCAAGAGGCGTGTTGTCGGTCGGACAGCTGTAGACAACATGAAGGACTCAAGCTTGGAACGGTTCAAGTTCGGGAGCAATAGAAACTCGCTAGTCACTGACGCTATCTGCTCATCATGTCGCTAAGGCTTAAGTTTGATCGATTGATCAGGGAGGTGGCCCCGCCGGCACATTTCGAAATAATCCAAGTTGCATAAATGTGACTCAATACTACTGACAATTGCAGGCCTGCAGTCCGATTCCTGCCGACACGATGCGGCCAGACGCGTGCATAGCGCCGGGCCTGCATTTGTGACTCAAACTCGTATATGTGCGTAGACATCATTCTAGCTTTGCGTGTTCTTTACCTAACACTTGCACCTGTTCCTTATAATATCCGTGTCATTGGTACCTGGCAAATTTACTGGGACGATGTATTACATGTGGCACCAATGTGGCACAGTCGGTAGAACTCTTGAAGTATAAAACGCCGCTATCGACTCACTGACATACTGCGCATTCGATGACCATGTCTGTAGTAGTGTCAGCTACGCCGATCCACATCTCTGCACTTGGCAAGGCAGCAGAAAATAGAGTGCATTGTCTAGTGATAAGTGATAGTACGGTAGGCATAGAAATCTCTGCATGCGTGCTGTATGAGTATGCGATAATTACAAGAGATAATATACACCGTGTTCATGATCAAGCTTCATGCCTCAAGCTCGCAAGCTTCAGTTTCCTGACTCTTGCGTAAAGGCCCGCCAACTTGTTGCATCCGACCCGAACCCACGTTTTGAGAATCGTGTGGGTCTACATGAAGTAACTCGTCTCTTCCCATCTGTGCTAGATCCATGGACTGAGTCTGCTCTTCACCGTGACTACTATCCTGGCCACCTGTTTCGCCTAGGACTATGGCGTCCGAGTGTTGAGCATCTTCATCCCAGTGTCCACCGTCTCGGTATTTGCCGTGCCCGAGGGTATCGCCACGTCCAGCCATCAATCCTCTGCCTCGCCCCCTACCTCCTTGCCATCCACCTCCAGAACCTGCGGTTTGGGCACCCCAATTCGGATCCTGCCACTGACTAGCTTGCACAGCATTTGTCTGACCAGTGAATGCGACTACACCGCCCGTCATTACAAACTGCATGAGTTCTTCTTGAGACGGTGTATCGCCGTAAGTACTGTGCCACATCTTTCCCAATGCTTCCCACGATGAGGGTGCAGTGAAATCAAACGTTGTGATATCAAAATGATCAAGTCCTAGTTGCTGCAGCGCAGGCGCCGAACTCGGTTTACGAGGTTCGACTTTCTGTGTAGATGTACTGGCAGCTACCGAGGGCAACTGGTCTGATACAGGTACACGATTTTCGGGTGCCGCCGTACGGGCAGGGACTACAGATGGAACCATCGGAGGCTGGAGTTGAACATCGACTGATGCAGCTCTAGGAGGAGTGGCAGAAGACGGTCTAATATCTCGTCCAAACTCGTCTTTTCCCGCCTCAGGGAGTTTCGCTGAAATTTGATTTTGGGCTACATCTCTGATTGCTGCAGGTCTCTGAGGCGGACTATACGGTCGTGGCCGCTGCCCATTGAATCTGCGCGGGCTTCGGGAACGGCTAGTTCTTGGCCGTGAAGAAGAATTCCAATCCCTATCTTTGAAACGATCGTGGTCACGGTCATCCCATCTACCCCTACCCCGACCACGACCACGAAAACCACGCTGGAATCCCCCGCGTGTGTTGGAATCGTGGAATCCATCACGCTCTCTCCCATGATCAAATTGGCTGGAACGACCCTGCCAAGAATCTCTACCAGGATCATGCTGGGCGTGTGACTGTGAGGAAGAATAAGGTTGTGGGTGAATGTTTAAATGAGATGGAGGAGGACGCTGTGACGCAGACGGGAGTTGGACTGCAGACTGCGATGGAGTACCACCATTTGGGACGTTTGCTGTCAAAGCCAGTTGTTGCAACAACGCTAGGTGCCCAGTGAGGGGTGGGGGTGGGGCAGGCACAATGTTTGGTGGTGTTTGGCTAAATCGAGAGGTTCAGAAGAGCTCCAATTCACGACTTAAGTAAATACTTACATGCGTGGCTGCCCAGCGGCTTGTGCAGCTTGTCCAAGCAGGGCCAGAAGTGTGGATTGCACCGATTCTGGAAGAGGAGGCGTTGGACCCTGGGACGGGGTAACCGATGGAGTAATTATCGGCAATGCTTGAGTTTCGACTCGTGCGATGGGAGGCATTGGGTTTTTCACGGATTCTAACATAAAAAGCAGCCAAATCGTATTTCAGTGTAAATTCTCATTTCATTTGAGGCAGAGACGCCAGCAAAAATAGCTATTACACAAGCAGAAGAAATACTTAGCGGACACATGTTTGATTCGTGATATGCACCTTTTCGAGAGTCCATCATCTCCCTCAGCCGTGTCAAAACCGGCGAAGGAAAAGTATTTGATTTGGTCCATATATCCAGAACTTTCTTCGTCTTTTCCTGTTATTGGAGTAAGTAAGACCGCGTTGCATCCGACGTGGAGGAGAGAACAGCAAAATAACGTGGTGACAATACGCGTTAGTGGCAGTATTGGTACTCGAAGATATGAGCCAGTCAGTTGAGGGCACATTTACAGCAACATCAGGCTACGCAATCACGTTGCTTGGAGTACCATACAAAGTCACCGACGACATGGATGTCGCAGATATACGCCTGACCTGTGTTTGTGAAGTGGATCTACTCGTCGCTTACCTTCGCTTCCGCATTATCAAGCGCAATCATGTCCTGGAACAGACCATCTAAAACACCTTCAACTTTGAGTAGGAAGGTGGCAGCGTTTCCAGTCCTGGAATTCATGTCACCGGTGATACCGCGCTTTGTGGCATAACTTCGGGCAGCACGTGCTAAAGCATCAAACGCATAAAGACTTGACACCTTGGCAGTACTAGACAGTGACTTGTGAGTGCGATAAAGTATCGCAACAAGCTTAGTGTCGTGCTGTCAATGCAACAGTCTCAGTGAACAAGCCTTCAAGTATGACTTTGAGACGCACCTCCACGGACTTCAGTGCAATCTCAGTCAATTTGGTCATCTTGGAAGCTGACAGTCGTTTTGCATTAACGACATCTTTCAGCGTGTTCTCGAAATCCTGAAAGAGTATAAAAATAAAATGAACATCGTCGATGGGATAAAACGTTGGCACTAACTTCAAGGTGGTTCATCACTCCCAAAGCATCAGGCGCTCTGAAACAGTACTAGTGAGGTTAGCGAGAATGTTGATGGCAAACGGGTGTCCACTGTCGACTCGGAGCCTGGCTTTTGTTTGTTGATGTTGATGGCGCTTATGCACCTTGCGCTCATTTTCCCATCACCTCGGATGTCAACTAGAGCGAAAGCGACGCTGGCTGCGTCGCTCGCATTTTCCTCCTTCGTTATATGGGCAGTTCATTACCAGCAGTCAAGGGAGCGAGAGGTGATGACTACCGTTGCTTATTATTCCATCCCTGACATTATACCTAATAGGACATGTTCCAAGGTGTCATTCGTGATGACGTTCGTCGGCTAGAGAAAATGCGGCAGCGCGAAGCAGAGTTCCATGAATCCTCTCGCAAGCGAGAAATGTATGAACAAGTACAGAATGTCGTATCAAGTGACCAGTCAAAAAAGATTTGACCAACACATGTCCCTGGTCCCGAGACGGCCATAGGTTCCTGCCCGGAGGTATCGCATCGTTGCACTGGTCACCGGGTTGCATCCTTTTGGGTTACCCATAACATTCTGCGGCAATGCATATCCTTTTTTCAATCATAGGGGACTGAAATTAGAGTTAGTATCTCATCAGCTCCGTTTCACGGACCGACGTGCACTAATAAGTTAACTGCCTACATTCGTTGTCCTTATCAATTTGAAACCGCGGCCTGGTTCGCAGGCTACATTCCCACCTGCGGTGCTCTTGACTCTGATAATCTACCAGGTAGCATGGGCTCGTTGTATATCCGACGGGGCCAACAAGCAATCACTGTAGCGAGCTGTAAGAGGCTCTTCTCTCAGAATTTTGTGAGTGAATGGCACACGGTGATCCAATCCCTGATTCGCTACAATGTTTCCACAAACAAGTACATGATAAGGTACAAGATTTAGTACCCAAACCCAAACTACGTGAATATTCCACAATTACCACTAGCCACCATGTTCTAGTCTTGAATTTGCACCTTGATCGCACCTTGAGAAGGGTCTGCAGCGACATGGAAGGCAGAAACAGCATCCTCCAGTTTAAATCGATGCGTGACCAGAGGCTTCAAGTTGATCAAACCGCCAGCGACAAGGCGTATGGCTTTAGGGTACTGAACACATACGGTGAGCATATCGAGATTATTGCAGAAGGGAGCATATGTACCTGGTTAGCATATCTGTATTGGAAACTAACATCTATCTCATTGGCACTCAGGTGCATGAACGGGAACTGAAAGTATGACAAATTGAGTGTGAGAAAATTTTGGGCTTTTACATACCACTTGTTCGTTCTTGCCGACGCCAATGATGAACACCTTTCCACCAAATTGCATTGCCTGGGTACCATCCAGCATAAGCAAAGACTCTTGACAGCATAGACAACTGCAGCGTTTCTTACATGTACTGCAGTATGCACACTGCTCTCCACACCGCTGCACTCAATCGCAACTTTCACAGGGCCATCAGCGGCGGCTTTGATCTTTTGGGCCGCGTCCTTTGGCGTCAAACCACGTTCGATCAGTACCGTACGCACACTAGGAACGAGCTTCTTTGCAAAGTCGAGGCGGCTCTGGAACAGATCGGTGATTACAATGGGCTCGGCGCCTGCAGCACGTGCCGAAAGAAGAGAAACGAGACCGATCGGTCCAGCGCCACTGAAAGACAATCAATTATAGGTCATAACATGAAATCCTGAATGCAAACACACCAGATCAAAGTGGGGTCACCAAGGCGGAGACCAGCACGCTCGACGCCCGCGAGAGCTACAGCCAGAGGCTCGCAAAGAGAACCTTCTTCGAAGGAAAGGGAATCAGGCAAACGGTGCAGCCACTCAGCAGGGTGCAAGTGATAGCGAGTTAGGGTTCCTAGAAGGCAGCTAAGCATCAATAAAAGTTGAATGTTTGGATATTCCTACCATGGAAAGGAGGAGTGGAGAAGAAGACAACATCAGGACCTGTAAGGAGATACCTCGTCACGGACTGTTTGATGATGGGTTAAAGTGGACACGTACAAGCGTTATACCTACCGACCCTGCAATATTCACAAGAAGGTTTCGAGCAGGGCACGCCGGCCTCGATTGCAACGCGGTCCCCTAGGTAGATGAGTTAGCCCTTTACATCATCAGCATGCTGGGATAGGTAGCTTACCTACTTTCCACTGAGTTACGCCCTCACCTATTTCAATGACCTCTCCTGCAGACTCATGTCCGGAACCACACTGTACTTGAGATTAGATGTTATTTTCAGCGATTCGCAATGACTGAGCCAAACCTCGTCAGTCACAACCATGGAATCACCAACGCGTCCATGCTTCCAGAAATGAACGTCACTTCTGATCACCGCAGATCGCATTAACACAACGTTCGAGATGTTGGAATGCAAAAACAAACCCGCAGATCCCAGTTGCACGGACGTGCACCAGCACTTGCCCAGGCCCTGGCGTTGGGCGGGGCTTTTCCACGAGGTGAATTTCATGATTGGGGTTATAGAATGCCGCGATGTTTGCATCCGAGGCAGGGGCCTCTCCAGGTGCGAGGACGCGGAAGGAAGGGTCGTCGAGGACCTTCCGAGGACTGTAAGTTTCTGCGTAGCCACCGTCAGGCATCGTGATCTGGATGGGAATTAGATGATGAAGATGATCTTTGGGAATCAGAATTTATGGCGATTGCATGGTGGCATCTGAGATTTATATGCAGCCTCAAACATGGTCCATTATGGCAAGATTATGGTCAGCAGGCAAAGCAGCACGAAACACACGCGACACGGTTCCGGTCCGAAGGCAATGAGGTCCGCATCGAGTTAGCCTTATTGTTCTCACCAAGCGAATTACGACGACGGAGAGTTGATTGCCAGCTGATATACAAATGCTGTCTGCAACAAAACGAATCCAATGTTCAAGATTACACAAACCCAGTGCTTCTATGGTATCGAAAGGGTATCGATCCAGGGCGGGCGAGCGAGCGGCGGAGCAGAAGATCCAATGGTACAGGTATGTCATATTATTAAAGAGGCAGCAACAAAGCGCGTGCATTCCAATCACGGAGCTTGTCCGCCAGTGAAGCGCTTGAACGTGAACCTATATCAGGATAGAGTCAGGGGTGTTAGCCGTGAATCCAATAGACATGACTTACCCCAAGAAAGCAAGATCTTTGTCAGATCCGACTTGTTCAACAACTTCGAGCTGTTCAGGAAGGTTACCGAGCTCATCAGTAGGGAAGTATGTGGTATCTGTAATCGATGATAACGCGGGCACGAAAGGCGGTGCGATATAACGTAGATTATCCCAGTCGGCTCCATAAAAGAAGGGATGGTTCTTGATTTCATTGACCCCCAGACGGGTGTTCGCCCACGTCATCATGCTAAAGCGAAATGAGTACAACGCCTTTGTTTGTACGTGAGCAGCAGAGTCGCACCTGCGAACCAGATGCTCAGCTTCCTGGCTAAGGTGGACTTCCTCCGGGAAGTATAGGTAGTTCGGCCATTCGATAATTTTCTTGTATGTATCACTTGGATTTTCAGAGCAGAATGGCGCGTATCCAACCACACACTCAAAAAAGATTGCACCCAACGACCACCAATCACATTCCTTGCCATAACCTTTTAGCATGAACACCTCTGGCGCAATATAATCCGGCGTTCCTACAAAGAGCTTGAGCGGGGCTTAAAGATTCATCATTTGGTCACTTACCGACAGTGGAGTATGCCTGGTAATACAAGAATCAGTATCGATGTGTAGTGGACTACAAAGAGACTAACCAGTTTTCGTCGGTTGGCTTTCCAAGTAGCAATTTGCTCGCGACTCATTGTAAGGTGGATAGCATTGACCTGGACGCTATTTCGGGCATGATCCTTTTGTTTGTCTTGATCTATCAAACGCTTGTAGAAATCTCCATCTGTAGTCTTGTGCAGACCAGTCGAGAGACCAAAATCAGACAGCTTTAAATGCCCGTTCTTGTCTATCAAAATGTTATCGGGTTTGATGTCCCTAGAACGAAAATTTATATGCTTATCATGAACATGGCATGTTATTACGCACCGATGAATGTAGCCGAGGTCATGAACAGCCTCAATAGCAAGAATGCACTCCGCCATGTAGAACCGCGTCACATCTTCAGAGAAAACATCGTATTTCATGAGCATGGTCATTAAGTCGCCTCCAGGAAGAAACTCCATGATGAGATATAAGTATAGTGGATCCTGGAAGGAATAAAAGAGTTGAACGACCCAGGGTGATGTAGATTCAGCCAGCAAGTCACGCTCCGCGCGAATATGAGCAAGCTATAGGACCATTTCATCAGCACAAAGCAAGAAGATGGCTTGTGCATACAGACCTGATCTCGCTTTAACATCTCAGCCTTTTGGAGGGTCTTCATGGCATAGACTTTCCCGGTGTCTACTTTCTGAACCAATCTTACCTACGTGTTAATCAAGTGGTGAGCTCAGGGAGAAATTCAGTGAATAGCCTGGCATACCTCACCAAACGCACCCTTCCCAATGACTTTGATTGTGCGAAAGTCCGCGAGACGAATCTTTGTCCGACGTAATCGTAGATGTTGTGACTCCAGCTTGCGGTATTTGCGAATTTCGCGTTCTTTCGACTCATTAGGTATCATGGCTTGATTAAGTCTGTGCTCCAGTTCTGTGCGCCTGTAAGTGTCGTCAGTGACCGTTAACTGAGGAAACGAACAAGCGACCGGCTGGCGCACCTCCCATTGCGTTCGATCGCGGCATCGACAGCAAGCTTGTAGTAAGATTCAAGCTTTAGCTTTGCAGCAGTTGCACGAGATACGGCATCAGATGAAAAGCTATCAGTGCTCCGCTCGAAATAAACGTAGTCATCGCCTTTCCTCTTGCTCGTTGAATTCGTGGAAGCAGGAGAACTAGACCGTTGCTGGCCTGATGGTGATGCGGAAAGTTGGGTAGACTGGGTAGAGCTGCCACCGCTGGTGTTCGAGCTTGCTGAAGCTACGGTCTCTTCGGACTGGCGTTGGCTCATGATGGTTCAAAGGAAAGCGAAGATACAATCGCTGTAGCTAAATTGTCGTGGTGGAAAAATCAAACACAACGAAATGGAGAACGTAAAAGATGTCTCAGAAAACCGAGTTTGTGTTGTTATGGAAGGTATACAAACTTCCAATGATTAAATTTAGTCTGCATGAGAGCAAAACTATATAATTATGTACAGCGAAAAACACACTAAACAAGGCCCAGATGACTCAATTTAAGGTGCTAGCAGCTACTGGTCCAAGCAGCGTTAGACTCGGAAACACAAAAAGGTACTTGTCATTGTGTGATTCAGACAGGTAGTGTGTTGGCTGTGAAAACACATTTCTATAGAACTGTTGCTACTACGAAAAACTGCACGTGGCTTCTGCGCGTGAGGGTGAGATGAGTGTGCGCTGGAGTAGGATAGCCCCAATTAGTAGTGGTAGCTGTTGTTTGGATCCAAAGCTCTTGCCAAACAACACTAGAATCTCAACAGACTCGTCCAAACCTATTCTTTGCCAGAACCACGTGTCAGGCCCTTCTGTTCCATTATGTCAGAGCTGACATACGATTCGTTGATGGATGATGGAAACTATCTGGGCTCTGAGCGGGCCCGGATGGAGAACAAGGTCATCCTCGATGAGCTCGAGCGAAAGAAGAAGGCGCGCAACTTAGCTGTACCAACGGACGACAATAAGGTCAAAGCGAGACTGCGAGAAATTGGTGAACCTATCACACTTTTTGGTGAACGAGTGAGTTTTACAACAGTATAAATTCATCATGTGAGATTGACTGTAATATTAGGCAGCAGATCGACGAGACCGACTGATATATGTCCTTTCACAAATAAATGCCGCAAGGGGTGATGACCACCCAATCGAAGAGGCATCCTCTGAAGAAAGCGAGGAAGAAGGGGTATGTAGCTCCTAGCTCCTACGTGATGGAGCTATTGCTGATCCAGTTTACAGGAGGAGTTTTACACCGAAGGCTCCCTAGAGCTTCTTCAAGCTCGAAGGAATCTCGCAGAATTTTCTCTGCCCAGGTTGGATTTTACCTGCCGATAGGTGATTTCAGTAAGGTGCTTACAATATCTCTTTCATGTCCTTTGCAGAGCTCAAAAGCGCGTCGCTCAGCAGCGAATAGACAGCAAAATACCATTAGGGCGCATAATCGACATACGGAAGAAGGTTTTCGCAGGGGTCAAGGTAAATGATGCGGAACTATAAGGACGTCGTTGTTCATGAGCACCCGCAGCGTTTTAGCAATATTGGTTCACAAATTGGCGACGAGCGCCCGATATCGCAAGTGCGTTTTGCACCCAATAATAAAATTCTAGCTACTGGTAGCTGGTCCGGCACCGTCAAGTTGTGGAATGTACCTGCATGCACAACTATACGCACACTCAGAGGTGAATATCCAAACTATAATAGTGCTTTCTTGTGCTGATCATAACCTCAGGTCATGGTGATCGTGTTGGTGGTGTTGCGTGGCATCCGCAAGCAACATTAACTCAAGAAGAAGGATTAGTGAACCTGGTGTCGGGTGCAGGAGATATGTGTGTCAATCTATGGTCTTTGAATAGGTGAATCCTCTCTTTGAGTTTCTTTACCCTGGAACCTCATGGTCTTCAATAGCGATGCACCGCTCTCTGTGATGAAGGGCCATGCAGATCGCATCTGTCGTGTAGCATTTCACCCTTCCGGTCATTTTGTCGCTTCTGCTAGCTTCGATACCACTTGGCGATTATGGGATGTGAACTCCTCGAAAGAATTACTCCTCCAAGAAGGCCACTCAAAGGAAGTGTATGCTGTTGAGTTCCAAGGTGATGGGGCGCTAATCGCATCGGGGTAAGTCCATGCCTTTACAACACAATATACCTTGGATAACAGGAATCCTTAGGGGCCTAGATGCTATTGGACGAGTGTGGGATCTGCGCACAGGACGCACAGCGATGGTACTCGACGGTCACGTCCAAGGCATCTTCGGAATCGACTTCTCTCCAAACGGGTGGGGTTGTCTCCGACAGCTTTCTGCCTATCTTAATGACGATTTTTGAATAGATATCAAATTGCCACTGGCGCTGGCGACGACACAATACGGATATGGGACATGCGCTCTCTGAAGGCCCTGTACACCATCCCCGCACATGTCTCCAATGTGTCCGACGTCCGTTTCTTCCGTGCTGATGCACTCCCATCATTCAAGCCCAAGGCCGAATCCGCAGATGTTTTTATGAACGAGATTACCGAAGGTACAGATGCAGACAAGAGTCATGACACTGAGGACGACGTCCAGGAGTGGAAATATCGTTCAGGGCTGTATCTAGCCAGTTCTGGATACGATGGCTACGTGAAGTTGTGGAGCGCCGACGATTGGCAGCTACTCCGCACGCTAACGACAGATTCGGGCAAGGTCATGTCTGTGGACTTAACAAGCGATGCGGAGCTGCTCGCTTCCGGTACTTACAATCGCAATTTCCAATTATTCGCTCCAGAGGATATCCCAGTGTAATAATGCTTTGCTCGTGATAATAATTGTTACTTCAGAGATACAAATGCGAGCTGACTCAACTGGCAGTGCGTATTATACGGTTGCGATGAGCAGCCCATACATAGTGTTCGGTTGGAACACGGATCTTCTCGATCCGGGACCAATAAATGAAATTATATAAGTCCATCCCTGACCTGCAATTCAATTGTAATTTTAATCAATGAGCTAGACTGAATCAGGGTAAGCGGGAAAAAAAAATTAAGCTCACCTTCTGCATGAATCCAGCCACGCGAACTATGTCCACAACCTGTGCCTCGCTCTCGACTGCCACAACGAGATTTTCCAGCATCTAAAATTCCACCTGTAAATAAACACCCTACACTTCGTGATCAAGTCACTCACATCCTCCACTTTATCGACAGGGATACCTGTGCACAGCGCAACCACCTTCTTACATTGATATTCCTTGTCAGCGCTCGCGCCCTGGAGCGATCTTAGTCTCAACTGCATGAGATCTTCCACCCGCATGTGCCAGCTTCTTAGCCGCCTTAATCGTATCAAGGATGAGACGGAATCGCCGGTGGGTGATGGTGGCTCTGTTTCCACGTTGTACGAAATTTCCATGGCTCCTGTCTTTCCAATCATCGTCGAATTAGGTCCACGCCATTGGAAGGCAGGTCCGCCCGTCTCGCGCCCATCCCGGCCCACCAGATCTGTACGACCCGTCCAGTCGAAAATATCTTCATCTAGGATAGCTTTCTCAAGATTCCGTATCCGCTGATGGACCTTATCAAGCTCTCCACATCGGCTTTGGCACAGCTGTATCTGCTTCCGCTGTTCGGAAAGCTCGCGTGTGGCTGCCCGAAGGTGAGCTTGCGTCACATCAAGTGAGTCTTGTTTTGCTTTGATTTCAGTGGAGAATTCGGTACTAAGCTCCTGGATCATCGACGTCATATCTAGGGCAAGACATCAGAGTGCCATTGGAGTATGAAACACGTAAGCCGTACCTGCAATTATGTCCTGGCTCTTCTGGATAGGTGCTGAAGGTCCAGAACGTAGTGATGCAAGGATGTCGTCGGCTCGTGCAGTACCATTGAGCTCCTGGAAGAACCGAATTCAACACCAACATCACATACACTGAATTGACACACCATACCTCGACCTCAACACCAAAGTCACCAGGTCGCAGACCCACTTTATTGGGCAATACTCGGTTAGCCCCAACGTCAATGAGCGTTCTCACCAAAGCCCTGTTGCCTACACGTGCAGCGATGTTGAGAACCGTGTCTCCGTACTCATCTTGTAAGTCTACGAGGGACTTAAAATCACCACCCTGGTTCTGTGCTATCCACAAGAAGATCTGATCGAGATAATATCGAGCGCAGACGGCGCGACCTTGTATACCCGCCAAGTACATGATGTGATGCAGCACAGATTTTCTGGACGTGTCAAGCGTGCGGATAGAGGTGTGCAGAGAGGAGATAAGGAGATTGAAGCATTGTTGATCGAAGTTGTGCGTGTCAATAGATGCACGCATGAGCGGTGTTTCGCCGACAAAGTTGCCGCGGTGTATGTCCGCGCCAGCTGATATAAGTTGAGAAACAGTCTGTTGCCTACCCATGCTTGCAGCAAGGTGCAGAGCAGTGTGACCCTTGTCATCTAAGATGGTGTCTATATCAATAGGAGAAGACATGTCTGGTGTTAATTCGCGCAGGAGGTCGAGAACGGGCGCGGGGTCATCTTGTCGACAAATAGTAGCGATGAGTCTCGTGCGACGGGCGTCTCGAAGAGCAGAGGGGTCGCGAAGAGTATGAGGTTTGGTGGAGAAGCGAAGACCAGTACCGTCAACGTCAGCACTATCAATCAACTTCCCACTTGCAAACGTCGATATGCTCGGTGGACGCGAGACGGCATTGTTCGGATGCGGCGAACCGACGTTGATACGTGAAAGTGGACGAGTCGGAGGGAGAGCTGCCATTGACTGTGACATGATCGATGCGCTAGACAACGTTCTGCGAGATGCTTGAGATGCATCTGGTTGTGGGGTAGGCTCATTACGAGCGCGTTTTGTAGGGGATGGCCCATCTTCGTCGTTCGCTTGAGTCACAACAGAAGGCGGACGGGATCGATCGGATATTTGTATATCTGGTGCTTCCAACAATGGGTGTGAAGATCTTTGGGTGGATTGTTGTGTAGCCGGGACTACTTCAGAATCAGACCGGGCTCGTTTCAAGGACTGGATTGGAGGTGGTGTTGGGGACACTCCTCCGGATGATGGTGACTGCGCGTAGCCACTCTGGTACGGTGTCGAAGAGTATGTCGATTGTCTAGTTGGAGCGAGGGAAGATGTGGACGGAGTAAATAGGCCTTGGGCGCGCCCCTGGTTCAAGAGGCGAAGGGCAGAACCTGGCATGATGGGAGGTGGAGCTAGACCCGATTGTGAGTAGCCTCCAGAAGTACCAAGATTTGGGAAGGATGAGGCAGCAGAGAGAGGTCGCGGAGATGCGGTTGAGGGTACCGTTGGGAGCGACCCAAGGGTGTTTGTGCTAGGTGTGAAATCGAACAAAGGAGCTAGTAGAGGAGCAACACCATATTGCGCAGCGATGTCGCGGCCTCGCTCCAGTGGAATCCTGATAACATGTCATGTTCAGTCCATACGACTGAATTAAAATTTGATGATTGCACGAACCATGTTCCTTGATATTTCCCGTAGCCACCCTGGACGATTTCATGCTTACCTGGCAGAATTTCTTTCTCGAGGATTTTAGTACGCCTACCCTTCTCGATACCTGCGACCTTGAGAATCTGAGTAGCATTGACAAACGAATCACCGCGTCTACGCATCACAGCGATGCCTCGGACCATACACTCATAAACCTACAGCGTGACGCGACCGTGTCAGCCACCATTAGTATATTAAGAAAATGGCGTCAACTAACCTGAACCGACGAATAGACAGCATTATATATTTTTACCTGGGGCGACTGCCCTACGTTTCGTTGTACGGCCTGCATGCAGAGTCAGGCCCTATTGGTCACGGTCAGAATATCTGGCGTCGGTGGGAGTCGCGTTCGCGTGATGAGACGCGTGCCATGCCAAGCATGTCGGAGCTCAAAATGTAGCAGATACGCCTAATGACCTCCTCCCTCATGTCATTGTCAAGTTAACATCAGACTATGGCAGAAGCTCAGCCGGAAATGCAGCCACTGCTGGCTCATGAAGATGTCGTCGTTTGGCCCATCATCCATATGATCCGCGGGGTATGCATTGATGCATCATCTCCACAGAAGAGTCTACTAACATTTGCACCACAGGACGTCACAGTATGCTTCTTTATACCTTCAAGCGAACTCTTTTACTAACACTTATACGATAACAGCACTACATAGGCAAGTCAAATTAAGTGTTACAGTGCTGTACTGACAATGTGTACAGATACACCCCTGACGCTGGAGGCGGTCAGTGTTCACTTTCTTCTGCTATAGACTAGGTTCTAACTTGGACGGGGGTAGTTAACTGGGCCTGATTTGACCTACACTCTCGTCCGTCCTCTAGAGGAGAAATATAACGCGATTCAGCGGACTGGAAACAAATCCGTCGTGTTTTGTTTCCTTCTCAACCGCGTCTATTTCATACGTGACCAGAAAAACTTGACCACGGGACCGCTGTCCTCCTCGCGCGCCATGCTATGCGAGATACTCGCTATTCGTTGCCTAAGAGATAACGGAAGCAGTATGCTGAACATGGCACTTGTCCTGACGACTAAGTGGCAAGTCTGGTCAGGTGCTGACCCTCATATAGTCGAAATGGCAAGGGAGGAACGTGATGACGATCTAGAGGAACGCGTCGGAAATGCAATTGAGATGGCCATCATAAGCAAGGCAAGGCGCTTCATCAAAAGTTCCCCATGCCAAAAAGTTATCGATGGCATCTGGATGTGTGTCGATTATTTTAATCGTCGTCTCACGTGTTGACATGTTCCTGCTTAGCGGTAAATGTGTATACCAGGCGAAAAGTAGTCATTCAATACTGTCCGATGTAAGCCATCGTACTTTTACATGCTTCATCAGCACTAAATTACGATGCAGACATACAAACACAAGCCCATCCATTTCTACGATCCACACAAGGCACCTTTGTTGGACCATTACCGGTATGCAGTATGTCTTCGTCACGAATTGGAATTCATCTGTTACAGGCTCAAAGTCCCTGCTATCCGCTCTGTCTTGGATTACTTCAAGTAAGGCTCAATAAGTATGTTTTTTTTCTCGCTAAATCGAGTCCCTACTAGCTTCCTCGTCTTATTCATCCTTTTTGTGGTCGCTATTGAATTAAACGAACCCTCGAGGATTAATATCCCTGAAACTTTCTTTATGTTATATGGCCTCGGTTTCGCGCTGGAAAAGCTTGCAACCATGCAGGAGCATGGAATCACAGGTAGATTTTTGCGCTCACAAGTTCGAGCAGATTCACTCATGTACCTGTAGTTTATTTCAAGGGCACTTGGGTAAGCAAAACTATCCCACGAAGAGATCTCAAGTGGTTGACAGCTTGCAAAGAATGGGTTCGACCTAGCATTTGGTAGACTAACTAATGAAATGCCATATAACTTACTCACGGTCCTCTTTAGTGACGACATACTGTGTCTACGCTTTTTTTAGACTGTATGGCGTGTATGGGCACAGTGGGTCAATATGCTATCACCCACACTCGTCCTAGATAACAGGTTATATGCGCAGAACATTGGGCCCAGGACCTTGGAACCGACTTTCTGGCTGTCATTGCATGCTTAATGTTTCCAAGGTGCTACTTAATACCTTCAGTTGGCCTAGGAAGACTGACGCACGTTGTTTAGGCTCGCCTTCGTAACACTCAGAAATAATTTGATGGTTTTATCGCTCCGTGCAATGATGATGCAGTTTGTTGCTCTCATGTTGATCGCCGCATTCTGCTTTTGTGGGTTCTTGTATGCTCTCTGGACGTGAGTGCAGCGGTCTTTATGACATCATTCCTCTGTTTATTTTGGCTTCTCCAGGTTGAGTCGTAATCACGCTCGGTCTGTATCATCACATGTGATAAGGGGCTAATTATATTGACTGTTTCTCATCAGGTATTCAGCAGGGTAAGTAAGCAGCTGTTGAATATCACAATAGTCTGTAATGCTCTGTAGAACAATCGCGTGGTGGATGCTTGACTTGTGGTTCGGTCTTGATGCCAGTGGCTTTGACAAAGCTTGTAAGGTTTCGTTCTTCTGGTGCTGATCTATGATAACGAATTTATTTCATCAGTTGAATTTGACTTTGTGTTCGGACCTATCCTTATGATCACTTATGCATGTCTAAGCAACACTCTACTACTGACTGGTGAGTTGTATGGTCACTCGTGTATATAATTGCTAAATATCTTCTCTAGTCCTCGTTTCTGTACGTTTACAAAGAAGTGGCAAGCTTGACTCGTTGAGAAACCAATACATTCACATAGATTCTCTCAAATACCTTCGCAAGGATCAACGAGGATGCCGCAGCGGAGGTAACATTCTCAAGCATGACCATATACAATTTATTGATTCCATTTTCGATATAGGCGATGTTTAGAAGAGCCGTGTCGACGATTGAGGGGCAAGTGGTATTTGAAGTTGCTTGCGTGCCTGCTGACATCTTGCATCTAGTGTCAAGGCCGACTCTTTATTTTCATACCAGCCTCCAATAAACCTACTGGCTCTTTTCATCCTACTTCCTTCAAGCTATGTACTGTCACCGAGGTGGTTTCACAAGGTAAGTCCCGTAGCCCGTGTATTGCAATTAGCGATTTGAATGGGATCTAGGTCAACGTCTTCATGATCAGGTTTGTGATTATCTACTGTTCTACACCTTCCATTGAAGGCTTGATTCAGAGCCACGAATTTCCCGATCTTGCTCATCATTGCTTTGTACGAACGTGAGCGATTAGAGCCGCTGAAATCCATTCTCTTTATTGACTCTATCAAGGCCAATCCAAGAAGACTGGCTCGAATGGGTTCTATGAGACCATCACTTCTGTGGCGGAGAAGGTGTTGCCACGTCAGTTGAAGCGGATGTGTAAGTTCCGTAAATTATTTACATCGTTTTCAAACCTGAACGTCATTGCAGCGTTCTTCGAGGGACTGGTGGGTTCAGCGAGCACTATTGACATTGTGAGTGAACTTTCCTCGGTCACGTGGGGCTTATTTGATGCTTTTTTCAGATCTTTGAAGTGGAAGAAGAAATAGACAACAGTGCATTAGACACCCGGGATTACGGCGACCTTCCTCCAGCAGGCGCTATGGCTCAATGGCGTCCACCTCGAAAGTCAGACCACCAGACTTCACTTCGTCCTACTCGCTCTCTCAAAGAGTTGCAATCCCAACTACAACCTCCGCCTCGATCACAACCCGAAATAACATCAACACACGCACGGCCGCCGTTACCACAACAGCTCGGACCTCTGTCACACCAGGCATCCCAGTCATCTGATGCCTCTGTTCTTCGTCGACGTGTCAACTCACAAATAAGTCGCGCCGATATAATGCAAAGCATCAGTCCACTTGCACAGGTCTTCCAACCTTTAATAATGGACAATGTCGATGATGACACAAAGGAGGAAACTCCGCAGTCTACTCCAGTACCCCTCATTAGCTATGGCCCAGCCAGTCGCAGGCTGGCATCAATGCAATCTGTGAGGCGTCCTGATCCGATACCTATCGCTCAGCGCAGACCTCCTCGGCCTGTGATTAATACGCATCCCGAAGTCTTCGATGGTCCAGGATCGCTCTCTGCCAGCCCGCAGCTGAGCACACAACCTGAAACTGCTGAAGAGGCGGAGGAAAACAGCTTTGAGGACAGCAGTATGATTCGATGGCTCGAGCGTATGAAGCGGATGGAGGAGAGGCAGATACGCATAGAGGATTTGCTTTTGGAACTGGTTGGGCGCTCCCAGTGAGCATAAGTGAGTGGTCAAAACTTGTAAGCGAAACTTGACCCACACCATCGAATGCAGTTGACAAATTGTGCAGGTCGTGTTGGACAGGAAACCGACGAGACTGGTGGTTATTATGCAATGCTGTTGTCGAATAAAAGTGTTAGCAACGGAATCTCCGAATGTGTCTAGCCCATGAAACAGCATTAATTCTGGTGATATACATCATTAAGAAGCCCTCGAGCACAGAGTGTGCTGGGATGAGCCTGCTAATCACTCCGGGTGAAAATTGCACCGCACGGAGATTGACGGAAATCAATGAAATCTGAAAAAGTTGAATGTCCGTAGATACGGCTAGTAACTCAAATCCGTCGAGCCATGCGTGGAAATCAGGGGCCCAATACGAAGTACACGTGACAACTGTGGCTATGCTGCCAACAACAACTTCAGACTCTCTATAACTTAACGTTGACAATCAAGACGTCCGTGTCAACGTTTCAACCTTCCACCGCGATGGCGAGTCCTTCAAGACCACGTCAGAGAATAAAGGTTACCCCTGCTTCAACCGCTGGCAACTACGACCAGGATGATGATGACCACGTACACGCTATATATCAAAGTCCTGTATGTTACTCACTGTTCCAGTCTTCAATGTCCAACTCTTTCTCGTTATACAGAACTCCCGCAGTGCATTTGAACGGGTTTTAGATACTCCACAAGCAAGTGCTGCGATGGTGGGTGTGTTGACGGCGATAGCATTTGCGCTTCGTTTTTACAAAATAAATCAACCAGACCAAGTTGTGTAAGTACCAAGTTATAATTCCTGGCTCTGGTCCCTAACCTGATACGCACATAGCTTTGATGAGGTGCACTTCGGAAAGTTTGCCTCCTTCTATATCACTCGCGAGTATTATTTCGACGTGCACCCTCCTTTCGCGAAACTATTATTCGGACTCACTGGCTGGTTCGTCGGGTTTGACGGTCACTTCACATTCGAGAACATCGGGGATAGCTATACTGACAATCATGTACCATATGTTGGCATGCGTGCTTTACCCGCGATTCTTGGAAGTCTTACGGTCCCCGTGGTTTACGCAATAATGAAGGAAACTGGCTACTCTACTATTATCGCTGCCTTTTCCGCCTGTATCATTCTCTTTGGTAAGCGCAAGCTTAGTGAACCTACTGCTTGCGTCTAACACGTCTCCACAGACAACGCTCACATTGCACAGTCACGGTTAATTCTCTTGGACGCGACATTGGTCCTCTTCATGTCACTTACAATCTATTCATATGTTCGATTCCGCAAACTCCGTTACTGGTGCGCTATAACTGTTTTCTGAGGTATCGTGATGTGACACATTCTCTATGCTAGGGAATTCACTGTTGAATGGTGGAGCTGGTTGATCGCTACTGGCTTTTTCATGGCTTGCACCTGGGGCGCGAAAGTAAACGGTATCCTGACTGTAGCCACTATTGGCATCGCTGTTTTAGTTGACCTGTGGGATATATTGGACCATAAGAAGGGTTTTACAATGGTAGGCTCCATCTTACTGTTGTCTTGCGCATGTCGCTTACCACTATCTCAAGGAACATTTCTGGAAGCACTTCATGGCAAGAGCAGTAGGCCTGATCGTCGTCCCCTTCATCATCTACCTATCATTCTTCTACGTGCATTTCGCCGTTCTTACGCGTTCCGGAACTGGTGACTCTTTCATGAGCCCCGCATTCCAGGAGACTCTCATTGGCAATGAACTGTTGATGAATAGCCAAGGCATGGGGCAACCTGCATCGAGTTTTCCTTTCAACTAAATGTAGTGTTTGCAGAGCTTCGTTACTTCGACGTTGTCACCATGAAACACAAGGATACAAAGGTTTACTTGCACTCGCATCCCGACCACTACCCTCTGCAGTACGACGATGGTCGCATCAGTAGTCAAGGACAACAAGTCACCGGTTATGGACATGATGATATCAATAACCACTGGCAGATCATCCCCACAAAAGCCCTTCCCGAGGCCGGCCGCGGTCGCGTTGTCCGCCACGAAGATGTCATCCAACTTTTGCACATCAGCACACAAACACTCTTACTTACGCACGACGTCGCTTCCCCGCTTATGCCAACAAACCAGGAATTCACTACATGGCCCAAGGATGATCACTCACGACACAATGATACCTTGTTCTACTTGAACATTATTGACGCGGACTCTGAGGATCCATGGAAGAGCAAATCGAGCTACTTCAGGCTTGTTCATGGTCCCACCAGGGTGTCCATGTGGACCCATTCTAAACAGTTACCAGAATGGGCTTTCAAGCAACAAGAGATCAACGGTAACAAGAACCCCACAGAGAAAAGCGCTACTTGGTTCGTCGACCAGGTAATCTCGACTGAAAGTCAGTAGATTTTCATGAGGTGTATTTGGTTATATTGACCCTTTAAATTAGGTCCCGAAGGTCTCTCTGGCGAACAAGTTCCGAAGGAACCTAAGAAAATCAGCTTCTTCAGGAAGTTTGCCGAGCTGCAGTTGTTGATGCTCCAGCACAATGCGGGACTCACTTCATCACACCCCTATGCTAGCGGTCCGATCAACTGGCCTTTCCTCATCAGCGGGATCAGTTTCTGGACAGAAAACGACGCTCAAAAACAGATCTATCTCATTGGTAACATCGTTGGCTGGTGGACGTGCGTCATCGCACTGTCCATCTATGTTGGTATCATGGGTGCTGACCTGCTTGCCCGTCGTCGTGGCATTGAACCCATTCCTGAGGGTAGGTGACACTTGTTCTAAGGGAATAATGAATTGACTTTTGGTTTAGCTGCCCGTGGCCGCCTATGGAACTCCGCTGGATTCTTCCTTCTGATCTGGGCCATACACTACCTTCCCTTCTTCCTTATGAGTCGACAGCTTTTCATCCACCACTATCTCCCATCGCATCTTGCTTCTGCACTCCTTGCCGGCTCTGTCCTTAGCTTCATCCTTTCGGATACGGTCAATTACCCGATTAGTATCGTAGGACGTTGGACGAAATTGCGCAAATCGGAGTACGCCGATCTTGGGATGAAAGGGCCTGTGGTGGTGGGTGTATTCACATTCATCTTGTTTTTGATGTTCGTATACATGGCACCATTAACATATGGTACGCCTGGGTAAGTGGTGATTTGAGTTCTTGCAACCGAGCGTCACTGATGCGTCATTCAGGCTTGATGGAGAGACTGTCAACGCGAAGCGCTTGTTGTCATCGTGGACGTTACACTTCGCAGCAAAGGAGACCGCTGAAGTATCGTGAGACAGAGCTAGGGATAATTGAATGGCGTGACACACGACGGGATTTTGTACAAAGTAGATGATAATCCATTTGGACATTCGATTGCTCTATGGCTTGGACCGCTTGTCACTTATGTTAGGCTATTAATCATGCGAAATTTGCGGGCTCTGGCCGACAAAAGGAGATAAGGCGCTACTCGATAGTTTTTGTCCTCTGACTGCTCGTGGATGCCGCCTGTGCTGGCGAGTTGCTTGTGAATACGTTAGATGTAGTGCGTGGATCATACTTAGCTTCCGCCTGGACAGGTTGGAAATTTCAATCATTACAAGATTATTGGCCCAGCAGTTGATAGATATCGTTGCTGCAAACATGCGGCAGCCTTGTTTGGTGACCTTGACCGCTTGAGATTCTCAAGATAGTTCATTCATTTCTACACTTAACTGTTGAGTCCGCATAACGATCACCTTCAATTTGCCGCAGCCAAGATGTTCAACGCACCGCGGCCAGCCCAGCGATATGCTTCCGCGCCTGTCAACGGTCTTGGAGGTAGTTTCGTCGACGAGAACCCGCTGGCTGCCTCAATTTATGACGATCCGTGGAGCGCTGCACCATCACCTTCCCCGCAACCCATACCAAGTGTGACGTCTGCTCTTAGCTCGGTATTAGGTGCGAATTGAAACAAATTTTCTGGCTGCGTCTGACTAGTGATGGTTGGACAGCGGAAGCGACTGTCCCAGATTCATATTACAGGGCATTTGCCGTCGTAGATACAACAAACTCTGGAGAGACATCCGTAAATGCACTGTCTCGTGTTTTGTCGACGTCTGGATTGCCTGCAACGACAGTAGAAAAAGTGAGTGACGCAGTTAGCGGTGGGACAAATGGTGCTCATCCTATATCAGATCGTGAACCTCGTAAGCTCTCGATCAAGGGTGTCCAAGCTAGAATTCTTCGTGGCTCTTGCATTATTAGCCCTTGCTCAGTCCGGCAAAGGTGCGAGATTCGTTTATTCAACCATAAGTTACATTAATATATAAGTGGGCTCGGGTAGACACCAGCGTGGAACAAGTCGCTGCCCGCGCTGCAGAAAACAGTTTACCCGAACCATTTCTCCACCTCGATACCTTACAACCGAGCACCTCTGCTCTCTCTTCTCCCTACCCAACCTACAGGCAGGCCACTCTGGACCCGTGGAGCGTATCACGATTTGGGAGCAATGGGGGAGGGTCTGACTTTGCTGCCCCTCGCAGTGCAACGACGATCAATGGTGGAGCTGCATCAAGTTTGGCGGGGTCTGGGTTGCCGAGGGAGTGGTGGAAGACACAAGAAACTGTGGATGTGACTATCCAAGGGCAGCAGGGATTCATCCTGAATCGGTATACGGTGTACGAGATTAACACTGAAGTGAGAGGACACTCATCTATCCCTTCCCAACACACTAATATTGTATGGTGCCTAGCACGGTGCACCTGTTCATCGTCGGTATTCAGAGTTTGCGTTTTTATGGGACTGCTTGGTGCGGCGATACCCTTTCCGTCTGTTACCTGCCCTTCCGCCCAAGCGTGTGCAGCGTAAGCTCTGTGTTTTGTTATCTTTGGTTTGACTCATGTGTATCGAAGCCGACGCTGCGTTTATTGAGCAACGAAGGTGTGGAAACATGGTGCTTGCTGGTCAGGACATCTGAAATGTTTGTAACAGGAAAGGTCTTGCGAGGTTTCTGAATGCTGTGATGTATGCGACTGCCACTCTCATCTGGTATACTTGATTGAAGGTTGTTCAGAAACCATCCAGTGATCAAGGAGGACGGTCTCCTTGCGACGTTCCTTTCGGAACCATCCTTCGAGAACTGGCGAAAGCACACTGCCGTATCTCTGGAAGAAGAATCCGTCAGCAAACATGTTGACAGGATAGAAGAAATCACCGTCCCGAGTGACCTCGAAGACAAACTGGCGTATGTGCGACATATTCATTATCTCAACCGTCCACTGAAGAGTTTTGAAGTTTCGTGCGGGGGAAGATCGGTCCATTAATAGAGCAGTGGCAGAGAATATGCGTATTGGCAGAACGCATAATAAAGAGACGCGAATCAGCTGCGGTACGGATCCCTCCAAGTCTCAGGCGCACCTATTTACCAGCTCACTTCACTTTCCCTTTCCTCTCCCCCCATCATCCTTCTTTGGATGACCATGATCATGATCATATACCTGGACCCGCTTCGTCAACAACGTCGTTGGCTGCTTCTTTGTCAATGTTGTCCTCGCGCACCGCACCTTCCGACGACCTTGAATCGGATGATCAGGCAGACTTGGCGCGGCTGACCAATGCGCTGAGGGCCGTCGTTGAAGTGAACGAACGGTGTTGGAGGGGGGATGAGTGCGAATTATGTGATGGCGTGCGACAAGGGATTGCACACGTTGCTTCCCATACACAACGGCAATCTGATTTGCTGGAACAACGAGTCAGTGTATTGCTCTAACTAGTTCTGCTTATTGAACACTTCACTTCAGACGAATGCATTGCTCTACTCGACATTGGAAGCGCTGAAGGTAAGCGAATCGCCAGCTGGTTGTTGATGCGTTTATTTTCAATGGTGCAGAGTCAAAGGGATCTGTATATTGCGATGCGAGATCTGTTCATCCGCCGTGACCGTCTCTCTGTCGATAATGTCGACCGGTTGAAGAAACGAGTTGATTCGAATTCGATGAAACTCGAAGGTATAAAGGCTGCTTTGAAGGACGGCTGGCAGGATGACGCCGATCGAATTATTGGTTTGATAGAGAAAGACCAAGCGACAATCGCTACACTCTTGAACCGAAGAGTGTTTATTCGTGCTTCGTGAGTATTTTGCGACTGTCATCTGCCATTTTTTGTGGTTGTTAATGCTCTCTAGGATGTGGCATGAGCTTCGTGTGGTGCTGCATAATAAGGAGAATGCTTTGCTCAGCCAGTTAGTGCAGAATCTGGCTCATGATGAGCAAGCTTTCGTCAGTAGTGTGCTTGCTGATTGGGTATCTCTTGGAAATGCTGTTGAGGAGATGCCATATGAGTAGGACACTTATGATGTGGATATATCTTGTCACTGTATCATATAGACTTTGTGTGATTACATGCTTGGGTACTCGTTTTAGCGCGCTAAAACTTGATCAACTACTATATGTGCTCAAACTCCAAGGCCCGCCACCCATATTCAGTCCTTCACATTTCATTCCATGGACAGTTTTGATGATCTTCTCGCACCCTCTCGGAACGTCCTCGAAGAAAATCCATTTGAAGACCCATTCGCTAAACGTTCTTCTTCGCCAGACCCATGGTCTAGCTTCTCCCATACTGAGCCAGGGCCAACGCATCATGATATCGACTACTACAAGACCGGCTTCGAGGATGAACCAGTACGCAGTACTAGTGCAACGCCTACGACTGCGTCATATGTAACAGGCGACCACGGGCACAGCGACCAGAACAGCCTGATTGCAGCTGACCCACTAGATGCGGCTGCAGTGACTGCTGAGGACCATGATGATGAACACAGTACAGCGCCGACAGACATTGCTTCCCCACGTACACCTGGCTTCAGCACATATGCATCTAGCGTGGAAGAGCATGCAACAACTTCCGTCTCCGAACCTACATCAGAATCGCCCGTTCCTCATGATGAGGAGCCAGTCGGGGCAGTAACACCTCCTCACCAGGAGTCATCCCCACCCCTCACTACAACTATTCCTTCTACCAAAATTATCACACATTTCGACAGCCCAGAGCGTGCTGTTATCTCGCCACTGGAGCGGAGTTTCTCTCCAGTAGTTGATCAAACCTTTGCAAGCGTTGCATTGGAAGCGGAATCTCATCGAGGTTGGCAGTCTGACTGGGGAGCGAATGATCCATTGCCACCTGTTCATTTGCCTGTCGCAAATACTACAGCCGATGAGGAAGACGACGATGACAAGCCGATTGGCCAATCAGCTAAATTCAAGGGCATAGACAGGATTAACTCTCCACAGGTGGGTGTCTGCCCAATGGATTATGAACTGCTGTATATATCGTGCAGCAGTTAGCAACTTCACCTGCTTCTACTGGGAGCAGAAGCGATTCATCAGCTCCTATCTTCGTCATTTCGGTCGATGATCCTCAGCGCGTGGGTGATCCCATTCGGGCGTTCACCATGTATACTGTGCATACACGAGTGAGCTGCTTTTGTTTCGTGCTGCTGATAATATCACTCAAGGAGCTTCCTAGACAACCTCTCCGTTTTTCCAGAAGTCGACATTTTCTGTGCTACGTCGGTATTCAGACTTCCTATGGCTATACGAAACCCTTTCAGCGAACAATCCGGGTGTCATTGTCCCTCCTGTACCAGAGAAAAGTCCATTTGGGCGTTTCGATGAGACATTTGTACAACAGCGACGACTGGCTCTCGAGAAATGTATCCAAAAGATTGTCAATCACCCAGTGCTGGCAAAGGACCCTGACCTCAAGCTTTTCCTCGAAAGTGACACTTTCTCCTTAGACGTGCGTTATGCGATCATGCTGCTTGAGTTTCCTTGGCTTGAGCGATATACAGATCAAACACAGGAAAGCCGAGCTTTCGCACGAAAGGGGAGGACTCATGGCATCTATCGGCCAAACCTTGACGGGTCCGCGGTTCCATGAAACTGATGAGGTTCGTCACGAGGCCTGTTTATCACGACGCATGTTGAGTTCGCATTCCTGCAGTGGTTTGATAGACAACGTGCATATCTGGATGGTCTCGAATCACAGCTGCGTGGTTTAGTAAAATCAATAGAAATCGTTGCGAAGCAACGAGCCGGTGTGTCTTTGTCTTTCGATATGTTGCCGGTACATTGTTTGATTGCCTTGCAGAATTGGCTGCTGCAACTGGGGAGTTCGCCACTGCGATCACTGATCTGTCACTCTCAGACATTGGAAAGCAACTGGAGCAATTCTTGGCTGCCATGGCTGACGTCCAGCGGAAGGCTGAGGAGGTTCAGACCATTCAGTCGCAACAGGACATAATGACCCTTTTAGCTACCGGTAAGTCTACTGTTTTACCTTTCTAGCATTAATTAATTGGTCTGGAGCGGACGAATATTCAAGGTTGATCAACTCTGTTCGTGTAGGTCACTGGACGTCCTTCATACGTCGTTCCACCTGACTCTGTTTTCCAGATGGCCTTCAACTCTCGCACGCGAACGTACACTGCATGGCAAAATGCTGATTCTGACGTCCGCCGTGTCAAACAAAATCATGAACGACTTCGAGCTCAAGGTCGTCTCCCCACGGATCGGATGAGCCACATCGTTAGCCAAATATCAGAGGTGTGATCGTTTCATTTTTTGTCCTGCACATTCTTACGGTTGGTCAGGCTGAACGTCGAGCTCTGGACGCCAAGCACGAATTTGATCAGTGCTCAAAGCTGATCAAATCTGAAATGGCAAGATTTGAGCAGGAGCGCGTGGATGATTTCAAGATATCTTTGCAATCTTTCCTTGACGGGATGATATCCAGACAGAAAGAGGTATGTGCTGTAATATGACGCCTTAAATGGAGACCTCAATACTGTCGTAGCTCATTACTACATGGGAGAACTACCAACAACTTCTCCTGAAACGTGTTGCTGCTTCCGACGGGAGTAAAGTTTCACAGTCATAGCATGTATCGTTTGCGGATATACTTTGTGTGTCGTACGTCGGGTGTTTTTGTGGTCGTGCCGTATAAAGCTCGGAGATTCTCGGCTTCTTTCGATTCGTCTTTGCTGATCTGGGAGACTGGGAAGATGAAATACTCGGTCGACTTCTAGCTCTCGCGGATCCGGATCCGGATACATAATACAAAGATTGTACCATATTACCACAGGCACCATCATGACTATCAATCGGTGGCAAACTGTAAGGGTCCCATGAAGAACAGGAGTCAGTGTCAGCTCTGCAAAAATAGACAAGTTAGATAGATACATTTTGTGCGTTAGAAATGAAAGATCCCACATATTATTGAATGATTCATAACTGGCACCAGGCGCACGGTGAACCACAATAAGCTATGGAAAAGCGGCAGTTCTGGTGTTGAAGAGAACACGAAACAGGAAGTAATAGAGAACTTTCGGACTGATGCATGAACTTGCCAGCGAGAAAATGTGCCATTATCCTGGATCCACTCACATACCTGACATCGCTCATTGACAGCACCGCTGAAAGGATCCCACGAAACTTGAACCGAAAACGGGGTGCTGGGTATCCTAGCATCGACAGTGCCCGATACCGATTAAAATGGTATCGCTGCCAAGGAGAGAGGGTCACAGCTCTTCGAAGGAATGCAGGCAATATTAATTTTCAACACCAACTTAAGCCCGCGATTTCACTGCACGATTGTGCAAAACTGAAAGATTCATCGAGGACAACCTACATAGTTCAGGCGTCCAGGCACTGTCGGATAAGGTGAGAAAGAGGTATGTAAGGGGCTTCGCGGCCTCCGAGTCCAGCGGTTAGAATGATGACGTAAGACATATAGACCTACGTGTGCCTCATACTAAAATGCGGTGAATACTGCAACAGCTCGGCCGGTCTCCTTTACAAAGCCTTCCTTCGCTCGCTGATTGAGCCTCAAAGCTGGCCTATAAGTAATCCCATCGCCATCGTAGTGCTGGCGCCCACTTTCTCTTCTCTAAAATACTACGTACACCAACCGAGAACGGTTCCGAACTTCCAGCCAGGCGTAGTGCACCAGGCGTTGCATATATAAATATTTGCCCTTCGCGGCTATCTGAAGCATGTCCATCATATCTGGCATTGTGTCAAGCGTCTTGGAAAGGGCGAAGCCCGTAGCTCTTGGAAATGTCGAACTTCCTCTCATGGAAGGTGAGGCGCTGGCAGTCACCAAGGTGGATGACAACGGTAGCTTTGGAAAATGTGAACTACGAATAGAAGGCATGACATGTGGTTCATGTGTAGAGGTAAGCTCCTCTCATACCGATGCATTATACATGTACTCATGGGTTGTAGTCTATTGAAGGCATGCTCAGGTCGCAAGCCGGCATACATTCCATCAAAGTTGCACTTCTTGCCGAAAGAGGTGTGGTCGAGTATGACCCCTCAGTATGGACACCAGAGAAGATTGTCAATGTTAGTCCGTCGCTGACGCATCAGGCGCATGCTAATCATTATTGGCAGGAAATTTCAGACATAGGATTTGATGCCACTGAAATACCAATAGCGCGGTCTGATATGATCACACTGCGCATATATGGCATGACATGTGGTTCGTGCACATCGACTGTAGAAACGGGGCTGCGTGGGATGTCAGGGGTGATTAGTGTTGCAGTCTCACTTACCACCGAGACAGCCAAGATAGAGTTTGAACCAAGTCTCGTTGGCCCTCGGGAAATGGTCGAACGCATGGAAGATATGGGTTTCGATGCAATATTGTCAGATCAAGAGGACGCGACGCAAAAACAATCACTTGCCCGAACAAAAGAGATCCAAGAGTGGGCCAGTCGCTTCAAATGGGCGCTCACATTCGCCGTCCCAGTATTTTTCGTCAGTATGATCGCTATGCACATACCATTCCTTCGACCCCTCGTCGGTTTTAATCTATTCAACGGTATCTATCTCGGTGATCTTATTTCTCTTGGCCTTACGACTCCTGCACAATTCTGGGTCGGTCGGAAGTTCTATCGCAATGCGTTTAAGGCACTCAAACATGGTACCGCGACCATGGACGTCTTGGTTATGCTCGGAACCTCTGCGGCTTATTTTTATTCATCATTTGCCTTACTCTTTGCGGCGTTCAACACCACGCCTGACTACCGGCCTTTCATTTTCTTCGACACAAGTACTATGCTCATCATGTTCGTATCCCTCGGGCGTTATCTCGAGAACCGCGCAAAGGGAAAGACAAGTGCTGCTCTGACAGATCTCATGGCCCTCGCGCCCACCATGGCCACAATCTACACGGATTCTCCAACATGCACGCAAGAGAAACGCATTCCTACGGAGCTGGTGCAAGTGGGGGATACTGTCAAACTTGTTCCCGGAGACAAAGTGCCCGCTGACGGGACGGTTATTCGAGGATCATCCACCGTGGATGAAAGCGCCGTCACTGGTGAACCGGTTCCGGCTTTGAAACAACCTGGAGACAGCGTCATTGGGGGCACTGTCAATGGCCTTGGGACTTTCGACATGCTCGTGACACGTGCGGGCAAAGACACGGCGCTTGCACAAATCGTCAAACTCGTCGAAGAGGCACAGACGTCCAAAGCACCAATTCAAACATTTGCGGATCGTGTTGCAGGCTTCTTTGTTCCCGCCGTCATCTCGCTCGCAGTATTCACATTTGCTACGTGGATGGTGATTTCAAATGTCATTAGCGAGGATGCGCTCCCAGCTATGTTCCACCGCCATGGCGCAAGCCGGTTAGCAGTTTGTTTGCAGATGTGCATATCAGTGGTGGTGGTCGCATGCCCGTGTGCTCTAGGATTGAGTACGCCGACTGCCATCATGGTTGGCACGGGTGTGGGTGCAAAGAACCAGATCTTTATCAAAGGTGGCAGGGCACTTGAAGCTAGTCGGTCGATCAAACGGATTGTGCTGGACAAAACAGGCACCGTCACGCAGGGGAAACTCACTGTTGCGGGTATGACATGGATGCCCCCGCACAATTCCTCTGAACTCTTACCTGATGACAACGTCGGCTCTCGATCTCTGTCGTTCAAATGTGCTGATGGCATTACTACGCGCGCAACTGTCATAGCAATGGTCGCTGCGACGGAGGGCAAGTCTGAGCATCCTCTGGCGAAAGCTATCGCCGCTCATGGCAAGAGTCTACTTGCCAGTGCTGATGTCCAATCACCAGCATTGGACATCAAGTCTTTCGAGAGCGTGACTGGCGCTGGTGTGAAAGCTCTCATCTCATCATCTGGTTCCAATTATACTTTATACATTGGAAATGCACGGTTTATCGCGCAATCCAATGTTGTACAACTGCCTTCCATTTTGACGAATTACGAGGCTCAAGAGACCAAGCTCGGTCGCACCGTAATCTTCGTTTCTTCGTCGCGGGCATCTTCTGCTCCGTTGCCTTTGCTTGCAGTTTCTTTATCGGACGCCCCCAAGCCCTCGTCTGCGCAGGCAGTCAAGGCACTACAGAGCATGGGCATTGAGGTGAACATGATGACCGGTGACGGGATGGTCACAGCTCTGGCGGTTGCCAAGCAAGTGGGGATCAAGTCCGATGGTGTCTGGGCCAACATGAGTCCCAAAGGCAAGGCGTCCCTTGTAACCGATCTCATCAAGCAGGGCAATGGCGGTGTAGCAATGGCATGTGTCTCTACTTTGTTCGGATGACTTGAATTTGACCTGTGCATCTTATCCTTTCAGGTCGGTGATGGCATCAATGACTCACCCGCCCTTGTGGCTGCCACAGTCGGCATCGCCCTCTCCTCAGGGACCTCCGTAGCTATAGAAGCTGCCGACATCGTTCTCATGCGTTCTGATCTTCTCGACGTCGTCGCTGCGCTATACCTTTCGCGCAGTATCTTCTCGACGATCCGACGAAATCTTGTCTGGGCGTGTATATATAATGTACTTGGAATTCCGCTTGCGATGGGCGTGTTCTTACCCTTTGGGTTGTACATGCATCCGATGCTGGCAGGTGCCGCAATGGCGTTTTCGTCGGTGAGCGTAGTGACGAGTTCCCTGATGCTGCGATGGTGGCGACGGCCAGTGTTGAGCGTGATGCCCGGGGAGATGGTTCCTGGGGAGACATTGTTCGAGAGCGGGATGAATGTGATGGACGATATGTGGGATTCGGTGAAGGGATTGGTGAGGAGGCGGAGGGTGGATGAGGGGTATAGCCAGCTTTCGATGGAAATGTCGGATAGTGTTTGAGTAAGATAGTTGGATAACTTGAAAGTTTGGTTGTATGTGTACTATTTGATGTTGACTTGATGTATACCTAGTGTAGTGACTACCTATTACTAAGTTAGAGACTGAGGCAAATAATCGTTACCGACTGAAACGCACTATGCATCAGAAAGCAGTCGTGCCTTCATGATGGGGGTGGTCATTTCTGACTCCAACAAATATTGTCATGTCTTCTGAATTCATGTACAGTACTTGCCATGTTAACTGCATAGCTATACGTCAACGTTACTGGCTCCAGCTGACTCGGAGCTGTCAACTCCGGTGTCGCGACGTGGTCTGTTTATAATATCATAAGCGGCTTACATCCTTTCCTTAACACATGAGACACAGTCAGAAAGTTCTATGGACAGATTCAGATGCGATAGTGAGTGTATTGTATGTCCCCCAATTATTTGAGCAGTATCATATCACGGACTCTTATCATATTCAAGTTTGGAGGTTTGGCAGGTCTGAGGTGGTCGAGCCAAGGCGCAGTAAACCGGTAAGTTTTTGCTGGGGATTATGATATATAACGATATACTATGACGATATCTTCTTCTCACAGGTTCTCTGATGGGCCAAAGTGACCCTAATTGTCACTATGGTATCGCTGAACCTGCCCAGCCCGAGAGTGGCCCAAGACACCCTCTGGCACGACGATTCTGACTTACTTCAAATTCATACTGGTGCCAAGTACTACGCTGTTGTGCATTTCTGTGCATCATATCGCTCAACGTGGTGAAAACGAATGACATTCGATGCACAGGCGCCGTCAGCAGATAGGCCGTGAGCACTAGTCACGGCCGGCCCACCCGGTGACCCTGCAATCTCCGGGTCCATTGACGCAATGTGCTACAAGTTTGACATTGCCCTTCCCCCGATTATCATAGTGTAGTATGAATCTACTCATGCCGGTTTTCTACAAGTATACTTGAAGGTACTTAATCCCGAAGCTACGAGTTAGACGCGGGTGCTCTCAAGCCAGAAATAGTATATCTGTTAACCCAATGCTTTGCAGGGTATCAGCTTATCAGGTGATATCACACTATTAAGGGTTCAAGGTCCATCTGCTACCAGCCGCCACACGTTCCTGCGCACCTGAAAGGAGTCATCGTCAACTTACGAAAGGTATGATCAATTGTTCCCATTTAGTACGAGTTCCTCGGGGCAACAACTTATTGCCTGCTTCTTCTGTTGACTTCCACAACCTTGTTCACTACAGATGTTTCGGATCCCAGATGGACAATCTTCTGTAGAGGTAATCCTTGTTCCTTGTACACGATACATGACCTGACATATAAATTGAATTGCAGAGTTTTTATACCGCACGGGGTGACGGAGAAGACGACCTTCCACCTGGAAGCGTGAGCAAACAGCAAGTCAAGCAGGCAATTCAAGATATCGCAGATTCAATACTTCGTGACATGCCCCTCCGGTTGCTGAATACCGAAGATGGAAAAATCTATGCTCGCTCCGCTCTCATCACGAAATTCGAAGAGTCAAATATATTTCGCTGGCTTCTCCACCTCACAACCACCAGGTCTGCTCTGGAAGAAAAGCAGTACATCCTTAAAGTGGTCAAACCCTTCTTTGAATATACCATGCTCTCTCACAGGTGGGAGGGCGACGAACCTGGCTTCAGAGATATCCCGCAAGAGGGGGTCTATACACTTTCTACATCGAGATTCGACAAAGTTCGTAATCTCTGCGACAAGGCGCGCAGTCGTGGATTTCGCTGGACATGGATCGACACATGCTGCATTGATCAGGGGAGCAGCGCCGAAGTACAGAAGTCCATCTCGTCCATGTTCTCATGGTATCGCGGGTCGGCACTGACGATCATCTACCTCTCTGATGTCGTGGAATCCAGCAATCAAGCACTTTTACTGAGCGAGTGGTTCCGGAGAGGTTGGACTCTTCAGGAACTGCTTGCCGCCAAGGTCATTCGGCTCTACAAGAAGGACTGGACTCCATTTTCCCCAGAATCCAACCACAAGAACGTTGCTGAGATCCTGGTTGCGTTAGAATCTGCAACTGGGATACAGAGAAGTTACCTCAAGTTCTATTCCCCAAGTGTCGAGCACCCTCGAATGAAGCTTAGATGGGCTCGGAATAGAGTGACCAAGGAGAAGGAAGACGAAGCGTATTGCTTGATGGGAATCTTCGGATTCACTATGTCAGTTACCTACGGAGAGGGTGATCAGGCATTCTCTCGACTTTTGATGGAGATCATGAGGCGCACGGGAGATGCGACTCTCCTCGACTGGATTGGGCAGCCTTCCACTTTGAACACTTGCCTTCCTTCCTCCCCGAGTTGTTTCTCGAACGCTCCTTTCGCAACTATGGAAATGTGTTTCGACACCCTCCCTCACCCTGTTTTGAGCTTTGCGTTGGCTGCTCAGGTCGTCTATGTGTTTAAAAAGGCTATCCGCAGGGCAAGAAAGTGAGATTTTTCAATTTAAGTACGTGTTCGTGCTTACACGCCTCATGTTCAGCTCGTCTCGTGTCCGGAATGGTCCTAACACAGGTCAGGAGCTAAGCGTTGAGATGTCCGACGACGATGGCGCACCACGCATTGCAAAGACCACAAGCAGTCAGAGCATTTTTTCGCTCGGACGGTCTACAAGCTTTCCGTTTGAAGGGAGCGAGATGATACCCCTTGCCAGACTGCTTGAGAAGCCCCCACGGCCATACACTCTTAACGCTGAAATTCACATTACTGTGCCGTGCTTTGTGCATGAAGTACTGTCGCTTTACTTCACACCGGTCTCGGGGTCATACTCTTGTTGTGCAGATGGCATCCGACCATTCAGTCTTGTCACCTCCGAGAATTTGGAAATATTTACACCTGACCACCATTCCTCATCTCGTTATCTGCTGGCACGAACCTGGGATCCACGACTGTCTTATGACTCTTCACATGTATACCACATTACCATGCCGCTGCTTCGTCAACGACTCAAGAACCAATTCTTTGCGATCCTGCTAGAACGTCTTCGCGATGGCCGGTTCAGAAGAGTATTCACAGGAGAACGTATTGTTGCGGAGCTTGAGCGATTTCCCCCGCAAACGTACGGAGTACGGTTTCTTCATCTTCAGTGATGCAATGGTGTGTTCTATCCCTTGGTGCGTCGTCAAAGTCTTCGCATCCATGAATTACTCTGGTATATCCAAGCTAATCATTATTTCTAATTATAAACTGATACATATCTAAACATTTCACTGAAAACTCACTCTGTTCATTGTATCATTACTGACATACATAAGATATCATCAGTTTGCCTGGAAGCCGCGTTTATCATGTTTATCATTTGTACGATGTTTTGTAGTTAGCGAGTACACTGGACATTCGACCGCTTTTACTTACACATGAGGCGCTATCTGGGCCCCGGCGCCGCATCCGCCCCCCGGAAAACCTGATCACAGATAGTAACTAGCAAGTGCGCGCGGCTTCAAGGAGAAAGGCACGAGGCTTTCTGGTGCCTTTTCTAGTAGGCCACCTAGTAGATCGAATAACGAACAACTTCACTACGAGACGTAAGGGTAATATCTCACGATTAACGGTATTCTGTCTCCATGTCAGCCATTGGAAGCGTATTCTTGGGAGATTTCCAGCGACATCGTATAATATCTTCCACACCTCCACCGTCATCACCTCCGCCCAGCCAACTCGGACATCAAATGAGTGTTGGATCTGTCTCACAATTTCTCGAGGAACTCGTAGAACCTTTGGATGATGTCCAGTCAGAGCTGTCTGATGAACAGCCGACTCCGGCTGCTGTGACGCCTTTAGCACAACTCGAACCGTCAACCGCACCTCCCGTCATAGATCCCATCCTATCGCTGGAGCTGAGACTCCGATGGCTGGAAGCGCTGATTCTAGGCGTGCGGCAGGATGCGCGGGATCGTAAAGGGAAGGACAAAGTACCAGAGCTCAAGCACGGTGAAACCCTCATTCGCTTAGCCGAGGACGTACAACAGCGCCTCGACAACGTCATACAATCCAATGATGGCCTTCAGAGATTCATGAGCAAATGTAAGGTCACCAAAACACGCCTTTCGTCACGTTTCTGACGCGTTTATCCTCTACTATAGATGACCTACACGCCCATCTACTAACTGCAGCATTCGCTCTGTCAGGGGTGCTCCCTGGGCCAGCCCCGGCATACGAAAACATGTCCCCAGAAGAACTTGAAGCGCTCCTGGTAGAGATGGAACTAGAAATTCGAGCTGCAGATAGGGACATGCGCGAGATCGAAATGCTAGAACAGAAAGGCGTCACAGCAGCTGGAAAACTCGCAGGTCCGTCGTGTAGACTCACACTGATCGTTCACCGAGATTCTCATCTCCGATTGTCTTTAGATTATGAAACCTTGCAGCCTCGTTTGGACGCGCTTTTGGAAGCGCATCAGGAGGATATTAGATTGGCTGCGTCGTTAGAGAAACGAATAGCAGCTCTTGTCGACAGACATGCTACTCATGTGTGTATTCGTTCGTACATCTTCAACCAGTTTTCGCAAGTTGACTTGTTCTTTTAGGTGGATGCGCTCTCCGAACTTTTCGTGGCATGGGATGACGTCCTCACCGAAACCGAAAATAAAGTCACAAAACTCGAACGTGATCGCGAAGAGCGCCAACGACTAGGTTATGAATAGACACTAACAGCCCACCTCCACGCCATGATAATTCCATCATACATAGGTACTTTACGCTCATTATAATGAACAGGAGAATGATGATAAAAAAGCTTTATTCCTTCCTACATAATCAAACAACTACATTACTCCCATCTCTTGGGCCAGGAATAAAAGAAAAGTGGGAGTGGATATATAATGAGAAGTCACAGTTAAGTAAATAACACGCGGAAATAAAAATTTAGGAACATCCAGGAAGAGAGGATTCATAAAGCGCATCCCTCGACATAAAGACGAGACCGCGGGAGGTTACATTAAGAGGGTCCGGAGCTGGGTGATACTTAAGGACAAGGACAAGGAAGGACAGTGGCACAAGGGAAGGAACGTGATGGGGTTGAAACCACGCTGGCATAACAGAACGAGAAAGCATGAACACAAATAAGATAGGGTAGCCAGTCGAGGGGCATAATGAAAAAGAGAAAAGAAAGAGATGATGTCTTGGGGCAGGGGGTATCAGTCGCGCGCTACCCAATCGGTACTCCGAGAAACCAGTTCTATGGAGTTGTCAATGGTCCAGAACAGGCGTTCTGTGGCACTGCGTCCACTCCAACTTTTCTGGTCACGCAATATCATAGCCTATGACCCACAGTCAGTCCTATTGTTAGATCTTCAAAAAAACATGCACGCACCTGCTGTGCACCAAAATTCCGCTGGTCATGTGCAAACAGCTCGACATTTTCTTCTAAAGCCTCTGCCAAAATCTGAAGGTCTTGGAGTATAGCCTGCATCGCACGCACCGCAGCAAGAGTGAGGACATCCTTGCGGTTGCGCATCGTCGTGCCTTCGGTATTGGGCGGAGGAAGTGTTTTGGAGATGCTCTGCAGCACAGTGTGCAAGATGCGTTTGGTCTCGTTCATGATCTTCTGGGCTTGAGGGTAGTTCTTCCTCGAAACGAGGACAAGAGCGCGCGTGATCATGTCAGATGCGAGAAGTTCCATTCTGCGCCGGACAATTACTGGATCTGATGGTTTGACTGGCTTGGGAGAGATAGTGGTAGCTTGAGGAAGGAGAGTGATTGTCAAGAGGACAGGATGGGCGAGGCGTGAAACTTGTTTCGATGCGCTGGGATCATAGAAAGACCCGTCAACCTCGAACACCGGAACCTCATCAATCATCCGGTCCATCATGCCGTCCACGAGATCAGTACCATCGTCAATGGTTGTAGAATCAAGACCCATGCTCTGCACGAACTGATCCGTGGCATTGAGCGCCCGATTACCGTTGTGCGCAGAAGGACGGCGAATCTCAGTATTGTCGAGCTCACACTCGATAAGCATCTCTTTGCATTCACCATAGCGAAGCTCGCCAACGTCAATGTCAACGTTGTGGCCATCCGTAGAGAGGATGGATGAAGGCCCGCCAGAGACCTTGCGAATGCGGAAGCGCTGACCGTCGACGATCTTCATGTGCAGCTTCATGTTGAGTAGGCCAATGGACATCATGCCGCCGACACAGCCAGCAAGACAGCTACGGAGGTCATACCAGTCCTTGACAAAGGTGTATGTCCCGCTGGTGTGGTTCGACATCAGCCAAAGCGAAGCAGGGTCGTGGGAGCGACCATAGCCAAACGAGTGAATGGGCATATTTGCAGCTTCGGCACGGGCAAGAACAAGATCCATCTGTGCACGTCGCGTGCTATCAGCAGCATCGCTCACCAAGACCATTCCCGAGATAGGATTGCGAGTTTTGCGCTGAAGTACAACATCGAGACCTTCAAGACATATGGTCAGCAGGAAGTAAAAATGAACAGCTGACCACTAACCATGGTTAACCGCAGTCACAACGTCCGTCTTCTCCTCTTTGGATGCTCTCACCAAGAACTCGTCATCTTGTCCCTCATCCGGACGTCCAATTTCATCAATGAATTTGGACAGCCTTCCTCGGCTGAGCGCCTTACCAACGCAAAGGTACGGTGTCTTGCGCACACGCCCGCCAGGTCCTACTTCAAAAGTTACAAGACTCAACCGGTCCTTGGTTCCGAGAGAAGCGAGGATAAAGTCCAGTGATGCCTTGATGACCCGGAGCTTAAGCGCCGCAGTGCTGCGGGCAGCACTCGGTGGAGGAAGCGATACGATAAGAATGAGATCAATTGCCGTATGTGGGAGGGGAGCAAGTGAATTGGAAGGTCCAGTAGATACATGTGGTGCGACCAAGCCTGAAGGATGCGTCTCATAGTGCGAAAGTACATCCTCCTCACCGAGGGGTTGGAGTCTGGTTTGCATTTGTCTAGATTGAGGTTGCGGCGTGGAACCATGGGAGGTCGACGAGGACATGGTGGAGCGTGAGGAACCCTGGAGTAGACTATCGACTGTACTTGGTGATGTGGACGCAGTGCTCCCGCTGAGCATCCGCGCAGCCTTTCCTGAATCCCCGAACTCATCCATGTCCAGGCCACGGTCGATGGACGGCTGCGGCGGCGATGCTTGATTTTGGAAGGCATTTACCAGGCCCTGGATCTGACTCTTCCACGCATCCATGGAAGAGCGGTCTTTGAAAACGAGGATGAAGGAGTCGAGTCGCTCATCTTCCATTTCGATGGTGATGCTCATTTCCCCGCTTGTGCTCGCGGTAATCCGCTTGATATGTCGTACATAAATGCGACCCTTGAGGCGCAGGACACCCTTGTTGGACTGGTTGCTTAACCCTGACACAGAAGTTGAGGCATCGTTGAAGGCTGGGGACGACAGGAACCGGCCAAGAGACCGCTTTTTCTCCTCTACAACGCAAATGATGGCCTCCTTAAAGAGGTACACGAAAAACTCCCGCACAAGGGCATCTCGGCGGACGGACAGCATGTCATACATTTGCAGGGGGCCAAGGCCAGACAATGCGTGGCCCTTCCAATCTATTATCCGGTTGCGCAAATCCTCAACGATAGCATTGAAAGGTGACGATTCTTCACCCTCTTCCTCCGCTGGTGGGCCTGGCCTGTGATAGGAAGACTCGGCATTGGTAGATGACCATGGCTCGGTATATGAATCATAACGCTGAGTTTGGGATGGATGTCGCGAGGTATCATTTTGTCTTTGGGACGGATGAGGCAGCTCTGTTACGGTATCATTTCGTGTGAGCGTATGAGCACTGCGAGAACCGTATGCATCAGCCATGACAGGACCCGGAACATGAGCCGTTCCACGCCTGGCAGGTAACTCGATTACAACAATGCAGGTCAAAGGTTGACAAGCTTCGCCATTCCGAGTGATAGAAGAAAATTCGGGGCGGACTTGGATGGAAGGTGCGACGATGTAGTGTGATTCGCTGGGGGTTGATTTGACTGAGACGGCGTGGTCTATTGGATCGTCATCTGTGGGGTCATAGGGTTGTTGAGGTACTGGGCTGTGGTGAGAGCGTGAGCCTTGATCCCGCCCGGGATATACTGCAGGGTTATGAGGATTGCCCATGCCAGTCAGAGCG
The DNA here is from genome assembly GCF_016647745.1 of Suillus plorans. Classification (NCBI taxonomy): domain Eukaryota; kingdom Fungi; phylum Basidiomycota; class Agaricomycetes; order Boletales; family Suillaceae; genus Suillus; species Suillus plorans. Next base: position 555,476 of record NW_024537407.1, read on the forward strand.
GCGAGTTCTGTAGCATAGTGAAGTTAATGGATGATTTGTGTCTAGCGTGACTCACTATTGTTTCTGCTACTGTCTCCGTCGCCAATTTTCATGGGTCGTCTGCAAACACCGCAGACGCCAAGATTTGATTTGCGAGGCACTGCAGAGCGAGATTGCGCTGGAGGAGGGCCATATACAGCGGTAAAGCATGCCTATGGTAAGACGAACGGGAGTGTGATGGACTGAGATGCTACGATAAGAAAAGAACTGACCTCATGAAGAGAGTGACCACACTCTGGTACTACATGGGGCTTTTCTCCGGGAAGTCTGAAGCTGAAGCTCAAGGGTTCCAGGCATACAGGACATTCTTGTTCGTCATCGACATGTTCATTGTTTGATACAACAGGTAAAGGAGGCATTGCGGCGTATGGATGAGGGCTGTGACTATCTGTGGCGGATGCGTTGGAAGCTGAATAGGAAGAGCGGAGAGAATTCGAGGATAGCGAGCGATCCGGTGGTTTGCGCTGGAAAACAGATTGTAAACCTTTAAATGCAGAGCTCTTTGTAGGTTTTGGCAAATTCGTCGGTAATGGATAAGCAGAAGTAGGAGAGAGATGATGATGATGATGTGAGTGATGGAGGTCCAAAGTTGGATGGCCAATTAATTGATTGCGCGGAGACCGGGCTGACGAAGGGGACGCTGGTGGTTGCTTCATTACGGGTTAGAGAGTGTGTGTATCGTCGTCAAAGACAGCGAGCTCGACGTTGTCGTCGACAAGTGATGCTAAAGTAGCGCTGAAAGGAGAAAGAGAGGGTATAACTTTGGTATGACCGTGTGGTATGAGTCGATGTCGTGACTGTTGACGTTCAAAGACCCTTTCTCGACCGTCGGCGCCGAAGCCTTACTCGTTTCCTTCGTTGACGGGACTAAACGTACAGCTAAGCCTAGGCTAGTAATCAATTTTTTTACTCAGTCTCATCTTTCGGCATTTGTTTCTACGTTATCCGAATTTCATGCAACGACCCTTGTATTTAGCGCAAACTGTGCTCGGCCCTACAAGTTGCTGTGCAATGTCTTAACTGCTACACAATACAAGCCAGATGATGATTACAAGAGTTTCATCATCAATCGTCGATGCCAGCGATGCTTGAAGCTGTGGCATAGCCGCATAGGTCCATGTAGGTCCCTAATAACTTAACCGCGAGACTTTTTCATTTCTCACCCTGGGCCAGGCTTCGCATCCGATTCAGATACAGCGTGTGAATCTCAATGTATCTTTGTATTTCTGGAAAAACTTCATTTGCTCAAACATATATCGACCTCGGATATAAACGTTTTGGGGTGCAGGGGAGACTAGGTAAGGGAGACTAGTACAGCTGATCTTGTAATTTACCCACGCGGCTCCGAGAATCACAAGGCAAGAAAGAAGTGTGTCCAAGCTCACGTATACTACGAACCTGCAGTAGAACCTCAGGGCTTCAAATCGCTTCCATTTTCTTGAATCGAGACTGTTTTGCAACGTGGATAAAGAGACACAATTTCCAAAAGACGTCGACTTGGCGATGGGCGATCGAGTTGGTTTCACTAATTTCTATGTAGTCATGAGGACGCAAATTTGGAAGGAATCATCTACAGCTCACCTCATCAAATGCATTAACACGGGCCACCACCAAACGTATCGGGTCATGGAATTCGCCATATTGATAGTCTTATTATTTTATCCAGCCTCGGCGATATGTTCTGACTCTCCTAGTGGTTGGCCTACTGTTTGTACGACACCGGGGAGCGCTAGTGAGAGTTGAACGGTTAACTTGCGCATGAGAAAGACATGGACACTGACTAGTAAGCTGCCGGAAGTCACCGCCAGATACTAGTACTATGCCTGTGACTTGTGTGGGAGATTAAACAGACTTGGGATGTATGGTATACCGTTATTATACACTGCAGTGCATGTATGCGGTATACTACGCTGGGATCGAGCAGGAAATCACGATTTACCTTGCGAAGCAGGTCTTTGCATTGCTCTGGAATGCAAAGACGGGGCACAAGGATAACGTGATAGCGCTATGTATTGTGGGAGAGGGATAGGATTGGAATATCGATGCATGGTGCATCGGCGGCGGCTTTATATACCGCAAGTACTCATGCAATGACATGCATGCATGATGCATGTGGTGAATCACCTTGCGACTCAAAGCTGTATTTGTCGGGAACAAACAATGCCTTTTCCGAGTCCCGACTTCTGCCGTGACTGTTCAAATCTGAATGTGGCACACGTCGTCGAATTTCTATTGTCTAATTGAGCCTTTTATGCGCACGGCCCATCTGTTCAAGTACTGATTCATACAACCTTATCATAGGAGGCCTTGGACAGGCTGAGTCACTGAAGGAGATTCTCCAAGCAGTCTAAAGTTTGTGCGAGTTTGTCTTTGGAACGATAATCTCACTGGCAAAGCAAATTGTTCACAATGATTACCCAATCGCATGCAGCATCTTGGTTTGGATGTCGGACTTAGGCCAGGGATTCGGGAAGCAGGAAGTGAGAGGATCCCCTACTCCTGAGATGATTATCCTCTTGAATCAGCATCGCAGGTGTCTACAAAACGAGTGCACCGGGTAGCTTCTACTTCTACTTTTACATTGACACTTCTCTTGTCGAAGTTCCGTGGTAGATTTCTCAAGGAGATGAGCCTCAGAATTTCCGCACTCAAGTCTGCGTGTTCAGTGTTTTCCATGTCACCGGCTAAGTTCGAAGTGAAGGTGCTTCCGAGGTGAGTGTGCAGTTCATTGGAGTGTGAGCTTACATGGAACCCATTTAGATGAACGTTTGATTCTTCACCTCATATCTCCTTTAACCCGGTTATTTCACTCACTGAATTGCAGGAGATCGCAGGTCGTCAAAATTTAGCAAAGACAGCAACATGGCAACTCACCTATACGGTATCTGCTGAATTCTTAGGTTCAGTGGGAAGTCATTTCTCCAAGTTAAGGTGGTTATAACCTCAGGCAATCAGTCCAAGAATATGCCAAGGTATTTTCAACTGCAATTCCATCCACGGTGTCCAGCTTCGAGTGGGTAAATTATGTCCGTCGTGGTTTTAACAACGACTTACATCTCACGGTCTGCCGGTGAGTGATTTAATTAGCGATTCATGTGATGGTCTCACAATATTTGGCGAAAGAGGAGCACCAAAAATACAATAATATCGCTACAGGACAAGGAAGATGCAGATACAGTGAACCTCCGGCTAACAACTTGGGTAATGCTACAGTGATAGACAAATATTAGGTTATCAGAATGATAGTCCATCGGAAAAGGTATGAATATTGAAGAGGAGCCCTGCAGATAACTTGCTAGTGATATTCATCGCTGCCGTCAGCGGGCTTAGCATCTACTCATGCCTTAGAATCGAACTCGACACAACGGTATGAAAAACTTACCAGTATCTCCCGTGCAGTACGCTCACCATCGCCGATCAGCAGGGTGCATCCAATCTCGTCGATGAAATGCTGTTTTTTCTTGATATCAAGACTGAGTGGAGGCGGTGCTTTGCGTCTCAATCGCTGAAGCCCCACTGCCTTCTCGAGAATGCTGGCCTTAACTTCAGGCTCTACGAGCCCCTCGTGCAGAATAGCCGGCGGTGTGCAGGCTGTTTGAGTATCATAGTCTTCTTGAGTCGGCGTCAAGATCATAGAACTGTCTGTGCTTCCCGACTCTATCGGCGAAGCGCCATAGATGGCCCCAGGGACAATATTTTCATCAGCATACTCTGCTGCCTCACCCGAGCCCCTCTCCTCGACCTCTCTTCGGTAGGCTGCCAAGTCGGGCGGCCAGGTAAATACCAACTGTGCTTGCAGTTCCTCGAACTCCGCGTCATCGTATTCGGTTATGGCGATATTTTTCCAAGGTTTGTGTGAATGTCGGGACCGTACTGATTTCGCAGCAGCATCATATATCTCATGCACAGCGGGCACTTTGGCGCTAACACGAGGAGGCGCGGGTGCAGGTGGCGTGGCCTTTTGACACTCTATAGGTGCGTCCGGGTTAAACTTGATAACACGAGAGCAAGGACGTGACATCCAAGAACAGTTGAAGAATGCATGAAAGTGATATTCGCGTAACTGGGTAGACTGTTTGTGCATCGAGTTGATCGAGATGTCACAGCATTTTGTCCGCGGTCGAGAGACGGGTTTTACTGGGGCAAAAGGCGCGAAGGAGGGATCCGGCCCAGCAATGAGATTCAGGAAGAAACCAGACGAGAAATTGATGCTATTCATTATTCACTTGAAGGGTTGACGTGCGATATGACTCGATTAGGTGGCTTGTGGATTCAAGGAAAGCTGATTGTGGCTTTCGCAGAGTTAGAAAATAGAGGAAACGATTCGTGATGCCGAGGGTGTGCAGATACAACTGGGAGGTATTAAAATAAGGGAACGACAGAATTCTGCGGCGAAGGAACACGAGATGGTAATACAGCTGAGCTTGGTGGTCGTGGCAGATAGTCAAGAACCTTTGATCATACTTGGATTTATAGCCGAACGGAGTGGCACCAATCAACACCGAAGGTGGTCTTTGAGTCTTTGTTACTCGGTAACTTGAAGAGGACCCGCCAAAGGTCTTTGTGAGACGGACTCTGTCACGCCTTGTGACACGTCATTTAAGTACCTTCTGCTGCTATGAGGGACAAGGATACGGTATGCTTAAGCCATATGTTTCATGGTTGACGCACCAGACCATAGGTGCTGACACACGATGTTTAGTATTATAATGAAAGACTGCAAATTCACAACAACGAAGGACGATTTATGCATCGCGGTGTGGAATGGAGAGCCGAGCAACAAGACTTCACGCACAATAACACATCCTCATGATCTTCACGTACTTGGACTGGGTTAAGTCTGCTCTGACAAATATCGATCGTGATAACCGAATACAAGAATAATCCGTGGGCCCTTATTTTCAGGACAATAAGGTTTCCACGACGTCATTTTTAGAGAGCCCATTGAACAGGAAGGGGTAGTGTCGAAGAGGTCGAACTGATACATCGCTCTTATCTAGACCAAGTTCGATATGAGTTGTTCCCGAATAACGGGCCCATTGGCGCGATATCTCGTGAGTTTCTAGGCAGACTACGTTTCACATAGTGCGGTGCCGATGTGCCTGGATACATTTTCAATAGAAAGGGTGCGCAACTGAACGTCGAAAGACTCGCCAACAGTTGCCTTCCAGAATTTACAGCTCCAGTTACCAGGAATCAGTCTGGCATCATTGTGAGCAGTACTGATATCTCGCACATTACCTGAGCCGAATATCTTCTGCGGGATCACCACAATAGCGTTGTGCAAAGAGGTAAGTTGACCAAGACTTGCAGATACCTCATCAAGGTTGGACAATATGCCCTGCTGCTTGAATCTCGTATGAAGTCTGCTGGCAAGGTTTTCGAGACAAGTTAAATGATGATAAAGGCCTGGGGGACAGCTCTGCAAAGCCGCCCGGTTCTCCTCCACTCGATTTGTCGCCCCGAAGTCAAGTTATACCAGGACTACTGAGACCGCAATGAACTGAGCAAAGGCCACTATATCGCTCTGTCAATCGAAGTAGTTTTCTCAATGCTCATGTTTAATTGCACACGTACATGAAAATTCGAGAGCTCAAATCCCCGACTCTACGAAGTAGGGAGGATTCTGTAGGCGCGAAACGTCTAGGCAAATGTGCGCCTGAACTTTTTGAGTCAAGGTTCAAACGTTCACGTCCTTCTCATTATGATCTTGACGCCCAGTCTCTCCGAGTCGTTCCAACGCCTCCATCACAGCGTCCGACTTCGAAAACTACTGTAGTGACGTTAAAAACAAACGAAAGGCCACTAACCTGGCCGGACGTTCCGGCTCCTGGAAGAAAAAAGATGTCTTACTCGGATGAGGACGAGAGCCAAATCGGGGAGAAATGAGAATCAGCTAGTCCGGTTTGGAATGACCCGCAGTGCAGGGACTGCTTATGTAATGTGGTTGGGTTGTCGTATGATTTGAGTTTCTGTGTCGAATGTACTGTAGTTTTAAAGAAGGAAAAATTTCGGATTAGATGCTCTTGACTGGGGCTGGATACCGTGTTATTTTCCAAGTCTTTTACACAAATTGAAATAGAGAACATGTAGAATGAGTTTGATGCAATGAGCCCGTTGAAATTCATGTAATGCGTAGCGGAATTTTCGGCAGTCTCCGTCCGGCTGCGTGCGGGTCTGTCTGTGCACAACTTGTCATTTTCTAACGTCGCACCATACAATGAGCTCAGTTTTACGACTCGTTACTGTCTCGAACACATCAATTTAGCAATCTCGCAGCCTGGCCTTGCCTGAAGATTACAAACCCAGATGCTCTTACTATTCCTTGGTGATGTGCCCCCAGCTGGGTTGCAGCTTCACAACCAACATGAGTTCATGGTACTCTGTTATCATTCGGACCTCTCTCGATTCCTTCGAATGATTTCAAACCTCGAGTAAACAAAGTTCGGGCGTTATTCACAACGGCTCCGAGCCGGAAAGACTGTAACCATATGGAAAGTCACCCACTAGCAGGGCTACTTAATTCATTCAGTCCGAGCACCCAAACTAGGTTGTCCTAAACCGGACTACGACGTACTTAAAGCTTACACCACGCACGGGCCAATATTCGGTGCAGTAAATTATCTACAAGCAGTTTAAATCCCGTCATTCCTGACCGTCATCAGCAGACCCAACCCTTATATATATAAACTTTGTTTGGCGACGCTTTAACGGTGCTCGGATCTCAAGTGAACTCGAACCAACTAAATTGAGCATAATGTTGCACTATGGATGTCAAAATTCACCATTTCTCAATCACATATCAGCTGACTGGTGGTCAAAACGGTCGTGGTACAAAACCCACTAAATGTAGCAGGAATGTGGGAGTTTTATCGCGCAGGTATTTAAAGTAGCTTCTCGCAGGTTCAGCGATACAGCATGAGTCTATTGAAGATCCCCTTCCTCGTGGCTTCGGCCATTGGTATGCATATCTCGTTCACTTCTCCCTCTCTACCCCCGTCACCTCAAGAGAAGATGGTGCCATCGGCGTCCGAATCATTCATTCAAAGCATGGGTCTAGATTGTTGGCTTCCAGACTTGCTCAAGGTATGTTTCTCCTGTATATCGATTTTTGTCTGTACAGATCGGCGGACAATATAACAGATTATCGCATGGGCAGCATCATCTATTGAAGTGGCTAACATACTGGCCATGCATATGGGTCCCTCGCAAATTCCAGATGGTGTCTATGGCGCTAGCGCTCTGCAGTTTTTGCGCGCACTTCACACCACGCCAATCACTCCCGCTTTCCTTGTTGGCAGTCTTTCTGTCACGGTTGGCGGCATATCCAGGCGTTATTGTATGTTGACCTTGGGAAAGTTCTGGAGCTTCCCGCTTAGCGTCAGAAAAGAGCATAGAATCGTGACAAGCGGGCCCTACTCTATCGTCCGCCACCCAAGCTACACTAGCTACCTTGCACAATACGTCGGGATTGTCATTACGCACGGGAGCGAATGGTCGTGGATGAGGCAGTCTGGAATTCTACAACTGCCTTACATGAAAGTATCAGTAGCGATTGTCTTCCTCGTTTTTACGGCATGCATTCCGATCGGCATCAACCGATCTTCAGTGGAGGACAAGATGCTGCAGCGTGCTCTGGGAGAGGATTGGGAGAATTGGGCTAAGAAAGTGAAATATAAATTGATTCCTGGGATTTATTGATGGTATACGTCCTGAGCGCCTTGATCGTAATTACTTTGTTTGGTGGATTGGTGTTTTACGATGTCGATTGTACGCTATATATCATGTAGTGGGCCGCCATCAGTAAAACGGTGAGCCACCGATATTGTATGCTCTACACATATGTCGGAGTTGAAAATATCTAGCTATACAAGTCCTTGTCACTGTAGATGCGGCTAGCCTCAGTCACGTCACAGTTTTATTGAAGGGAGAATTGTATCCAGAGTACTATATGCCAGGCTGGTCACGAGCCTAGGTCTACCTAACGCTGATCTGCGTACCTGGCGCCTCCTGCCCGTATTACGCTCCTCTTCCGTTCAAGGCTTTGCGCAAATATGGCTCGCGGCGCCATTGTGGTCACCCTCAACTACTTCCCAAACAGCTTGCGCACAACTTCTCGTCCTGAGTGCAGTATTTCACACGCGGTCTTCGTTTCTTGTTGTTGTCGCTCATTTGAGAGGCTAAGGCACGCAGTGAGGCATCCAGGTCCACATCTATTCCTCTGTAAGCACACTGGGAGTTCCTATAATCTACACAAATACTGTCCGCGAGACTGAAACACAAGCTTTCAGTGTCACAGTACTACCTAGTCTTGACTAGTTGACTACTTACGTCAACTTCTAATATAATTCCATCCTCCCATCGGTTTGGACCCTCCGAGTCGTGTCTTGTTATTAACGCTATTAGTCGCAGCCTACGATTAGTACATCGTATCTTTCCTCACTAAATTCCGCCTGCGATAACATAAAGATTCCAGGGCCGCCACAACATCTTTGACCGGCCATCAATCACGCTGCCAAACAACTAAATTTGTCCACCTTCTTGAACTTTGTATCGTTCCCTCATTTTCTAGGGTGGAGAGCGTGAATTGTATTCGTCGGACTGCTCTTCATCGCTCACTGCACGATCTTTTGCTCTTCCTCAGCTAGCATGCTGATATTCACCAATGTTACTTGGCTGGACCTACTATGTCTTGCTGGTGCCGGAGTGTATCTGGTCAAGCAGGCATTCGGAAAGAAGAACCTTGCACCATATCCCCCTGGACCTCCGGGGTGGCCTCTCATTGGGAACGTCGCAGACATGCCCCACAACAAGGCCTGGCTCACCTTTGCCAAGTGGCGCAAAAAATATGGTGAGTGCCTCATGTTTCCCAACACAATATATTTCAATTCCATGCCGTGCAGGTGACATCTCGCATGTCGAAGTTCTGGGTCGGCACATCATTGTACTGAATTCTGTCGAGGCAGCGATGGCATTGCTAGACAAGAAAAGCTCTGTCTACTCTGACCGTCCGGTTCTTACAATGGGTGGCGAACTTGTTGGCTGGAAGTACGCTTTGGGTTTTCTCTCTTATGGTGATCGTTTTCGCTATTACCGCAAGAACATCCACCGCATCATTGGCAGTCGTGCTGCTATGGCTGTCTACGAACCGATTGAGGAGATTGAGACCCGCCGGTTCCTGAAGCGTGTGTTTGCAAAACCTGAGCAACTGCAAGCACATATTCGACAGTATGTGGTGTTTATCATTGCATGAATGGGGCCTTGATTTTTATAGCACTGCTGGCGCTATCATTTTGCAAATCTCTCATGGATATGAGGTTAAGGAGAATAATGATCCCTTCGTCGACCTTGCAGACCGCGCTATGAATCAATTATCGCGGTCCACCGATACTGGTGCCTTCATGGTTGACATCATGCCATGGTGTAAGACTACAGTATTCTAATATTTACAATGAGCTGACTTATTTCTAGTGGCCAAGGTTCCCGAGTGGTTTCCCGGTGCTGGATTCAAATGCTTGGCCCGTGAATGGAACCAGACCCTCGAAGAGTTGGTTGCTGCACCACACAAATTCGTCAAGGATCAGATAGTAAGCAACATCTACAGTTCGGCGATCACGGGTTGAACACATCACAGGCTGCCGGAGTTGCCCGTGTGTCTTTCACCTCGAATCTGTTGAAAGGCCGAACTTTGTCTGCGGAAGAGGATCACATGGTGAAATGGTCTGCTCTATCCCTATACGCCGGTGGTGCCGACACGGTTAGCTCCTCCCTTCATATTACAGATAGATTATTATATTTTGAGACTAACATCTGTCTCCACAGACAGTTTCTACAATCTATTCAATTTTCCTGGCGATGACACTGTTCCCTGATGTGCAGAAGAAGGCTCAGGCTGAAATAGATGCTGTTGTTGGCACTGATCGTCTTCCCTCTTTGGCAGACCGCGACTCCCTCCCCTATATCGAGGCCCTTGTGAAAGAATCCCTGCGCTGGAATGTTGTCATCCCTACAGGTATGTGTTTATTGTATTCTTTTTATTTCCGAGCGGTATCAATCGCCTAAAGACAGGGATCCCCCACTGTGTCTCTGAGGACGATATCTATGACGGGTACTACATTCCGAAAGGATCCTTGATCATGCCTAACATCTGGTTGGTGCTCGCATTTCTCTGGATTCAACATGATAGAATTGCATGCTAGGTTCATGCTCAATGACCCGCGGACATATGCTAACCCTTCGGAATTCAACCCTGAACGCTTCCTAGACAATGACGGAAAGGATCCCGAACGTGAACCTCGCACGATCTGCTTCGGCTTTGGTAGACGGTACGCATAGAGTTAATTTGGAGTGGAATGCTAATTTTCTGCTCCGCAGGATCTGTCCCGGTATGCAGAAGTTCCCTCAATAAAACAGTATTGTGATATTTGCTTGCTTTTGATGTACAGGCCTCCACCTCGCTGATGCTTCCATCTGGTTATCTACTGTGATGTCGCTCGCCGTGTTTGATATTTCCAAGATTGTCGAGAACGGTGTCGAGCACACCCCCGAGGTCGACTCCTCATCAGGCGCGATCAGGTATGTCGTGTATCCTATCATATTCGCGGTACCAGTTTGAATAGATGTACTCCCAGTCATCCGAAACCATTCAAGTGCTCTATTAAGCCTCGCTCTGCAAAAGCTATTGCGCTCATTCAGCAGGATGTTGACTATTAAGGGCACGAAGATGATCCTTGTTATCTCAATCTGTCATGCATTCTGATATCGTACATATCTTGTTTTATCTTGTTGTATCGACGCCGCTATTCATGATGACCTAGTCCATGACATATAATACACACATCTGGCACCTTGCCACCTCCCGGGGACCCAACAAGGAGCAGGCTCATGTACTAAAGGACTCCTGTCGATGGTCAACACCTTTACGCGTGGCAACTCAACCGCTGTGACCCCTCTCAACCGTGGAGCTCCAAGCCATGTGAACATATTTGCCTCGTGGCCTGTCCCTCAACGTTAGGAGTTCTACCGGCGCTGATACGAAGAATGACATTACTACATGTTAATCTTTTATTTAGGTGTATACCTTTAAAATTCGCATGAGCAATGACATGTACCAACCTGTCAAACCCCAAACTTCTAAACGTCCCTCCTTCCCACCACTCACTCCCGAGTGTCCCGATGGATCGTTTACCCCCTCGAACCCCTCCACAAGGTCAGAGACATCAATGGCCCAATATGGGCTGGCAGCGCGGAACATGTCAGGCCTGATACGGGCAGGGGATGTAAATGCGGAAAGGGGAAGATGGAAGACGGTCGCCACCTCGGCCTGAGATATGGTGAGTGAGGAAAGCGAGATGGAGGGTAAGGGATCATCTAGCGATCCGGTATCTGTGTGATGACTGCCACGTGGGTATACGAAGCCCTGCGCACCGAATTCAAGTCAAAACAAAACTGGTGAGTAGAATAAACGTACGACGTAGGGCCATACTCTGAGACCCATGAGACTTTGCTCAGGCGGGCCAAATTGGCCGAGAATATCGATCTGCCGATGATCTAGACCTACTTCTTCTTGTGTTTCTCTGAGCGCAGCAGCAAGAAACGATGCATCTGCCTACAGGTATGATGAGGAAGTACACAGAGGTTCTGAATAAACTCACTGGGTCGACCCTTCCACCAGGGAAACTAGTGATCATGAGCACCGAGATACTTGACATTTTGGGGGTTGAATATACCTGACTTCGCCAGCATGGGACCTCAGTTTACCGCCTCGCAGTTCGAGTAGCACGCCGGGTACACCATCGACGTTACACAACGGAACAAGGACCGCTGCGTTGACTTCTCCTGGGGTCACTGGAGTCTTGGACGTTGTTGCATGCGCAATAATGGCGTTTTGGAGTGTGCGTAAAGAGGCGCGGGTGAAGGGGGAGGTTAGGGATATGATGGACGTGGAAAGTTGGATGTGGAGAGTTGAAGCATGTGCTGCGGCTGTTATGAGTGTTCTTGACAACATGTCTCCATGATACTAAAGAAACAGACAGGCACGAATACTAATAATATTCCTTTGTAGCAGCTGGTCGCTCTATGGGAAAATATTATGGGGTCAAGCTTTCAATGTGGCAGCGGTAACAAAACCCACTATTGCTGTAGCAGGAATAATGTGGGAGTCTTATCGCGCAGGAATGGAGAAGAGGTAAGTTAGTAGTCTCGCCTGATATAGAAGGAAGACCGGCAGTAGTGGCAGCCAAATCTTAATATCCTCCTTCTTCATTTTGCTTTCGTTTTTCCTTCCTCTTGACTTTAAATTGCTGCTATGACGACAGCAATTCCTCTTGTTTCAACCTCTGAAGGGACAGTGACTTCAGTCGCTCACAGTTTGTCGCGTGGTAGTCCCAGACAAAAAGGCCCTGTTACTGAGATCGCACCTGGTGTTGGCTCCGGACTCGCTGAAGATCCCTCGGTCTTCGACATTCTTAATGTCTTTAGGCGGCGTCTGTTCGTTGCCAAGTCTGACATTGTCGGACACACTATGGTTGCGACTAAGTCGGAAGACGGACGTGTCGCTTGGTTGACTTTTCGACCAGGTTTCCATTCCATGATGGTTAAGACTGCGTTCGCAGTGTTTTTTGGGGATTCTTACCATCCCCACTTGGTCGATAAGACCAAGAAAGTTTTATTTGTGTACCTGCTCGAAGTAGTGAACTCGGAGGGCGATAATGCCTTCTTCTCCCTTGAGAAAGGAGCCACGGCTTACAACCGTGCGAATCACGAAAAGAAAAGGCTTGCTCGTAAACGCGCTAGAGCAGCGAAGCGAGAAAGGACCCGAATCCTAGCGAAGGGTGGACATGTGGCGGTTGCGGTACAACACAATCCGAGTGTGGATCCACTAGCCTGCCCCAAGTGCAAGGTCGAGTTCAGGTCTCGCAAGCAGCTCAAGAAGCATACTTGCAAGAAGTCGGCGGGAGTACCACCTCCTTCCGCAACTCAGAACTCATCACAGGAACCCCCGGTAACTGCTCCGTCGGGGGATGTCAAAGATGAGAGGTTTCAGGCTGATTTGGCCGAAGCCCTAGCAGCTTCGCTTACCCAAGCGGACCAAGCAGTCCCTTCTGGCAATGACGTGTCGCAACTAGAAGCGCCACAGAGCCATACTGCGCCCCACTTTGCCAGGTGGGCTAGGGACTCAGGTGTCCCACGGGTTTGTGAAGACTGCCCAGAACCTGCCGTGTCGGTCGTTCTCCATGGTAACTACGAGACGGCCTGCTACCTGAAGTGCTTCTTGCACGACAGGGGTCGTGGTGAGCGCTGGGGGTCGGAGCTGAATTGGTAGATACCTCCTCTTCGTCCTGGGGCTGGAAACCAAAGATGAGATACAGGCCCCGGAGGTCTTATTTTATAAGATATTGCAACGCCTGTTAATATTACGTACGTCGGGTCGGGTTGCTTGGGGCGTAGTTTTCCTAGGACCACTTTAATCGGTGCTCCCGAGATGGAATTCTTGTAAGGCCCTAAAATACCTGGCTGATCTCACTGCCGCAAGCAAATCGTTCATATCCCTTGTTCAACATCTCCCGAAACGGCACATCAGCCTCATGCTGTGGCTCCGCACCCGTCATATTTCACTTAATCAGCACCTGCATCGCATTGGCAAAAGCGCATCCCCCAACTGTCCTCATTGTGAAGATACTCCCGAGACTGTACAACGCTTCCTCCTCCGATGCCCTCAATACGCGCGGGAAGGTCACACCCTCACATCCGTCCTGAGAAGACGGGCATCCTCTATCAAGTACCTGCTCACCGACGTTAAAGCCACAGCGCACCTTATTCGATTCGTAAATAGCACCGGGAGGTTGAAACCTACGTTCAGTGATGTCCCTCCCTCTTCAGCCTAAAATTAGATTATAACCGTGATCAGTGTACAGAACGTCAAACGCACATTCGTCAGCAGCGCCATCGCGCTTTTCTATTCTCACTCGCCAACGCAAGGAAAGGGCGCGGCTCCAAAGCCCATCTGGAGATAAGACGAAAAGAGACGTAAGGGACGGCCAGGGACAGAGAACTTTCGATGTAGAGATACATGGCGAAGAAGGTTCCACTAGCAGCCCGTCGTGCTGGACCCAACCCGCCACTCATTTTCTTTCCGCAATTCATTTAACTCCTTCGTGCAAAGATCGCTTCGGCGATCCGAGTACTTGTATAATCCCTAACACACGATAGATTCACATACACACACGAACAGTATCAGCACGGACCCGTGGAGTAGCAGACTTGTGCATCTAAAACGGCCGGCGGGAACGGCGGACTGATGGAGGTCACCCTTCATCAGGGCATTTGGAAAGTAGGAGACGCGGCGGGGACACAGGTGTCCCTTTTCCTAGATATTAATGTCCTACATATGGTACTGTACCCCAACTGGACAATAATTGAATTTTTTTTATAAAAAAAATCCTTCTTATACAGTGCGATGCGGCGACCAGTGAATATAGCAGGTGGTTCTAGTGCAGCTGTCAAATTCCCTTTCAACAGTCTCGGATCACCACCTATTGATGTTGCAACGTTGAACAAGGATAACTCCGGAAGGACAGAGCTTCCCTCGAGAACAAGGAGAATATCTAGGTGACGTGGGATCCATGTAATTATAACCCTCGCGATGCAGCACTATGAACCATCTCAAACAGTACTCGATTCAACAAAATCATACAACCTCCCCAGGTTCTGGCTCAGATGAATCACCTAACCGCTCCGCACCCGCACCACCTCCAGAACTAGTGCCCGAAGCTCCAGCGAAAGACTGTGCCGAAAACGGATACCCATAATCACCTTGCACAGAAGAATGCGCGCGAAGAGGCATGAACCGCTGATCAGGCCTATTAGGTGGAATAGGATTCAAGAACACCTGCGGCAGACGGTACGCAGTCCCAGAACCACTCTCATCCCCAAGTCCTGGCCGATATGGTGCAGAAGCGTACCCCTTTCGAGAAGGTTGTCCTGCACGGATGGTGCCAGACTCGGGAATGCTATGGATGAGGGTGCTGCCTTTCGCTTTCTTGTTACCGTGTTTGGTTGCAGCGCTCTCAAGCTTTGCTTTCTTTTGTCGTTTTGTAGGCTTTTCATGTTCACCCTGCGAGTGCGCATCCTCGACCATCTTTCGTTTCCCGTTGGATTTCTGAGACGATCCAGGGTCAAAGGTCTGCAGAGAATATGGGGTGGTATAGCCAGGAGGAGGAGGCTCGCCTCGAAACCGGAGGAACTCCATCACACCTTGTTCGATTGCGATGCAAATGACAGCTACCTTGGCATCTGCCTTGTTGCGGTAGTTATTCGATACTGTCCAGATTCGTGTTTGGTCAGGCATAGGATCGGCAGAGAGCTGGAGCGTCATCGTGCATCCAAAGGCTAATACGCAATGAGCATGCGAGGTGACATGATAAGAAAACAAGAACGGACCATCTTTCTCCTTCTCATAAGTAAAATTAGGATGCCGACCCCTGAGTTTATTATACTCGGATAAGAGGGCAGGGTATACTTGATCGTTCACCCATGTTTTCATCAAAGGCGTGACTCTCTCCTCGACAGCCTTTCCTATCGCGCGCATGTAATCTCCAGCGCCCTGAGACAGCGCCTGGAGGCATACGGCTGCTTTTGCATCTGCGCGTTTTGGGAACCTGGGATCGACGAGGTATGCTCTATATTCTGTGGGTCTGTCTAAGCGGAGGAAACAACCGTGCACTAGATAGAATAAATCAGTATCGATCGTGAGCGCGAGTGTTTTATGATAATAGAGACTACGTACGTCCTGGAGTTCCGTCTGATGTGAAAATGAATGTGGTGGTCAACTTTCCGCCTCTTGCATTTTGTACGAGGGTGTTCATATATCCAGGCGCACCGAGCTCGTTGACGTCTTTGCTTTCGAAAGATTCAGGAAATGGACGGGGGAGGGATTCGTAGAATGCCTGGAGAGTCGATGGAGGTTGTTTGTTGGCTGAGACACCATTTATGTCGGAGGAACTGGGGGCTGAGTATAGTTGGGGGGATGCAGGGCGTAGTTGGCCGTTTCCGTGCTTGATAAAGTCGAGAACGCCTTCGCGAAGTGCGGCTTCAGCACACGCGCCCTTTGCTTCGTTATACGTGTTGTAGATGGTATCGGATGCGTAGACCTTGATTACGTGTGGTGAAAGTTCGATTCTGAGGGCACAACCTTGAGCTGCGGTGACCTTAGTTCAACAGGGTCCGGACATCCTACATTTTGATACTTACTGTGACCGACTTTGGGCTCTAGCAATGCTACCCAATGTGGTGCAATGGAACCACCCCGCCATTCTGCGCAACAGGTCTCGATTTGCTCAATCGCATTATTGCCGTCTAGATGCTCAGCAGTAGATCCGAACTCTGCTTGTGTACGCTCCTGGTTTTGTGAGCTATTGATGGAGGCGAGGACAAGTCCGCGTTTAAGTTTGAGTTCCTCAGGATCTCCGTGAGTGATGAAATCCAGTGCACCCATTTCGATCGCGAGAGTGGCCGCAGCAGATTTTGCATCGGATTTGCGAGAATAGACGGGATCGGTTGCATAAGAACGAGTGCTTCCGTTTGGACGAGATATTGTCAATATGCATTTCTTGCCTGTGGAGTTATTATGAGGATGATGATTTGATGTAAGAGTGGATACGCACTGCGCTGGCCGGCTTCCTCGATGAATTCAAACTTAAGTGGCTCGATGGATCCGAACGTGCGTTGAGATGTTTGATGTAAACGGCTGATAGCGTTTGCTGAGACGGTGTCAACTGACGTCTTGGTTATGGCCGGTGTTGAGGGTTGTGGGTGTTGAATGGGAACATTCTGGAGAACGGTAGATAGGGTTTCCTGTTGTAGTGGTGCTGCTGGGATAGATGAAGAACCATATAGGTACTCTGACAAGGGTATGCAACCTATGCTAGCCAAATTTCTGGATACTTGGTCGAAGATGCTAACAGCGGCTGTTTTGTGAGCCAGTGATAACATGAGCCTTGTCGTCGAGAGTATTATTCCAGTCGAAGTTTACAACAGAACTCGACCTATGTGCAGCTTCGTCGAATATCTTCCCGGTCGAAAACTAGGCCAAGGGTGTCGTGGATATGTATGATGTATGATGGATGATGGATGATCGTCAACAAGCACCACAGCAGGAAAACATATGGAATTGCGGTTTCGTCCTTTAGAACATTCCTCAGGACAGATTAATATGCCTAGTTGTATGTCATAGAGAAATATCTGCTGCCGTGCGAACAGGTAGTTTCCGCTGTGCCAGCCTGCCGTTGAGATTTGATAGTACAATTTAGACTTCATGGTCGTGGGTGATAACGTTGACACACCTTTTCCCGGGTACCGACCTTGATTAATCGATTCCGCCCTCGTTACAACCTTCAAGCTTTCGCATGGCTCATCTCTGCTCTGTATTTTTCGGCGCTGCGGACGCTTGAGCAGGTAGCTTGTTCAGCGACGTTTCCACAGATCTGCCGCACAGCACATATGTGTCCGACTATGTGAGTGGGGATACAACAAACTGGGCGACTATCTGCAATACGGCTTCAATGTATACAAGTGCCATATGTTTGAAGTCTTATGAACGGATTCTCTCATGTTGTCAACTTCAACTGCTTCTTCACCGACACACGGCAATGGAACGGCATCATATGATCATCATGTTCTTTTACCAAGTTCCTTCATGCATCAATATTCAATACTCGTATGGAGAACTTCAATCATGATTCTTGATCAATTGGAGCATGCTATTACAACAATACCTGACAGTCGCTGCTCGAGGTAGAAGGAGTAGCGGGCTGTTAGCTCAGCGCTCAGGCCTAGGCCTCCGAGTCAGGCCTCAAACTGCCATCCCCCACTTCTTTGCTGAGTGATCATACCAGTTGGTGACAAATGCTTACTCATCCTCCACACCACGCACACCGTCTGTATCGGACTCCACCCGCTTGTTCCAATCTTATAAGGCCTCCCGCGTTGACTCTAGTCTTGTTGTCATCGTCGTTCCTCCTAACAATAACAACATCGATAACCCCTATACTACAGTAAACATGAGTCAGTGGCCATCTCTTCTAGCAGGGTATGAAGGTGCAGAACCCCTTCCAACCACCATCAATCCTGACGGGAAATCCCTGTACAACCCACCTGGTCCTCGCTCGGCCGCCTATGACGAATTCCCGAAACAATTTAGTCCGTCTAAGAATGGTTTCGACTTCCACAGTGAGCGAGCCTCTCACATGTTAATGGTACCCCGATTTTACCACGGATGCTAGTTTATTACATGCCCGCTGTGGCTGCTCATGCGCAATATGCGAAAGAACTACACGAGCGTGTAAGAAGGGAGTTTCCAGAGGTACACAAGTTCTTTCTCTTGCTCATTCAGTAGCTGTTTATTCATTCTTCATGTCATAGTTGCGGATATATAGGCTCTGGGATAAACCAATCGGTGCGTATATGATTATCCCATCGATGTCACACAGCGAGGTACTCACCCTTGTTCTTTTAAGGTCCCCACCCTACCGCTATGTTCGAGGTAAATACATTCAGTCCCCACCAGACGGGAGCATTATTTTCGTGGCTTGTCGTTAATCGGGGGCCTTGCGAGTGCGTGTCACATTCATAACGCTTCGCGTTAGCTCGTTAACCCAGCTACGCATTTCAAAGCGTTCTCATCCACCCGAACACTGGTGATGCACTCAGAGATCACACAGAGCTGGCGACGTGGATTGGAAGGACATGGCCATTGTATGAGGAAGGTCTTCTCTCTACTCGTCCAAGTTGACGAAAATTAGAGCATCCTCTACGAAGATCCTCCGTCCTCTGTATCATCAGTCTTCCAGCAGAAAGGCACTGCTTGTTCATGTACACTAGATATATATCATGGCTTACTGCGACGTTTGGTGATATATCCGTACCGCTGCAGCTCAGTTTCTTGGCCGGGTCTGCAGTTGTTCCCTATTCTGCGGCCTGCAAATTCAATCCACCTTCAAATCTGTGAAATAAATATCAGAGTTCGAAGCTATTACGACCTCTTACAAGCTGCTGGTTTTCCCGGGTCATGTATTTCAAGACACCAAGTACCGAGTAGGCTTATCATGATCATGTGAGGAGGTCTACACTCTCATAGATGGGCCCCATATGCACATTAATGTACCACTTGAACTTTAATTTATGATTTGAAAATCACCGCAGCAGTACTTCTGGTGGAATCTACTAGTGCTTCTTGCTGCAGCTGAGTCGAAATCGGCAAAGACGAGTGATGTAATTCATAAATTCTCTAAATACCTTGCTAAACTAATAATCATCGCACAGACATACATGATGCTTGAAATGACGAGTGTCCTGGTGGTCGAATTCTCCTGCCTGTGCTTTCATTGGTCTCTCTTTCCTGATGGTGGAAGAATACCAGAGTGGGCCAAAGTCGGAAAACATCTGCAATATAATGGCGGCGCCCGTGGGCTATGAAATTTTGAAACAGGTAAGTAAGAACATAACGAACATGTGATCAAACGTACGTGGACGTATTTCAAATTACTAAGCACTCTTGGAAGGCAATCAGACGCGTCTTGCCAACTACACGCGTGTTGCCTATCGCTCACTGGCATACTCGACAATGGGCAGCACAGAGCCCATGACGCCACATGAGGAGCATCAATATCTCTCCCTCGTCCGCCGTGTCATAGACATAGGCGAAGTTCGGCCAGATCGCACTGGTACAGGCACCCTATCTATCTTTGCACCCCCCTCTTTCCGTTTCTCTCTCGCAGATGACACGCTCCCGCTCCTCACAACAAAACGCACATTCCTACGCGCCATAGTAGAAGAACTTCTCTGGTTTATCCGAGGCAGCACGGACGCCCGAGTGCTCTCGCAGAAGGGCATCAAAATATGGGACGGAAACGGAAGCAAAGAATTTCTCGAGAAGCGCGGTTTGGGACACAGACGGGAGGGTGATCTTGGCCCCGTGTATGGGTTTCAATGGAGACATTTTGGCGCAAACTATGTTGATTGTGATACAGACTACACCGATCAGGGCGTCGATCAGCTGAAGGAGTGCATTCGGAAGATCAGAGATGATCCGACTGATCGACGAATAATCCTGAGTGCATGGAATCCAGCAGGTGAGTTTACTTTAGTTTGGCTGTCCTACGTGCGCTGATCTCATACCTCAGCTATGCCGCTCATGGCGCTTCCACCATGTCATATGATGTGCCAATTCTACGTGCATCTCCCCGTTACACCCGATGCTCCTAAACGCCTATCATGTCTCATGTACCAACGCTCAGCCGACCTTGGGCTCGGCATCCCTTTCAACATCGCGTCTTACGCGCTCCTAACGCACATGGTTGCGCACGTTACGGGGACCAAACCCCACGAGCTCATCATCCAACTTGGAGATGCGCATGTTTACCGCGACCATGTTGATGCCCTCGAAATACAACTCAAACGCGAACCCAAATCATTTCCAAAAGTCAAATTCAGAAGGGAGATAACTGACATCGACGGATTCGATTCGGAAGACATTGTGGTTGAAGGGTACGATCCTCACCCAACGATAGCGATGAAGATGAGTGTGTAGATGTAAAAGCGTAGAATGCGTTACCCTACTGCTACTGAATTATAATACCAAGTTATTTATCGAAAAAAGATCTTTGCAGGAATGGTTAATGAATTAATGGCGGCCTGGAGCCGAAGGCAATCCTCTGCGCTACTCCGCATTTGTCGTGCGCGTTTAAGTCAGACAAGTATGTCAAAGTGAAATGACAAGCGCCCTGTCAGGTACCTCGAAACGGAGAGCATTCACTTGATATTGTTTGTAATAAAACGAACGTCAACAGATGTCAGACACGCATGCGAGAAACAGCAGGAAAACTGATGTACACAGAGAAAGAATGATATAGACCCTTACAAGCAATT
The DNA here is from genome assembly GCF_016647745.1 of Suillus plorans. NCBI lineage: Eukaryota > Fungi > Basidiomycota > Agaricomycetes > Boletales > Suillaceae > Suillus > Suillus plorans. The sequence continues at coordinate 576,440 of NW_024537407.1, forward strand.
AGATCGATAAAGCACGCAATCAGGAATGATGCGGTACAAATGAGATATAGGAAACATCGAAACATACTTGGTAAAGTAATATCACGAGGCAGCAAGCTGAGCAGTAGTGGGGACAACAGGACGAGCGCAGCGGATGGACCAGAATGCGAGGCAAAAATTGCTCCAGCAACCGTAGTTTTCTTCTGGAGTAGGTTGTTATTTTGTCGTCTGCACCTGAGGCTGAGTCTGAGGCCGTGACATCGAAAGTGGCTGCGCTGTAGGCTGAGTTATCGTTGAGGATGACTGACCAGTTTGAGTCCTAGTCTTCACAGGCGGACGCCCTACGTAGATCCTCTGGAGATTCGGTAATGTATGTAGCAGAACGAGGGACACCTGATACAGTGCTTACACTTTTTTTCCTCCAGCTGCGACTGCCACGGGCTGCGGGCCAGTGTATTGTGCAAAGAGATTGTGCTTGGGACGTGGTTGCAGCGCGGTGGACTCATTTGCTGGTAAGTGGCGTCGAGAAGGGACAGTAATAGTATTCCAGAAGCGCTGAGTGGGGGATAGGTTGTGATTCCGGGAATGACGATAGGGTCCTGAAGATGGTGCTGAAGGATGATAGTGCTGGTCAGTCTGTTCATCATCAATACTAGTGTTCCAGTATGCACATTGCACGACAAAACACAAGGTTTACCAATCACCGTATGAAGTATCCGACTCGTCGTCGGTGAACACATCGCTCCTTGATTGAGGATTTGTAATATCGACCTGTGTTAGTTCCGTGAGTAATGGAAGGACGGTGGTCCGATGAGAGAGTACTGACATCGAGGCAAGATGGTGTTGGTGACTGGGGGTGAGTTTCCTACTGTATAGCTTGTTGACTTGCAGTATGGGCGTGCAAACACGTACTGTAAGCTCAGGGACCATGTCTTTTACCACCCACAGGGTGAGTTTCTTGTCAAGTCCGCTACTTGCTAGGTATATCCCATCTCGAGAGAATGATATGCAGCGAAGAGTCTGGCGGTCAATGAATGGCTGACGGAGTAATGGTTCATAGGACTCTGTGTCCCATAGTTGTGCAGCACCTGGCTGGCCCACGCAGGCCAGTACATTGTGTTTGGGTGGAAGCGCGATAGAATTCACCAAATCGTTGTGCTCGAAGCGAGTTACTATCGAGAAAACACGCACAAATTTGTCTGAAGCGGCGTAAACTTTTTTTGCTTTCCGACGACCACAACAATGACGTGACACTGGCTCCCAGCTCTTCGATGGGGCCGATAACGAGCTCGCATGTTTTTGTATCCCAAATGCAGATCGTCTCATTCAACCCGCCTGATGCGATTTTGTCGCCTGAAGGTGAATAAACAAGAACATTCACCCAACGCTGCCCCGTCTTGATCGGGCCCATCTCGCTTTGTCCGCTGTCTAGTTTTCGGATTAGGATTGTCCCATCTCTGGACCCACTTGCAATATGGTCTCCGTTGGGTGACCACGACAGTACTCTAGTGACCTTACTTCCCGGCTATGACCCGGCCGTACAAACGTCTTCGATCATCTTTCCACTGTCGGTGTTCCACCGCTGAACGCTTCCGTCCATCCTTCCACACGCAACTGTCTTTCCATCCGGTGAAAGTGCTAATGCATGTATGCAACCTCCCTTGCCTGTCCATGGTTGTCCGACAAGAAGTCCCGTGTCGCAGTCCCACTTGCGCATCGTGCCGTCCCACGAGCCACTCACGATGTGGATATTGTCATGCAAGAAGACAAAAGCCCAAACATAGTCCTCGTGGCCTACAAATTTTTGCTTCGGAGCTGACTTTTCGGTTTGAGTTGGGTCCTAATTATATGTCTACAAGGGTCAAGTTCTTCACAGGAACTGGATTTCGGCGCGGCATGCTAATTATAAGTGGAAGTGCATTCAACGCCCTCACGCAATTCCGACATTTCGATTATCACGTTCATCGCAAATTGCGTAGATCTTGCCACATGAGGTGTTATAGATGCAGCACAGCGTGGCATCACTCTTGTTCTCGAAGGTCCTCCCCCCACCGCCATATACATTCATCCCCCACTAGACGGAAGCATTGATTTCTTGGCTTGCGAGTACGTATTCTTTATAGCGTCTCACGTTAGCTCCGATCCGTCGGTTTCAAACTGTCGTCATCCACCCGAACACTGGCGATTCACTCAAAGTTCACGCAGAATTAGCGACGTGATTTGGAGGTGGCCGTCGAGGAATATGTCATGCAACCCTACTTCAAGATATACTTGGATTCGGAATGTCCTCCGAGAATGCTCCGAATCCGACTCGGAGTATCTCAGTCTTACGAAGATTCCCCTATACTGTGACTTGCTGTTTGTTTTAGCTCATGCATTCACGAGTAGTCACACCAGCTTCTAGATTCATATATACGGTGTGCTAGTGATGCCATGACCAGATTCCAGACTTCGACAGCCCGTATTACAGGTTGCCAAATCCTGACCACTCCGTCATGTAACCCAAAGACCAGAGTACTACCGTTATTACTGGATGAGGAGTTGGACGGGGTCCTCCACGAGAAATTAGACCTCACGGACACCGTTATGAATAGGGAACATCTTGGCTAGCAGGAGGACGAAATTATCAAGTCGATGAACCTGCCAAAGGGGCTGACTCATGCTTGGCGGCTGAAATCTTATCCGAACTATTTGAAAATTGACTGTCACGGTTATCTGAGCTGCATATCAGAGCCATATCCCATGCTGTTGGCCAGAGTATGTTGACAGTGGTGGGACGTCGTTGTGGGCATTGCCAGATTGTGGTGCAGGCTCTTGGTGATGACCGGACCACAGAGAATGGGAGCGAGCACCTTGCTACCATAAATCATGGCTCGAGCGATCGCGAGAATGCCCGCATTTCACCCTGGGTACGCCAAAGGTGCAACGACCAAACTACGACGCCTTGTTGAACAGAGTCTCAGGTCTCTTGATATCATGTTCGAGAACGACATCAGCCCAGAATCAGGTTGTTTGCTAGCAGACTTCCCTGCAGTATTTCAGGAGCTCACCACTGTATGCTTTTGGTGACTACCTCGATGTTTCAGCCATTGCACCATCCCTTTCAACTGCCATCCAACGTGCGTAGTCCGAAGATCAGAGCCGATATTCGGTTTTGACACTTTCATTCCTACGTGGGACCGCCTGAGATATGGATACGTCGAGATTGCTGTACGTTCACGGGATGGGCATATGTACTCCACCCCCTCCAACGTGTGCTCACCCTACCATTATGTTTGAGATAGCCACATTCAGCTCTCACTCCGAGTCACCTCGAGTCACTCGCACCAGACCGGAGCATTCTTTTCCTGGCTTCTTCTCGTCCTCCATCGGGGGCCTTAAGACTACGTGTCACATTCATCAAATATAATAATAGCATATAATATAATATATTTCAATCAAATTATTCAACTCACTGTTACATGTTTCAATTTTCAAACCGTCCTCGTCCGATGACCCGACTATTGGGGATTTATACGGAAAGCATATATATATATACGGAGTTGGCAACGTGGATGGGGAGGTGGATGGTCTTGGGATGACGATCATCTGATGGAACAGGGTGAAGATTCTAGGTTCACACAATATTGCAAAGTGCGGAATTGTTAGGATCATCCTGTGTATGGTATACATAGTCGGGTACGCAAGGTACTACTACTCCGAGTCTGGAACGTTCAAAAATTGGTAATAGATCCGAGCCGATTCGGGTCCGATCAGTTGGAATGGCTTGATATGAGCGTTGTCTGGCTGATGAGCCATCTTTATTTTTCACCACCACCACCACCACCACCCACCACTTATCATGGAATTCACTCCAAGACGTATACTAGACAACGCTCTCGACGCCGTGGGCAACACGCCCCTCATCCGGCTCGACAAGATCGCTGCAGAACATGGCCTCAAGTGTAATCTCCGTACGTGCGCTTTGCGCGGAGCCCTGTATCGATGTCAAAGCTAACGCCCATTTCCACTAGTGGGCAAATTGGAATTTGTTTCTGCGGGCGGTTCTGTCAAGGACAGAATTGCAAAAGCGATGGTGCTGGCCGCAGAAAAGGAAGGTAAACTTATTCCCGGGAAGAGCGTTGTTATCGAGCCCACGTCTGGGAATACCGGTAAGTGATAACTCACACTTGCCGAGTCCTCACGAACTCGGATGGATCGGCGTATGTAGGAATTGGACTCGCAATGGCGTGCGCGATCAAGGTGAACACGTCATCCTCAGGTGCCTGGATGGTTGCTGAATACTACAGATAAGGGATACTCGGTCGTGATTACCATGCCTAAGAAAATGTCGCTTGTGAGAATTGTGTCTGACCGCATGGTGTTCGTTGATGTTCAAAGGGGCTTTTAGGAGAAAGAGGCCCTCCTACGGGCACTTGGCGCACAGGTTATCCGCACGCCTGATGAAGAGCCTTGGGATTCACCCAGGAGCCATATAGGTAGAGCACCCTACTGGCGTATTTAACTCCCTCGTGGCTGAATTCCTTAACGATCGTAGGTGTGGCATGCAAGCTTCAGCGAGAGATCGAACATGGTATCATATTGGACCAGTATCGGAATGTAGGTTGTTCTGAATGAGCTGGGATACTTGCTGATTGGTGTGCACGCAGATAAACAACCCGCTTGCTCATGAATATACTACCGGACCAGAGATCATCGCCTCGGTTGTCTCGACCCCATCCACGCGTACAAGGCCCTCCTCGATGAAAGTCGACGCATTCGTCGCTGGTGCTGGTACAGGCGGCACCGTCACAGGCGTCTCGCGCGCACTCAAGAAGACGCATAACGCAGACTGCATCGTAGTCGGTATTGACCCAGTGAGCCAAGCATATGACTGTCCCTCTTAGCTGCTGCTCACCTTTTTCAGATCGGTAGCATCCTTGCGTTGCCGAACAGTCTGAACATCGATGGAGAAGGAAAACCATACGTTGTGGAGGGTATAGGCTATGATTTTATCCCTGATGTTCTTTCTCGGGATGTGCCGGATGTGAATCATTGGGTGAAGACGTCTGATGAGGATGCGTTCAAGGCTGTGCAGGCTCTTATGAGGAAAGAGGGCTTGCTTGTTGGTGGGAGCAGTGGAAGTGCCCTCAGCGGTGCTCTGGCTTGGTTCGAGACGGAACAGGGGCGGAAAGTCGCTGGGACGGAGGGATTGAATGTTGTTGTGCTCCTTCCGGATGGGTGAGTTATGGTTTGATTTTCTGGTGTGCCCTGCTGACTTCGTATTGCAGCATTCGGAATTATATGAGCAAGGAGTGGTTTTTGAAGAATGCATTCCAGACAGAACATTCAGACCTCGCTACGCGGATTTCGGGCATTCTGGCCCAAGAGGAGACAGTGCCTGTTCAGAAAGCTAATCTCTAGTGCGGACTTGGACTTGTTCTTTGGCTGGTCGGTTTTCTAAGGCATTACTTTAATCATCCACGATAAGCGCATGATCAACTACATAAATTTCTACCATTCATTTTCACATACGACAAGACACGTTTTTAAGCAAGTTTGGCGATGCTCTCTAGTTCGATGTCACGCCTAATTAATTTGAGATTCAAGTCTCGTTGCACCTTCCTATGGTCATTACACGGGTGAGGGTGATCTACACAGGCAAGGCGAAATCCCAATTGATTCTAAGCGACAGCGACTGCTCTAGGAGGAACTTGAATCTTGGAAGCGCATTGATCGAACAAAAGATCTTTGGCAGCGATATCTGCGACCAAGGGATGGGAAGGGTGTTGCTTTAAGAAGCGGCTGACGTGGACCCAGTTAAGACCGCCTTAATGGGAGAGTACGAAGACTTACGTCCATAGCTGATCAGCCTCGCCCTTTTTGGCGTCGCTTAAGCCTGCAGCTACGATCATGGCAGCGAGCATATCGCTGGAAGCTTGGTCGCATTTAGCGCGGGAGAGGATTGATTCTGCTTCTTCCAGATCGCTCTGGGCAGAAGAGAGTTCGCCCCGGAGGATACGGACTACTGCTCTTCCGACTAGAAGAGCGGGGGAGGATATGGATGGGTTTGCTACTTGTTCGTTGTAGAATGAGAGTGCGGGTGCGTATGGTTCGCCTGTTGGATGTGAGTGATTGTATGATAGGATATGGGAGGAATGACGGACCGCTTGTGCCTTGTGAGCCTGTTACGAGAGAGATGGCTGCTTCTGCGAGTTGGAGGACGAGTGCGTCTGGGTTTGCTTTCAATGCTGGTGCCAGTACCTTTTGTGCGAGTGCTGGACGAGCTAGTGAGAGGTATACTTGAGTCAACAGCGCAGCTCTATTGAACGATCATGAGTCGAATGGTTTGATAAAGAGGAGAATCTTCCTAACTCTTCGTCACCAGGAATGCCTTCGGTACGGAGTGTTTCGAGTGCTTCTTCTATTTCGCCTGCACGCACGAATGCGGTTGCAGCTAATACTTGAACGGTTTGTTTCTCCCAATCGCTAGAGTCTTGATCTGCTTCTATCTCTACGCACAAGTCACGGAGTGTTTCTAAGCCTTGTTCGCCCTTTGCGAGTGCTGCTGCTGCTTTGAGTGCTACATTTTCTGTGTCGGTAGGTAGGAGGGCGAGTGCGGATGCATTGTCGCCAATGGCCAGGTGTGCACGGACCTTGTAGAGGAGAAAAGGGATGTAGTCTGATGAAGATGGATCTGGAAGTTGGAGTGATAAGAGGGCGGGGTATGCGCCGAGGGTGAATTGCTGTTTGATGAAGTAGAGGTCGACGTCCATGGTGAAAGTTAACTCACGTGGTCACGAGTCGCGTAGTACCTTTTTCGGCAAGGTACTTAGTACCTCCGTCTGCGATGCACGCGCTTAAGTGTTTATTATCATCGCCCGAGTACGAGTGCTAGTACATCCGTATGGTTTGTTCTCATGGAATAAGTAAAAATACGTTCTATGTGAGATGCTTGGAATGGATGTCGCCCACTCGGGGTCCCAGACTATTCAGGGTAAATGAAACTGTCGCCAGTTGAACGGACTTCGTGTATACCGATTCTAGCCCGTTTTGCTCTAAAATGAGTTACTACTAGTATCTTTCAATCGCCGGTACGGCTTCGCTTGTATCAAATCCCGTAAAGAACCAATACAAATTTGTCCTCAATGATTTATTTCGGACACACGCTATTCGGCTCAAACACGAACTCTCATCCGGACGGTACCAGTCTCCGACTATAAAATGCCAGACGCTCGTCTCAACATCCAGGCCTTCATTCACCATGACCCTTAACAGAGCCCTCTCTAGCCGCTTCTCCACCAAGAGCCAGGCAGTAAGCTTTTCACCCTCTCGTCTATAGTAACACACTTACGCATTGTTCAGAATGGTTCAACATTACCGACCACACTTGCTGATGTCAGTCCCTCGTCGAGCGACGCCGGCACAAACAAGGCATTGGCACACATCAAGGACCTCGTATGTTAGCCTCTTCAGCTATCCACCCAACAACTCACTCGTCTTAGATGAAACGACCCCTTGAAGAAATTAACGAGTCCGCCCTCGTTAGTCGCCTACCTCGGCTTCCCCTCCATGCCATCTAATATTTTCCTTATAGTCCGCAGCACTTGATGCTATCACCCATGCAGATGCAGTTGATGACCGCAAGATGCTCGTAAGTCTCCTCACCAATAGCACACAACTACTCATTCATCATCTCCCAAGTTGGAACATTTATTGTCATTCATGGCGAGTCACCCTTCAGGAAAGATTTCTGGTATGGCTCGCACTTTCACCATCAAGACCCGTAAGTATCCAGTCATTCCTTCGCTCCCCAACAAACCCTAACTCTATCATAGTGTACAATGACCTCGCACACCCTCCTGCTACTTATATTGGACCCGAGTATCAGTTCCGAGCTGCTGATGGTTCAAGTAACAACCCTGATGCTCCAAACCTCGGAAAAGCAGGTACTCCTTATGCACGGTCTGTTCAAGGAACAAACCCATTACCACGCAACCAAATGCCCGATGCCGGTCTCGTCTTTGATACTCTCCTACGCAGAGAAAAGGTACATATCTCCTACTACATCTATCTCGATCCCTCACAAACTTTCTTTCCCAGTTTACCCCGCATCCCCAGGGTCTATCCGCCCTCATGTTCTCCTTTGCAGCACTTGTCATTCATAGTGTGTTCCGCTCAGACCATACGCCAGGCAGGCAACACATAAACATGACGTCGGGTTACGTTGATCTTGCACCCTTGTACGGAAACGACCAAGAAACTCAGGACAAGGTTAGTTCCACTTTAACCCACATCCATCTAAACCTTATGTCATCTATTTTAGGTCAGGAACAAGGACGGCCGCGGTTTACTTCACCCAGATGTATTCGCAGAAGATCGTCTCCTTTTCCTTCCTCCTGCAGTTTGTGTCCTCTTGGTCTTGTTCAGCAGAAATCACAACGTATGTTCCCCACATTCTCACGATCATTAACTCAACCTATTCGATCCAGTACATTGCACGTCGTTTACTCGAAATCAATGAACGCGGTACCTGGAAAGACCCTTCTCACCATCGTCATCTCAGTCATGCACAACTCAACAAGCAAGACGAAGAGATATTCCAGATCGCCCGTCTATGCAACTGTGCATGGTTCGCAGCCGTCGTCTTTTCTGATTACTTCTCGGCTATTCTTGGCCTTGTCCGAAAAGGGTCCAGCTGGAGTTTGGAGCCGTTTGATGAAATTCGTAATGAAGATCACTCGGTCTTCGAGCGTGGCCGTGGTAATGCTTGCAGTGTCGAATTCAACTGTTTGTACAGATGGCACGCCACCACCTCAGTTGAGGACGAGCAGTGGATCAGTGGCCAGCTAGGGGCGCTGTTCCCTGGCAAGAACGTTGAGGATATCACGTTGAGGGACTTTTATACGAAAGAAGCCAGCCTCTTCAAGAGCGAGCCAGATCTTCAGGAATGGACATTCGATACGTGAGTGATCTTGAAACCTACAGCTGGTCCTACTCCTCACATTCCCATGCAGCCTTAAGCGCGAGACAGAAGGTCCTAACAAGGGAGCGTTCAAGGATTCTGATCTTGCGAATTTACTGCAGGGCGCGTCAGTGACCATCTTATCTGATCTTGCACTAGTATTGACGTATTATCTCAGGACCTCCCATCGTGCTTCTAGCTTTGGTGCTCGTAGCACACCTGCAGTCATGCGTCTCCACGAGATCATGGGTATCGAGGCTAACCGGGCATGGGGCGTTTGCTCACTCAATGACTTTAGGAAGTTCCTTGGCTTGAAGAGTGAGTGGCGTTGTCCCGAAATCTCTTAAGGTTGCTTAGTGTATTACAGCGTACACTAGTTTCCGGGAATGGAACCCCTGCCACGACGTTGCTGACGCCGCCGAGAAGCTCTATGGTCACATCGACAACTTGGAGTTGTACGTTGGTCTCCAAGCCGAGGAGACCAAGCCTCTCATTGAGGGCGCAGGTCTCTGCCCAGGCAAGACCCTTTCAATCAACCTATATTCGTGAATACTTACGTCTCACAGGGTACACCATCTCCCGTGCCATTCTCTCCGATGCATTTGCCCTAACGCGTGGTGACCGCTTCTACACGCAGGACTTCACGCCTTACAACTTGACTGCATGGGGTTTCGCTGATTGCCAGCGCGACCCTGACGCATATGGGTTCGGGTCCACTCTCGGCCGTCTTTTCCTGCGCACGCTACCCAACCATTACAGCAAAGACAGTGTCTACACTTGGTTCCCTCTCGTTCACCCCGATGCGATGGAGGGTTATTTGAAGAACCTTGGCAAGATTGATGGGTATGATGCTGGGAGGCCGAAGCCGAGCGAGCCTGCTACCACTGTTCATGGTTACGTGGAGGTTGGCCAGGTACTGCGAAGCACTGATAAATACGTACCCGAGTACGTCGAACGCGCAGCAGAGGTCCTGAAGGGCAAAGGGTGTGTACACATTCCCGCTTGGGTTTGGATCAGCACTAACAGGATAGGATAAATAGGTTCTTTACGGCATCTGCAGACGGCGTTGAAGAGCACAAGCAGTTCATTGGAGCACTCGCTCCCTCCCCAGAAGCGATCAGTGCGATCGGGACGTACTTCAACAACAAGACGAAGGAGCTCATCGAGCTGCATTCGTTCACATTGATCGGGTCGAACACGCGTGGTGTTAACATCGTGAGGGATGTGTTGAAGTATGTGCCGTTGCATTGGGCTGCTACGGAAATTGTGCGTCTATTAATTTTAGAGGACGATGCGGGGTGTTGACCTGTTTTGATTTGCGATCGTATTGCAGGCTGGTATCCCGCTCAAGACGAAACAGCATCCTCATGGTGTATACACCGAGTCTCAGTTGTTTGACATGCTTGGAGAGATTTACCAGTTAGTCTTGCATGCCCTTTTCGTTTCCCTAATGATCGCTGATAATTTGTGTGTTTAAGATTCATCTTCCTTGAAGTGGAGCTAGCGTACTATATGCCGATAAGGCAGAGGGTGAGGGAGCACGTACAGGAGCTGACACATCTGATCAAGACTGCTCTTGGGAGTGCTGGGAGCAAGTTGCCGTTTGCTGGGTTGATTGGCACGGTGTCCAGTCTTTTTGGGAAGAAGAAGTGCCATAGTGAGATCGTGAAGCGCTTGTTTGAGTTTGGTTGCTCGACAGAGCATGTCGTGAACTCGATTCTGGCGTTTTTGGTCGGGGCTACTGTTGAGATGTCCCTTGGTATGTCATTCAGTTGTTTGTGTGTTCATGAACGAGGCTAATGGGACTGTAGCGTTGACAAATGTCGTCAATCTGCTCCTTCATAAGGAGTATGATTCGGAAGTCACGGTCGCGGCGAATAAGAAGGTGGATGTCAAGGACGTTGGTAGTTTGACTGCCTTCATTACTGAGGCGCTCAGTATGTGTTTCGTTCTGGCTGATGGCTTATCTTCTGACGGAGGACTAGGAATCGACCCACCATTTGCTGGTGTCTACCGCGTCGCGAAGCAAGATGAATCTATCGAGTCGCTGAACGTCAGGAAAGGTGAACGCCTCTTCCTACACATCGCCAGTGCAAACATGAACGTAAGTGAACCATCCAAAACCGCCAAATCCCCTCTCACACAACCCAACCCAACAGGAAGACGCGTTCCCTAGCCCCCACGTCCTAAATGCCGCCCGCACACCACGTGAACGCTACCTCCAAAACGACGGGTGCTTCAAAGTCTTAGGTGACGAACTAGCATCCACGATACTGGCTGAAGTCCTCCGGGCGGTCGCATCGCTCGAGAACGTGCGCCGAGGGCCTGGCCAGTCCGGCAAACTCACGCGGTTCTCGGATTCGGCCATTCCGGTGCTGCATTATGCGTATTTGAATGAGAAGATGCTGCAGAGCCCGTGGCCGACTTCTATGATTGTGAATTATGATGGTGCCAAGTGAGGTGATATTATGTCATGACCGGATCTTTAGCTTCATCTACAAAAACCCTCTTGTAATAAGACAATACTATGCATTCTTTTCGCACTGCTTTAGCTTGATGTCTATGGTGTGATTGATGGACGTTGGACAATCAGAAAACCGATGAGATGTACACAGGGCCCAGGTTACATTGCAAATTCTGGAATATTGTATGACCCGTGACCACGTAAAGGTTCCGTAATCTAGACTGGTGATCAGCCCGTCTGGACAATAGGCTACGGTGCGTCCGGAGTCCAGCCTACTTAGTAATTTGAAATACGTAAGTTAACGTTTGATCAGAAAGTCCACATGTTCGTTATATAGTTCTTATTGTGATGGTTTAGCCAATCTCTGGGGCGGCTGCTTCATACTAACCTATGTGAGGTTCATTACGCATACACGCTGCGGCGTGCATGATAGACCAGCCAACATTCAGCGGCTTCGACGATATTAATATTGTTGGCTTTCCCAACGTACGTACGATCTAACTGGATTTGCTTCGAGACGGTGTTCGGGATTTATCTGACACCTGTCTCTTCAAGTTGGCTTACGGATGTTCTCCGACTTTAGCCCACTTGGTATTCTTTCACCGCTGAGAGAGAGAGACCAATGAAAGCGCACCCAGGAGAATTCGACCACAAGGACACTCGTCGTTTCAAGCATACCCGCATCGGTATATGGGATCTCTACGAGGAACGCCAAACACTGGCACGCAAACGAGTCTCGTCGATATTGCAGACATATACCCCGATAATCTACAGTGTTCCGCTTCTAGTTCGCATGCTAAAGGATGTACTCAGCATCAAACGATGCTCCATGCTTCTCCCCGCATACCTTGTAGTAGAAGTTTTAGCTTCCCTCATACCCGCTGTTTCTCTGTGGTACGTCATAACGATGCGACTTCCCTATACATCCATAACATCGTTGTGCAGGTACTCCGGACAATTACTCCGCCTTGTAATGTCCATTTCACTTTCATCTACCACTGCCGACTTATTTTGCACTAGATAGAGAGCGTAATGGAGGCACGTACTGTGGACACAACGGTGCTCGTACATTTTGCGGCAGCACATATCATATGCGCAGTTGCTATGCGCTTTCTCAAATACTCCCGAGACTGCATGATGCCTCGTCTGAGCTTGTACATCAAACAATTCTACAATGAACGCATGCTTCTCTCAGCTGTCCGCCTCGACCTGCCCGCATTTCAAACTCTTTATCACTCCTCGCACGCAGTGCACGATCTCAGCATTGGCTTGGCTCATTGGTATACTTCGTCAATTTGGGCCACTATCGAGATGTTGACGGACATCGCAATTATACTTCTTCGTCTGCTCTCTTGCCTTTTGGTTCTGAGTACAGTCATGTGGGAACAACAGGATGGTCTACTTCTCGTGGTTCTCAGTTTTTTGCAATATTTATTGCCCTGGGACAGCACGGGGAAAGCAGTGGTCGGATCCTTAGGTATGTCAACAGCTGATGCTTCTAAGCCTTTGTTTAAGCCAGATACGCAGTCTGGGCCGCGACAACGACCAACGAGAATTTTATTTGCATGCAAGGTCTGAAGGAACTCATTACTGGCCCCTCACATCGTCGAGAGTTTGTCGCAGGCAACTTCAGCGAACACATTAGTGCACGTATGTCGACGCGCCTTACCGGACAATCTTATGCTGACTTGATCGAGACCAGGATTTCGCGAAGCATCTCAGCGCATCGGTCACGATGCGGTTGAATTCCCAGAGCTGAAACGATTTCGTTCTTTCAAGGACTGTCTGAGCATCACGTTCATCATCCGAGAAACAATGCATGTGTTACCTCAGGTACGTGGAGTTGACCTCAGAGTTGACAAAGCCGACTAAGTCAATTAGATTGTCTTCTCCGTGCGCGTAGTAAAAAATCCAATGGCCACTCCCGTCTCCTTGGCATCACTCATATGGATCAAACAAGCCTTTGATCCATCATATTTCTCGATATCCAGCAGGTTTTCCACTCTTGCGACCAACTTGGCCCGAATACGCGATCTTTATGAGATAGAGAACATACGAAATCGGGTTGTGGATGGCACGGAACCGTTCCCCGAGAACCAACAATCTCTTGCAAATGGTATTTCTGTCGAATTCAAGTTGATTGGTATTCGTTACTTCATAGAATTTTTTCTAATGTATATATGTCAGGGATGTTTCGTTCCAGTACCCTGGTCGAGACAGGTGTGCTCTGCGGAACGTATCGTTCAAGATCGAGGCTGGTCAACTATGCGTAAGTTCGTGTACTTTTGTGGTGCTCTCTAATCACAATAGCAGGTCATTGTTGGTGTGAACGGCTCTGGAAAGAGTACGATCTTGAACCTGATCTCCCGCATCTACGACCCAACGGAGGGCACTATCCTTATCGATGACCGTGACATCAAAACCTTGAAACTTGCTGACCTCCGTGCTGCTATGTCCATCCTGTTCCAAGACTATTCGCAATTCCCCCTCTCCGTAAGCCATACTCGTGCATCCCGGAAGCGATATATTTAACGCACACGCAGATGCGCGAGAATATTGGGCTTGGCAACCCCGCCCTTGCACGTGAGGATGACAAGGTTCGCGAAGCCGCCCGTCTTGGTGACGCAGAAGACTTCATCGATGAGCTCCCTCGTGGATTTGATACCTATCTCGACTGCCCCGTGTATAATTACCATGGAGACCTTCCTGAAGGTACTACGACGCTTTTCGGACATCCCGTTGACTCCTCGTCACGGAATGTCATTGGCGGTGTCCGTACCGCCGGAGCTCCAGGCATTCAAATCAGCCGCGGGCAGGCGCAGCGGCTTGCAATGTACGTGTTACCATACCTTGACTTCTCAGGTCTCGATATGGACTATTCAAATAGCTCCCGCACATTCATGCGCTCGTTGGTCTCTGAAACTGAGTCTTCTGCTGGCATGCTGTTATTCGACGAGCCGAGTGCCTCCCTGGATCCTACGGCCGAACATGGTGTGCTCTCTTATTTCTTCGAGATGCCAATTTGGATGTAGTCATGACTGATGGAAATAGGTCTCTTCGAGCGTCTACGGAAGTTGAGGGGTAACAAGACCATGATATTCTCCACTCACCGGTTTGGAAATCTCACCCGATATGCGGACCTCATTTTGTAAGTTTCTGTCTGGTCGAACACCGATGCTTGCTGACGTGGTCACCGCAGGTACATCGACGAAACTGTCCAGGAAAAAGGAACGCATGATGAACTCATGAAGAAAGGGGGAGAGTATGCTCGTATTTGGAATCTTCAAGCGAAATCTTTCATTTAATAGCCAGATACCGAGACCACAACAAGACCCCAAATTATTCTGCACCACTCAATTCTCATGCATATGCCAAATTTCAGTCACGTAAGTGATGGTATAGTGATACGAATGAGAATCCGTTTACTAAGGTAGACGACATTTTGATTCAACCACTGCGCCGCATTGCTTATGTCATGTTTCCCACGGCCAAATCTGCCAGTTGCAATCTTTTCTTTCGCCGTTGCCTTGTCAAAATCATATACGCTGTAGTCAATCATATCTTTCCCGCTGTGTCTAAAGCCTCCAAAATAGAATTCGGAATGACTCGATGTCCGTGATATTTCCTCGTCGCCCAAACTGCTTGTGGCCCTGTAAGACCCTTGGTATATGCATCCATGAACCTTGCGGAATGATTTGCATACCTGGAGACAACGCCATTAGATGTGGTTGTTTGGCTGAAGATTGTTTCAAGCTTACCTTCAGATCTGCAATAACAGAATATCATCAGTGAATTGAGGAGTCCTCGATATTGTACCCGTGGGACTTATAGAACGATATAATTTTGCTCCTGCTAGGTATGGGCATCTATAGTATAAAATTTTTGTAACATTGCTATATAGCTATGTAAGTCTGCGAACCTAGACGACTTTTAGTATTCCGAGACAAGGTCACGACTTTGTAACACCATGGCCGGTAAGGGATGATAGTGTAGGTGTATTCGCCTTGTCGAGCATTGTCATTTCCCTCATTCGAGCTTTCAGTTAGAAGGGTATTTAAGACTATATCACGGAAAGTGGGTTTGGCAATGTTCATCAAATATGTACTCGCAGGAGAGTTTGCAATAATGTATTGTTGTTGGGCCATTACAGCCGGGAAGAGATGGCAGGGTACCTCAGTAAACCTGGTTGAACGTTCTCACACTTCCCAATTCAAGTTGTAAATTACAAGGCTATTTTTCACAGTTCGCCGATGCCAAAGCTACGCGTATCCCATTCATAACACGAATTGAAGTAATCAAAGCTTATGATGTCATCTCCACGAGGAGATTCGTACAAGGGGCATCACGGTATACCGTACGCATGGTCAAAAAACACTAGTTGAAACACTCGAAATATCGGACTGAAATAAAGGCAAGAGACCCAGAACAAAAGCGAGGATACAATATATAGTAAGCAATTGAAGGTTAAAACATAAGAATTATTCACAATCAGTATCACAAACAAACCAGTCGGATATACTCGGCAGGTGCCAATTCATCGCGCAACTAATGCAACTTAGTAGGCAGCCCGAGCATCCCCTAAGAGGGTCTTCAGAAGTGCACTCTCACTCCCGTCGAAACTTCCATCGCCCCAATCACCGGGTTCAAAATGCATCTTTTCGCCGTCCTGTACCCTTGAACTTTGGGCCCTTCGAACCATCCAACCCGCCCAGCATAGCAGTGTTTGTGTTGACGCCCGGGAATGAACCATCCCAGAAATGCGAGTTGTCGAGTTGGCTACACTTCTTGGCGATAAGGTATGATCCTGGTCGCCACCACTTCCTTGATGCGTTCCATTTGGAGATCCGAGCGGTTCGTTGTGAATGACAAAAACTCCTTGTACTCTGGATTTGTTTTGAAGGGGTTCAGCTATGCTGCTCGGTCGCACAAAAGGCCCGTAGAGGTGTTGAGCAGACGAAGGGAGTATTGTTGAGTTCAATCCAAACTGCTCTTTGAATGCTTCCGATGGACAGACGTACTGCTGACGCAGATCTACAGAACGAGATAAGCGTTTCGAGACGATGCAGGAATGTTCTATGGCTTACCTCATATCTAAGCTTCGGGAGCATCGTCCAACTTCGACAACATGATTGTGAAGGCTTCGATGGCTTCATTGTAGCGTTGCGCGCCACGCAGCACTGTGTGTGTCAACTGGTATCCAATATGAGACGACGGATTGAGTCCAGTGACCTATGCATCGCCGAAGTCAACATGGGGTATAAAATCGTAGATGTCATCGCACCTTTTGCATGTCGAGGAGCGCATCCTCCCATAGCATTTCCCCCAACTTTGCCTTACTGCGATTTGCTAAGGTATCGAATGTAGAATTCAGGTCAATCACCGTAGAGTATAGGTCAATAGCCTTGTCGTAATCGTTTGGCAGACGCAAGTATGGTCTCTACCAGGCATGGGCACGCTAATAGATAGTGGATAAGTTGTTAATGAACAATAAGAACGGGAGCACATACAATGTAGTCGAAGTTTGTGCGTACGTATAACGATGCCCTGCCAGTTAGTGCTGCCGCGGTCCGGTTCCGTTCGGTTCAGAGGTGGTTGGACGAGAACCAAAAACCGGACCAAGGTTCGGTTCTAGTTATTTCAACGAACCTTAGACCGAACCTTTGCGAACGGTTCGCAGCGGTCAGGTTCGGTTTTTTCTCGGTCTGAACGCGAACCGAACGCAAAAAAATTACAGCCAGGAAAAAAAAACATAGGCAAGATATTTGTACTCGTAGTTACATGTCCAATGAAGCCGCATGTCCCTCAGCCTCTACTCCTGCAGAAAGATGCCCATTCCTATATGCTCCCTTCAGTAGTTGTAGTGCAGTGAACGTGTCAGTCGCGAGTGCATTGCGTCGGATAGTCGAAGTGATTCCTCCGCTTGAGAATGCTTGTTCGGAAGGAACGGAGCTGCCTTGAATGGGTAGATAGTCTCGCGCAATGCGCGCGAGTGTAGGGTATTGCAGCGAGTGAAGCTATTAAGTAGATTTAGTAGCGAAAAAACAAGTCAAAAAGAAAACTTACCCCCCACCAGGCCACAATGTCATCAGTCTCCTCTAGTGGCAAAGACAAGTACATGTTGAGCTCTTGACGAGGATTGTGAGTAAGGTGGTCTGATGTCTTACGCGTCCTAATAGCCTCGCGCATCCAATCGTCGCCATAGTGCTTGCGTACACTGGCAGCTCTCGTTGGCGGAGCGGATTGCTCATTGGTAGTAGGTGTTCGACTCGGCGGTATATAATAGTCATCGAACTACAAAAAAAAAAAAGATTAGAGCAGGAAAACAACATAGACGAGTACTCACCACGGCCTCCAGACGAGCTCTGCCATCTGCAACATCTCCAAAATCCCACCGGCCTTCAACGTATGCGAGCTTATAGTTTGGATCAAGAACTTAAATTATATTAGATAAGAACGAGTTTTAAAAATTGATAGTACTCACCAAGACAAATAAAATAAATGTCCAATTGACTTGTTTTCTTGAAGTATTTGTCGACATTCTTGAGTCCGGCCTTAATCGCATCAGTGATCGGAAGATATTGCGGGTCATCTGCCATGGATCTCCATCGATCAGCGAGGCACTCTAGCGTAGGGATCGTTTTCCATGCAGTCAGATGTTTTGCTGACGAGAACGATTGCTGAGCCATGGCTGGTTCCTTGAGGACTCGGTGAATAAGCCCGAGGTGTCTCCAATCGCTTCGATCGAGCTTGAAGTTGTCGTAAGTCTTGTTGCGAAGAGTTGGCACTTCGTGGCTTTCGTCGGCAAGGTTGGTGAAACGGTTTACAGCCTATTTAATTAAAATCAGGCCACTTTTAAACATTGAAAGAAAAAAAAACTCACTTGACGCAAGATCAACATGCGGTCCAGGCATTTATATAGCGACGCCCAGCGAGTCCGGATCCATTGCAAGAGCTCAAGTTCGTTCAGGTACGTTTTCCTCTTTGCAAGCCTTGCGGAAAAATGCTCGAGCTTGAGGGGACTTTCGGATCTGAGGATCTCGATCAGCAAAAGAATAGTCTAAAAAATATAGCACGTACCTGCTCAATGAGGGCAAGAGCTTTGCCAAGTGAATCGCCGGTATCGAATAAGGTGTTGTTGTTGTTGTCGTCGTTACTGACGTCCATGGAAGAAAGCTGTTTATTTAAGGTGTCGAGGTCAGCGTCATTGCCATTATCAAGCGCTTGTCGAATTTTCTTCATGAGAGCAGCTTGAGGTGTGGGGGCGACGGCGTCAACGAAGTGGCGTGCTGCAAGATTAAGTATATGTTCTTGGCACCTGATGCGGCGCGCATCAGGTGCCCACCGCGTACCCTCAGGATCGATTTCTTGTCCAACTGCTTTCATGGCGGTATCATTATTGGTGGCATTGTCAGAGGTCATCCATCCGACCTACAACACACTGATTAGATTCAGCGCAGCAAAGTAGTAGACTAAACTTTACCTTATTTCGTAGTTCATATTTGTCAATGGTATCAACAATCAAGCGAGCCGTATTCTGACCACTATGATTGCCCTGGATGTGCGCAAAACTGAGTTGCTCGCGGCGTAACTCCCATTGCTGGGGTTTGTCATCCGGGCTCCAGATATAGTGGCCTGTGATGGAGAAGAAAGGGTCGCCGATGATTGACGTCCATGAATCGAAGGTCATCGAGACTTGACTGTCTACCTTTGCGAGACGCTCACGAATGACGTTGACCACCTGCACTGCGCGGGCCTTAACAGTCTCCGTAAGTTTCGTGCGGTGTGGCACGTCACTTTCAGCAAGGGCAGGGCGGACATAACGAAGCAAGTTGCGGAAGGCTGGTTTGTCGACGAGTTGCAATGCCTCGTCCTCGGTCACAATCAACTCCATAATATACTCCAGAAGCCCTGCCTTGGTAAACATGGGTGCTTTCGGGGCAAGGCTGCCATCGAGGGTGGATTGCCTTGAACTATCTATGAATCAGTACAACACACTACAATACGGCAAATGTAACTCACAGGGATTGAACCTCACCAGTTGGAACCGCTCGAGGGTGCATGGTGATGTTTGCGGCTTCGCAGCATGACTTGTAAAGTTGAAAATGGCCTTTATTACTGATAGATATATAATATTAGTGATCATTCAAGAGAAAGAAGACATGAACATACCGACAAATGTGCGTGCGTAGTGTAGAGATACCTCCGCGAAACGTGTACTTGCTTTCAAGTTCACCGGCATCCCTGCAAGGTTTGCAGACCCAATGTTTGTCGTCGCGAGTGAAGATTGTTCGAATATCAGCGCTGCGCTCACTCTTTGATAAAGCGGCTCGGATGGTGGTGTCTTGAAGATCCTCGGGTTCGTCCTCAGGTTCGTCCTCAGGTGCTGGTACATCTTCGTCCTCGGCCTCATCCGATTGACCAGCACCATGGTCAGTATCAATATCCGTGTCGTCGTCAGATAATGGAGCGGAGAGCTGTAACACAACCTTCTTCCTAACTAGTTGCTCGGTTGCACTAGATAATGCGCGCTTGCGGCTTGTTGAAGAACAAGCGTTGTCGGAATCACGAAGGCGCGCAGAAGGTTTAGAGGTGCGAATGGAGCGTCGAGCACCTGCAGTAAGTGGCACTGGTTTGTGTCCAGTCTGCAGTAGCACAGAGAAGGCATCTGTGGGTGGCTGGGCAGAGGAGGATGGAGCGGAAATGGGGACGGCATCATCAGGATCGTTGTAAAAAATGATGTCTTTGGCGTCCTTTAGAGACCCGTCTGGGTTGAGGGCACACTGTGCTTCAGGTTCAGACATTGTACCGGTAGTCAAAATATATCACTCACCTTGCTCCCTTTATATGTGAATACCCAATCTCCTACTAACTCATAGTATGCGTTGAAGGATCCTAAGAAATATAATATGTCAATCAGTTTATTGCGCTTGATTTGACGGAAAAGTCATACCTTGAGCTTGATTGAACAGGTAGGCGTTATCGGACAGCAGGGTGTGCGGGATGCGAACCTCCGGACAGGATAAGTCGAAAAAAGTCTTGAGAATGCCAAAGGTCAAAGTGACCATGGCGAATCTTGAGGATCGAGAAGTCAAAATGACCATAAGCGTGTGATTGAGCCTTGAAGGTGTTGCAAGGAAGATTCGGTTCGGGGTTCGGAACGGTTCGGGAAGGTCCGAACCTATAGATGAACCGCACAGGAGTTAGCAGACCACGAACCTCATTCCGGTTCGGTCCGTGCAAAATGCTGGACCATGGACCAAACCAAGGACGAACCTGACCAATGGTCAGGTTCGAACCACGGTTCGGAACTGGACCACGGCAGCACTACTGCCAGTGCATGTCGACAAAAACACTTTCAAGAAACACGCTAAATCACAACAGAATGAGAATTTTGAGCAAGATATGATTGAACTGTACTTACCGGAACTTCGAACTTTCTCTGTGTGATCAATGTAATCGATACGAAATGCACGCGAGACGATGGTAAGCGCGAGACGATGCACTGATTGTAACAGAATGTCACACGGTCACAACTGTGACGGTACTTAGTACTGTCCAAAAAGACCGAACTTCAAAGCTTCACTCGCGAAACACTCATCCTACCAGTACAATACAATGATCAAGATCAATTTGTCGATCTGATTGACACGGTGCAATACAACTCAAGTGTATGCGGTGAGTGCCACTGCTATCTGCTCGTTGATCATTGCTAAATAGATGTTAGCGATATGCGCGATATATCCAGCATCCTGACTCGCCACATGGACCACAAGCACATTTGGGGCAGGGGCGAAGGGGAAGGACTCCGAGTCAACCGGAAGTAGAGGTCGCGGGTGGTGATGCGGAGGTCCCGCTGGGACTCGGACGTTGGGAGACGTTGAAGGAGAGGTTCAGAGCGTTGTGCAAGATGTGAGCCAGGGCATCCGGTGAGACTCCATGCGACGATTGTCGAACTACAAAACTCACGCATTCGTATCGATTTGCCATAGATATCCCAATCTTCATTCTGCTGAATGTTAAACATGTTATATGAGTTAGCAACTACACATCCTATAACCTGTATACGTATAAACTCGATTTTCATGGTCCCTCCGTTGCTGCCTCAGTACTTGAAACCGGTGGAGAGTCGATTCGCAAGGGAATGTGATGACATGGACCCCGCGATCTTTTCTGCGTCACGTTTGAAGACTTGTTTGTTTTTGGAAATATCGAGAAAAGGTTTAGAGACGGTAGACGTATTTGAGATGTGCGCTTACAAAGCCCTAGCTCAACGTGTCGTTGGCTCGCGGGCTCGCCTACTTGTGGAGCGTCCATCTAGTTCAGGCTCTGTTCAACAACTGCCCATCGACAATAACTCGGAGTCAGGGTTGTACGATGCTAATAATTTAGCCTGAATTGAGATAAAGGATCGACTGATGAGAGAAAACAGAGCTAACCTTGTGCATTTTCTATTCTGAAACCTTTCAAATCTCCGATGTACCCCGAGAGAAGATGCAAGAAAAGTATAATAGGCCGACAGAGGCGCTCGGTAAACGGCCAGACTCAATATAGACAGGCGCCCTTCCAGCCAAGAGTTTCATAGGCGCATGTCTAATTAGTAGATCCAGCCACATGTGCATTATCTGGCGTAGATGGCATCATAGACTCCCCAGATTTATCGTAATCAGGGAGCTCAGCTTTCATTTGAATTCGGAGAGCATGCTTGAAGACCAGTTGTATGACAATATCTTCCTCACGCCCAAGTCAAAGTGTCTGGAAAGTAGATGAGCGAGATCGTAAGTGAGCGAGATTGTAAGTTACCGAATATCGCTCCCACCCCAATGTAAATATACTATGCCAAGTAACCCGTAATCGGTTCCAATGAGATATCCAGATCCATGGACGGACCACAACACCCTCGCCTTTTGTTTCGATATAACTATGCAGATCGCGTGAGGGATGTGAGGAGACATGGTAACCAGACCGTTTACACCCACAGTTAATTGACTTTGCCAACACCTATCGCGGGAAACTGTTAAACATAGGGTGTCGCACGCGAGACGAATTGCATACCTGGAGAATGATCATAATAGCGAACAAAGTCACGGTTTACCCGATACAATCAGTCTGCATGAAACTGAATGTCGCCCCCGACCCCCAGAGAAGGTATCAAGGTGCTATAATGACCCATCAGCCGAGACGACAGCACCATAAAGTGATGAAACTTACCGCAGTTGCTTGCAATCCTGCTCCCAACGATGCAGAAGCCTCAGATCGGGTGCAGGTTATGGTGATGCTGCATGAATAAGAGTGTCATCCATTTGTCACCATCTATATGAGCCAAATAGTGACCATGATTAGCTATCAGGAGTGCATTGAAACTTAAGGATGTACTGAAGATATTGCCTGGGTAGTCGTATGATCATGCTCTTTGCAATCAAGAGCCCGTGAAAGCTCAAGTTGAAGGACCTCTGCGTTGCGGCAGTTCTCCCAATCAAGTGGTGCCCCTTTGGACCTGCCACTTTGACAGTGGCAGTTCCAGGTGGTCAAGAGGTAATTGAAGAAAGTGCAAATCTTTCTCCACTGATCTAGCAAGCAAAATAAAATTGGTCAATCATGACTCGGAGATGGTAGATAAACTATAAAATCTCACAAAGCGGTCACCACCATGACAGTCCATCAGTATGATAGCACAACGAAGAATTTACAAATACAACCATGAATAATAAGGATGGGTTTCACTTACTAAGGGTAGAAAGCCTGAGTAGCCGTCACTATCATGGGACACGGGGCCAGCAGACTGGAGTCATCCTGCACACAGGAAGATAAACAATGGTAAACAAAAAATTGCACCACCTACCGAATAAGAACCCCCCCTGACAAGTTATAAAGGAAATGATATTCCCTGATTGAATGAATTCGAAAGGGTCAGTACATAATGTTGATCGGCTGTTGGAACTAATATCAGCCTGAGTGAGGTTGGATGTGCGTGCCAATCGAGAAGAAAGGTAGGAGTAGCGACTGCGGCCGCATGTACAACAGCGCTGGTGAAAGTGTGACATGCCGCTACTAACGGTACTTTATTAGACTCAGATGGGCACGGTATACCGTACTCACGATAATGCACTGGCAACAGTAAAGAAAATCGAGCTTATAGTACAGTTTCTATCTCGTGAAGACTTAAGGCATTGGAGTACAGGTACGAGATTTGGAAGGAGCTTTAGAAAGAGACATAATCGTAATCGTCGTCACCATCCTCATCATACCCGTCACCGTCACCATTCTCTATAGCTCCTTCATCCAGTTCTTCATCACTACTAAGCTCCTCCTCATCACATTCTTCTTCGTCCTCCGAGTCCAGGTCATAGTCGTATTCGTGGCCATCACCATTACCTGCCTCTTCACAGCCCGCGTCGCCCTCATTACCTTCAATTACATTGTCTATAGAATCGGTCAACGCCACCGATACCGAGCCCAGGCAACCTCTGATGATCTTCCGCAGTGTTGCAGAATGTCCAACACCTAAGTGATTATACCGCATGAACATATCACGATCGGCGAATCTGGCTCAAAATGTGAGTGTTAATATACCACTGGAAGATCTGTGCTTACATCCCAACATAATATTCCTCCCAGTCATCCAGCTGTTCCCCAGGACGCGCCAGTGATTTTCCATGGCGCAGGGAGCTTATGCCACGTCCTGCGGCGAATGCAGGGATCAGATGTGCCCCTCGAATTACCTGCCCAGGATCCAGGAAACCAAAGGCATCGCGGTCGGACTCCTCCACAAAGCCAATCTTCGGAAGACGAGCATATTTACTGCCAGATCTATAACTCTGTACGACTGCCAGCCATCTTACCCAGAGTACCTCGAGATGCCGCTTCACTGGTTGACCCGCATTGGTGAGCCATACCTCCATATGGTAGATACCCAATACTCGGGCATACCAGTAGGGATGGCTGGGAGTTGTCTCTCCTGAAAGAACCATAACATCCGCGTGAGTTCTTGGGTTGATCGTGTCGTACTCGCGCCTCAAGTCGTAGGTCGTATAGTGCACCTGCATAGTCTGTACGGAATAGATCGTGTTATTGGGAATAATGACAGAATTTCGTTCTTCATCCGTGAACGTGTGGTCGCAATAGCTAACGTCTAGCTCCTGCAACCTATAGATGATGTGATCCCTCAGTCTGGGAACAAAATCCTGACCGTTACTACGATAAATGATCAAGTGCCGCCAAAGTAAGATATGACTGTTACCTTAAGGGCAGGATCACCGTTATTCTCTCTGAGAAATGCAAAAATATCGACTGGGTTGTTCCGAGTGATTGCGATATAGTGATGATTGTCGTAGGATGCCGATGGGGGGGCATTGGATGGTGGTTGGCTGCTAGAGGATGAGATTCCTCCAACTTCTGCCACTCGCCGTAATACGCGGCGTCTGCGTTCATGTTTGGCCAGCTGCGCTGGTGTATCTAATTTGCTAGTGAGCGGATAAAAGGCCTTCAGTGCTTGGTGAGCAAGTTCCCCCTGATACAACTTAATTTCGGTGCATAATGTAGTGTAGACCGTACGTACGATTTGAGTGGTGAAGGAATCCGTGGTCCCGAAGAGCGTAATGGTTTTAACATAATCCCCCATGGCGTGAAATTTATAAGTGCCCATGCTGAACTTCTTCGCCCTTGGCCCGTTTGATTCCGGAATGACGCCGCTTGCTTCAGAATGTTGAGCAGCTGTTCGTTGACGAGCTGTTCTTTCTTTGGGTAACTCTAAAGTGTTGAAGGCCGCACAAGTGCCGTCTCGAAATTTCCGCAATATGCGAGACAGTTTCTTGAAAGTTTCTTCGAGAAAATGTAACGAGGACTCCGAGTGCATCCTAAGCTTCGCCAGCGCATGCCATTCTGCGAATCGATACAGCAGAGATTGTACGAGCGCATTATGTTCAGCGGGGAACAGCCCATCAAAGACAGGGATCGCACACTGGTAAAAAAAAGAGCTGTCAGCGGATCAAATGTCAACAACTAGTAACAAAGAAAAACCTGTAAAATGTCCTCAAAATCACGCGCTGCTAATCGTTTCATCTCAGATGTGTTGTTTGAGAACTTGCGAATTATGCCGTTGCCAAAGGTCGGGACCTGTCGAAACCTGCAAGGGAGTGGACGCCTATTAGCAAACAACAATATAGCTTATGAGGTCCTCGTACCTGCTGTCGAGAGCCGCGACAAGCTCACTACCGCGAGGAAGGGCGTGAAGGAGCCTGAGGAGGTGTATAAACAACGCCTTCCAGGTGCCCAGTTCGCACTCGTGCATGAAGTCGACTACAAGCATGCGGAATGAGTCGAGACCGAGCAGTCCGAGTTTCTGGGCGAATTTATTCTGCGAGTAGACTACGTGAGCCGATAAGAAAATGTGATGAAAGTAATCTCACCTACCAGGGTAGGTACCCAAGAGCCTTCTCCAAGGGTGTGCTCTACCTTGACACCGTCTACTGTATTTCCGTTCGTGTAGATAAAAGCATGAGCTTTGAGTATCTTCGCCATCACATACTCACGAAGATTGGCGACACGACTTCTCATGTCCCTCGAAAGCCCAAGAAAATTAAACAGGTTTTTGGGTGTCAGACAACGAGGGCACGGACACAAGCCCATGTCTTTGATAGTCGCGATTAAAACCCTGTAAATTTACGAGTGATTCAATGTTTTGATAAGGTCCATGAGGTAACGCACTTTTCTGGATAATCCGCGGAATACATGAAAATTCGGGGAAAGACCCTCCGAAAAACCCCGTCAGCACATCTCAAAACAATGCCGTGCTGGTATGCAGACAAAAAATCTTCATCTGACAGAATGTCCCAGCAGGAATGGAATAACTCTCTGCGGCAGTGGGTATGCAGAGACGCCATGCCCGTTTTCGATATGCCAGACAGTCTACTCAAAACGTCTTTGACACTGTCAGGAAGCTAACGTTTACAGTAAGTGTAAACACGCATGCACATTCAGAGGCACGTACTGAAGGTAGAAACCCGACCAGGTGACACGCCCCTGACTTGGGTGATGATCGGGCGTATTTTGTCAAATTACCGAAGTACATATACAGAGGCCAGGCTTTGGCAGTCCCAAAGTTTGCTAGATGAGTAGCATCGGAGAAGAACATCAGACCGGCGATGACACGTTCTAGTGAACATCCAGGTTCCTTTGGAAGCCTCTGAATCTCGTCTTGAGCTTCTAGCCAGGTATCTGAGGTATATAACTCATCGTAAATCTGCTCTTCATGGCCGTCTAGAGGGTCCTTCCATAACCGTTTGAAAGGGAAAAGATGATATGCTCCAGCTTGCACGTCTGCAAACGCCGTGCGTATGACTTCAATGAGAGGTCGATAATGGAATCCGTGGATAGTATAAGGTAGTGGGTCATCCTCGCTTGTCCTCGTGGGGATACTAATGGTGACGCCAGTCTGAACCCAGTCGTCTGGGAAAGTAACTCTTTTTCCACTCTCATCCATATCCAGTTCTCGCAAGTTCTGTCTTACCGAGAAGTTCTCAAAGTCTTTGCGGTCGAAATCATCCGCTAGAATGACATCTTTGACTAGGTGCGAGACTTTGTTTTCCGATAATAAGTTGCCCCCAGAATGCATCCAGGACATAAGTCGATAGACAGACATGTTGGGAAAAGGGTAAGGCGGCGCGAAGACTTTTGCTGGAGAATCAGCCTCTTGAGCACTAGCCTTCGGAGATGTTCTGGCAAGTAGTGAGGATTGAATCAACTGATCTGGTTCAAAGGAAGGACGACGTGGATAGAGCCGACAGAGGCCAAACGAGTTGAAGGTGGACTTGAGGGTGTCTCTTAAGGTTAAAAGAACACGTTGAATTCGGGATCGGGCAGGTAGTGAAGCTGTTTGTGATGATGGAATGCCTGCTCTATCGGAATGATTAAGATCGTCCGGCGAAGGCCTGATATTATTGAGACATCTCGGAATTCGTCCCATTGGGAGTGCTCGTTCATCTGAAATGATAATAAGAGTAAGTAATTGGTAGGTACCTCAGAGAATCGTGGCGCCCAAGCCTGAGGGGACACGAACCTAAATCATGGTTAGTGCAAGAACCACTCCCCGTCATCTCAACATCAACTTGATCAATTTGGGGCGTCTCCGAGCCAAGGGTGTGCTGTGAGTCTAGCACAGGAATGGACGCACTGCATAAATCGCGAGCTACAGAAATTGGTCCAAGGAGTCTGCTAGGAGTAATCGGTTTAAGATTTGGACGGTCACTCAGTGCGGCTGCATGTCCAACGAAAGAGATTCTGCGCCCCTGCCAAATTTGATGATTTTTAAATACAGGAGGTTCAAGAAGGAGTGACTCGCCACGACTGGTTCACCAGTGGCGTTTGCTTTGGAAAAGCGTATCAACGCCTCCTTTGCGCGATCTTGTCGTTTCCGACTCGCGAGACTATTGGCTCTCTTGAAAAAACAACAGGATGCGCGATGCCTACTCAGTCCCCGATTGTCTGTGGTCCTCTCCCAGGAGCAGCCCGGAGCATTGCAAGACACCATCAAAACAAAGAAGAATACACCGATACAAACTTGAAGCACTTTGGAAAAGCGCATGGCAGTTTTGAGCTAGCTAGTACCGTGTTGCCAAGATGCCTTTCAAGTTCAAGTTGCAACTAGTAGTACCATGGACAGTTGGACTCGGATGTAAAATTTTTGAGAAGTTGGCACCAGGATTATGGTGAGAAGAAGCCAATGATCGGTACGTATCAAAAGTCACTACTCAAAATTATACAAAAAATGTGACTTGTCTACTAGACGAAGCAAATTAATATTTCAAGCGTCCAGCGTTGTGATTTCTACCAATAAACAGACATGATTCACTAGTACTACTGGTATTGCGAAGGAGTTGTAATGGTACAAATGGCAATATCATATAAGATGCAATTGAGATATCCATCTCAATCGATCGTCTATGCTCTGGACAAGCTCTAGAAGCATGTAAATGATCGCAAATAATGCCTAAGGTAGCACATACCAGCTATCCGCAGAGCGCATCTCTTTGGCATCATTTAGGATGCCGAGTACAGCATCCGTTCGACGAATAGAAGTCCTGATACTGTCGCGGACTTCAGTGGGACAAAAACTACCTAAGGCGCCATGACGGGACAATGACAGGCGTTGATGAAAAATTTCCATTAAATACTGCACTTCTTGCTCGGCCTTCGAGAAGTCGCGTTTTGAATCTTCACACATGGAGCGAGCAAGAGCTTTCCCCCTCTCGAATTCCGAGACTTCCCAGCACGCGGCATGGTAGTTCATGCGACAGCGTTCACGAACTGCTTCCAGGTATTGAACAGCACAAAGAAAGGAGTTTGTGCCAAGTTCTCCCAGAATCTTCAAATATGTATCCCTAGCCTAAACATGATGCAACTCATCAGAATTAATATGAATACTTGAAACAACGCTTACATTCTCGTTGATGGTGCCCGATGAATCATCAACTTCGAAAGGTCTGCCTACCAATCGATTAAAAATATGTTGGTCTTCAAATCGTGTGGTCCAACGGGGAGGATCGCAGTGTTTGCTCTGAGGAGAACTTGGAGTCCGCAGCTCAACTCCGTTAAACGGACTGTTGAGGTCACGGAGCGAACTCTTCGAATTGGGTGTCAAAGGGAATATATCGTCATCTGTGTCGTTGGCTGCTGTTGTTTTCGTATTTGAGTATTTCTCCCAGTGACATATAATTGTTAGTCTTTCATACCTGATCCTGTTGCAGAAACTAATGAGGGAGAGCTTGGAGTAGAACTCGAATATTGGCTGGGAGTTCCAGCAGTGGGAAGATAACAAGAGTGAGGAGGCGTGGAGGGGAGTTTGCATGAAGCTTCAGCTTCAAGCTCGTTACTGGAAGATGGAACCAAGTTGAAGTTCATAATTTTCAACTCGTAAGGTCACGGGGATCCTGGAGATCCTAGGTTGAAGTGCTACGACGGTTGCCGTGCGTGAGGTAAATAGGCTCTTCGGAGTTTGAACCTCCTGGAACTCGTGCAAAGTGAATACATACCTCTTATCGCCTCACACCAGTACATATCCTAAACAGGAATGAGCTGAGAGGACCTCCTAGGACCTAGGTTTTATAATTAGAATATAGTTCAAACTGAGAGCAGAGATAGCTTTTTTGTATGATTCATTGTGCTTTGTCAGCCACTTGACGTATAGATCTACTTCAGCAGCCAACGAGAGAACCAAGTATAGTACTACCTCTCTGCTTTGCCGAAACGGAAATTGTTTATTGTTGCAAACCTTGCTGGGCGAAGTCGAGCTGCACATATTAAATTGGGAACCTCACTTTACTAATCCGGGAATAACTTAGCACGTTGAAACTCACTTTACTAATCTGGAAATAAGATAATTAATGAGCTGCGGAGGCTATGCATACCTCAGGGAGCATGTCCGTATGGCGTCAGAACTTCTACCCTACAGCAGTACGTCACTAGTCACATAACCAATATAAAAGCTCACCCCTTGAGGTCTGACTCATCTAAATCAACTCCGATCCTCTAACACGATGTTTGATCATGCCCATGCTGATGCATGGGGCAGTGACTCGGATCAACCCTCCATGCTGGTACTTGATCCTGTGACCAGTGATAAGGGGTCGGAATATCCGAGTAAATCCGAGTCACCCGAATCATCAACCGCTGTCAGTGTTCCTGTCAACAAGGAGAAGACTGAAGCTCGCACCCGAAATGAAGAGCATGCGCTAGCCTTGCCTCTGAAGTATCAACTTGAAGAAGTATGAATACTCATTCAAATGCGTTGGTTGCAACATGCTCAATGTGTCTTCAACAGAAGATCCTAGTCAGCACTTGCTTGGACAACCTCTTGAAGATGTCTGAGTCTGCGTCGGAAAGTCAGGCCTGGCCCGGGGAAGCTGCCACAATGACTCGGAGGACTCACAGGGCAGTAAGTATTTGCAGCCGCATTTTTTATTTCGTTGTACTGACTCGAACTCACGGAGAAGACAGCTGGAGCCGATCCCAACTTCGCCAGTTGTTCGGACGTCACAGTAGCCACGGTGCAACGTGAAGCTCAAGATTCTTGCACTGCTAGTACTAGTGCTACCAGTACCCACCGCCAGACTCGCAAGAGAAAGGTTGCACTCGCAGGGATCGACATCGTCGACAAGGAGAACTTGAACGTATTTTCGAATGCCACCCCGGTGGCTATTAAGCGTATCTGCCGGGAGAAAACCGGCACTGATTGGCAAACCGTCCTTGATGTTATTGCGTACGGCGAAGAACGAAATAGGCGGCAGAATCAAGACACGGCAAGTACCGCGGAGGAAAAGTAGTTGAGAGAAAAATTACTTACGAAGTTTGAGTAACTTTTACTCGGAGTTTATTGACGGACCATCCGAGTCAATAGTCGTTTGCATAAGGATCGACAACATGTGTTTGCATATATTTGTAGAGCGGGAAAATAGTTGTGTTGCTGTGACGTATCACACCTCTGTGCCATGTATTAGAAGCTAGACACGAAACACGTTCATGAGTCAGTGTTTGGTTGGAGCACCAATGCACGTGACAGACTGGTGAGACGGCGGAATTCCTCCCTGTTAGACACAATGTATCAATATATGACGAACCAGAACCTGAGATTCAAACATACTGCCACAGAGGTGAGATATGTCCAAGCTTGCGCGGCATTGGGCGTGTCATAACCACCTAAAGCCTAGATGATGGTATGCGGGAAGATATTCTAGTAAGTAGCATCATACCTCCGCCAAGTAACATTTTTTCCCTTGCCATTCGCGGATGATGCGATGCATGCACCAGCCGAGCGAGCCTTAAGGACCAGTTGAGGGTTGCCATGGGATCACCCGCTAGGCCATCTAAGCCACACTGAACTATAATGAAATCAGGTCGAAAGATGTCCTTGACATGTTCGATGATAGGCCAAATGCGGAGGAATGTTTTGTTGGGTGCACGAGCTTTGAGTGGCACTGATAAAGTGAAAGGATCGAAGGCCGGATCATCGACGTCCGGAAGGGAAGCGAGGGGGAACAAGGGAAAAATCCTGGAGCTGCGTGATGAATAGATAGTGTCTAAAAAGAATTCTTTGGGTCATATATTGTCAATGATTCGAGGTGCACGCACAAGAACTTGAGCAGCAGCCGTGGAACCGGGTTTGTGAAAAGCTTGTGACGCTGCATCTGGAAAATGAAGGTCGAGGTCGAGATACATCGAGTCACA
The DNA here is from genome assembly GCF_016647745.1 of Suillus plorans. Taxonomy (NCBI): domain Eukaryota; kingdom Fungi; phylum Basidiomycota; class Agaricomycetes; order Boletales; family Suillaceae; genus Suillus; species Suillus plorans. The sequence goes on from NW_024537407.1 coordinate 608,044, forward strand.
CGTGGTTTCGGTATTGTTCGTTTGAGGAAAAGAATGGCGAGAACGCAATCAGCTATGTAACAAAAAGCTGAAGCCCATGCTTTTTTGGCGTGATGTCTGCATATGATGACACTGAGATTCCAAGGAAAGTTCGCCATAAACTAAGCGAGCACTTACCTTCCGCCATCCCAACAAATGGCTATGTCCGAGATATCGTTTCTAGTCGCAGCCGCCCCGGTCAAGGTAACTCCAGCGACTAGTGTGATGTAGTCTTTGATTCCATGAAACATGGGGCAGTCCTACATAATGATACATTGACAGGTCGCAAACGACACAATCTGTTTGGTATACGCACGTCTTCAAGCCCACACTCTGAAACTTCTAGCAGGTTCTGCACATCGCTTGATTGATTCATGACATATTCGAGATAGTAATCACGACTCACGAGTATGGTAACCCAAGAACTCCTTCTGGCCAGCAGGCCGTGGTCGCACAACCAGGAATCGTTGGGACTCTTGACCAGTGCATGTTGCCAGAAGTCCATATGCGTGAACAAGTGAATAGACGAAGAGAGAACAGTTTCTATTGGAAGGTACACGTTGCCACGGTGGTGCAGAATATGCGAGAGAATGGATTAGACATCACCCGATGACACACAATGGATTCGTAGATACGCGTGCTCACTTTGACTAGGTCTTCTGAGAAGATGTAGGCACGGGTCTAGCATGCAACCCATTGGATTAGACATCCGATGAGTCTACTAGTCTGTCACGGCGGCCCGACGTCACGGTAGTCAGTACTAGTCACGTACCTGGCAGTTGGCAAAATCGGAGTGTACACTGTAAATACTGCTTCAATCATCTTCTTTCTTACATAGGTTTCATCAACAACACCAATTGAAAGTCACGCTGGTATACGAGCAAGTACACCAGCCCGTCTATGAGGCAAGCCAGACGATGTATTTTACAAAGATGATGCGGCTTGCCACCCGTCTCGTGGGAGACATGCACGTGCGCGTGAATTGTCACGGCGTGATGGTATTTTCAGTTAGTAGGATCTCGCGCGAGGACTCAGGCTCAATTTTTTTTCTCAACTTCTGTGGGTGAGAGTCCTGCTACGGCTGGAGGTCTCCGTGCGAGCTCTATGACCTCGCAGAAGTACTATAATAACTATATCATCATCTGCCATGGCTTGCTCCTCGTTTGGGCATAAACATTTCCCCTTCCTTTACGTTCAACCTCATCACGAGTCTTCCCGACTCTCAGCTGGAAATTAATATTCCTCAGGATGAGCCACACCAAGATGAGGCCTACAAAGGTGTTCACTCATCTCCCTCTCGCGTTCCAGTCAATTTTTTTGACCCAGTTGGTGTTAGCGAACTTAAACGCACAATGACATCACGTTCCACACGTTCTCAAGTTAATCATCGGGAAAGCTCTCGTCGCGGAAGTTCACCCAAGCCTCCTATGCCTGCCTCAGCAAAGGGCATCGACACTCCAAGTTCATCCTCTGTGATTCCAGCATACGATGATGATGCTTTCGATTTTGAAGTCACGCTCAAAGACCTCGTCAGACGATGAGTTCCGCCATAAAGAAATTAGTTGCGTTTGTCGATATATTACTAGTCGTGGCGAAGAGTCCATTAAGGGCCGCGAGCTTAGCGTTATGTTCAAGGATCTCCGTATCGTCGGTGTCGGTGCACGTGCCTCTTTACAGCTCACCATCGGTTCTATGCTTAATCCTGCTGCCATCTTGAGGAACACTTCGGCGATGCGCAACCAGCCTGTCAGGGATATTTTCTCAGGATTCGAGGGTATCGTTGCGCCTGGTGAAATGCTCCGTTAGTCGTTTTAATGAACTAACGTGAAGTTAAATTTTCGCGCTAATCACGTGTTCGCGACAGTAGCTCTCGGACGACCTGGTTCCGGTTGCAGCACGTTCCTATTGCAAACCAGTGTGGGGAATACCATGCTATACAGAGCGAAGTATGCTATGACTTCTTCACCCCCAAAGATATCGCAAGACAGTATCGTGGAGATGTGATCTACTGTCCTGACGATGATGTCCACTTTCCGACCTTGACTGTAGAGCAAACCTTGTCTTTCGCCATCAAAATGCGTACTCCACATGCTCGGTTCATAGACCAAACCCGTGAACAGTTTAATCGTGATGTAGTTGATATCCTCGTGCGCATCTTCGGTCTTCGTCATGCGCGAAACACTGTTGTCGGTGATGCTGCCATTCGTGGTGTTTCAGGAGGCGAAAAGAAACGTGTCTCGATTGCAGAAGCACTGTCTTGCCGTGCCCTCATTGGCGCGTGGGATAAGTGAGGAGGTAAAACGTGTTCATACGATGACAGTCTTACATCAGTCGGATACATGGGATATCGGGACCCACGTTGAAGACACAGTCGGCTGGAGTCTGCTGGCACTAGCCGTGGTCATCGCCAATGCGACTCTTCGGTGAGTGATGTCACCTATTCCAGACGTTCAATACTTATCTAGGATGTAGGGGGATTCCTGGCAGGATTCGTTGTTCCCCACGAAAGCGGTCTTTGCTATCGCACTAACGGAGAAGCTCGAATATATGGTGACGATCATGTTTTGCCTCTGGTATGGTATTTGAATTGCCACGTGTATGAGACTAATATCTTCACAGTACTTCGCACTCTCTGGCTTAAATACTAACCTTGGATTGCTTGACAACGGTCAGTCCTCCAATCATAACTCGCATTGATGAACCTTTGCGGCAGGCATCACTTGGGGATTCACTTACGCAATTATATGTGGACTCTTCTGGAAAATTCACTGCATGTACGATCACCACACAGATAACCGGAATGAGTTGGCGAGGGTCAAGCATCGTCAGATCATTGAATAGCTTCAATGCTGCCGTACGACTCGAGGCCCGGGAGTACTAGTATACGACAACGTGCACACCCGGAAATTGGCTAGCAATCGGCTTCGAGCTGAGCTTGAGAACAAGGGTCTTGCCAATGCGTCTGCTATTTTACGTGCGTTGTCTTCTTTTTCCCGCTCCTCTCCGACACCAACGTCACGGTGACTCGGATAATTGAATATGTACAGCCCTGTGCACATCATGATTTCATAGACTTGGAGCGGAGATCATCGATCTTGTGGG